>NW_028322234.1:9910000-10535000 GCF_059928025.1 Delphinapterus leucas
TCTTTCCTCAGGGCTACAATAGCTCCCGAATGTTCACATTTGGTGAGGAGACAAAAGCAGCATCAACGTGCATTGCTATGGACTCGTTGCAGACCAGGGGTCTTGTTTCCTCAAACTATTTTGGAAGCTCTTAGAAAGGAGGACGCTTCCACTTTTCCTTGGCATTTCTCTGGGTGTTTAGCACGGTGCTGGGCACACAGGAACCGGGTTCCTGATGATAAGGAGAACCTGTCTGCAAGAGAAAACCTGTCTGTCTTTAGCAGCCTTGCCTAGTGGTGTTCTTGATTGCGACCCGCTCCCCCCAATCCCCCACCTGCCCCCTCATCACGAAACACTCTGAGGGCTGCTTCTAGAAAAGCAACCATCCAGAGAGTCTGAGGAATTTGATTATAAATATATTTTAAAATTAACCTGCTGCCTGGGTGTCTGTTTATATCTGTCTCTTACTCACATGCCTTATATTTTTAATTGCGAGCTTTTCAGTCATCCTCCCTAAATCAAGGCCTCCTACCCTCCGGTTGCCCCACCCACATCTGTCCCCTTAAAACCTCAATTCAGACTCAAGCCAGTCCTCTGTCCCCTTTGCTGGAGAGAGAGAGAGAGAAAAAACAACAACAGCAACAAGAAACCTAGGATCCAGGAATCCTGGTTTCTCTATCTCCGGCTGATTTTTCCGAGGGGCCCTGCCCTGTATCTCTCCCTCTAGCATTTCTGCCTGGGTGACGAGGCCAGGAGCAGAAATAGCTCTGCCTCAATTAACACCTTCTTCATCGGGGAAAGAAATAATTAGGACATCCCATATTGAGCAAACTTCACAAGCCCAGGAGAGAAGGAGACGGGAGGAGCAAGAAAAAGGAGGCAATAAAAGCATCTCAAATAAGCCTTCCTTACTGGGTTTTGCTGCCCTCTGGGAGGTCTGGGGAGAGGGCTCTGCTACCCAGGGGTCATCGGGAAGAGAAGGTGGATGGGAAACCACTCCAGGTCAGAATCTTCTTCCTAATAAAACAGGCCTGAAATCTCTTTCCCTTCCCAACGGGCTCCCCTTTGGGCTTTAACTGTCTCAATTCACAGTTTCTTTGACGCACGACTAGCACTGTCATTCAGCCGGTCCACACTGAGGCGGCCCGTGGTCCAAATATTGAAATACAGGCTTCCCTCCTATTTGATTTCATTTGGTTCTTGGTCAGAGAGCAAGTAGCTAGGTTTGGATAGCAGGGGATTTAATCAAAGATGTATCTGGAAGTTATTGGGTCCTTGAATGTGTGGATAGCATTGTACAACCACGTTGCCCCACTGCTGATTCAGAGATGAGCACCAGGGCTGTGCCTCCTGGCCCTCCTGGATTTTCTCCTGCACCCACCCTGCTTTCTTGATCCAGCAGCTAAGGGGTTGACACTGGCATAGTGCCGGGAGCGGATGAGCCAAGATCCTGCTTGCACTCTGGTTCTGACTGGCTGGTGCCAAGACTCCCAGCGGGATGTCTTTATGGCACATTCAGGGGGAGACCAGGAGCCATCCTCGACTCTCTCCTCCAGGGTAAGAAGGCTTTAGAACTCAGCATGCATTAGGGTCTGGGGTCACTGCAAGGTAACTAGGCAGAGGCTGTGGGCACTGCACCTATATTCTGCTGTCATTTGCCCCTACATGCTCCCACCGAAAACACCTTTGATACGTGCTCCAGCCCAGTGTCAGGGCAGCCAGCAGCGCCAGGGCCTTAATGCCCTCCCAGGGGGCAGTCCTTGCCAATTTCAGACAGAATTTGGTGGATAAGTAGCCAGCTCCCTCGCCCCACATGTGGGATGGCTCTGAGTGTGACGTACGTTGTTTCCCCGAGGTGCCCCATGGAACTGAGGTCTGGTTGCCCAAGATGGTAACCTACTTGATAACACCCCCTTTACTAGATGTTTTCCTTCCCTGTCTCACTTCTCCACTCCTCTGATGGTGCTTCCTGGGATCACTTCCCAAATAAACCACTCACCCCGAGATAGCTTCTCGGGGACCCCAATGCAATGCCCCAGCAACAACTAAGATCTCGGGGACTGTTTCACCCCCTGCCTTGCCTGCAGTGCTTTCGGGAGGAGGTTCTCCCAGCTTCCAGGAGAAAGAAGCAAACTCCTGTAGATCCCTTGCAGGAGCTTATCCCTAAGGGAGAAAAGAAAGGGGAGGAAGGTTGGGAAAAAAATATGCTGCTGCTCAGACCTACCTGTGCCCTCTTCAAAGCAGGTGGTATGAAATTTTCCCATATAAAATTCTAACCCTATGATTGCAAAAATAAGGATTGCAAAAAATAGGAGAAGGCCGATCTGCAGCAGGGGGATCATTGCCTTCATGATCGACTTCAGGACGACTTGTAAACCTGGGGAAACACACAGAGAGAGGCCCCACAGGCCCATGAGAAGGCACCCCCAAATCCCACCCCCAAGATGCCTCCTGAGGGAACCCAGAGCATGCAGGAGGCTGGGGACTGGGCGATAGTGAGGGAAGATAGATGGAAGACACAGAGGCTGATCGTTATAATAATAGGAACAATTTCTCCTAATATTTTAGAGCACTTTTTTTTTTGGTTTTTTTTTGGCCGCGCCGTGCAGCTTGTGGGATCTTAGTTCCCCAAGCAGGGACTGAACCCGGGACTATGGCAGTGAAAGCTCGGAGTCCTAACCACTGGACCGCCAGGGAATTCCCCACTTTTTATCTTTAAAATATTTTTTAAAGTATTGGACATAGGCTGTCCCAGTTGATGACCTTTTGGGCAAGAAAGAGGTGGAAATTCATGGCTTTCTGAGCCCCGTTCTTGGGTGTCCGGTGGCTTTCACCCAGAGCGGGGTGACTTTTTCTAACTTCTTTCCACCAAGAGAGGGCGTCTTTTCCTAATTCATACAAAGGCGCCATATACGCTAGTCGCAGCTCTGCCTGGGAAAGCAGTCAATGTCCTAGTTTCAACCCTGAGAAACCAGACATTATTTCATTGGCTTTTAGCAACAACCCCATGAGGCAGGCTCACGTGTAAAATTATCCCCATTTTACAGAGGTGGGAAGCAAAGCTCAGCGGATGTCATGATTCACCTTAGGGCATGATAAATAACAGGGCCAGGATTTGAATCCAGGTCGGAATGATGTCAAATCCTCTGTTTGTAACCACTGTTCTGTATGTTTAGGAAAGTCCATGGTTAAAATGAGGATTCAAACATACAGCTTGGGTCTTGCTTCTTGATGAGAAGAACTTCCCATGGCCCACGATTAGCACCTCCTGATGGGTGGAGACCACAGGGGGACTATGCTACTCCAAGGGGTCCAAAATGTAAGGGTGATTGATGCACGTGGCAGAGTGGCTAAGGCTCTGGACACTGTCTGAAGTTGATGTCCAGGCCAGATCTCCTTTGCTGTTGGTGGACCCTCCCTCCAGCTGCTGTGGGCATTTGCTGCTAACGGCTCCCAGATGCTCCTCTTTTCATAGTATTGCCCTTGGTTATCAAAAGCTCCTCACCTGGGAGGCTATCGCTTCCCCACCTCCCACCCCCAATAACTGACCACAGGAGTACAAAAGACCGGCCTGTTGCCTCAAGTGAAACAACTCTGACGCTATTCACACTCCAGAGCTCCCTGCAGGATCCGGCTGAGACTGCATCCTTGTTCAGATTCTTCTGCTACCCCGTCCTGCTGCCCTCATTCTCTCTCTCCTGACAGCACTCCCCCAATAAAGCAAGTGCATCTGAACACCTATCTAAATCTGCTTCTAGGGAAGTTCCCATTCTGAACCTTGGTTTCTTCGTCTGTAAATGGGGATTAGAATAGCACCTCCCTCTCAGGATTAAATGAGAAGGTTCATACCTAGCAAAGTCCCTGGCACATCATAGGTGGTCATTAAACAAAAATTCTTATTAGTATTAGCTTTGGGATGGCCCTTGATTTAATACGACGTAGGCACCCACTGGAATCTTGCAGACACTTGAGTAGAAGTGCCTTCTTTCTAACAAAAAGACCCTGCTGGTGGCTATGTGGAAAATCTTACTCTTTAAATCTGGATGGCAATGAACCTGAATAACGAAGTTAATGAAACGTAAAATGGTGGTAATAACAGAACATACTTCACAGGCATGCTGTGAGGATTAATGAGTTAAAAAAAAGTCAAATACTTAGAACAGTGCCTGGTACATAGTAAGTGCTTATAAATAAAAAATAATAGCACAGGGAGATCATAGTAAGTGCTTATAAATAAAAAATAATAGCACAGGGAGATCAGCTCGGTGCTTTGTGACCACCTAGAGGGGAAGGATAGGGAGGGTGGGAGGGAGACGCAGGAGGGAGGGGATATATGTATGCGTATAGCTGATTCACTTTGTTATACAGCAGAAACTAACACACCATTGTAAAGCAATGATACTCCAATAACGATGTTAAAAAATAGGAATTATTATTATTATTACTACTACTACTACTGAGGCAGTAGGACCGAAAAAGTTTAGCCCTGTTTTGCTTTGTTTTTCTTTTGTATTTTCCAGCTGAACCTAATTCTGACCCTGTATAGTGCAGCCACCCCCAAAGGATCTGGAGTAGAAGCATCCCTGGAGGATGAGAAAATAGCATGGAACGAGTATAGATTTTGGAGCTCGTTGCTGTCAAGCTTTAAGAACTCAGGTGAGTCATTTGACCTTTCTGAGCCTCCGCTTTTTCATCTGTAAAATGGGTTCACTGGGTGATGGTGAGGATGAACTAAGATAATACACAAAAAGCTCTTTCTGCTGTGCCCAGTACACAGTAGGCACTCAATGAATGGTAACGGTCATTGCCACCAGTATTACCAGGCTTGGGGTCAGGCTGGCTAACTCTTAATTCTGCCATTCTCAGCCATGTGACTTTGCTCAAATTATTCAGCCGCCCTGAGCTTCAGTTTCCCCATCTGTAAAATGGAGATATCAGCATTATCGACTACACAGGGTTGTGAGTATGAGGACCTGGGTGGCGCTTACCATGGCTCCTGATAGAGAAATGCTCAATAAATGGGTGCTGTGGTGATGGGTGAGGCTCCTGGCTGGCTTTCAGGAGCTCATCCAGACCTGCAGCCTGGTGGGGAGTCCCCTGAGGGACTTCCCCAAAGTGGAGGCTGCCCTGACCCAGGCTGGGGAAGCACCCAAGGGTTCCTGTGACACGCTATGCAGAGCGGAAACCAAGGGCTCGCGGGACCCCTGAGCAGACCCCTGGTCACGGTTGGAAACTCACGCACTTGGGATTCCAGACACCAGCTTGAGCGGCCGCAGCACTCGAACTGCCCTCAGCGTTCTTAGGTCAAACTCCGTCCCAACTGTTGCCAAGATGCTGGAAGAAAGAAGCCAGAACAGAAAGCAGAAGGTGGGTTTCAGGGTCAGATAGGTGGGCGGGGGTTCGATGTTGTGGTGTATTGGCTGGGTGACCACAGGCAGGTGACTTGACATGGCTGGGCTTCAGTTTTGTCACCTGTAAAACAGTGTTAATAGCACCTGCTTCACAGGATAAAAGGTGATTTACGAAGACCCCAAATAGGTGTATGGTTGATGATACTCAGTAAACATTCGGCTGAGAAGAACGGGAGCTTCCTGTGGCACCTGGTCGGGGTGACTTTCAGTGTATTTTGCAACTCACAATCAGGATGGATCCTGGGGAGCCTGGGAGGCCCTGGGGGAAGGACCAGGGGGAGTGGCAGATCCTTTGGGGCTCAGGTCTCTTTACCAACTGGCAAGAAAGCAGTTTAGTGTTAAGATCCCAGCCAGCATGGGTTCAAATCTCAGCTCTGCCACTTCCCAGCTGGGTGACCTTGAGCAAGTTACTTCCCCTCTCCATGCCTCAGTTCCCCCTTTTGTATAACAGGGATCACAACAGTACCTACACATCAAAGGGGTGTGAGGATTAAATGAATTGATACATGTGAAGTGTTTGGCATTGTGCCCAGAACACAGGAAGTACACTAAGCTACTCAAACAACCCAAACAATGGGTGTAGCCCTGCTGGGGTGGAGCGGCTGACATCAGCTGCAGAAGGGGGCTACAGACCCTGAACCTCAGGGCGAAAAGTCACTCCTGTAAATACAGGTGAGTAGGTAATCACGGTGATAGGTGAGAGGACCCTCCCTTAGAAAGCCCCCCCGTAAAGACCCCATCCTAAGACCTCATTTGTAAAAAGTATTGCTGGTGAGAAAAGGGGTCCCAGAGACCCTCCTCAACCCAAGGAACCCCCAGACGCGTTTCCTGAATAAGAAATGTAGTAGGAACCACCATGGGACTATGCCACAGAAGACGCTGTTGTTGGAGCCTCACATGATGGGCAAGAAATGCTGAAAAACAGAGGGCTCTGTGGTTAAGAGGAGGGAGACCACGCAAATAATTTGGGGGTGTCTTCAGTTTTGTCCAGGGATCTGGATCTTATGACTTTTACTTTGAACAACCATATCTGCATCTGTGAATACCCAGTATCCACATCTCTTTGTCTTTTTTAAAAATAAATTTATTTATTTATTTATTTTTGGCTGCGTTGGGTCTTCGTTGCTGTGTGTGGGCTTTCTCTAGTTGCGGTGAGCAGGGGCTACTCCTTGTTGCAGTGGCTTCTCTTGTTGTGGAGCGTGGGCTCTAGGCGTGTGGGCTTCAGTAGTTGCGGCACATGGGCTCAGTAGTTGTGGCACGTGAGCTCAGTAGTTGTGGCTCGCGGGCTCTAGAGTGCAGGCTCAGTAGTTGTGGCACATGGGCTTAGCTGCTCTGCGGCATGTGGGATCTTCTCGGACCAGGGCTCGAACCTGTGTCGCCTGCATTGGCAGGCAGATTCTTAACCACTGCGCCACCAGGGAAGTCCCATCTTTGTCTTTTTTTTAATTTAATTTTTATTTTATATTGGAGTATAGTTGATTTTCAATGTTGTGTTAGCTTCAGGTGTACAGCAAAGTGATTCAGTTATACATATACATACATCCATTCTTTTTCAGATTCTTTTCCCATATAGATTATTATAGAATATTGAGTAGAGTTCCCTGTGCTATACAGTAGGTCCTTGGTGATTATCTATTTTATATATAGTATGTCTCTTTATCTTTGAGACAACCAGTATCTGCATCTGTAAATAACCAATATTGGCATGCCTTTGTCTCAGGACTTTCTTTGAAGCTGAGACAGGCCCAGGGAGTGAATTCCCCTGTGAGAGCAGCCCTCCACCAAAGATTGCTGGGAGTAGGTGGATGAATTCCCCAGCTCCCTTGCCCCTCCTCCCAGATCCTCTGAGGTGTGAGCTCTACACAGGCTCCCAGAGAGGCTGAACCCAGCTGCCCGCAGCGGGTAACCTGCTTGACCCTTCATTCTTCCTTGTCTCCCCACCCTTGTCCCCCACCCACACTTCTGGAGTCACTTCCCAGATGAAGTACTTGCACCTGAATCCTTGTTTCACGGTCAATATGGAGGCACACCAAACTAAGACAGGGGTGTTCCCAACTATTCCTAGAGCAGAGACGGGTCTATTAGGTTGGGCTGACCTCCTTTTCTACCATCAACAAATGCATATCTGAACACGTCCTGTGTGCTGGGCAAAGCAATACCTGAGGTCCTCCTTGCCCCACGGAGCTGATGTGGGAGAAAAATGTTTAACCAAAAAAGGCACACAGAGAATGAATCCGTCACAGGTGTCATGCATTCTTAGAGAGAGCAGGGGCAAACAACAGCTCTGAGGGCACACAGCAGGTAGTGTTAACTCGTCTGGGACCCAGGGAGGACCCCGTCTCAAGCTGAGGGCTCATGGGAGAGGAGGAGGAATCTGGTCCGTGGGGGAAGAACTTTCCAGGCTGACGGAATGGCAGAGACGAAGAGCCTGGGGTGGGAAGGAGCTTGGCAAATTCAAAGAATGAGATGGTGCATGGTGGGGATTTGGGTGGTGCCACGAAGCTGAAGTATAGGTGGGGGCCATGCCACGCAACCCCAAAGAACTTTTCATTCATTTAATTCTATTTTTCTTCTCCTCTCCCAACTTTCCGATATTCACTGGCATTCCTAAAACTCCATCCTATAGATCACCAGTCTATTTCACTTTCTTCCTTCTTGGCAGATAAAAGCCATTGGTGAGGGCATGCACAGTAAAATGACAAGCATTTGTGGAGTTTTCATTCACTCACTTCACAAACATTAACTGGGCACTTACAATGTGTCAGGCCCTGTCTAGGTCCTGGGGACACGAGTCATAGGAATCCCTGTTTGCATGGGGGAGGCCGAGAATAAACGCAGTAAATATGCCAGATGTCAGGGTGATGAGTACAAGGGAGAAAAGCAGTGCAGAGAAGGGGGTGCACTGGTAGCGTGGGGCAGGGTGAGGGGAGTGATGGCACACGTATCAATTGGTAAAGGCCAACTGCTCTTCCTGCCTGGCAGGGAAGTAGCTCAGAGCTAAGGATGTTCAGACCAGCATTGCCCAGTAGAACTTTAAGAAGAGCCATGTGTTGGACATAGAGAACAGACTGGTGGTTGCCAAGGGGGAGGGGGTTGAGGGAGGGATGGAGTGGGAGGCTGGGGTTAGCAGATGTAAGCTTTTATATATAGAATGGATGAACAACAAGGTCCTACTGTACAGCACGGAGAAACTATATTCAATATCCTATGACAAACCATAATGGAAAAGAATATGAAAAAAGAGAATGTATATATATGTATAAGTGAATCACTTTGCTGTACTGCAGAAATTAACACAACATTGTAAATCAACTATACTTCAATTAAAAACAGAATAGAAAAAAGGAAAACAAAAAAAGGAAAAAACAAGAAGAGCCATGTGTGAAATTAAAAATTTTCCAGTAGCCACATTAAGAGTCAAAAGAAACAGGTAAAATTAACTTTAATAAATATAGTTTCTTTAACCTGGTGTATCAGAAGCATTATCATTTCAACAGGCAATCAATATGAAAGATTATTCTCAAGACATTTTATCCATTCTTTCCTTCGGAGCATGTCTTTGAAATCTTGGTGCATATTCTACACTTATGGCACATCTCAGCTCAGGTGCTCAATGGCCACACGTGGCCAGTGGTGAATGGACCACACAGCTCAGTTATGGAGAAAGAGTCAGTGGGATAAAGATGTGACGTGAGCCACAGGAATATGTCAGAGGAAAACTCTAGGCAGAGGGACAGTCAGTGCAAAGGTACATGTGAGGAACAGCAAGGAGGCTAGTGTGGCTGGAACTGAGTAAGCCAGGGTGACAGTGGGAGGAGATGAGGCCTGGGGGGTGATGGGGCAGATGGCGCAGGGCCTTGTGGGCCACGGTGAGGACTTTGGCTTTTGCTCCGAGTGAAGTAGGAGCCATGGAGGGTTCTGAGCACTGAAGAGACATGATCTGACTTGTATTAAAATAAGACCCCGGGGCTTCCCTGGTGGCGCAGTGGTTGAGAGTCCGCCTGCTGATGCAGGGGACACGGGTTCGTGTCCCGGTCTGGGAAGATCCCACATGCCGCGGAGCGGCTGGGTCCGTGAGCCATGGCCGCTGAACCTGCGCGTCCGGAGCCTGTGCTCTGCAACGGGAGAGTCCACAACAGCGAGAGGCCCACGTACTGCAAAAAAAAAAAAAAAAAAAAAAGACCCCTCTGGGGGTCAAGGCCAGAAGCTGGGAGACTAGTGGGGAGGTGACGGCCCTGGTCCAGGTGAGAGATGATGGGTTTAGACCCGGTCGTACTGGACACAAGGATAAAGCTGAGATGAACTCAGCTCTGCCCTTAGATGACCATACAGTAAGTGGGTGAGAGATTCAAGTCCTTTTGGCTCCAGGGCTGTAGGAGGCAGGAACGAGGAGGAAATGAATACAGACAGGAGGGCTGGGGACAGCATGATTTTGGAGCCCAAGTCTGAAGAGGCAGCACACCACAAAATGTTACAAAATCTTAGACCTGGAGTTAAACCCTGACCCTGAATTTTCTCATTACATAGCCTTTGCCCTAACTTCTCTGAGCCTCTGAAATGCAGACAATCCAACCTCCCTCCTGCCCAGTGCAATCTTAGCTGGCACCCAAGGTGTACTATCTCCCGACCCCCTCCCTGGATGGATGACAAGGATTTAGGAGGAGAACAGGAGGAGGGGGAAGGCTTCTCAGGCCAAGAATGTCCTACAGAGGCAGAAGGCTTCCCTCAGGATACGTGGTGGGGGGAAACCGGAGGCAGAGAAGGTGGGTCTTGTCGTGTGGACAGTAGGGTCATGTAAGGTTTTGGAGCAGGGGAGGGATGTGATTAGGGTTGGCGTGAGGAAGACAAGCCTGACAGCTGAAAGGACAGATTGGTGGTGATGGAGGGAGGAATTAGGAGGCAGCCACAAGAGTCGACCAGCGTAATGAGGGCTAGAACTAGGACAAAGGCAGTGGGAGTACAAAGGAGGCCCCAATTTATATATAGCTGCCATTGACTGCTGTGCACCAGGAAACTTGCCTGGGCTCATCAAGTCCTCCCTGCATCCCAGCAGTCAGCAGGATGAGTCCCATTTTACAGAGGAGGAAACTGAAGCCCAGATAAGTTACAAATGCATGGAGGTCCACACCACCAAGTAAGAATGTGAACCCAGGACCCCAGGACTCCTGAACCCCAGTTTTCTACCTCACATGGCTTATTGGATGGGGTGGGGGCAATGGTGGGAAAGAAAGGGAAGGGAAGAATGGCTTTCTGATTATGACTGGAACACCAAGTGGTCCATTTATACAACCAGGATTTATTGAGTACCTGCTATGCACCAGCCACTCAGGTAGGACCTGAGGATGCCACCGTGAACAAAGTGACAATGAGTCAAAAAGGATCTTGCTGTGATTGATGTCATAGAGTGTTCTGCCTATGTTTTCCTCTAAGCATTTTATAGTGTCTGGCCTTACATTTAGGTCTTTAATCCATTTTGAGCTTATTTTTGTGTATGGTGTTAGGGAGTGATCTAATCTCATACTTTTACATGTACCTGTCCAGTTTTCCCAGCACCACTTATTGAAGAGGCTGTCCTTTCTCCACTGTACATTCCTGCCTCCTTTATCAAAGATAAAGTGACCGTATGTGCGTGGGTTTATCTCTGGGCTTTCTATCCTGGGAACATATGTATATGTATAACTGATTCACTTTGTTATAAAGCAGAAACTAACACACCATTGTAAAGCAATTATACTCCAATAAAGATGTAAAAAAAAATTAAAATTAAAATTAAAAAAAAAGTGACAATGGGAAAAGACACGGTATGTCAGATAGTGTGCAGCACTATGGAGAACAATACGGCAGCCACCAGGGCTTCCAATGGAAGGATGGAGCATGTGGTGGGAGAGAGGGATTAAGACTGGGCTACCTGAAGGATGGAGTTGTCAACTGAGATGGGGATGATGGAGGAAGGGGGTGGTTTGGAGGAAGGTCAAGAGCTGGATGGTGGACACGTTAAGTTTGGGAAGCCAGTTTTCTGTAATTCCCTCATTAAAACCTTCCAGTGGCTTCTATCAGGCTTAGAATAAAATCCAAACTGTAGCATGACCATAAGACCTTGTGTGACTTTACTCCCACTGACTGCTGTGTGCTATACTCCAAGCACTTTGGCTTTCTGTTCTTCCAATGGGAAAACCTCCTTTCCACCATGGGAATGATATGTTGGCCATCTCTTCTACTTCAAACACTTGCTCCATCCCCTCAACTCTCTCCCTCTTTTCTTAGCTCGCCCTCTTCATATCCTTCAGATTGCACCTCAAATTTTTCTTCTCAGAGAGGATCTCCATGTCCCCTCCAGATAAAGAGAACCTTCACTCTCTGGAATTATATTGTTTATTAAGTTGTATATATTATTCACCTCCTCTTCTAGAATATCAGCTCCAGGAGGTCAGAGACATTTTTTTATTGGGGTATAGTTGTTTTACAATGTTGTGTTCGTTTCTACTGTAGAGCAAAGTGGAGTTCCCTGTGCTATACAGCAGGTTCTCATTAGTTATCTATTTTATACATATTAGTGTATATATGTCAACCCCAATCTCCCAATTCATCCCACTCCCTTGCTGTCCATACGTTTGTTCTCTACGACTGTGCAGAGACTTTTTTTTGGTAGTACCTGCAGCACCTTTCATGACGCAGCAGGTACTCAATGCATATTTGGTGAATGCGTCAGGAGTGGTCGAGGGTCAAGTAAGAATGTGATATCTGGTAGACCAGATATCCCAGGGTAGATAGATAAATGATATCTGGTAGACCAGATATCCCAGGGTAGATAGATAAAATGAAAAAAGCCAAGAATCCCCAATGGAATGTTGGGGAGGGGCAAAAAAAAAAAAGAAAAGAGACAAGTAGAGGAAAGATATTGGTGAAAAAGAGGGAGAAGTCACAGAGGCAGGAGGAGAACTGGCAGAAGAGTGTCATCTCTGAGGGTCAAGCTCAAAAGTGTTTCGAGAAAGGAGAGGTCATTTGTCTCCAGGGCAGCACAGAAATGAGTAAGATGCAAGGGATGAAAAGCATCCATTACACACTGGGGCGTCTCGCCATGGTTGATGGCTGGAGAGAACAAGAGGAGAGGAAGTGGAAACAAGAGCCTGGGTATGAGAAGAGAGTCTTTTCAGGGTGGAAGAGAACTGAGTATGTTTATGTGTCAAGAGAGAAAAGTCGATGATGTATCCCTTGGCCTTTAGAGCCATGTTGCCTGATACAGTAACCATTAGCTACATATAGTTATTTAAATATACATTTATAACTAAATTAGACATTCAGTTCCTCAGTCACATTAGTCACACTTACACATAACTATTTAAATTAGTCACACTTACACATAACTATTTAAATATATTATTAATTTAATTTAAATTAAATGAGAACTTCAGTTCCTCAGTCGACTTTTAAGTGCTTCACAGCCACATGTGGACAGTCGCATACAAAGAACATTTCCATCATTGTAGAAAGTTCCATTGGATGGTGTTTAATCCATGCTCTAGCATGTACCCCCACTAGGGCAGGAATTTTCATCTGTTTTGCTCACAGCTGTATCCCCAGGACCTAAAACTGTGCCTAGAATAGAGTAGGTGCTCAATAAATGTTTGTTGAATGAATGAATGAATAAATAATGAAGTGAAATGTAGGAAAGCATAGTGATAACTAATAGACTATATTCCAGAAGAGATGGAAGGCTGTGTAGATGACAGGACTTGTCTTAAATTAGGAAAAAATCAGGGAAGACACAGATGGTTGTCTACTCGATAGACAATCCCGCCCCCTCCCTTGCTAATGGAGCCCACCTTCCATCAAAGAGGCAGAAAATACCCAATAGTCTCTTTCTCCCAGGATTCCTTGCAATGGGAGCACGGGTCACATGACCCAGTCTTATGCTTAACAGGATCTGAGTGAAAGTCTACTGGGTGCTTCTGGGAAAGCGTTTCTCTTCTTTGAGAAGAGTCACAGGGCAGGAGACAGCCCTTCCTCTTCTTTGGCCAGATGCTTTTGTGCCTGCACAGGATGGCTGGGTAGACATCTTGGAACTGTGAGTAGTAAAGGTTACCAAGAAAAGTCCTTACACTGAAGATGGCAGAGTGGAAAGATGGAAAGGATTCCTTGGAGACACTGCTGAGCTGCAGAACCAACACTGCAACCAAGCTCCCAGCCTGCAGACTTCTTGTAATGTGGATAACAAACACTCTTCCTAGCAGTTAAGAGCCAGAGAGCCCTGGTTCCAATCCCAGTTCTGCCAATCACTAGCTGTGTGGCCTTGGGCGAGATACTCAACTTCTCTGTGCCTCAGTTTCCTGAGCTGTAGAATGGGGATGATCATAGTACTTCCCTTTATAGGTGTGGGAATTTAGGTGATATGCTTAGCACTGTGCTTGGAATTTAGTCAGTTCTATATAAATGTTTGCTATCATCATCGTCATCATTTAAATTTTTATTTCGTTACTTTTGCCCCTAAGTTATACCAGAACTGACTGATCAACGAACCAACATTCATTGAGTTTATTCTCTTTGCCAGGTATATGCTAATGGCCTTACATACTGAGGTCCCATTTTATGCCTCAGCATCTTTACCAGGTGAATGCTCTACACTCAGTTCATTGACAGGGGAACCGAGACACTGAGGGGTTAACTACTTGCCTACAGTCACACAGCTAACATGTGGTGCCTATATCCTGAGTCTGGCTTTGCTACATCTAGGGAGCCTAGGGCCCAGCGAGAGCCCCAGACTGCTGCCCCTGGTTAACTCCACCACACCCACTTACCCTCTCCTGGGACCTCAGCCATTATACCTCCACTAACTTAATTGTAAGAAGGAGCTAGATTTTTCTCTAGCTGGCTGGAAATCAGAATGTCAATAAATATTTGCAGAGGAGCAACTACTATGTGCCAGGTGGGTGAGGAGGGGAACATGTGCAAAGGCCCTGGGGCTGGAGAGACCTTATGGTGAAGAGTGAAGTTACCAGATGAGAGGGAGGGGCAGGGGACAGGAGAATGAGAAGGAGATGTCAGCGTGGTTGGAAAGCAGGGGAGGGGGGGGGATGTCATCAAACCCCTGACCTCTGGTTAGAAGAAGCATATGCCCACACTATCCACAATAGCCAAGACATGGAAGCAACCTAAATGTCCATCGACAGATGCATGGATTAAGAAGATGTGGAATATATACACAATGGAATATTACTCAGCCATAAAAAAAGAATGAAATAATGCCATTTGCAGCAACATGGATGGATCCAGAGATTATCACACTAACTGAAGTAAGCCAGACAGAGAAAGACAAATATCATACGACAATATATCACTTATATGTGGAATCTAAAAAATGATACAAATAAACTTATTTACAAATCATAAATAGATCCACAGACATAGAAAACAAACTTACGGTTACCAAAGGGGAAAGGAAGGAGAAGGATATATTAGGAGTTTGGGATTAACATATACACACTATATATATAAAATAGATAAACAACAAGGACCTACAGTATAGCACAGGGAACTATACTCAATGTTTTTTAATAACCTATAAGGGAAAAGAATCTGAAAAAGAATACATATGTGTGTGTGTGTGTGTGTGTATATATATATATATATATGTAAGAATGTATATACATACATATATGTGTATAACTGATTCACTTTACTGTACCCCTGAAACTAACACAACACTGTACATCAACTATACTTCTATAAAAAAATTTTTTTTAATTAAAAAAAGAAGCACCTGCCCTCATAGATCTGGGTCCAATCTTCCTGAGATGAGTATTTAGGAGCATAACTACTGCCCATACAGTCTATATTCTTGCCATTCATAGATTTTTCAAATCTTCTTCAAGTTCATTCTTGTATCACCTAGATTTTAGCTTCTCTTGGTAAAACTATTTCTAAAATTCCTTTTTTAAACCCTGAATTGCAGAAAGTTGAGATAATCACTTTTTCAGTTCATGGCATAGCTTCGCCTTTGGTCTGTGCAATACCCCTCTCTTGTTTGTTCGTTCGTTCATTCATCATTCATTCCTTTTTATCTCCATATTCTACTTTCATTCTTTTTCCCTGAGACATTTCTCTGAGACTGATATGTCTAATTTTGTCTTATTGGAGTGCATTCTTGTAAAACGTGTTTTATTTTGAGTGCATATATTTTAAATTTACACGAATGGCATGAAGTTAGGAATATTCTGTTGTTCTCTGTTTTCAGCCAATGAAAACAGAACAGCAGACGTACATTCTGGGGCTCTCACTGGTCCCCAGGCTCCCTAGGTGCAGCCGCCACATCCCACCTCCCCATCCCCCAGGGACAGACACCAGCCGGCCTCCAGATCCTCTTCCACAGATGGCGATGGAGTGAATATGCCCATACTCAATCCTTACAGACCCGGTGGAAGTCTCCCTGAGATGGGTGGCTGGGAGCATAACTGTTGGTGGGTCTGGACTTAACTGGACTAGGCACTGCCGATGACCCTCCAGAGTGGCCACGCCCCCATGAGTGGGGAGGATCTTCCTCTGTCCCCAAATCCCACTAACCCTTGACTTAACCACCTTTCTAATTTTTTCCACTCTAAGAGGCATGCAGAGATACTCACTGTTCTTATTTTCATCTTTCTGATTACAAGCGATTTTGAGTACCATGTCATCTACTGGTTTGCTTTTCAGACTTCTCTTCCCTAACCTGTCTGATCACATTTTTTGCCTGCTTTCTTCTTGGGGTTGCTGTGTTATTTTTGGTTTTGGTTATTATTATTAGTTTTATTGAAGTATAGTTGATTTACAATGTTGTGTTAATTTCTGCTGTACAGCAAAGTGATTCAGTATATATATATATATATATTCTTTTTCATATTTTTTCCATTATGGTTTATTAAAGGATATTGAATATAGTTCCCTGTGCTATACAGTAGTACCTTGTTGTTTACTCAGTCTACGTATAATAGTTTGCATCTTCTAGTCCCAAACTCCCAATCCAACCCTCCCCCGATCCCCCCACTTGGCAGGGGTTGCTGTGTTATTGTTGTTGACTATTTCCCCCTATAATCTTGATCAGTGCTGCCCAATATGGTAGCCATCGGTTGCATGTGGATACTGAGCTCCCGAAATATGGCCAGTGTGAGTGAGAAGCTGAGTTTTAAATTGTATTTACTTTTAATTCATTTCCATTAAAAGTAGTCACATGTCACAGAGAACACATTTGTGGCTGCCAAGGGAGAGAGGGGGTAGGAGAGGGATGGATTAGGAGTTTGGGATTAGCAGGTTCAAATTATTATATATAGAATGGATAAACAACAAGGTCCTACTGTATAGCACAGGGAACTATATTCAATATCCTCTAATAAACCATAATGGAAAAGAAAAAAAAAGTCACATGTGCCTAGGGGTCCCGTAATGAGCGGCTGTGAGCTATTAATCCCTGGTCACTTTTTTTTCTACCATCCATCCTATGCACTATTTACAAACACTACTTTAGTTCTTACCACAAGTCAGGTGTTATTTTAAATGATTATAAATATTAACTCATTTCAAACTCCTAACAGCCCATAGGTAGATGCTCTTCTCTCCATTTTATCGATGAGAAAACTGAGGCACAGAGAGGTGGAGTAACTTGCTCAAGGATTTGTAGGACATTGTACAGCTAGGATCTGGATGTGGGAACCAAAGTGTCCCCATTATGTCCTTATTTGAATAGAACATCTTAGTTTTCATATAATCAAGTTTTTTTTTGCTTGTTTGTTTGTTTTGCTTTAGAGTTTGTGCTTTTAAATTTGAGAAGTCCTTCCCCCTCCCTGGGTGGCACAGATATTCTCCTGCCTTTTCTCCCTTAATGTGAAGTTCTTACCACTCACACAATGTCCTCTCAAGTGCCTTAACATTTGCATGGAACAGTTCTTCCTCTTATTTGTCTTTATTTGAAGTAGAGGATGGCACAAAAGGGCACGTTTCTATTTTGGGTGATTCCTGAAGCTGTGTTAAAGTGCAGTGTTTTCTTAAATAAAAAGGAGCAGAAGCAGATGCAAAAGCCCCAGAAGGTGCAAGGTAAGTGATTCTAGAAAAGACGAGGGCCACAGAGGGGTGGGTTTGCTGGGGACAAAAAGCGGATAGATGTTGAGTGAAGGTCTGTGGATTTGGAGATGAGCAGGTCGTGGTGGGCCTCCTGAAGGGCCTTATTGCATTGCATTGCTGATTGCAAGGCTGAAGGAGGCGGGGGAAGAGAAACCTCTCCTTGAGAGACTGAGATGAGAAGAGGGGGGAAGAGAATGTGGCAACTTGAGGGAGGTGGGGGCAGAGTGTCCTCCAAATAGAGGAGATCTGTCCAAGTTTGCAAGCAAAGAGCATTGTGTCCCCAGAGAAGGAGAGCCTGAAGATCCAAACGAGATATCTGATGGAGTAAAGTTCTCAAGGAAATGGATAACTATGTTTTCAATTTAATTCCCAGACATTTAGTGGGCACCTCCTACAGGAGAGGCACTTGTGGAGCAAAATAAAAACAAAAGCTAAACTCTCGCCCGCAGCTGGTGGGCATTGCAATTGGTTCCACCACTTGGGAAAATTGTTAGGCAGTTTCTGCCAAAGCTAAACAGATTCCACCCCATGACCCAGAAATTCCACCCAGGAATACCTCCCATAGAAATGGGAGCTGTGGTCACTGAATGACAAGTAGGAGTGTCAACAGTACTTTTTTCTGTAATAGCCCCAGAGTGGAAAGTATCCAAATGCCGATCACCAGCATAGTAGATAAACAGCCATGAGAATGAATGACCTACAGCTACAGCTACAACATGGATGGATCCCACACATACAATGTCAAGGGAAAGAAGCCAATGAGAGCACACCTTATGATCCCATGTGTTTACAATTCAAGAATAAGCAAGATCACCCGCCAGGGCGGGTGGGGGCTGGGAGCTGAGGCTCGGACTTCGGAGGTCGGATCCCAGGGAGAGGACTGGGGTTGGCGGCATGAACACGGCCTGAAGGGGGCTAGTGTGCCACAGCTAGCCGGGAGGGAGTCTGTGGAAAAGTCTGGAACTGCCTAAGAGGCAAGAGACCATTGTTTTGGGGTGCGTGAGGAGAGGGGATTCAGAGCACCACCTAAACGAGCGCCACAGACAGGTGCCAGCTGTGGCTATCAGCACGAACCCCAGAGATGGGCATGAAACGCTAAGGCTACTGCTGCAGCCACCAAGAAGCCTGTGTGCGAGCACAGGTCACTATCCACAACTCTCCTCCTGGGAGCCTGTGCAGCCCGCCACGGCCAGGGTCCTGTGATCCAGGGACAACTTCCCCAGGAGAACACATGTCATGCCTCAGGCTGTTGCAACGTCATGCAGGCCTCTGCCACCAAAGGCTCGCCCTGCATCCGTACCCCTCCCTCCCCCCGGCCTGAGTGAGCCAGAGACCCCGAATCAGCTGCTCCTTTAACTCCGTCCTGTCTGGGCAGGGAACAGAGGCCCTCAGGTGACCTACACGCAGAGGCGGGGCCAAATCCAAAGCTGAACCCCAGGAGCCATGCGAACAAAGAAGAGAAAGGGAAATCTCTCCCAGCAGCCTCAGGAGTAGCGGATTAAATCTCCACAATCAACTTGATGTACCCTGCATCTGTGGAATACCTGAATAGACAACGAATAAACGCCCAAAATTGAGGCAGTGGACTTTGGGAGCAACTGTAGACTTGGAGTTTGCTTTCTGCATCTGATTTGTTTCTAGTTTTATGTTTATCTTAGTTTAGAATTTAGAGCTTATTATCACTGGTAGATTCGTTTATTGATTTGGTTGCTCTCTACCTTTTTAAAAAATATATATACATATTTTTTCCTTTTTCTCTTTTTCTGAGTGTGTATGTGTACGCTTCTTTGTGTGATTTTGTCTGTATAGCTTTGCTTTTACCATTTGTCCTAGGGTTCTGTCTGTCCTTTTTTTTTTTTTTTTTTATAGTTTTTAGCACTTGTTATCATTGGTGGATATGTTTTTTGCTTTGGTTGCTCTTTTCTATCTTCCTTATTTTTAAATTACTTAAAAAAATTTTAATAATATTTTAATTTTTTAAATTTTAATAACTTATTTTATTTTAATTATTATTTTTCTTTATTTTTTTCCCCTCCCTTTTCTTCTGGGCCGCATGGCTGACAGGGTCTTGGTGCTCTGGCGGGTGTCAGGCCTGAGCCTCTGAGGTGGGAGAGCCAAGTCCAGGACATTGGTCCACCAGAGACCTCCCAGCCCCATGTAATATCAAATGGTGAAAGCTCTACCAGAGATCTCCATCTCAATGCTAAGACCCAGCTTCACTTGACAACCAGCAAGCTACAGTGCTGGACACGCTATGCCAAACAACTAGCAAGACAGGAACACAACCCCACGCATTAGCAGAGAGGCTGCCTGAAATCATAAGTTCACAGACACCCCAAAACACACCACCGGACGCAGTCCTGTCCACCAGAAAGAGAAGATCCAGCCTCATCCACCAGAACACAGGCACCAGTCCTCTCTACCTGGAGGCCTACATAACACACTGAACCAACCTTACCCACTGGGGGCAGACACCAAAAACAATGGGAACCACGAACATGCAGTCTGAGAAAAGGAGACCCCAAACACAGTAAGTTAAGCAAAATGAGAAGACAGAGAAGCACACAGCAGATGAAGGAGCAAGGCAAAAACCCAGCAGACCAAACAAATGGAGAGGAAATAGGCAGTCTACCTGAAAAAGAATTCAGAGTAATGATTGTAAAGATGATCCAAAATCTTGGAAACAGAATGGAGAGAATACAAGAAATGTTTAACAGGGACCTAGAAGAATGAAAGAGAAAACAAACAATGATGAGCAACAAAATAAATGAAATTAAAAATTCTCTAGAAGGAATCAATGGCAGAAAAACTGAGGCAGAAGAACGGATAAGTGACCTGGAAGATAAAATAGTAGAAATAACTACTGCAGAGCAGAATAAAGAAAAAGAATGAAAACAATTGAGGACAGTCTCAGAGACCTCTGAGACAACATTAAACACAGCAACATTCGAATTATAGGGGTCCCAGAAGAAGAAGAGGAAAAAAAAAGCACTGAGAAAATATTTGAAGAGATTATACTTGAAAACTTCCCTAATGTGGGAAAGGAAATAGTCAACCAAGTCCAGGAAGTGCAGAGAGTCCCATACAGGATAAATCCAAGGAGAAACGCCAAGACACATATTAATCAAACTATCAAAAATTAAATACAAAGAAAAAATATTAAAAGCAGCAAGGGAAAAGCAACAAATAACATACAAGGGAATCCCCATAAGGTTAACAGCTGATCTTTCAACAGAAACTCTGCGAGCCAGAAGGGAGTGGCAGGACATATTTAAAGTGATGAAAAGGAAAAATTTACAACCAAGATTACCCTACCCAGCAAGGATCTCATTCAGATTCGACGGAGAACTTAAAACCTTTACAGACAAGCAAAAGCTAAGAGAATTCAGCATCACCAAACCAGCTTTACAACAAATGCTAAAGGAACTTCTCTAGGCAGGAAACACAAGAGAAGGAAAAGATCTACAAAAACGAACACAAAACAACTAAGGAAGTGGTAATAGGAACTTACATATCGATAATTACCTTAAATGTATATGGATTAAATGTTCCAACCAAAAGACATAGACTGGCTGAATAGATACAAAAACAAGACCCATATATATGCTGTCTACAAGAGACCCAGTTCAGACCTAGGGACACATACAGACTGAAAGTGAGGGGATGGAAAAAGATATTCCATGCAAATGGAAATCAAAAGAAAGCTGGAGTAGCACTTCTTATATCAGACAAAATAGACTTTAAAATAAAGATTATTACAAGAGACAAAGAAGGACACTACATAATGATCAAAGGATCAATCCAAGAAGAAGATATAACAATTTTAAACATTTATGCACCCAACACAGGAGCACCTCCATACACAAGGCAAATGCTAACAGCCATAAAAGGGGAAATCGACAGTAACACAATCAGAGTAGGGGACTTTTTAACACCCCACTTTCACCAATGGACAGATCATCCAAAATGAAAATAAATAAGGAAACTTATTAAAAGTAACTATATGCCAAAAAAATGGACAACCTGGAAGAAATGGACAAATTCTTAGAAAAGCACAACCTTCTGAGACTGAACCAGGAAGAAATAGAAAATATAAACAGACCAATCACAAGCACTGAAATTGAGACTGTGATTAAAAATCTTCCAACAAACAAAAGCCCAGGACCAGATGGCTTCCCAGGCAAATTCTATCAAACATTTAGAGAAGAGCTAACACCTATCCTTCTTATACTCTTCCAAAATATAACAGAGGGAGGAACACTCCCAAACTCATTCTACGAGACCACCATCACCCTGATACCAAAACCAGACAAAGATATCACAAAGAAAGAAAACTACAGGCCAATATCACTGATGAAGATAGATGCAAAAGTCCTCAACAAAACACTAGCAAACAGAATCCAACAGCACATCAAAAGGATTATACAACCATGATCAAGTGGGGTTTATCCCAGTAATGCAAGGATTCTTCAATATACACAAATCAATCAATGTGATACACCATATTAACAAATTGAAGGATAAAACCATATGATAATCTCAACAGATGCAGAAAAAGCTTTCAACAAAATTCAACACACATTAATGATAAAAGCTCTCCAGAAAGTAGGCATAGAGGGAACCTACCTCAACATAATAGAGGCCATATATGACAAACCCACAGCCAACATTGTTCTCAATGGTGAAAAACTGAAACCATCTCCACTAAGATAGGAACAAGACAAGGTTTCCCACTCTCACCACTATTATTCAACATAGATTTGGATTTTTTAGCCAGAGCAATTAGAGATGAAAAAGAAATAAAAGGAATCCAAATCGGAAAAGAAGAAGTATAGCTGTCACTGTTTGCAGATGACGTGATACTAAATATAGAGAATCCTAAAGATGCTACCAGAAAACTACTAGAGCTAATCAATGAATTTGGTAGAGTAGCAGGATACAAAATTAATGTACAGAAATCTCTTGCATTCCTATACACTAATGATGAAAAATCTGAAAGAGAAATTAAGGAAACACTCCCATTTACCATTGCAACAAAAAGAATAAAATATCTAGGAATAAGCCTAACTAAGGAGACAAAAGACCTGTATGCAGAAAACTATAAGCCACTGATGAAAGAAATTAAAGATGGTACAAACAGATGGAGAGATATACCATGTTCTTGGATTGGAAGAATCAACATTGTGAAAATGACTATACTACCCAAAGCAATCTACAAGTTCAATGCAATCTCTATCAAACTACCAATGGCATTTTTCACAGAACTCGAACAAAAAATTCCACAATTTGTATGGAAACACAAAAGACCCCGAATAGTCAAAGCAACCTTGAGAGAGAAAAATGGAGCTGGAGGAATCAGGCTCCCAGACTTCAGACTACACTAAAAAGTTACAGTAATCAAGACAGTATGGTACTGGCACAAAAACAGAAATATAGATCACTGGAACAGGATAGAAAGTCCAGAGATAAACCCACACACAGAGGGTCACCTTGCTTTTGATAAAGAAGGCAAGAATACACAATGGAGAAAAGACAGTCCCTTCAATAAGTGGTGCTGGGAAACCCGGACAGCTACACATAAAAGAACACTCCCTAACGCCATACACAAAAATAAACTCAAAGTGGATTAAAGACCTAAATGTAAGGCCAGACACTATAAAACTCTTAGAGGAAAACATAGGCAGAACACTCTATGACATAAATCACAGTAAGATCCTTTTTGACCCACCTCCTAGAGAAATGGAAATAAAAACAAAAATAAACAAATGAGACCTAATGAAACTTAAAAGCTTTTGCACAGCAAAGGGAAGCATAAGCAAGACGAAAAGACAACCCACAGAATGGGAGAAAATATTTGCCAACGAAGCGACTGACAAAGGATTAATCTCCAAAATTTAGAAGCAGCTCATTCAGCTCAATATCAAAAGAACAAACAACCCATTCCAAAAATGGGCAGAAGACCTAAATAGACATTTCTCCAAAGAAGATATACAGATTGCCAACAAACACATGAAAGAATGCTCAACATCACTAATCACTAGAGAAATGCAAATCAAAAGTACAATGAGGTATCAGCTCACATCAGTCAGAATGGCCATCATTAAAATCTACAAACAATAAATGCTGGAGAGGGTGTGGAGAAAAGGGAACACTCTTGCACTGTTGGTGGGAATGTGAATTGGCTCAGCCACTATGGAGAACAGTATGGAGGTTCCTTAAAAAACTAAAAATAGAACTACCATACGACCCAGCAATCCCACTACTGGGCATATACACTGAGAAAGCCATAATTCAAAAAGAGTCATGTACCACAATGTTCATTGCAGCTCTACTTACAGTAGCCAGGACATGGAAACAACCTAAGTGTCCATCGACAGATGAATGGATAAAGAAGATGTGGCACATATATACAATGGAATATTACTCAGCCATAAAAAGAAACGAAATTGATTTATTTGTAGTGAGGTGGATGGACCTAGAGACTGTCATACAGAGTGAAGTAAGTCAGAAAGAGAAAAACAAATACCATATGCTAACACATATATATGGAATCTAAAAAAAAAAAAAAAGGTCATGAAGAACCTAGGGGCAGGACGGGAATAAAGACACAGACCTACTAGAGAATGGACTTGAGGAAACGGGGAGGGGGAAGGGTAAACTGGGACAAAGTGAGAGAGTGTCATGGACATATATACACTACCAAATGTAAAATAGATAGCTAGGGCTTCCCTGGTGGCGCAGTGGTTGAGAGTCCGCCTGCCGATGCAGGGACACGGGTTCGTGCCCCGGTCCGGGAAGATCTCACATGCCGCGGAGCGGCTAGGCCCGTGAGCCATGGCCGCTGAGCCTGCGCGTCCGGAGCCTGTACTCTGCAACGGGAGAGGCCACAACAGTGAGAGGCCCGCGTACCGCAAAAAAAACCACAAAAAGATAGCTAGTGGGAAGCAGCCGCATAGCACAGGGAGATCAGCTCGATGCTTTATGTCCACCTAGAGGGGTGCGATAGGGTGGGTGGGAGGGAGACCCAAGAGGGACGAGATATGGGGATATATGTATGTGTAGAGCTGATTCGCTTTGTTATACAGCAGCAACTAACATAAAATTGTAAAGCAATTATACTGCAGTAAAGGTGTTAAAAAAAAAAAAAAGAAGCAGCAAGAATAATCTATGCTGTACCATAGCAGGATGGGGTTACTGGCAACTGGAGGTGAACGAGAGGGTTTCTGGAGCTTAAGGATGTTCTGTTTCTTGAATTGTGTGCTGGTTACATGAGTACGTTCGGTTGTTGAAAATTATTCAAACTGTATTCATATACATGTGATTTTCTCTTTGTACGTTCTTCTTCTAAATATAAAGCTAAAACCCACAGATTTAGAAAGAAGCTAACATTTGTTCAGTGCTTGCTGTGGGTCAGGTGCTGTGCATTATTTTATCCAATCCTCATGATGACCCTATGAGGTAGGGTAGAAAGAATCTGGTATACTTTCCAGATCAGAGAGGTTAAATCAGTGCTCCAAGCTCACACAGCTAGTACATGGCTGAGCTGGGTTTTGATCCCCTGTTCCATTCACTTCTAACTACTCTGCCATACTTCCCAGGCTTGGGAAAGTGTTGGGACATGGACATCTCTGAGACAGAGGAGAAAAAGGAAACAAAAAAGAGATGATGATCCCAGGAAAATGGAAAGGAAGGGAGTTCATAAAAGTGACTACCAACAACTCAAGAAAAGGTTGGCAAGATCCCAAGGAACCATGGAAAGGTGGGAAGCAGATGTGGGGTGAATTTAATAAGGCATTGACTAATGATGAAGCAGCATTGAGGGATACTGAAGATCCAGCGAAAGGGACACCGTGCAGGAAAGGTTTTCTTGTGCCATTCTGGCCTCAGTGACCATTTCCCAACATGGCAACAATGAACACTTTATACAGTCTTACTTTTCCAGAGCCCCGTTCATGGGCATCATCATCATGGAAGATGAGCTGACTCCCACTTCGATGATGAGCAAACTGAGGTTCCAAGAAGCCAAGTGTCTCCTCTGAGATCACACACTGGTTAAGTTTCAGAGCTGACCCTGAACTGAAGCTTTCTGACTCTACTCTGCCCCAAGGGGTAAAGCCTCTATCCCGGCAAAGCTGCTCATTCAACCTCCCTGCTTCTCCCTCCGCGCCTTTATCCAGAGAATCTCCTCCCCACCGATCTACACTCTGCCCCGCTTCAAAACTGCCTCTTTCACTGTCCAGTCTCACCCCTGACTCCCTTCTATTCCATCTCATAACCTGCAGGGCCTCAGGTTACATCAGAGCCATGCCAGCCCATGAAACTTTCTGTGAACATTTCAGGAACATTCTATTCTGAGCTATCCAATATGGCAGCCAACAGCCATGAATTAAAATGTGACTAAGCAACTAAATTTTTCGTTTGATTTCATTTTCATTGATTTACATTTATATTTAAGTAGCCATGTGTAGCCAGTGGCTACTCTGCTGTATCGTGCAGTTCGATAGTCGCATTATAGAGTGCATCACGTCATCGGGGGCGTGCAGTTGGTCACACATTGGTGTGTGCTGATTATTCCCCGTTTGCCCCCCAGATCCATTCTCTAGCTTGCTCTTGCCCTGCCAGGTCAGCCCTGGGGACTATATCTCCCAGAATACTTGGTTCTGGTTCCTGTTGGGTTGGCCAGTGGGAGGCACCGGTAGAAGATGAGGGAGAGAGGTTGGAGTATTTCTTCCGTACTCTCTCCCTGGTTCTGAGCCTAGTCCTCCCTGTGTGGCTCTGCCTTTATGGGGTTCCAGGAGTGTAGGGACAGCAATGACTTCTTCGCGGGATCTCAACATCCATAACCTGTTTCCTCGACCTGCCCTCACCTCTTAGGGAGTTTCTTCATGACACGCTTTTCATCTGAAACCACTTGGTGGGTGGATTCTGTTTCCTGTTGGGACCTTGACTGATAAAAGGGGGAATGGCTGACCATGAAGCCTGCCCATCTATCTGATGGTTCCTAAAGCCCCCAGTTTCTGAGACAAAGGTCTCTGGAGAGGCAGGATTCAATTCTAGGTTTCCTCACCTCAGGAGGCAGGAATACTCTGCTACCTTTTCCAAATCAGATTTCAAATTAGGGGCAAGACATTCTGCCAGGTTCCTGCTTCACCCCATTTTAAGGCAAGAACAAGTCCTCAGAGCAGGAAGTCCAAGAAACAGGGGGGGTGGGTGGAAGAAGATAGGGGTGTCTCTTAAAGCTGCCCTAAGGTAGGACTTGTAAGGAGGTGACATGGATCAAAATGTGGAGCTTGACTGTCGTGAAGACCCACAGCAGAGACTGCTTTTTGTTTCTTCTTCCTGGGCACTTAGCTAGATTACATTTCCCAGCCTTGCAGGTAGGTGCCTCAGTTTCCTCACTAGGAGAATGGAGAGTTATATAAAAGCTTTTTCTTCTTACAGACAGTGGCAGGATTAAATGTGACCGTTCATGAAAAGCGTTGAGCACACCGCCTGATGTATAGTAAGCCCTCAGGAAGTAGCGGTCACGGTGATCTGAACTTCTCTCCTTCCCCCGGCAAACCAAAAGCTTTGAAACCACCCCTGCTATCCACTCTGACAAATTTCAGGCCCCAAGGTATTGGGAGCCGGGGAGGGGAGAATCAGAGCTTGAGGCTGGGGTTATAGCCAAAGACCAACTCAGGAAAGGCTATCACATTCCCATGATCCTTTTGCTGTCCCAGGAGGGCTCGACACCCCGTTTCTCATTCTGACCTCGGACTAACTCTGCAGGCATTAGCCCTGCTGCTTTGGGGCTCAGATCAGCTGCTTCTGGATCGGGGAGTTCCACTGGGGACCCGGAATTTGGAGGGCCTGGTGGAGTCCTCAGGAGTAACAGAGGGAACAAACTGTAGTTTAATTAAGGGCATCCCACATTTTGTGGGGGTTATTCTTATTAATATAACCAGCCTGGAGGTATGGGTGATTGGACACATGCCTTAGAACTGATTGGGTTTTTCTCCTTCATTAATTAAAATGTGAATCACAGCTGACTCACTGAAGAAGGAAAACGGTCAATGAACAATTCCGACTTCCTCTCTCCTTCCTTGCTTGGAGAGATGAGTCAGCAGAAGTCCGGATCCAAAAATGAGAAGGAAAAAAAAAAAAAAAGCAGAAGAGACGCAGGGCTTGGAGAGCAAGCAGCAAAATGAACCTGAGTCAGTTTATTCTTTGTCTTAGAAGAATGTCCCCAAATTCCCATCCCAAGGCCAATCAGCCAAACCCTCTAGTGAGCATGCCTCTGTTTCTCATTTTTACACAGACCTACAGGCACCCTGAGTTCTAAACAAGTTCTAAACAAGTTCTAAACAAACCTGACAATCTCCTTTCTTGCTTTCTTCAGGCAAAGGCAGGCTCCTCACCATGCCAAGACCACCTCACATCTCCATTCTTCTGCTTCATTTTGCCCACAAAGCCCAAGCTCCCCTTTGAATTCGTACATCATGATCACGTTTCATAAACTAATGGAAGACTGGGGAGCCATGTTGCCCCAGGTCAATAGGAAAGGGCCATGGGGAGCAAGATTAGAAGATTCCAGAAGTGGGGGGACCTTTCAGGATCAGGGCAGCCATGGAGCCTAACGGCTAAAAACATGGCACCTGGAGCCCGGCAGGGTCTAAATCCTGGCTCTGCATAGCCCTGGGAGACTCAGTCCATCTTTCTGAGCCTCAGTTTTCTCATCTATGAAATGGGGATAGTAAAGAAACCTACTCACAGTAGAATATTAAGTAAGCACCCATTAGAAGTTAGCAATGATACTATTCATTAGAAAAAAAATAATCCAGCAATTCCTGCTTTACCCGGAAGGTCAGTAGGATGCATAGTGCTTGGCACACATACTCAAGCAGGTGTGTGTGTGTGTGTGCATGCAATTTCCCCAGTAAAAATGCCTGATCACACATAACATCCCACACTTCACTTTTGATTTCTGCATCATGAATTTTCAAGAGGATTATTTTCATTTTCAATTCCCAGGGGTTTCACCAATTACCCCTGTCTTGATACTTTGATATTCAAACCACTCTCTTAATTTTAAAGAGCTTATGGTGTCTTTGTCCTTGTCAATTTTTAACTAGATGAACAATGTTCGGGTCCCAACTGTTAAATGTCTCCCATCCAAGTACTAACCAGGCCCAACCCTGTTTAGCTTCCGAGATCTGGTGCGTTCAGGGTGGTGTGGTAGTAGATTGTCTGTTAATGACTTAGGGTATGATTTCAGCGGTTTGCTACCGTCATGCTCATGGACTTTATGAAATCCTGCATTTTAAAAATAAGGTTGGTAATTTGAAAGTCACTCTGCCTTGGACTTGCACTATATTGTAGGATAATATTTAACAATCTAGAACAGTGGTTCTCAATCAGGGGCAATTTCAGCTCCCCGGGGATGTTTGGAAATATCTGGAGACATTTTGATGATACAGCTCGGGGGGGGTGCTACTACTGGGGTCTAGTGGGTGGTGGTCAGGGATGCTGCCACACATCCTATAATGAACAAGACAGAAAGAATGATATGGTCCTAAATGTCAACTGTGTTGCTGCTGAGAAAACTCTGATCTAGAACCTTATTAATAAGAATGAGGACCCAAAGGACCACAGTTGCTCTGGGGTGAGATATTTGAATCGGGACTCATTTTTTACAAGTGGTCAGTTCCTTCCCGACCAAAAAGTGGATTATGCCAATTTTTGGACTTCTCTGCCTCCAACTAGCATAATGAATTTGTACTAAGCTTGGGGCTTTGCAGCCAGACTGACCGGATTCCAATTCCAGCTCTGCCACTTCCTGGCTGTGTGACCTTGGGTAAGTTACTTAACTACTCTGGGCTTCAGTTTTACTGTCTATAAAGGGTGGCTAATAATAGTGATCACTGAACAGTAATGTGACATGAGATGAGTTGATACTTGGTACAGTGCGTGGTATACAGTGAGTTGGAGGATGGGTGGGAAGTGAACTAAATCCCTGGTACAAATGTGGTACCAATCTGCCCAATTAAGATTTACATTCCCGGGCTTCCCTGGTGGCGCAGTGGTTGAGAATCTGCCTGCTAATGCAGGGGACACGGGTTCGAGCCCTGGTCTGGGAGGATCACACGTACCACGGAGCAACTAGGCCCGTGAGCCACAACTACTGAGCCTGCACGTCTGGAGCCTGTGCTCCGCAATGGGAGAGGCCACAACAGTGAGTGGCCTGCGCACTGCGATGAAGAGTGGCCCCCACTTGCCACAACTAGAGAAAGCCCTCACACAGAAACGAAGACCCAACACAGCAACAATAAATAAATAAATTAATAAACTCCTACCCCCAACATCTTCTTTAAAAAAAAAAAAAAAAAAAAGACTTACATTCCCCTTCCATCGGGTGGCTGGGAAATGGCTGCCTAGCCAGAAACTACATTTCCCAGCCTTCTTTGAATCTAGGCGGGGCCATGTGACTAAATTCTGGCCAATGGAATGTGAGCAGAAGTGAGGTTCACCACTTCCTGGCCTAGCCTGTAAATACCTCCCACTGCACTCTCCCTTTCACCCACTTGCTGGCTGGATGTGGGCTCTTAGGGTAACCTTAGAAGCCACACGTTGAAGAAGGCAGAGACTCCATCAGCCTTGATGGAGTCTGCATGGAGCAGAAACATACTTGCACCTCCTACCCTTCCACCCCATCCTATCCTTCCACCCCATCCTATCCCTCACAAGTTGTACTTTAGTAGTTTATTTCTCACTCACGTATACTCTTAAGCCAAAGATATTTGGTTTTATTTGTTATAGCAGCTGGTGTTAACTAACACAGCCTCTTCCCTCATCACTGCCTTTTCTCTACCTACCAGCAAATATCATCATCTCCCCACCATCTGACCAGCTTCAAGATGACTCTGGAATCCTTTCCTTCATACCTTCCCTATGACCAGGCAGGTAAGCTGGAGAGAAAGCCCCTACTCCCAGTGGAGGTGGAGAAGGGGGATGGGTTCCCCAGGCTAGGATCTTAGTAAATATATTATATGAGATACAGGAACAACAAGGAACCCAAGGGTCCTGCTTCCTCAACCAAGTTTTGGATCTCAGGCCAATTCATGGGAGCAAGTGAAACTTCCCCCAAATGAAATTCAAACTCATATTAGTACCACCGAATGGCAGTAGTAGATGCCAACACCCTGGTAGACTGCTCAAATAACCTTCCCTATGCAGCCTACCCTGACCATCCCATTGAATACTGCATCCCGTCGTACCCCTACTCAACATTCTTAACTTTCTTTACCCAATTTCACTGTTTTTCTCATGGCAACCCTTCCTTTTAGCACACCACTGTTATAGTATATGCCCCCCGCCAAGATCATAAGAGCGATGAGGTCTCCCCATCACCTAAAACAGTGCCTGGAACATAACAGGTGTTCAATAAATCAATTGATAGATGATAGATAGATAGATAGATAGGTAATAGATAGATAGATATTGATGTAAGTGCTTGCCCTGTGCCTGGAACATTCTAGGAGCTTCACACATACGAACTCATTTTAAGGCTCACAACAGTTTGACAAAGTGTAGATTATAATCACCCCCATTTTACAGATGAAAAAACAGGCTCAGAGAAGGCTCTCAGCCAGGAAGTGAGAGAGCCAGAATCTGAACCCAGATCATTTCGGTCTAGGTCTTCTGTAATTTGCTTTGTTTGAGCCCATGTCACACAGTCAGCTAATCCTGGATGAGCATGAGGGGAACCTAAAGCAGAGCTGTTTATTTATTTTAGTTTGAAAAATATATGATGTGTGAACATGGCTAGGCTCACAAAATTGTAATTGGGGACCATTACAAGGGTGGAGAAGTACGTGTGATCAATCTTGGCCCCTCCACTCACCAGCTGTGTGACCTTAGGGCAGTTAACTTAACCTCTCTGTGCCTCAGTCTTATCATCTATGAAATGGGTTGTTGGGAGGACAAAAATACATTAATATTTGTAAAGTGCACAGAACAGGTTCATAGTCACACGCACACATGGACACACAAATGTGCACATATTCACACACAAGCATAGAAAGGTTAGTAGTAAGTTTCAAGTAAGCTATACAAGTGTCCATTAAAGAAAGAATTATCACAGTTCCCACCTGAGGCTCGGAGAAGTGGGGCAGGCCACCTGAGAGCAAAGCCGATCTCTGCCCTGTGTTCAGCTGCATGCCACCTGGGGAAATGTATGGAGTCAAAAGAACTAAGTAATGGTGGCCCTCTGATGGGATGACTCCTGCTAATTTTAAGGACAAGCTTCTCGGTGCTGACTCTTGAGCTAATTGTTGCCTTTTAAATAACAGCACCAGGTATGTGCTTACAGGCCTTCCACTGGGAAGATGTCCTCTCTCGAGAAAGCTGAAAGTGGCAAGCAGTCCAGGCTGCCCCAAACAGGACAGGAAATGGCCCAGAGCAGAGCAGAGGTGGGCAGGGAGAGAACACATGAGGGACCTATCTTTTGTGTCCTTCAGTTCCTTCAGGCCAAAGGAACTGGTGTTGGCTTAGATATCATCCAAGCCCGGCGATGTTTCCAGCCTGCAAAGCACATGCAGCTCCAAAGTGCTTTCAAGAAATGAGCTAATGAATCCCCAGGGATGTGTCATTGACCCTGAACATGGTCACCTTGATGGGAAATGTGTGGAGTTCCATTCCAAGAAAATTGGCAAAATGGTGAGGCAGGGAATGAGAGGCCCTTAGTAATAGTGATGATGATAAAGATGAAGATGATAAAGAAGATAATGAGGAGGATAATATAATCATTATTAATGGTCTCTAATATTTATTGAGCATTTACAGGGAGCCAGGAGCTGTCCTAAGAGCTATACATGGATTATTTCAATTCATTATCTACATAATTCTAGGAAGTAGGAGTATTATTATCCCCATTGAATAGATGAAAACAAATTAGGCTCAGAGAGGTTCAGGAACCTGTTCCAAGTCACACAGCTTGCAAGAGGGGGAACTGGTTGGAACCTAGGTGGTGGTCTGGTAACATAGCATCCTCATGATCCTTACCGTGATAATGATGTTCTGTATATTTTACAACCCCCTGAGGTTGGCTATTATGGACCTCATTTTACAGATGAGGAAATTGAGGCACAGAGAGGCTGGCTGACTTGCTCAGGGTCACACAGCCAGGAGGTGACAGAGTCAGGATTCATCCACGCTGCCTTTCTGTTTCAATGCCCACATTAACACCACTGGATGGATGTTCTTTCCTCAAGCCAGCTTTATGAAGCAGAGAACCTGACCCCCCACATTAGTGGGACAGCTTCAATTCAGGATTTGAGCAGGACAAGAAGCTGATACACTTGATACCCACTGCCTGACTTCAGAGTGGGGCTGCTCAGCTTCACCAGAGGCTTCCACATCCATTCTGCTCTTTGATACTGTGCTGGGTGGAGAGGGTGGGCAGACATCCTCATACCAAGGCAGGGGGAGTCCTTCACATACACTCGTATCCTGGCCACACACTTCAGCCGGAGTGATCCTAAATAAAAATCTGATCACATCCACCCCTTGTCTAAACCCTTACGTGGTTCCCTTGTACTTTCACGATAAATGCCCAAACCCTCAAAACATGGCTTGACCTTCTGTAGATTCTTCTCTGGCCACTTTCCTCTCCCAGAACACAAGCATGAGTACACGCACCCACATACATGCTCACACACGTGCACATACAATCACATGCAAACACCCACGTGTGAGCTTGTATGTGCACATATGCATGCATACACACACACACACGTGCACATGCACAGAGCTTCTGTTACACTTTTCTTTTCCTGCATAAATCCTGCATCCAGACTGTCTGGTTTTGAATCCCAGATCTGCCACTTGGGCAAGTCACTTAAATTCTCTGTGCCTCACTTTCCTCAACAGTAAAATATTTTGCTCAACCATGTTTTTCTAAAATCTAGGAGCATCTGGCACACAGTACAACTTAATAACTGCCATGGACTGAATGTGCCCCTCCAAAATTTGTATGTTAAATCCTAATGCTCAATGTGATGGTATTTGGAGGTGGGGGCCCTTGGGAGCTGATGAGGTCATGAAGGTGGGGCCCTCATGAATGGGATTAGTGCCCTTATAAGACACCTCAGAGAGCTCACTTGCCCTGTGTGAAGATACAGTGAAAAGACAGTCATTTATGAGCCAGGAAATGGGTTCTCAACAGACACTAAATCTGCTGTCACCTTGATCTTGGACTTCCCAGCCTCCCAGACTATGAGAAATAAATGTCTGTGGTTTATAAGCCACCTTGTCTATGGTATTCTGTTATAGCCTGAACAGACAAGGGCAACGACTATTTTCTGTTTGGTTTTGTGGAAGATTATAAACATATGTGGTCTGTGATTCAGAAAAGCATAGAGCATTTACTGTGGAAAGTAAGTTTTCTCTGGACACCCACTTCCAAGTCACTCAGGGTCCCTCTACAGAGGCAAACACAATTATTAGTTTCTTATGGAATCTTTCAGAAATAGTTCATGCATTTACAAGCAAATTGTAACTGCTATATGTACCAGGAGGAAACTTGCTCTTTTCACTCGACAATATAACTTGGATACAGAGATTCCTATTTCCCCATCTGTAAAATAGGAATATGACAAGATCTACCTTACAAGCTTATTATAGAATTTAGGAGTTGATAGGCATTTTAGAACAGTATTTAGAATGGTGCCTTTTATACAGTAGGTGCTCTGTAAGTGCTAAGCTCTCAATGGTACCCAGAGATCTGTTTCTTCCTTTTTTAATGCCTTCATAGAATCCCGTGGGATGGATGTACTATAATTTAATAATTCCCTACTGAGTTATTGGATACTTGAGTTATTTCTAGCCATTTGCTATAACAATAAATATGGTTGAACAAGGAAAAGAACCAATGAATGAAGAAATAAATGAAGAAATGCACTTCGAGTAGGATAAAAAGATCTTGAGTGAGCTTCAGCGACTCAAAGCTCTTCAAAGGTATCTTCATAGGCACTGAATCCTGGGCTTTTACAAATTACTTCCAAGTGGTACTAAGGGTATATGTTCAGCATCACCAGTGTGTTCAGATGATGCCACTGTACATGTGGTATTAATGTCAGTTCCTTGATGGAGAACTGGTCTACCCACTGAGAGAACCCTTGTACATGTAAGGTAAGCTGGTCCAGTTTATCAACTGTTCTTGCCCCAAAGAATGTAGTTAGTGTCTTTTCCATCAACTCATGGCTTTTGAGGCTATTGTTGGTTCCTAAAGAGAAGATAGTAGTTGGTCAAAGGAGGACCAATTTGGCCCAGGGAGGGAGTCATGTGGTGAGGGAACAGCCCCAACCTGGGGTGTCCTTGAGGGATTTGAAGGAGACCTGGTGAGCTTGGGTTGAGTTGCAGGATGAAGGGTGAAGAAGAAGTGGGAGGGAGAGGGGAGGAATGAGGTGGATCGTGAACTTTATTAAAATGTATTTTTGTAACTCCAAGTTGAAAATAGGCACACCGACTTCATGCTGACTGATCCACCTTGATGACATATCCCTACTAGTGGGGGCCTTTCCATTCAGCACATCTCCGTGGCAACAGACCACTTCTTCACGCTATCACCCAGGGTTACCTTGCTTGGCTCATTCATGATTGTTGCCATGGAGACGGACCCATTGATACAATCTTGATTCTTTGGAACTTTGCTCTCTTGAAAGAGAGTGTTGGCTTTGGGAGTATGGATGGGACCATGATAGGAAGTGGGGTGAAGAGGGTTCTAAGATGTGTTGTGGGGAGGGCAAAAGGCAAAATCCAGCAAGAGGAAGATGAGGTGGTGGGAGACGGGGGAGAGGAATAGATAAGCATCCTTCCTGATTTTGACTTGCTGGTCCTAACCATCTCACGTGTGTATGTCCGATGTCTTCTACTGGACAGGAAATAGAAATACCGCAGGTGCTTAGCTGTGCCTTTGTTGGTAGCTATACCCCAATCCCCAGCACAGTGCCTGATACAGAGTAAACATCCTACAAATAATTACTGAACATACTTGAATTTGTTGCTCACGAACCTGTCCTTGATAAATCGTAAGAAAATAGAGCATTAGAATAGAACTTCTGCAAGCACCCACCACTACATTTACTCCCCACCTTCCAGCCCATATAGTGCCTTCCCTTATATTTCTATAGATGACTTGTATATGCTTCCATCTAAAACAAAACATTCCACTTGTACACCAAATGCCATCCCCTCCCAGCGGCTGAGAGATGTCCCTCCTGCCAACCCTCTCCTTTTTCTCCGGCATCATCATGTTTTTCCTCCCTACTGGGTTATTCCCATCAGCATAAAATCTGCTGTTAGCGCTCCAATCTTAAAAAAGAAATCTTTCAATTCCACTTTCCCCACCAGCTAACACCCTTTTTCCCCACTCCACCCTTCACAGCAAAAACTCTTTTTAAAAGAACTGATAACAACAAGGTCCTATTGTAGAGCACAGGGAACTATATTCAATATCCTGTAATAAACTATAATGGAAAAGAATATGAAAAAGAATATATATATATATATATGTACAACTGAATCACTTTGCTGTATACCAGAAACTAACACAACATTGTAAATCAACTATATTTCAAAAAAAAAAAAAACTGTTAGTAATCCCTCCAATAGCCTTTTGCCTCAACCTCTCCTTCAAGCAACAGTGGCTAGGACCACCGAAGACCTCCATGCTGCTAAATCTAACAGCTGATTCTCATTCCTCTTTTGAGTAAACCCACTGGCATCAGTGACACTATCAATCATTCACTCCTGGACTTCCCTGGCAGTCCAGTGGTTAGGACTAGGTGCTTCCACTGCAGGGGGCACGGGTTCAATCCCTGGTCGGGGAACTAAGATCCCACATGCCTCGTGGCTTGGCCAAAAACAAAAAATATCATTCCCTCCTACTGTACTAAATGCCTTCACACACAGCGTCCAGGTCGCATACTCCTTTCATTTGCTCCATCTCAGTCTCCTTTGCTAGATCCTCCTCATCTTCCCCCCTCTTTAATGATGGAGAGCCAACCCCAGGCTCAGTCCTTGGTGCCCTTTTACATCCACTCCCTTATCCACTTTCGTGGCTATAAATAACCTCCGAAGGCTGATGACTCCCACATTTGTACTTCCAGCCCTGTCTTTTCTTCTTAACTTCAGACTCCGAATACTCAATGGCCAACACAACATCTCTACTCAGACATGTAAAACAGCATGTCCAAAGCTGAGCTCCTAATCTACCCCTGACCCCGTCCCCTTCCCATCTTAGTCGATGGTAAATCCATCCTTCCAGTCACCTCCCAAATAATGTCTCTGTTTCCATACACCCTTCAGTCTATCCTTCTTTTAAATTGAAGTATAGCTGATTTATAATGTTGTGTTAATTTCAGGTTTACAGCAAAGTGATTCAGTTATACATACATATATATCTATTCTTTTTCAGATTCTTTGTCCTTATAGGCTATTACAAACTACTGAGTATTGTTCTCCCTTCAGTCTATTCTTTTTTCACGGGCCCAGCCACTCCGCGGCATGTGGGATCTTCCCAGACCAGGGCACGAACCCGTGTCCCCTGCATTGGCAGGCGGACTCTCAACCACTGTGCCACCAGGGAAGCCTCCCTTCAGTCTATTCTTGACACTGAAGCAGTCAGTACAATCCTTTTACTTCCTCAGTCAGGCCTTCCATGACCATCCTGTTTATTTTTTTCTTTTTTGGCTGTGCCACGCAGCTTGTGGGATCTTAGTTCCCCAACCAGAGACTGAACCCGGGCCCTCAGCAGTGAGAGCGCAGAGTTCTAACCACTGGACTACCAGGGAACTCCCATGACCATCTTGTTTAAAATTGCACCCCTGCCCCAGCATTCCCTCTGCTCCTTCCTGGCTTTAGTTTTCTCTATAGCACTCACCACGATTTACTTACTATATATTTTATTTATTAAGTTTATTGTCTGTGGTCTGTCTCCCCTCTTTTAGACTATCAGCTTCATGAGTTCTGGAAATTTGTATTGTGTTCCTGGTACCTAGAAAATTGCCTTGCACATAGCAGATGCTCAATAAATGTTTGCTGACTGACTGAATAAAGGAGGAGGATAATGAGAAGGAAGGCTAGTGAGCTGGGCCAGGGCCACACAACGTGGCCACAACAAAGAGTTTGTCTTTTGTCCTAAGGTTAGTGAGTTCAAACTGGTTTCCACAGAGGCGCCTTAGGGGTTAACTCATGGCAAGGGGGAGTGGGGTGTGGGGCAGCAGGTGGAACTTTCTGGAAAGTCCTCTTCTTCAAATCTTCATTTTTATTGCTTTACATATTGGGATTCAAATAACATTACAGAAGTTTAGTTAATAGTAATGTACTTATGTCAATTTCTTAGTTTTGACAAGAGTACTGTGGTCATATAAGCTTGGTAACATTAGGGGAAATTGGGTGAGGGGTATACGGGAACTTTATTATCTTTGCAAGCTTTCTATACGTCTAAAATTGTTCTAAAATTAAGAAGTTTATTTCAAGGTAAGATTTATTTGGTAGAAAGGGTTCCATTGCTTTAAAATGGTTTGAAGACAACTGTTTAGATGTCTAAAGTGGGAAGTGACATGATTTGACTTAAATATTAGATGAGGATGGTTTAGTTAGAACTTCGGAAAGTGGGTTAGAAGGAGTGGATGTTGGAGGTGAAAGCCCAACGGGATGATGACCACAGGTTCAGGTGGTCCAGGTGAAGGATGATAAACCCTGAACTAAGGAAGGGCAGGGGATGGAGAAAAATAGATACATGCCTCTGAGAGACATTCAGGAGGTGGGCTCAACAGATATGGTGATTATGTGGATAAGAGGAGGGAGGGATAGAAAGAAGGCAATGATGGCTTCTAAGGTTCTGGTTTGGGTGAGTGAGGCAGACATGGTGTCATTAAGTAGGAGGGGGGTGGAGAACAGGCTTGAGTTTTCACTGATTTGGGGTTGCTTAGATATTTAGCCATGGAGCTCCTAGAGAAAATTGAGTACAGGCTTGGTGGTGAGAGGCTCAGCATAGACTGGATGTTCTCCAATTTCTATGTTCTTGTCTGTCCAGGCACACTGCTAGATTATATTTCCCAGCACCCCTTGCATCAAAACAGGGTCATAAGACTAAATCTTGCCAATGGGATGGGAGAGGAAGTGATGTAAGCCACACCCAGGCCAGGTTCCTGAAACTAGCTGCAAGATCCTCCATGTTCTCTCTCTTCTCCTGTCCAGTGTCCAATTGTAGATGATCTAGTGGAGGACTCGAGGATGGCAGAACCACAAGAAGGATGGAGCCTCGGTCCCTGCATGACCGTGTGAAGCAGAGCCCAACCTCCCCCTTTTAATCAAACTGTGACGTGTGCAAGGACTAATCCTTCAAGCCACTGAGATTCGGGAGTGGTTTGTTACAGCAATTAGCATATCCTAATACAGCATCTTAAGCACACAGGTGATAGCTCAGTTTAGTTCAGTTAATTGAGCACCTACTATGTGTCAGCCATTTTTCTCAGTATCAGGGATACAGATATAAATAGAAATGTGACATGCTCCCTTTCCTTTCAAAATACTGTATTAAAGGTTATACTAATAATAGCTAACACTATTCCATTAATTGTTTCATTTAATCTTTCAAAGGACTTTTTGAGGAAGCTACTGTTATTTATTTCCACTCTACAGATGAGGAAACTGAGGCACAAAGAGGCTTGTAACGTGCCCAAAGACACACAAGTAGTAAACGGCAGAGCTGGGATTTGAACCCAGGCAGCCTAGTTTCAGAATATGGGCTCTTAACTTCTGCTCTATGTATGTATGTACCACTTGCTTTGGGAGCATGATGAAGGGAACAGAGCTCAGCTTGGGGGAGTGGAGATGACTCCTAGATGAACAAGTGGGAAGGGTGATTTAGGAGGCTGACTCAGCATGAGCAAAGGCTTGGAAGTATGAGAAGCCTGCATGTATAGTGGTTCCACTGGAACTGGGATAATGCAAGAAGTGAGCAGTGGGATTTCTCAGGGTATATACCCCAAGAAAACCATAATTCAAAAAGAGTCATGTACCACAATGTTCATTGCAGCTCTATTTACAATACCCAGGACATGGAAGCAAACTAAGTGTCCATCAACAAATGAATGGATAAAGAAGATGTGGCACATATATACAGTGGAATATTACTCAGCCATAAAAAGAAACGAAATTGAGTTATTTGTAGCGAGGTGGATGGACCTAGAGTCTGTCATATAGAGTGAAGTAAGTCAGAAAGAGAAAAACAAATACCGTATGCTAACACATATATATGGAATCTAAAAAAAAAAAAAAAAGAATGGTTCTGAAGAACCTAGGGGCAGGATAGGAATAAAGACGCAGACATAGAGAATGGACTTGAGGACACGGGGAGGGGGAAGGGTAAGCTGGGACGAAGTGAGAAGTGGCATGGACGTATATACACTACCAAATGTAAAATAGATAGCTAGTGGGAAGCAGCTGCATAGCACAGGGAGATCAGCTCGGTGCTTTGTGACAACCTAGAGGGGTGGGTTAGGGAGGGTGGGAGGGAGACACAAGAGGGAAGAGATATGGGGATATATGTATACATATAGCTAATTCACTTTGTTATACAGCAGAAACTAACACACCATTGTAAAGCAGTTATACTCCAATAAAGATGTTAAAAAAAAAGACATATACTGTATGATTCCACTTATATGCAGTCCATAGGGTAGTCAGATGAATAGAGACATAAAGTAGAATGGTAAGTGCCAGGGGCTGGAGGAGGTGATATGGGAGTATTTATTTAATAGGGACAGAATTTCAATTTGGGAAGATGAAGAAGTTCTAGAGATGGTTGGTGGTGATGGCTGCAAAGTAATACGAATGTATTTAATGCCACTGAACTGTACACTTAAAAATGGTTAAAATGTTAAATTTTATGTCTTGCATATTTTACTGCAATTTGAAAAAAGCAAAAGAAAATTTAAATTCACATATGGCTAGCAGAGACCGAAACCGAACTGGACAAGTGCAACTCTAAGAATGTTTCCAAGGATGGCTTTGATGACCACCTCAAAGCTCTCAGTCTTTCGAAAGAGACCACCATCCCTTCCTTGAGGAGGCAGCCTGATGTTCCAGGAGGTGGCAGCCAGGTGTCCAGGTGAGAAAGCAACTGACAAGAACTTGCTTGACTTTGGCAGTCGGCCAGTTGCCAATCTGTCAGCTTGTATCCGGAGGGCTGGAGGAGAAGCGTTGCATTTACTGTGCAGCTCTCTGCTGTCACACACGCTTGGTGTCCAGGTGCCAGAGGGTTTCCACTCCACTGGACAGAAACAGGGAGGAAAAGCTGTCACGCCTGAGTTTCTGCATGCCCAGCAGCTGTGGTGACAGCAGGAGAGAGTGGCCAAGGGCTGACAGTGGGAGTGCCTGGCTCCCCAAATGGAACAGTCCACCCGAGTCCACCGTAGAGGCAGCAAGGCAGGTTTCAATCAACCAGCAGCAGAGTCTCTGCCTCCTGTTTAGCTCTGCATGCAAGTGCCTGGCTTTCTGGGGGTGAACCGGTGAGGGTTTCTCTGATAAAACCAGCACAAGAAGTTAAATGAGATCCAGGCCATCTTAGATCAAGATGCAGATCCCCATCCCCAGCTCTGTCATGGGCTCTCCTGGCCGCATGTTCTTTTTATTCCTGGCTCTTAGCATAGCAGAAGCTCAAAGGGTATTTGGGACAACACTTATAAGGTGGTTTGAGCACACATCTATAGTCAGATCATACAGGTTTGAATCTTGGCTCTGCCACTTACTGTGTGTCCTTGGGGGAGTTACTTAACCCCTCTGTGCCTTGATTTCTCTGTGGTTTTATACACAGAGACAGTGAAATCAGTTGATGCAGGTAAAGTCTGTAGAAGAGATTGGCATGTCACAAGTGGAATGAAGCCCCCAGGCTGGGGGCAGGATGCTCCAGGTAGTAAACACAAGCTGGGTCCTCAGAGGTCTGAAGTCGAATTCTAAAGGGCACTGTGGGTGTGCTGGGCTGAATAGTGAACCCCCCCTGCCAAAAAGTAGGTCCATGTCCTAATCCCTGGAATCTGCGAATGTAACCTTATTTGGAAAAAGGGTCTTTTCAGATGTGATTAAATTAAGGATTTGAGAGGAGGAGCTTATTTCTGGGTTATATGGGTGGGTCCTAAATGCAGTCACATGCATCTTAAAAAAATATTTATTTATTTATTTGGCTGCATCAGGTCTTAGTTGTGAGATCTTCGTTGAGGCACGTGGGATCTTTCTTTGCGGCGCATGGCTCTTCATTGCGGCGTGCGGGCTACTCTCGGTTGTGGCGTACAGGTTTTTCATTTTCCTCTTCTCTAGTTGTGGTACGCAGCTTCCAGGGCACGTGGGCTCTGTAGTTGTGGTGTGCGAGTTCCAGAGCGTGTGGGCACTGTTGTTTGTGGCACGCGGGCTCTCCAGTTGAGGCGCATGAGCTCAGTAGTTGTGGCGCCTGGGTTTAGTTGCCCCACAGCACGTGGGATCTTTGTTCCCTGACCAGGGCTCAAACCCGCATCCCCTGCATTGGCAGGCGGGTTTTTTACCACTGGACCACCAGGGAAGTCCCACATGCATCCTTATAAGAGGGAGGAAAAGGGAGTTTTGAGAGAGAAGAGGAGGAGGACATGTGACCACAAAGATTGGACTATGTGGTCACAAGCCAAGCAACACTTAGAGCTACCAGAAGCTGGATGAGACAAGGAAGGGACTCTCCCCTAGAGCCTTCAGAGGAAGCACAGCCCTGCCAAAACCTTGGTTTCAGACTTCTAGCCTCCAGAACTGTGAGAAAATAAATTTTTGTGTTTTAAGCCACCAAGTTTGGGGTACTTTGTAACACAGCCCTAGGAAACCAATACAAGCAGAGGAAGGTGAGGTGACATGCCCCCAATTCTGTCAGTTTATTTTGAAGCAGCTTCGTATCAGATAGATCCTGTTTGACAATTTGATTCAATAAATATGGTGTTAACCATTGGATGCCCACCAAAATCCATCCTTCCCCTTGCTATCTTCTACAGCTATGGAATGTCAGCCAGGCCCTTGGCTTCCCAGCAAAACCACATTTCCCAGCATCCCTGGCAGCTAGGTGTGATCACACGACTAAGTTTCCACCAATAGTATGTGAGCAGAAGTACAGTGCCACTTCCTGGTCTGAGACTTAAGAGACTGGGATATCCCCTCCATCCCCTCTTCTGCCTTCATAAGGCCAGTCAGTTTTGATTGTGCGAATGATGCTAACCCCCTTGGCAGCAAGGAGAGGGTAGGAACCTGGATGCCTGAATGACTTTGTGGAACAGAGCTCCCCTGTCAACCTGCATGGCTCATCTTGGAGCTATTATGGGAGGGAGAAATAAAATTCTTTATTGTTTTAAGCCACTGATTTTTTGAGGTCTCTTATTATAGCAACATAGCTTTACCACATAATATAACAAATATTGATTATATACCTAAGATGTTCCAGGCACTGGAGATGTGACAATGGACTGAACAGGGAGGGTTCTGCTCTCATGGAGCTCACAGTCTAGTGGGAGGAAAGCAGACTGTGAAAATCTCAGTGATAATATGACAGAACAAGGGCACTCTCAGAGCATAAGGGAGTTTCTTAATACAGATTTGGAGGGTCAGTGAAAGATTTTTGGAGGAAATGGTGCCTATTCTGAGACCTGAAGGCAAAAAGAGAAAGAGTATTTCAAGAAAAAAGGATGAATACTGCTGAGGCTGCCCAGTGGGAGAAAGCACAGAACATTAAAGGATCTTAAAGAAGGGAGATGTAGCTAGAGAGGAGAGATGACCCTGGTGAGGTGGGCAAAGACCAGATGATACAGGATTTCAAACGCCCTGCTAAGAGCAATGGATCACCTTGGGAGGACTTTAAGAGAAGAATGACTTGGTTAGATTTCTATTTTATGCAGTAAAGGGTTAACTCAGCAGGGCTGGGGGTGTCTGAACCATGCAGATTCCAAAGAAAGGACTCTGCCTCCTGACTGGATCCTAGGAAATAACCTCTGGAATATCCTGCCTGGTAAGAGTGTCTTTGTATACCTGGGGTCTTGGGGCCTGCCAGGTAGTTTACACTAATAATGTGATTTATGGTGAATGCCTATCTGTGTTCACCTGGGCCCTGGGCCATGCTGTATGTGTTTGATCTCTGGAAGTGCTGGCGACTAAGCAGATAAAGTCAGTCACATGGGTGTTCCGTGCCTATGTGATCGAACCCCAGTAGCACCTCTGGATACCAAGGGGAGCACCAGATACTGCCCTTGGTTGACAATACATCATGCCTGTTGTTACGTGGTGTCGCTGGGAGAACTGAGCAGTGCCTTCACAACTCCACTGGGAGGGGACAACTGGAAGCTTGTGCCTGGTCTCTCCTAGATTCTGCCCTAAGCACCTTTTGCTTTGCACAATTTCACCTGTATCCTTTCTCTGTAATAAACTGTAACCATGAGTATCACAGCTTTCTAACAAATCATCAAACCTGAAGGTGGTCTTGGGGACCCATCACACATGGTCTTACAGTCTTAAAGACTCTTCAGACCAATGAGATTACTGTTCTAGTTGCATCTCAAGAGGAGGCAATGCCAGTTGACACATTTTAGAAGTCCTGCCTGTTCGCCTGGCACAGAGCTTTAGTGAATTCAGAAATAGACAAAACTGGTCCCTGTCTGCAAGTAGCTCAGAAGATAGAGGGCAAGACAGAAAGGATGTTGAGTTCTTTCATGGCAGAATATGTGATGGAGGGCTAGTGGGTTTATTTCTTCTTTAACTTCTAGCCAGGAATGGGAAAAGTAGCAGCTCCCAGCTCATGGATTAAGTTGATGGAGCTGTGTGTGTGTGTGTGTGTGTGTGTGTGTGTGTGTGTGTGTGCTGTGTATCTCAGGGTGAGGAGGAGGTAAAACGGAGCAGCCAATGCTGCCTGAGCCAGGAGTGAGCCCCAGAGAGAATTTTCTTTCAGAAACTCCACCAGGAGCAATGCAGCATTCTGGGTACTCAGAGCTACTCCAAGAAACAAATGAGGCTCCTGTCCAATGTTGGCTAAAATCTGAAATACCACCCAAGGGAATCTACATCACACCCTCTGACTCTACCCCACAGCACCCTTGCCCTGCCATCCAGGGAATGCCCCTAACCAAGACCTGTTCTCCATTCCCTTTCACACCATCCTCAGAAACAATTAAACTGGCCAACACACGTCAAGCACTAGATGCCCTCCTATTTTATATAATCCACATGACAGACCTCCATTTCTGGTAATACGACAACCTGGGCAATCAGACTGACCCTCTTACCGAAAACAGTCATAAATCCTGCATAAAATCCTAAGACTCTCTAGTCAAAGAACTCAAGTCTGGACAATTTAGTAGGTAATTATCAGTCCTACGTTTAAGTGAAATCAGGGACCTCCAGGAGGTAGGCAGAGCATCAAAGCCACACTTGCTCTGAGGGCATCTGCTTAACTCAGAGAACTGCTACTTGAATTTTCATGGCTTCCTGGGGAGCAGGGATATAAGGTAAAGCCCAGGGCCCACCTAAGATAGAGAGCCTCAAAAGGAGCACCCCCAGAATTAGGACAGGACCCCAAAAGGCTACTGTTCCAGGGTAAGAAACCTGGAGTAAATTTACTCCATCCTGCCATCCCAAAAGAATTTGAGGAAAGTTACTTTGGCACTTAGCTGAGAAGGAGAAAAATAAAAGCCTTTAGAAATTATCGCAAGCTGGCCCTTGCAAACACTGGAATCCTAAATTCTCAACACATAGGTGGTCCCAAAGTTTAAGGTGACCCTGGGACATGAGTGCCCCAGGCACCTGGATAAAGTAAATGCAAATCTTCCAGGGAAGATACACCTTCATTTCAGGCCTCAAAGAATTCCCTCCAACAATGTCCCAAAGAAAATGAGCATTTCACAATCAAGAATAATAAAACACTCAAGGAAGTAAGAGACAGCAGGAAAAAAGCCAAAAAGAATTTAAATACTTAAGTTATTAGACACTGATTATAAGATAATTCTTTGCATATTATGTTTAAGGAAATATAAGATGTGCTTGAAAATACCTATACAGTAATTCTCAAGTGGCAATGAGTCTGCCCCCCCGCAACACGACATTTAGCAATATCTGAAGACATTTTTGGTTGTCACTACTGGGGAGGGGGTGCTACTGGCATGTACCGGGTGGAGGCTAGGGATGTTGCTCAACACCCTACAGTGCACAGGATGGCCCCCTAGAGTAAAGTATTATCTAGCCCAAAACGTCAATAGTGCCAAAGTTGAGAAACCCTGCCATAGGGAAACAATAAATGCTGGAGAGGGTGTGGAGAAAAGGGAACCCTCTTGCACTGTTGGTGGGAATGTAAATTGATACAGCCACTATGGAGAACCGTATGGAGGTTCCTTAAAAAACTAAAAGTAGAACTACCATACGACCCAGCAATCCCACTACTGGCCATATACCCTGAGAAAACCATAATTCAAAAAGAGTCATGTACCACAATGTTCATTGCAGCTCTATGTACAATAGCCAGGACATGGAAGCAACCTAAGTGTCCACTGACAGATGAATGGATAAAGAAGATGTGGCACATATATACAATGGAATATTACTCAGCCATAAAAAGAAACGAAATTGAGTTATTTGTAGTGAGGTGGATGGACCTAGAGTCTGTCATACAGAGTGACGTAAGTCAGAAAGAGAAAAGCAAATACCGTATGCTAACACATATATATGGAATCTAAAAAAAAAAAAGGTCATGAAGAATCTAGGGGCAAGACGGGAATAAAGATGCAGACCTACTAGAGAATGGACTTGAGGAAACGGGGAGAGGGAAGGGTAAACTGGGACAAAGTGAGAGAGAGGCATGGACATATATACACTACCAAATGTAAAATAGATAGCTAGTGGGAAGCAGCCGCATAGCACAGGGAGATCAGCTCGGTGCTTTGTGACCACCTAGAGGGGTGGGATAGGGAGGGTGGGAGGCAGGGAGACGCAAGAGGGAAGAGATATAGGGATATATGTATACGTATAACTGATTCACTTTGTTATAAAGCAGAAACTAAAACACCATTGTAAAGCAATTATACTCCAATAAAGATGCTTAAAAAAAGAAAAAAGGGAAACAAATTTACTACAAAATATGAGGCAGGTTGAAAGGGACCAGATGGAACTCATAGAAATGAAAATTTTAATACTCGGAATTAAAAAACTTAATGGGCATGGTTAACAGCAGATTAGACACAGCTAAAGAGGGAATCGGTAAACCGGTGAGAGGCAGGTCCAGTTATCCTCCTCACTGGACAAATGGGTAGACTGAGGCACACAGAGAACCAGCATCTTGCTTGCTGGGAGGAAGTAAGCTGAAAATTGGCATCTGCCTAACTCGAGATCCATGCTCTTAGCTACTCAGCTGTTCTATTTAAACCCAAGAGAATGGTTTCCTCTCCCTGCCTGTGTCTCTGAATTTCTTTCCCATTTGCTATTTTCTCTGGCAAAATATTTTGAGGAAAATAGAATTTGTCTAAAATGCCTGACAGAAGAAAGACACATTGTGTTGCATTAGTATGCAGGCAACAATGCCTAAGGAAAAAAGCACAGCAATTTCCATCTCTAAAGCATTTACCTTCCGTTAAATAATTATGTCCCACAGTTTACAGCAAAGGGACTTGGAGTGTTTATCTTTACACAGAAGCAGAGAAAATGGAATAAATGCACCTATAAAAGCTTCCCCGCTATGAGCCACTGGAGCCTCAGTTGCAGGGTCCAAGGCCACCCCAAATTTGCGACTCCAGAGTCCTCAGCTGCAAGATCTTGAGCAAACTATTTAAGTTCTCTGGGCTTCAGTTTCTCTCTCCATAAAATGGGGATCATTGAGAACAAGCCACATCGGATTGTTGCCAGGGTCCAATGAGATGTGTGTGAAGGGCACAGCACATAGCAATAGCCCAATGTGACTAAAGATTATTTTTATCAGAGGGGCAGGAAAGCACAGTGGTAAAGAACACAGACTCTGCGACCACTCTCCCGGGTTTGGGTCACTAGCTGTGTGACCTTGGGCAAGTTACTTCATCTCTCTGTGCCTCACATTCCTCACATATAAAATATGGATAATAACAACTCTTACCTTATAGGACCTTCGTGAAGATTAAATGAGCTAATATTCGAAAAGGGCTCAGAACAGCGCCTGGCTCATAGTAAGTGCTAGTTGTTATTCTTACCACAATTTAAGAGAATTATTAGGCTGACGAGTGCAGTGTAGCTCGGCTGAAGTTCACTAGGGCAGGAAAGATATCTCTCTTAATGACCACTGTATTCTCAGGGCCTGGCACATAGTAGGAACTCAGTAAGCCATTTTTGAATTCATAGAAAATTTCCCCCTTTACCTGCCAATATCATCCCAGAACATAACAAAACCACCACTACCATTTGCTGAGAATTTCCCTTGGAGCTTCTTATGGAGGAAGTTATTTAGTTCAGTGCCTCAGTTTCCCTGCTCATAAATGGAAGATCGTAAGGGTGTCTTTCTCAGAGAATTACCATCAAGATAACGTGGGTGAAGTGCCTCACACAGCCAAGTCTCCATAAATGCAGTCATCTCTATTCCACTTGTCGACTAACACCGACCGTCGCCATGATCCTGAGGTTCACACCCTGGGACTTACTTACCACCCACCTGTGTTGGGTCTTGGTCCCCTTCCCGTTAGCTTTACTTTCCCTAGGCTAACTTATTCAGCAGCTCCTCCCCCACGAGGCCTCTGACACTGTGTGTGTGTGTGTGTGCGCGTGCGCGTGCATATGCCACGCCTGCGCATGCGCGCGAGCACGCGCGCACCCCCCCCGCCCCCCTTCTCTCAGCCTCTTCAGCCCCTAAAATTAGCTCCATCTCCAGCCCGTGTCCCCAGCGCGTCTGTCCTGGTTTCTCTCTGGGCTCGCAGCCACTTGTGATATTGTGTCTCAGATGCCACACGCTGCCTTCCTGATACCACAGCCATTTCCTGAAGCAGGGGGGTATTTTGAGATACAGGAGCGGGTGGGGTGGGGAGGGAGGGATTTCACACATCTTCCTCCTGGTTTGTTTAAAAAAAGCTGACACAAGAGCTGTCGCCCCCCCCCCCCCGCCCGCAACTGTACCCCTCACCCCTATTTCTAGTTTCAAAATGTCCCAGGAAAGCTTTAGCTAATGAGACCTCCAGGGCCCCGGTGATTAAAAATCTTGATTTTTTAAAAAAAATGGAAGAACAATGATCCAGCAATTTTACTTCTGGGTATATACCCAAAAGAATTGAAAGCAGGGACTTAAATAGATCCTTGCACAACCAATGTCCATTGCAGCATTATTTGTAATAACCAAAAGGTGGAAGCAACCCAAGTGTCCATTAATGGATGACTGAATAAACAAAATGTGGTCCGTCCAGACAATGAAATATTATTCCGCCTTAAAAAGAAAAGACATTCTGACACATGGTACAACATGCATGAATTGAGGACATTACCCTCAGTGAAATGAGCCAGTCCAAAAAGGACAAATACGGTATGATTCCACTCATATGAGGTCCCTAGAGGAGTCAGATTCATGAGGCAGAAAGTAGAATGGGGGTTGCCAGGGGCTGGGGGAGGGGGAATGGGGAGTTAGTGTTTAATGGGGACAGAGTTTCAGTTTGGGAAGATGACAAAGTTCTGGGGATGGATGGTGGTGATGGTCACATGACAGTGTGAACGTCCTTAATGCCACTTAACAGTACGCTTAAAAATGGTTAAAATGGGGCTTCCCTGGTGGCGCAGTTGTTGAGAGTCCGCTTGCCGATGAAGGGGACACGGGTTCGTGCCCCGGTGCGGGAAGATCCCACATACCGCGGAGCGGCTGGGCCCGTGAGCCATGGCCGCTGAGCCTGCGCGTCTGGAGCCTGTGCTCCGCAACGGGAGAGGCCACAACAGTGAGAGGCCCGCGTACCGCAAAAAAAAAAAAAAAAAAGGTTAAAATGGGATTATCATGCTAAGTGAAGTAAGCCTGACAGAGAAAGACAAATATCATATGATATCACATATATGAGGAATCTAAAAAAATGATACAAATGAACTTATTTACAAAACAGAAAGAGGCTCACAGACTTAGAAAACAAACTTATGGTTACCAAAGGGGAAAGGGGGGTGGGGGAGGGATAAAGTAGGAGTTTGGAATTAACATACACACAGTACTATATATAAAATAGATAAGCAACAAGGACCTACTGTATAGCACAGGGAACTCTACTCAATATTTTATAATAACCTATAATGGAAAATAATTTGAAAAAGAATGTATATATGTATAATCGAATCACTGCTGTACACCTGAAAGTAACACAATATTGTAAATCAACTATACTTCAATAAGACAAACTTTTAAATGGTTAACTGGTAAATTTTGTTATATGTATTTTACCACAATGAAAATTTTTAAAGAAAGGAAGAACAGTGAGGCAAGCTGGTCAGGAGGAGACAGAACAGGCTGTGTAGGCGGAGGAGGGCAAGTGCCTTGGACGGTCAGGCAGGGCTGGGCACCCTGCCACCTAATCAGGGCAGGGACTCAATGACCCCTGGAGCATTTCACTGGGACAATTCATTGCACAAATTATTTATTGAGCACCTATTATGTTGCAGGCCCTGTTCTAGGCTCTGGAACATAGTAGTGAAACAAACAGACAGAAGTCCCCATTCTCGTGGGCCTGATATTCTTGTGGTAGAGATGAATGATAACCAAGATAAAAAATAAATGTGGTCTGGCAGTGGCCCATCAGAGGTGTGGAGGGAAATAAAATGGAGAAGGGAGAGTGGGAGTATCAGGAGAGGGGTGGGACAATAACACTGTTGAAGGACATTTAAGCAAAGACCCAAAGCAAATGAGGAGTCATATGGAGACCTGATGGAGGGAACAGCTCATGCAAAGGCCCTGAGGCTGGATGGTGACTGGTGTGTTTAAGGAACAATGAGGAGGCCCACATGGCTGGAGCTGAGTGAGAGAGTGGGGAGAGTGGGGAAAGGTGAAGGGTGGGAGAGGATGGGACAGAGGACGCAGGGCCTTGTGGGCCATGGGGAGGACTTGGGTTTTTTCTCTGAGGGAGGAGACAGCCACAGAGGGTTCTGAGCAGAGGAGGGACATGGCCTGACTCAGGCGCTCAGAGGCACCCTCAGGCTTCTATGGGGGTGGGGATAGTCTATGGAGGAAAGGGCGAGGGGGAACATTAAGAGACCAGGATATGGGGTCACGGCCAGAGTAGGACTGTGAAGGTGGTGAGAAGGGGGTGGATTTCTGGGCAGATGTTGAAGGAGAAGCCAACAAGATTTGCTAATAGATTGGATGTAGGGGTTGAGATAAAGGGAAATAGAGAAAGACCCTGAGGTTTGGGGCCCCAGCACCTGGAATGATGAAGCTGCCTTAATTAAGACGGAGAAGATGGCAGGTTTGGGTAACAATGATCAGAGTTCTTTTGTCAGAGTCATACTAAGTTCAGTACCTCCTATGTCAGGTGAAGAAGATGGACCCCTAGAGATGTGGAAACCGGCTTGTGCACAGCCTTGGATCGGGGCCTGAGTTGGGCTAAGGCTGACCTCGATCTGGTTGAGGGGTGCAGGTCATTGACCTCATTCCCGGGGTCTCATGCACAAGCAGGGGTGCTAACGGCCCCAATTTCAGAGTCACTGTGAGGCACCAATGAGTGGATCTATGCAAAGGGTTTAGACAAGCCCCTGGCGCACAACAAGCACACTGTAAACGAGAGCAATTATTATTATTAACAAGAGAATGGTTACCCAGTTGCCGTGTATCCAGCTAAACTCTCTCGGACAGCACTACATCCACCAGCCACCCCCCCTTTGGAGCCAAGTTAAGCAGCGGATGTCTGGAAGCAGGGTCTTTACCTCCCTGATTCCCGCATCAGATAATCACCGAATCAAACACCTTCTCTCCATGTATTGAGTGTGGCTATTAAGAGCTTCGATCCCAGGGCCAAGCTTCCTCATGTAAATCCCAATTCTGCAACTTCCTAGCTGTGTGGCTTGGGTCAAGTCCTCTATCTTTTCTGAGCCTCAGTCTTCTCATCTATAAAATGGGAATGATGACAGTTCACACCCCATGGGGAGACAGGGGCTGAATGCGCTGATCCTTGTAAAGTCCTTAAAGCAGAGAGCCTGGCCACAGCATGCATTGTATCTGTGGTCACCATTATTACGAATATCTTTATTCACGCTGCAAAATAGGTCTAAGCCCCATTCCTCAGATGAGGAAACTGAGGCTCAGAGAGACAAGAAGGTACACCAGAGGTCAGCAGAGGAGTGGAGGCGAGTGGGCAGCACCCAAATGCCTGGGTCCCTGCCCTGGCCCTTCCCTTCACTCTTCTCAGGGGGCCCCTCAGCCATTCTGTCCTTGTTTTCCCAGCTGTGAAACGGGGACAATGACAGCACCTACCAAGAGGGATATTCTTGGAGGATTAAATGAGATAATTTACTCCAAGGGTTGAGAACAGCACCGGCCACAATGGTAAATTCTCAGTGAATGTCAGTGTTGATTGTAACTGCCGCAGGTCCCACAGCTGGATGCTGGGGAAGCCCACGTCTGTCTAACTCCGGGATCTGCCTCTTGATCAGTGGGCTTTGCTGTTGAACCTACCGTTTAAAAACATGCTAACCTTTGCCCACCCCTTTAGAAAGGACTAGAGAATGGGAAATTAGGGGCTTTCCCCCAGCCCCCTATGCTCTCCAGGTCCCCACTGCTCTTGGTGCCCAAGGCTTCCCAGGATTCCCCCCTGGGTGGCATAGCCCCTGGCACAAGGCCAGATTGAGAGGGGAACCTTGGCAGCTCCTGTGTCTCTGTTGCTTCACTCCCACTTCAGAGCACAAGACTAAAATCAAGGATATCCCATTTTTCCCACTGTCTACCCTTCAGCAACGTCTATGCAAACCTACCAAAAGACATGGTTCTCGCTATTCATTCATTCATTCATTCACTTATTCTTTCAATAGATGTTTACTGAGCCCCATTCTCAGGTTCTGTACTAGGTTTTGGGTTCAGTCTTTGCCTTCCAGAGGAAGAAGATAGATGATTAACTCAGTAAACAATGGTGAAAGGTTTCACACAGATGCCACCAGATGCCCATAAAGAAGACATCTAAGCTGGCCTCATGGTGGGCATTAGGTGGGGAGGCCAGGAAGGCATTCTGGAGGAAGAGACTATTTATATCAGTAAATATGGACTTCCTTGAGCCCCATGAGTGCCCCTGCGGCACCTCAGCCCCCTCCCAAGTCTCCTGGACCTCCCCATGAAGGGTCCACACTTGGCACAAAAAAAGGGAGCCTCCTTTCTAATTGGTCAGGGCCCATGCCACCCTGGATGTTAAACACTTTAAGTATCATGTCTGAGTAAGAAGTAACCAGACACAGAGAAGAGACCATATTGCAGACACAAGCAGTAGCATGTGCAAAGGTCCTGAGGTGAGTGGGCAGGTACTGCTGATATAGGAGGCAGGCATCCCTTTTCTTATTTTCTCCCTCTAACATGCGATAGTGGACAGAAGGAAGCCTGGATCTGCCGTGGGGTGGATCTGCATCCAAAATCCTGGCTCCAGGACCTCCTATTTGTGTGACTTTGGACATGCGGCTTTGCCTCTCTGAGTCTAGTTTTCCTCATCTGTGATAATATTCATGGAGCTGAGGGGAGGTTTGAAGGTGATAAGGTATGTAAGGGACCTGGCACATAGGAAGTGCTCAATTAATGCCAATTTCCTTTCTTTGAGGTTGACCTCCCCCACTGGTCTGGGTTCTCATAAAGCTAGAATTCCAGGAGGGAAGAGAGGTGGGAGTAGCTACCAAAAAGAAGGCAGAAACCAAAAGAAAGAGTTGGGGTGTGAAGGGGAAGGGATGAACAAAAAGGTCTCCACACAGATGCCCACCAGCCTGGCCTCTGTCCCTCCGAGCCGACAGAATCAGAATGAGGTTTCCATCCAGCTATAATCAGGAGTGAGTGATGTTTAAAAGGAAAAATGAAATCAAAAGCTCCCGTTGACATAGGGAGCTGGGATGCATGGCTGTGAACTATGCCAGTTCAACATGGCAGGCAAGGGACTTCCCTGGTGGTCCAGTGGTAAAGGATCTGTCTTCCAATGCAGGGGATGTGGGATAGATCCCTGGCTGGGGCACCAAGATCCCACAAGCCGCAGGGCAACTAAGCCCACACGCCACAACTACTGAGCTCGCGCACCTCAAGGAGAGAGCTCGTGCACTTCAGTGAGAGAGCCCGTGTGCTGCAAACTACAGAGCCCAAGTGCTCTGGAGCCGGCCCACCACAACTACAGAGCCCACATGACCTGGCACCTGCACGCCACAACTAGAGAGAGAAAACCTGCACGCTGCACCTAAACAGAAGCTCACGCACTCTAACTAGAGAGAAGCCCGCGTGCCGCCATGAAGAGATGCCGCCAAAAACAAACAAACAAACAAACGTGGCAGGCAAGAAATCTTTTCTCTTGCTTCAACCACCCATGAGGGCTCAGAACTCAGATATCAAGTCGAGATTTGATAAAAGCAGAAGGAATCTGAGGAGGCTGTGTAAGCTTCCTCAACTTTAATTCCCAGGTGGCTGCATGACCAGCCCTGGGCTCTCAGCAGAGCCTTTGCTGGCATTTTCTCTCCTTTTCACTGTGTGAGTGACATGGTAATAATAACACATCATCCCCATTTCTTGCTAAGAGTCAGGAATGGAAAGGAATGGGGCAGATGGCTTCAGAGGATAGGAATTGGGGCCACAATGGTCCCAATGAATAACTTCTTGGATATACACCCTTTGCAATGTGATGTATTGCTCTCCCATCAAGAGTTGGGGGGTCTATTGCGCCACCCCTTGAATATGGACTAGGCTCACTGCTTGCTTTGGCCAACAGTGGCCAAATTGAGGGTGTCCATTCCTAGGACTAGCCCTCCAGAGACCTGTGTGCTTCCTCTTTCTCCTAGAACCCTGCTTCTTCCTTGTGAACAAGCTCAAGCTATCCTGTTGGAGGACAAGACTATGTGGGGCAGAGCACAGTGGTCCCAGCCAAGGCCACCCTAGACCAGCCTACAGCCAGCCAACACCCAAACAGGAGAGCCACCCAACTGCCCCACAGCTGACCACAGATGCTTGAATGAGCTCAACTGAGACCAGGTAAAGCACACAGCTGAGTCTCACCAAAACTGCCAACCTGTTTCTTCCCTGCCTTGAATGTGGACGTGATGCTAGGAGCTCTAGCAGCCATTCTGCAACCATGAGGTAAAGGCCAGGAATATTGCAGAGATGTCAGCCAGTGCCAACCAGTACCCACTCCAGACAGTTTGTAACATGAGAATGAATAAGCCCCTATTTGTTTACGCCACCATGAGTTGGATTTTCTGTTACATGCCACTGAATGCATCCTAATACATCCTTCAAATGTTTCCCTGTTTCTGGGCTACATAAGACCCCACAATAGGAATAGAGGACCCACACTTATTCCTTTTTCAGGAGTGAACACATGGGCTGCTGTGCCATCCCCAATGGAGAGGCTACCCTGATGATGTAATTCTCACCTCCCAGTGAGAGAGGCCCAGTTTGCTCATTTCTCCCTTCCTGGAACAAATTCTACTCAGTTGTTGCCAGCCAAAGACAATAAAAAATGTTGCTGACTCATCCCTAATCCTGGGTCCTGGATCCCACCTGGACCCTGTTGGGCTCTTCTGCTTCGAATTTCCGTGCCTTTAATGCACGCTGACCTCTGCTCTTCTCTGCACAGAAATCCTGTGACCCACTAGGCCAGGAAGGAGAGGGAGTGCCTTGTCTCAGGAATATCGATGGAGCCAAAACTCCCCAAAGGACAAGGGTCAGGCTTTCAACCGCCCTTCATTTATCCCTTCCCTATGGAGCAACTGCTCTCACTTCCTACTTGGGGCCAACAGGGTGAGCCTTAGAGATGAACTGATTCTCCAAATGCTTCACTAGGAAACCTAGGCAGTTGAATGACAATTCACGGCAGAACTAGGTAAGTGTGGCCAGCAAGGCAGATACTGTGGGTGCCGTGCCTGTGTCCCACACTTCACTGTGACCATCTATGATTTCCTGGCCACAGGAGGGTGTTCAACCAAAATGTAGGGCAAGCCAGGAGACCCAGAGAGCTCAGAGTCCAGAAGGATTCCCCCATCCCAGCTCCCTTACTTCTTTGGTGGGCTAGCTCTGAGGGGCATGTTCTACTTGGCCTCCCAAAGTTCTCCAGAGAGATTAAGCAAGTGCTAGCTGCCCACAGCACAAACTTGTTTGCTAATCCAACATTTTTTCCCGTTTATTTTTCTTTTCTATTTTTTAACAAAAATTTTATTGGAGTATAGTGGACTTACAGTGTTGTGTTAGTTTCAGGTATACAGCAAAGTGAATCAGTTATATATATGTATATACATATATATATACATATATATACACACAGTAAGTCCCCTACATACGAACGAGTTCCATTCCGAGAGTGCGTTTGTTAAGTCCAATTTGTTCGTAAGTCCAACAAAGTTAGCCTAGGTACCCAACTTTTACAGATAACGCCAGGCACGTGAACTCACTTATGTGACTGGACATGTGAACACACGTTCGCATCTTTGAAAGTTAGCAACTTGAAAGTTTGTATGCAGGGGGCTTAATGTGTGTGTATGTGTGTGTTTATATATGTATATATGTGCATCTATATATCCATTCTTTCTCAGATTCTTTTCCCATATAGGTTATTACAGACTATTGAGTAGAGTTCCCTGTGCTCTACAGTAGGTCCTTATTAGTTACCTATTTTATATAGAGTAGTGTGGATATGTCAATCCCAACCTCCTGCCCCCCACGTTTCCCCTTTGGTAACCATACGTTTGATTTTGAGATGTGAGTCTGTTTTACTGGCTGCCTCCTCTTCACTATCTGAGCCCTCTATTCCCCTATCTGTGTTTCCCGGGATCTCCAAACAAACCACTGGCCCAGGGCTGGTTTAGGTTCTGGGTTGCAAAACCCAGAAACTGACCGGCTGGCTTCGGCATAAAAGGGATTTTTAGGAAGCTCAGATAAACAACAAGAGGCCCGACGAGGGGGCTTGGAAAATGGGCAGGGACAATGCAGCGAGACCAACCCCATTGCAGCAGGCTGCCATGAAGGAATCCGGAGCCATACTTCATGGTTGAGTCACTTCCTCTGTTTTCAAATTCTTGGGTGAGGAAGCACAGGACTGGTTGAGTTTAACTCACATGCCCTGGCTACCAAGGGGTGGAGAGAGGAAGAATCCCCCCCTTCCACTTGTGAGTATGGGGTCTCAGGGTCCAGCAGTATGATACACAAAGGGGGGTTTCTCCCCAGATTGGAAGAAGAGGTTGGAGTTTGGGTCCCCAACTAATAAGAGCAAATGTTCTCTACAGTTAACTTGCCGGTCTATGGAACTGGGCCTGGAGCAGTAGTAATAATTATTATTATAATTATAGTTATTAGTCTTAAAATAGCTAATATCATTGAGTACCTACTCTCTGCCAGTTTCTAAGTGTTTTACATATATTATCTCATTGAATCCTACCTTATGAGGTAGGTACAATTATTATTCCCATTTCACAGATGAGGAAGCTGAGGTCCAAAGAAGTGCCATATCCCTTCCTCTTTCTTCAGACCATCCATTGGTAAATACCATTCATAAACCCAGTGTACCATGTGTCAGATACTAACTCATTAAACAACTCTACATGGGAGGGAGTATCATTATCCTGTTTTCCAGTTGAAGAAGCTAACATTCAGAGAGGTACAATCACTTGCTCAAGGTCACACAGCTTGTAAACAGTGGAGCTGGGTTTTAAATCTGTTCCAACTCCAAAGTCCATTGTCTTAATCATGGTGTGTGTATACAGGCTGCCGTCTCATTTAGAGTTGCCTGAACAAGAAATAGCTGTGTTGCAGAGCAGTGTTGCAAGTTGAAGACTCTACTACCCAATTACCTTTCAATGTAGGGCTCAGATTTGAAACCATAAGACATATCACTCCCAAGAAGAGGCCAACCAGAGTTGTACCTCAATTTCTGCTGCCCTAGTGGATCTCAAGCGAATTTCCTGTACCTCATTGAGTAAACCCATCCCAAATGTACCCTCCACATTTCATGAAAATCTGTCCAGATGTTTTGGTATGATATAACCAGAACTTTATTTATGAAGAGATACGTGATAATATGTGATGCCCATTTTCTTCATCTTTCTAAACATGCCCATAATCTTACACTTCTGATGTAAAATTTTGTTAAGGAGAGGAAAAAGGCCCAGGAAACTGAGCTATTCCCCAGTGAGACCACCTAACCCATCACATCATTGGCATAGATGGTAGGAAAGACCAAATGTTTCTCTCCTTCCTTTCTTTGCCAAACTTCCTGAATGGGTTAGACTTATTGTTTACTTTTATTTTCAATCAGAATTCCACTGCCAAGATTTCATGCATCCCCAACTTCCCTACAAACAACCCTCTTTTTCTCGCATTTTCAGGCATACCTCATTTTATTGTTCTGCTTTGGAGATACTGCATTTTTTACAAATTGAAGGCTTGTAGGAACGCTGCATTCAGCAAGTCTATTGGTGTCATTTTTCCAGTAGCATTTGCTCACTTCATGGGCAAATTCACATTTTGGTAATTCTCACAATATTTCAAACTTTTTCATTATTAATAATAACATATATATTTTTTTTCTTTCTTTTTTTTTTTTTTTTTTGCGGTACGCGGGCTTCTCACTGTTGTGGCCCCTCCTGTTCCGGAGCACAGGGTCCGGACGTGCAGGCTCAGCGGCCATGGCTCACGGGCCCAGCCGCTCCGCGGCATGTGGGATCTTCCTGGACTGGGGCACGAACCTGTGTCCCCTGCAACGGCAGGCGGAGTCTCAACCACTGCGCCACCAGGGAAACCCCATATATATTATTATTAATATATTTGGTATAGGGATCTGTGATCAGTGATCTTTGTTGTTAGTACTACAACTCGCTAAAGGGTCAGATGACGGTTAGCATGTTTTAGCAATATAATATTATTAAATTAAGGCATGTACATTTTTAAGATATAATGTATTGCACATTTAATAAACTATAAGATAGTGTAAACATAACTTTTACATGCACTGGGAAACCAAAAAATTCGTGTGACTCGCTTTATTGCGCTATTCACTTTATTGTGGTGACCTGGAACCGAACCCACAATATCTCTGAGGCATGCCTGTACAAAGCCCCAAAGCCCCAGAGATTTTCTTTTCTCTTCTGTTGCAATCAACATAGCTGACTAAGGCATGTCTCTCTTCCTAACTACCCGTCTACCACATCTTCTGTTTCCTTCTCTGCGCTTCTTTCATCACTGAGGTCCCTAAGTGTGGGTGCCTCTCTGACCCCGTGTTCCTGTCTGTTACATCCTCATGCCTACAGGGCTCAGTCACTCTCAGATTTAACCAACTTTTTGTGGATGACTCAAATCTGGATAGGCCAGTCAAGCTTTAACTTTATCTACATCTGTCTGCAAAGCAATATTTCTGCTTTAATGTCTTGCAGGGACCGCAACATGACTGAAATAAGCTCTTCCCACTAGAAGCGCCCTGTGATCCTGCAATGGCACCACCATTACACCAGCCAATAGTCAGTTGATTGTCATATTCCGGAATGTTCTCTCTCTTGGTGAAACAGACCTTACATCCATCTTTTCCTTCCTATTTCCATTATCCTAAGTGAGTCCCGAATCATCCCAGACTTAGAATCATCTCAGTTCTAGGACTTACTCCATCACAATCAGAAATCTTCCTCCTCTTCCTCCTTTTCCCCCTTCTTTTCCTCCTCCCCCTCCCCCATCCTCTTGACTATATTTTATTGAGCCCCTACTATGTACTAATTATCCCATCTAGTCTTCACCTCAGCCCAATGAGGTATTAATATGAGCCTCATTTAACAAATGAGTAAAACAAGGACTAGGTCGAATAAATCATTTCCCAAAGTCACACATCTCAGTGGCAGAGCCAGGATTTGAACTCACCTCTCCAAACTGATGCTTTATCTTACATGGGAGAGTTAAGTTATGGTTCTGAAGTCAGTGCACAAGGGAAAAATTGTATATACTCAAAAATGCCCTTGAAAAACTCTTAAATCATCCATAAGGGACAGTACACATGGTTTTGTGTGTTTAAGCCGGGGCAGTAATAGGTGTGTATAATATGTGATATAAAAGAATGAGAGTAGTATGGCCCATGTGACAGACACTGCTAACTATCACAGACATTTCCTTCTCCTATCTTTCCTACAGGTAGAGCTAGTCTTCCATAAAATAGCAAAAATGGTAGGTATTCATGTTTCTGGTCTTTCCTGAAGCTAGAAATGGTCATGTGACCCAGGTATGGCCAATAAGATGTAGGGGGAAGCCTGCTGGGAACTTATAGGAAAGATTTTTCTTCCTAGATTAAAAAGAGAAAAACCTCCAATGAAAGTTTTCTCTTTCTGCCATTATTTTCCTGATTTTGGATGAGGCTGTGAGAGGAGGAGACGTGACAGCCATTTCGCAACCTTGAGGCAAGAAAGCATGAAGTAAAAATTCAACACACTGAGGAAGGTGGAGTGGAAGATAGAAGGACACCACTGAGCTAATCCTGGTCCACTGATTTGTGGATTTCTAAGTCAGGTGACAAAAGCCTTTAATGTGAAAGCCCCCTTTAGTTGTCTCTTCTGTTACTTGCAGAAAAAAGCATTCCTAACTGATGTACTGGGATCTATGAAGAACATGTATCATGCTGGTCCCTTGGAAAAAGTTCACTAAATGGAACGACAGGTAGAAATGACCTCACTATTCAAGTATTATATTCTTCCTTTTTCTTCTTATATGTGTGCCAATTACATATCAATGATTTTGTGTAAGTTAAATTTGCATAGGGTGTGATTCTGCTACACACTTGCCAGTTTCTGTTTTGAAAACATCCAGGGCTATTTCCTACCAGTATAAACTCCTCAGTCTAGTTTATGAAGACCTCCCAGTCTTATCCCTTCTGTCCATTCAATCTTATTAATATCCTGTAATCCCTGGAATACCAACATGAAGCAAAAGAAACAGCACCAGCCACATTTTAGTGCCCAGAGCAGGACTTAAGAGTCTTAGGTTTCCTTCCTGCCTCTGTGCCTGAGGCCAGAGTTTCATATCTTGAAATTCTGTGGGTGGCCTCCAAATGTGCCTGTGAGCAGTGAAAACAAAACAACCCATGGCCTGTGTCTCTACAGTACCACCTAAAAAACTTGACTCCTGAAATCAAAGCTTCTTAGGGCTAAAGGGACTCTTGGGAGTAAAGTATTCAATACTCTTTAGCCCACAATGTTCTCCAAAAGAGGTTTACACGTAGGTGAGTTACACACTTAGAAAATGTACTCCAGCTGCCTGGTTCTGTGCGCAACCACACACAGCAGGCCTGAGAACACACCCCTGCTCAGGCCCTTCCCCTTCTGCACAACTTGTTCATCTTTGTGCCACTTTATTAATGCAAAGTAGCTAGCAAAGCTGATTTTGAAGGAGTTTTAGTCCATTCAGAGCTATGACACAAAAGATACACCACAACTCCTGGAGTAGGACCAAAACCACGTGTGGGCATATTCCAGCCCCAGTACATGCAATAGTTAGGGCCATACTCCCAAATGCCCTCCAAAACTGCACCATCTCATCTAGACCAGCTGTCGTGCATGAGCGCTCAGGCAGAGACTTCTCTGCCTTCAGATAAGTTTCTTTCTCAGTGAAACTTCCCGCAACATCGGTAGGTCATAAGTACCACTGATTCGTTCATTCAGTCACAAACATTTATTGAGCACTTACTTACCGTGTGCCAGGCGCTATTCTAGGCACTGAGGAATACAACCTTGGGCAGAAGAAATGAAATCCTGCCCTCATGGTACTTGACCTAGTGGAGAAGATGGGCAAAAAATATCCAGTGTGTCCGAAAGTGCTAAGTGCGTGGAAAAAATCTAAATAGAAGAAAGAGGACAGGAAGTGCTGGGAGAGTGTTGAAATTGTAGACAAGGGGTCAGGGGAGCCTGGAGTAGAAAGTCTTGAAGATAAGGGAACGAATGGAGCAGGTATTTGGGGAAAGAGCATAACAGGCAGAAGAACCCGAAGTGCAAAGGCCCTGAGTTTTCAAACTTGTCTGAAGTGTTCAAAAAAATAGACAGCAGGAGCCTGGTAAAGCTGAAGCCCAGTGAGCGAGGAGGAGGGTAGGGGGTGATGAGCTTGGGAGGTGATGTGGGTAGATTCTGCAGGTAGGTCCTTGTGGGCCATGCTGAGGACTTTGGATTCTTCACTGAGCAAGACAGAAACCACAGGAGGGATGTGAGCAGAAAAGTGATTTGATCTAATTTAGGTGCTAAAAGGATCCTTCTGGCTGCTTGTGTTGATAACAGGCTGTGGGAAAGGAGGGCAGGAGCAGAGAGCCCTGGGCAGAGGCTGCTCTAACAAACCAGCTGAGAGATGATGATGGCTCAGCCCAGGGTGGTGGCAGTGGAGGTGGGATAAGTAGTGAATGCATATTAAAGACGGAACCTATAGAATTTGCAGAAGGATTGGCCATGGGGTGTGTGTGTGAGATGGAGGAGGCATCAAGATTTTTGACCAGAGCTCCTGGAAGGACAGAGCGGCTATTCACTGACAGGCAAAGACAGGGAGGGGCAATACTGGATGATCAGGAGTTTAGTTTTGGACATCTTGAATGTGAGATGCCGGTGAACTCCTCCCTCAAAGTGGGTACTTTGAGAGAGGTCCAGGCTGGAGATGTAAGTTTGGGAAACATCAACATAGAAGGAGTACTTAAACCCCTGAGGTTGGATGAGATCACCAAAGGGCTGAATATAACCAGAGAAGTCATGAAAATGGGTTCTTTCTTTTTCCTAAACGACCCCCCCCACCAGTTCCCCCTCCCCCCAGTTCTCAGCTTCACCCTTCTACTACACAACCCCACTAAAGGTGAGGGACTTTTGTCTCTGGGTCAGGCCCAGGTTCTCGGAGAGAGGAGAGATTGTCCAGCTTCTGCAACCTCTGTCACAACACAGCATCTGAAGGTCCTATAGTTCCTCCCTGCATAAATCAAAGCACAGCGGCTTTTCAGTTGGCAGCCTCTGCCTTGGCCCCAGGCACCCACTTGCTTCCCGTTCCATTGAGATTTCCTCTGCCCGCCAGGCAGCTACCTCCCTGCCTTGGTGAGAAGAGAGAAGTCATTAGCCCTGAAAACTGTAGAAGCAGTGGCCAGATGCCTCTCTAGAGGCAGGCTGGCATTTGTCACAGCAATTCAAGAGGACAAGACTGTGATCAGCCCCCAAACCTGTGGAGAGATAGATGGCAAAGTCTTCTCCAGCCATACAGGGAAAATGGCCAAGAAGCTCAGTACAGAACAATATTACCTGGCCATCTGGCCCTCACTCAATCTTTCCCCACCCCAGTCGGGGGTGGAGGGAGAAAGGAGGACACCCTTTTTTTTTTTTTTGCCATACGCGGGCCTCTCACTGTCGTGGCCTCTCCTTTTGCGGAGCACAGGCTCCGGACGCACAGGTTCAGCGGCCATGGCTCACTGAGAAAAGTGGCTCAGGTCGTAGCCATCAATCTATGCCGATCTACCATTTCTGGAAATCTGCCCAATTTTTTTCCTGCCACAATGGAGCCCAAGATGGGGGAGAAAAGGAAGGATCCCTCTGACTTCCCTGAAAAACTTGACTTTAGGGAAATAGGACTCAAGAAAATGGATTCTGGATCCAGATCTAACTGAGTTCAAATGCTGGATCTACTATTTATGAGGTGGGTGACTCTGGGCAAGTTTTTAAAGTTCTTTGAGCCTCAGTTTCTTCATCTGTGAAATGGGGATAATAATGGTACTTAACTCAGAGGGTTGTAAGAATTGGCTGAGCATATAAACATGTACAGTATATCATGTTATAACTGCCTCGTAAGTTCTAGTTTGTCAATGTTGCCACTGCTGTTAATAACAGGTATTATGTTCATAAGGATACTGGGGTGGATATAGCTCTTTGCCTGAATTTAAGTTAGGCCAAGGGTTATCCTAGATTTAGGGATGTGTCCTAGCACAGCAGTTGAGATCCTGATCTGCCCTTTACTAACTGCGGGACCCTCATCTCTAAAAAAAGACTTATGCAACTGAAATGTGATAATGCACGTGAAATTGTTAATATAGTGCTGGCACACAGTAAGTGCTCAATAAATGATAAGAATAACAATCATGGCAGCCAGCATCATTATTATCACTGTCGCTGTTGTTACAAGATGGAGAAAGAAGCTCCTGCTGCTAGGAAGTGAGGTGGTTCCTGATGGAACATGGTTCAGCAAATATGACAACCAAATGCTCTGAACAATAAAAAGATCGATGCTCTCTCAACGATAAAACTCTCTGAATGATAAAAAGCATTTGTGCCACAGTGGGGGATCCTTCTGGTACCAAGAGTGACTGATCCTCTGCTCGGGGAGGGGAGGGATTAATGCAAAGAGACATTAAAACAAAATGCAGTTGGCATTTACAGGAGCCATTCATTGGTCTCATGAGTTAGAATGCTACTTGTGTTTTATTGTTGTTGCTGTTGTTTGGAATGCTGTTTTCATTTGCAGGCAACTCAGAACAGCTGTGTAGGAGGTAAAGGAAAGAGGAGAAGCTGAGGAATGACTACGAGTGCTGTTCAATTAATCAAAAAGGGAAGAGAGTGCGAGAGGTGGGTGACTTTGGCCAAGTCATTTTGACCCTTCTGGTCCTCAGTTTCTTCAACCATCTAAGAAAAAAGGGGGAATTGGAATTACTCTCTGAGGCACCCTATTTCTCTATAAAGGGACCACAGGCTGGGTACTTGGGGGGACAAGAGAAAGAAAGAGAAGGCAAAGTTCTGATGGCAGAACCCAAGGGGTGGCAGTACTTATCTATACCACCCCTACTGCCCCCCAAACTGGGACTCCAAGGCTCCCTGATATGAACATACCTTCTGATTCTGGAAGATTCCTGTTTATCCACCATCTCGATGTGACCTTGGGCAAATTACTTAGCCTTTCTGTGTCTTAACTCCCTGTGAGTAAAATAAAGGAGTTGGACCTGCCAGAGTCCACTGAGCCCTTACATTCAATGATGCTATGAAAACAAAGCCAACATCCGTTCCCTGATTGTCTCCAAGTACTTGGGTCTTTTCCTCACTTCTGTCCTCAACACAAAACTGCCCAAAACCTGGGGTGGTACATAGGACCTTCCAAAAAGGAAACTTTGTTTTTTACAGTCACAAAATGTCAGGGTAGGTAAAGACCCAGAGCTCATCTGCCCCTTGCCTGCCTTATCTGATGTCAGGGTATCTGTCATAGGCTCCTGGACTGTTTGACTATTTCTATCAATGCAATGGTCCCCATCTCCTTAAACAGCTTAGAAAATTCCCCAGAACACTCTGATTATCAGAAGTGTTACCACCTTCCAGTTTAGCAAGCATTTATTTTACTGAGCACCTACTATATGCCAGGTATGGTGTTAAGCCCATGAATAAAAAAAAAAAAACAATCATCTTCATTTCTACCCTGGTAGTGTTTGCAGTCACTTTTCTTAACATGTACAAGTGTATTATCTGACCTCTTTGATCTTTACGTATATTTGAACATTACAGTAAAAGCTCTGTCATCTCTGAAATATAGCCAAGCTTCTGACATCTTCCTCTTACACATTTTTAGTTTAATGATCAGAACTTCAAATACAAGGGGAGGATGCTTTAAAAGGGGTTGATCAATTACAAAGTTAGAATTTCTCTGGGGCCTTGAGCTACACAGAGCACACAGAAATCCATGGGTAAGATCTTTTCTACCAAATGTTACACAAAAGAAGGCCAAAACCTTGGTAATCCACGAAAAATGAATGGTGTTTTAATGCCGCGGTTTGCTTCAAAATGTGAGAACACAATGAGTTAATCAGAAAGTGCACATTCAAGTCATCTTTGTCTCAATGTCAAATTAATACACTTGAGTCCCCTCCCCCAAGAACACGAAATTAAGAGTTTACTGCATTTCCCCACCTCTGACATTGAGCAGAAGGCTAGGTTTGCTGGGCTTTTATTCTTCTCTCCCTGTTTCTAGCTTATAACCCAACAGGATACTAAACCGCCCCTTGCAGTTTGAAGTAATAACATTTGAGCTATGTGCCTGATTTGAAGGAGATAGAACCACCAGACAGTAAGGAAGAAGGGTTGATTACTGGAGAGTTAAGAGTAAAGCAAGAGAAGGAAATGTGGGGAAAAACAAACAAGGAAAGGAGAAGAGGTTAAGAAATGAATAGAATCTACAGTAGTGGCTCCTTGTGGCTTTTGACCCCCTGAGACTCTAATGAAAACTACAGGCCAGAAAAATATACAAACACACAATTTTGGCATGCAATTTCAGAGGGTTCATGGATCCCATTACTTCCAACTCTGAAGCTATCTGTCTCAAATGAAGAATTTCTCCTCTAGAGGCCCAGCAGATATCAGGAAACTAGAAAAGAAAAGACCACCTTGTTGTAATCAAGGAGCAGATACAAACATCCAAGTAGCAGACTGACTGACCTATTAAATGGTCGCCTTCCAACTTACTGATCACTTATTGAGACTTACTACATGCTCAACAGTATGTGAGCTTCCCTAGGCGTTTCAAGAACTATGTTATAAAAAGCCAGGTTTTCTTTAAAATTTAATTTAATTGTTTTTTATTGGGGTATAGTTGTTTTACAATGTTGTGTTAGTTTCTACTGTACAGTGAAGTGGAGTTCCCTGTGCTATACAGCAGGTTCTCATTAGTTATCTATTTTATACATAGTAGTGTACATATGTCAGTCCCGATCTCCCAATTCATCCCACCCCTTCCTTCCTCCCTTGGTGTCCATATGTTTGTTCTCTACATCTGTGTCTCTATTTCTGCCTTGCAGACTGGTTCATCTGTACCATTTTTTCTAGATTCCACATATATGTATTAATATACCTTATTTGTTTTTCTCTTTCTGACTTACTTCACTCTGTATGACAGTCTCTAGGTCCATCCACATCTCTACAAATGACCTAATTTCATTCCTTTTTATGGCTGAGTAATATTCCATTACATATATGTGCCACATCTTCTTTATCCATTCGTCTGTCGATGGACATTTAGGTTGCTTCCATGACCTAGCTATTGTAAATAGTGCTGCAATGAACACTGGGGTGCATGTGTCTTTAAAAAACCAGGGGTTCGGGGACTTCCCTGGTGGCGCAGTGGTTAAGAATCCGCCTGCCAATGCAAGGGACACGGGTTCGAGCCCTGGTCTGGGAGGATCCCACATGCTGCAGAGCAACTAAGCCCGTGCGCCACAACTACTGAGCCTGTGCTCTAGAACCCACGAGCCACAACTACTGAGCCCGTGTGCCACAACTACTGAAGCCCACACGCCTAGAACCCTGTGCTCTGCAACAAGAGAAGCCCCCGCAATGAGACGCCCGTGCACCACAATGAATAGTCCCTGCTCACCACAACTAGAGAAAGCCCGCGTGCAGCAATGAAGACCCAACACAGCCAAAAATTAATTAATTAAAAAAACCAAAACCCCCCAAAAACAGGGGTTTTTAAGGCTCCTTCCCACCAGCAAGGTCAAGCCAGCTCCTGTCAACAAAAGTCAGCCCCGGGAAGCATAAATTGGTACAACCACTTTGCAGAGCAATTTGGCAATATCTAGTGAAGCTGGGGATACATACAGTACACAACTCAGCAATTCCACTCCTGGGTATATGCCCTAGAGAAATCCACATGCAAGATTGAGGAGACAGCTTGGTTCAAAATAGCACGAAACTGGAAACAACCCAAATGGACAAATACATGGTAGACTATTCATACCACAGAATACCATGCAGCAGTAAAAATGGATGAATGGGAATTATTCTTGTCAATCAGATTGACCTCATGTTGAATGCTAAAGGCAGTTTGTAGAAGAAAACACTTATAGAGAAACTTAAGGCATGTATAACAACACATATATACTTCTTATATACTTATGTAGTCAAAATGTAAAATAGGTACCATATATGTCTTATATTCTTACATAAAAGTGTAAATACTCAAATGGAAATGATAAACACAAAATTCAGGAAAGTGTTTCTGGATGGAGAGAGAAAGGAATGGAGCCAGGGAAGGAAATGCAGGGACTTACACTGTATTACAAAGGTTTCATTTTTTAAAAAATTGTTATTGGAGTATAGTTGATTTACAATGTTGTGTTAGTTTCAGGTGTACAGCAAAGTGAATCAGCTATACATATACATATATCCACTCTTTTTTAGATTATTTTCCCATATAGGTCATTACAGAGTATTGAGTAGAGTTCCCTGTGCTATATGTAAAGGTTTCTTTCTTTTTTTTTTTTTTTGCGGTTCGCGGGTCTCTCACTGTTGTGGCCTCTCCCGTTGCGGAGCACAGGCCCCGGACGCGCAGGCTCAGGAGCTGTGGCTCACGGGCCCAGCTGCTCCGCGGCATGTGGGATCTTCCCGGACCGGGGCACGAACCCGTGTTCCCTGCATCGGCAGGCAGACTCTCAACTACTGTAAAGGTTTCATTTTGATGGCAGTTTGCCACCTCACCTCCCTGTTCTCACCTCCTCCACTCTTTCCCTCACCCACTCTGCTCCAGGCACGCTGGCCTCCTCACTGTTCATCAAACACACCAGACACAGTTCAGCCTCAGGGCCTTTGCACTTGCTGTTCTCTCTGCCTGGCACTCTCCTCCTTCAGTCATCCTCATGGCTTTTTCACTCACCTCCTCTAGGTTCTCATTCAAATATCACCTTCCCAATGCAAGTCTTCCCTGGCTTCTAGCCCTCCTGCCCATAATACATCCCATCCCTACTCTGTTTTATTTTTTTCTCTAGCCCTCATCAACATCTAATACACTAGATATTTCATTCATTCATGCATTTTGTCTTTCTTCACCCCTAGAATGTCAGTTCCACAAGAAGAGGGGCTTTTGTCTCTTTTGTTCACTGCTATGTCCCAGAGCCTGGCACATAGTAGTTGCCCAGTAAATACTCATTGAATGAATATTTGCATACACAGGCATTTGTTATATTATTCTCTACTTATTTTCGAATGTCTGATTATTTTTATTATACATTTTTTAAACAACAACAACAAAGTCAACCACTGGGCTCTTGCACAGATGGGTTTCCTAGAGAGTGACAAGTGCCCAATGCCATAATATGTCCCAGGAACCTTCCAAGGTCGCAAGCCAAAGAAGTGTGGGCACAGCAAACAGAACTTCCTCAGTGAACACCCAAGCCTGCTAGAGCTAGCCCACGGTGCTCGCGACAGACCACTCAGATCTGAATGCCTCTAATGAAACAGCCCAATATGATACAGCCCAATATGATGCTTCGGTGAGAAGCAACATTGTTTTGAAACAACAGGTATGTTCAAAACTTTAATTGTGAGAGCCCAACCAACACAGCATGGGTACTAAGACCCATGACATCTACCAAGAGAGACAGGACCTGGAGCAGCAACAAACCCTAGAGGAGAAATAGGATCCCACAGAACAGAACTATGACCGCATACAGGAGAACTATGAGGAAGGTCTCCCAATGAACAGGGGTCTTGGAAGAGAAGAAACAGACTTAGCTTGGGAGAGAGGAGTGGGTAAGCAAAGGAGCCAGAAATCATCATAAAATGGTACTGTCTATATTGGGACCTGATAAAGGGTTTGGGGTCTGTGACAAAGATTGGCTGGCTATCCACCAAATCCATTTCTGTTTCCTTCTAAGCACAGTCTGATTCTTCCCAGCTTCCCTGCAGCGACGTGTGGGCATGTGACTGAATTTTGGCCAAAGGCATATGAGTGAAAGAGGTTACATGCAGGGTCTCAGCCAGGCCCATACAACCTCCCAAATATCACCACCCATGCTTGTTTCTCTTCCATGGTTTGATGCAGACAAGCAGACCTGATCTGTGGGTCAACAATAAGGAACCACAATGTAGCAAGGACCCGGGGGTCCCTCAAACACTGTGTGGAGGAGAGAAGCCTGCCAACGAGGAACAGCTGTTTTGGTCTTTCAATGAGTGAGAAATAGACTGCTGTTGTGTTTAAATCATTACCTAGTCTTGGAATTGTTGTTGTTGTTGTCATAGCAGCTAGTGTTACCTTATAGAGGGCCCTTGGTGGCAAGTGCATACATTCCCGTTTCAACTATGGTTCACTGTCACTGTACCAGATCTGAAAACTCCTCAATACGGCAGTAACTGCACCTTACTTAGGCTGGTTTTGTCCATAATCCCATCAAAATCTCTTGCACCCAGAAGTCCTCAAAAAACATTTACCAACTTAAAATGAAGGCAAGATATCCCCAAGCAAAGCAAAAGAACCACGCGTGCACAACAGTTAAAAACTTGAGTTCTCGAATCGCATAATCTCAGGTTCAAATCCCAGCTTCATCGTTTACTAGCTGGGTGATCTAAGGTCCCTCTGTGCTTCAGATTCCTCAACGGTCACATGGGAATATTAATATTTCCTAATTCATTGGGTTGCTGTGAGGATTAAATGAGAGAACGTACATAAAGCACTTTGGAAGCAGTCAATTCTAATAAGCTATTGTTCTAATTGTAACAGAAAGCATCCGCTCTGAGATGCAGCTGAGATGAGGACGTTGCGGGGAAGGAGGCACATGCGCATTGAAGAAGACCGTGGGGCCTCAGCCTTCCCGAACCCAGCCTGGACCACATCAACCCTTAGGTTTCCGCAGTCCTCGTAATTCAAGATCATTCTAAGAAACACAGCACAGGCCACTTACCCTGTTAGCACCACCACGAAGTCCATCACATTCCAACCATTCCTCAAGTAAGAGCCTTTATGGAAGGCAAACCCAAGGGCAATGATTTTAATTCCAGCCTCAAAACAAAAAATTCCAATGAAGTATGGTTCTGTGTCATCCTGGAAGGGAGAAAAGGTAAGGTCAGTGTCTTTAGCTTGGCAGAGGGTGGCATGAACAGGGAACCAGCCCACTCAGATAAGTGTACCCACTTCCCCTCACCTCTCCTGACCTTCCAGCACTCACTGCCCTCCACTGCATCCTGCCTGGAGTTACCCTGTCCAAAGGCTTTTGCAAGAAAAACAGAAACATGGAGAAGACACCTCCTTCTTTCCTTTTGGCCAACTTTACACACTTGCTGGCCAAACAGAATTGTTTGTTTGGATGTGAGCTGTTTAGTAGGGCAGCCACATGTGGCTACTTAAATTTAAATGAATTTAAATGAAATAAAATGAAATATTCAGTTCTGCAGCCACACTAGCCACATTTCCAGTGGCTACCATATTGGACAGTGCAGACGTAGGACATTTCTATCACTGCAGAAAGTTCTAGAAGAAAGCACTTGTTTAGAATGTTTTCTTGTCACCTATATCATTCAGGCCCTTGTGCTTGGTCCCTGTGCATTGACCTCACCCCCAAATCTGACATTTGCGATGGTTCTAGGCTGGTATGCACCAGTACAGCTGTTCAGGTTGCTAAAATATTGGAATCAACGCTTCTGCACTGGCTGGTAAATGGCCAATGTCCCAACTCCCAGCCCCTTGCCAGACCTCCTGCCAGATCTGGCTTCCAGCTGATAGTCTATAGTACTTGGAATTAAGCTATAAGCTCCGCTCCATCAGAGCCCCTACATGGATGTTTCCCCATGTGTTATGGCAATGGTTCTCAGGCTTCAATCATTTGCATTCTGCTTTCATGAGTGTTTGCATGCCAGCTTGCCACCAGTACTACTAATTGTTTACCATTCTTTCAACAGACTCTTTTTACTTAGCTTGATTGTAAGCAAGGACAAACAAAAAAAGTCCTGAAATCATAGTTTTTCTGGGCTAGTTATCTATTTTTAGGATATACATTATAATATGTAACTATTAAAATTTAAAAGCCTTGAGATCATTAATACTTTGTGGATTAGGAATGAGTGGATTCTAACATCTCTCTCTCCCTACACTTGAGTTATGACAGCTGGCTTTGAAATGGTGATGGAAAGGAGAGAGGTCTCCTTCTTGGCAGTGTCAGAATGCCAGGAGGGGAAGCAGGGGGCTGGGGGATGGCTAGGGGCATCGAGAAAGATCTTAGTACTAGTTTACAGCTCTGCAGAGTTTCACCAAATCATCAACTGGATTTTTAATGTCCCTCCAGAGCTCATATTCATATATAGGGAACACTGGGGATAGAAGAACGAGCTAAATGACATCCCAAGCAAGCTACCAGGCAGAAGTCAGAATGTGGGACATTCCTTAGAGCAACTGGACTGGTTTCTGCAGGGTCAATGGCAGGAGGGAAAATAAGTGCTTTAGATTAAAAGTCTTAAGCAACCTAAAATCTAGACCACGTTTGGGTCTTGGTTCAAATGACCTGTAAAATGCCATTTCTGAAACAATCACGGATATTTGATTAGTGGCTGGGTCTTTGATGAGTCCCAGGAACCACTGTTGTGTTGGGTGTAAACATCTCACTGGGGTGACGTAAGAAAGTGCCCATATTTATTTTTTGGCCGTGCCACACGGCTTGCAGGATCTTAGTTCCCCAACCAGAAATTGAACATAGGTCACAGCAGCGAAAGCGCCAAGTCCTAACCACTGGACCGCCAGGGAATTCCCAGAAAGTGCCCAAATTTTTAGCAATGCAGACTTAAGTAGATGGCAGTGAACAGACATTTTGTCTGGGATTTGCCTTAAAATACTTTGGCCAAGAAAGACAAACCAAGGAAGTAAAAAGGGACAGAAAATATGAAATGAGGCAAAATCTTGACAGTTGTTGAATATGAATGATGGGCTCATGAGGGGTTCACAGTACTGTTCTCTGTGTATTTGTGTATGGTCAACATTTTTCACAAGAATTTTGTTTTGGTTTTATTTGCTTATTTATATTTTTATTTTAATTTTTTTGGATGCGCCTTGGGGTGTTCAAGATCTTAGTTCCCCGACCAGGGATTGAACCCGAGCCCTGGCAGTGAAAGCGCTGAGTCCTAACCACTGGACGGCTAGGGAATTCCTAAGAATTTTGTTTTGAATGTGACTTTTCATGGACGAGGTGACCACTCTCACCCACCCCGCTCCAGATTGACATGAGATCTGCTGGGGGGTGAGAGTGGAGGATGGGCAGTGAGGACATCTCTCTCCCCAGATTATTGTGTTCATGAAATTTAGGCTCCCCACGTAGGGGGCCCACGATCCGGTTCTTGGTGCCAAGACGGAGAGCCCACTCTGCCCTCGGCACCCATGGCCACACCAGTTTGCCACCAAAGCAAAGAAGAGACCTCCCCTAGAGAGACTTCACTCACCAGTCGTTCAGACATCGGGGTCTTGTCATCATCAGGTAGGTGTTGCTCCAGGGCGAGGACAATGCAGTTTGCTATGATGGTGGCTAAAATCATATATTCAAAGGGAGTATCACAGAATTAAGGAAAATCTTTCCAGCTTTGCTTAGGTTCAAAGCACAGTTGAGTGGAAGGTACGGAGATGTCCCCTGTGCCCCTGTCCCCCACATAGGCACAGCCTCCCCTGTTATCAACATACCCCACCAGAGTGGCGCATCTGTTACAATCGATGAACCTACATTGACACATCATGATCACCCAAAGTCCACAGCTTACATGACGGTTCACTCTTGGTGTTGTGCACTCCATGAGCCTGAGCAAACGTCTAATGACATGGATCCACCATTATAGCCTGATACAGAGTAGTTTCACTGCCCTGGAAACCTGGCAGATGACTCTGTAAGGAAAATGTGGACATTCTTCCTCCATTTCACCTCCAACCTTCACTGGACAAATATTAATTCAGCGCCTACTGTGTGTCAGGTCCTGTCCTGGGCACTAGGGACACAGCTGCCCTTGTGGAGGAGAAGTGATTAAGTGAGATAAGCACATTATACACTACATTAAAAGATGGTGAATGCTATAGAGAGAAAAAGCAGGAAAGGAGACCGGTGGTTGCAATTTAAAATACAGTAATCATACCAAACGTAAAATAGATAGCTAGTGGGAAGCAGCCGCATAGCACAGGGAGATCAGCTCGGTGCTTTGTGACCACCTAGAGGGGTGGGATAGGGAAGGTGGGAGGGAGGGAGATGCAAGAGGGAGGAGATATGGGGATATATGTATATGTATAGCTGATTCACTTTGTTATAAAGCAGAAACTAACACACCATTGTAAAGCAATTATACTCCAATAAAGATGTTAAAAAAGTATATTGAAATTTTAAAGCTAAAAAAAAATACAGTAATCAGATCTGATATCAAAAGCAAGAGCAACAAAAGAAAAAATAGATAAATTGGACTCGGCCAAAATTTAAAATTCTGTGAGCCAAAGGGCATTGTCAGTAAAGTGAAAAAACAAAAGCAAAAAACCAACCAACAGAATGAGAGAAAGTACTTGCAAATCAGATATCTGGTAAGGGTCTGGTAACAGAATATATAAAGAACACTTACAACTCAACAACAAAACAATAACCCAATTAAATAACAGGCAAAGGGCTTGAAGAGACATTTCTCCAAAGAGGATTAGAAAATGCAAATCAAAACCGCAATGATAGGGCTTCCCTGGTGGCGCAGTGGTTGAGAGCCCGCCTGCCGATGCAGGGGAGGCAGGTTCGTGCCCCGGTCCGGGAAGATCCCACATGCCGTGGAGCAGCTGGGCCCGTGAGCCATGGCCGCTGAGCCTGCGCGTCCGGAGCCTGTGCTCCGCAATGGGAGGGGCCACAACAGTGAGAGGCCCACGTACTGCAAAAAAACAAAACAAAACAAAAAAAACCCACAATGAGATGCCACTTCACATCCACTAGGATGACTAGAATGAAAAAAACAGAAAACAGTAAGTGTTGGTGAGAATGTGAGAAATTGGAACCACTATACATTGCTGGTGGGAATGTAAAAACAGTGCTGTCACTGAGGAAAATAGTTTGATGGCTCCTCAAAATGTTAAAACACAGAATTACCATGTGATCCAGCAATTCCACTCCTAGCTATACACCCAAAGAATTGGAAAACCGGTACTCAGATACGCGTTCACAGCATCAATATTCACAATAGCCAAAAGGTGGAAAGAGCCCAAATGTCCATCAATGAATGAATAGTTAAACAAAATGTGGTATATCCATAGAATGGAATATTATTCAGCCATAAAAAAAGTACTAACACATGCTACGACGTACATGAACCTTGAAAACATTATGCTAAGTCCAAGAAGCCGTACACCAAGGACCACATATTGTATGAATTCCATTGATATGAAATGTCCATAATGGGAAAATGCACAATCAGAAAGCAGATTGGTGGTTGTCCAGGGCTGGGGGAGGGGAAAACGGTAAGTAGCTACTTCACGTTTTGGAACTAGATAAAGGTGATAGCTGAACAGCCTTCTGAATGTACTGAATGCTACTGAATTAGTCACTTAAAAATGATTAGTACTGTTCTGTGAACTTTACCTCAATAAAAAATAATATGGTGGTCAGGGCAAGTGTCCGAGAAGCAGACCTTTCAAGATCTGAGGGAGGGAAGGGATGGTCGGTCCATATGGCTATTTCCAGATGTACATTCCCTCTCTCTCTAGGCACAAACTCCTCCCTGCATCCTGGGAACTCTCCTCCGGGTTGACGAGGCTACCAGATAGTCCCACTGGAGGGTCTGCCCTTGGGGAGGGTCTGTCCTGCTCACTTCATATTAGGGACTGATCTGTTGATCAGTTGGTAAACCAGAATATCCCTGTCCCCCTGCCAGATCTGCAGAAGCACCCTCAGGCCTATAGCCTTAGTAAACAAAGCTGCAAATCCAAAACAATGAACAAAATGGCAGTAAGAACATACATATCAATAATTACCTTAAATGGAAAGGAAACTAGCATAACAAAGCTGGTAATTTCTGAGAAGGAGGTTTAGGTGTGGAGAAATGGATGCTAGAGGGAGAAAGCCGTAGGGTATTGGTGACTCTGGAGCAGGAGTTCCCAACTTCTGCACTACTGACATTTGCGGGTGATCATTCTCTGTGTGTGTGTGTGGTGGGGGGAGGGCTGTCCTGTATATAGTAGGGTGTTGAGCAGCATCCCTGGCCTCCACCCACTAGATGCCAGTAGCATCCTCCTCTCCAGTTATGACAACCAAAACTTATGACAACCAAAAGTCATCTCCAGATACTGCCAAGTATCCCCTGGGAACACTGAAATCCACTGTTTTGCAGAAAGATCAAATAGCATGTCTTGAACTTGGCCATGTTAAACTACTGCCCTCCTCCCAGCTTTCTCTCTTACGAACTTAACTAGCCTCAGTCTCCTGTTTGGCCCTAGAGTTACATTTGGCATCTTGGAAGCTCTGTAAAAACCAAGGGATCTGGGGCTTCCCTGGTGGCGCAGTGGTTGAGAGTCCGCCTGCCCATGCATGGGACACGGGTTCGTGCCCCGGTCCGGGAGGATCCCACATGCCGCGGAGCGGCTGAGCCCGTGAGCCGTGGCCGCTGAGCCTGCGCATCTGGAGCCTGTGCTCCACAACGGGAGAGGCCACAACAGTGAGAGGCCCGCGTACCGCAAAACAAAACAAAACAAAACAAAACACAAAACCAAGGGATCTTACAGGCTGGAGGAGGAGTTGGAGTGTATACCCACTTTCCAGGTGTGAAAACAAAGTCTAAAATAGACAACCTGGGAGTAAGAGTCTAAGTAAGCCGGGAAAACCAGGTCTTCTTTGTCACCAGCTTCAGCCTTTGCCTCCAGCTGAAAGCAGCTGAGCCACGCTCCACGCACACTTTGAAAAGCAAATCCAAGACTCAGGGCAATTTGGGGAGTCAACAAAAACCATCCTGCTGACGATCATCTCTGATTGGCTTCCTGCCTCCGAGCTGACAGTCATTAGAAGCACAGAGAACAAAGCTGGGCTGTGTTGCACAAATACTCCATTCTGTCTCACCCTGCAGCCCAGAAAATAAGAGACAATATTTGTACACAAAGAAGCAATGCCAAGCCCTTCCCTGGCCTCCCCTCGCGGAGCCTTCTGAAGCCATGATTTGAATCCGATGATTTCACTTCCCTTCCCTGCCAACTAGCTCCCTGTTAGCTTCCGCATGAAGCTGCCGCCTCACTTTTCAGGGCCCCCTGGCCTCCTGCCCCTAAACAGCTGGGATGTGACTTTCTCTGCATCAGATTCGAGCTGAGGTTCCAGGAAGAGTCCCAGAAGGCCAGGAGCAAGCTGCACTTTCAATGGGCTGCATTATCAGGCGTTCATTTGGCTGCTGTCACCTGGATTTCAGACCCAGAGCTCTTGGGTACGACAAGGAAGCCTTAGTCAGCATGGGGGCCGACAGAAAGTGGCTGCCCACTCCCACCTTATTTCTTTTTCTTATTTTTTTGTCAGACATGGGCACACTGGCTATCAAATGTCATCCCCCTCTCTGCACACACCCATGCACCCCGCCGGTGTCCACAGACACACGCCAAGTGGGTGCCTGCAACACTGACCTTACACCCTTGCTACTCAATGTGCGGTCCACGAACCAACAGCATAGGCAACGCCCGTTAGAAAAGCAGCATGTCAGGACCCACGGTGACCTGCTGAGTCAGAGATCTTGAGCAAGGTCTCCAGGGGCCCTGTGTGCACACTGAAGTTTGGGAAGTGCTGCCTTAGATCTATTTCAGGGGGAGGAGGAACCCAGGTAATTGTGGCTTTGAGTCATCCAGAAAGAAGTGGGGGCTCGCCTTTTTCCTCCAAGCCTTCTCCTCCATGTTCTGACCCCAGGAGGAGAATTCAGGAGGCCTGGACCAGTCTTCTGCCTCCACTGAAGGGGGCTGAAAAGAAACCCAAGCTCTTGATGGAACAAGAGAATGTTGGAATAAGACAAATACGCAGCAAAGAAGATTCTGGCTTACTGCACGTGGAAATATTCACAGCCCTCCCATGGCTACCATCTCACTCAGAAGAAAAGTCAAAGTCCTCCCAGCAGCCAGCAAGGTCCTGCCCGACCGGCCCCCATCACCTCCCTGCCCTCATCTCCTCCATTCTCCCCCTCGTTCACTCAGCTGCAGCCCCACTGGCCTCCTCCATCTTTCTCAAACACATGAGGCACATTCTACCGCCAGGGCCTTTGCACCTGCAATTCTCTCCCCTAGAATGCTCTTCCCCCCACACCCCCAGAGACCCACATGGTTCCCTCCCTTACTTCCTTTAGGTCTTTTCTCAAAGGTCATATGCTCAGTGAGCCCCTTTTACCCCCTTTCCCTACTTATTTTTTTTCCTTGGCCCTTGTCCCCAAACGTCTGCTATGTTTTTCTCCTTTATCTGGTTCACTGTTTCTCTCACCTATTAGACTATAAGCTCTGTGCAAGCAGGGATTTTTGTCTGCTTTGTTCTCAGCACCTAAGAGGAGATCTGTCACAGAGTAGGTGCTCAGTAAACACCTGTGGAAGGAAGGAAGGAAAGGTGAGTGGGTCTTGCTTTCCACATCTCTCCCCTCACCTCATCATGTGTCAAGTCTCCGTGGGCATACTAAGGATACAACCGGCTCCTTAAAATAGGCAGTGATGTGGCTGGTGCACAGACGCAAAGGTAGGGTACCGAGTTCTTGGCACAGGAGTTTCTCTCCCCAAGCAGAAGTCAAAGGTGGTCCAGGCAGGGGGAGGTGAGGCTTTCTCAGCCCAACCCTGAATCGTGCCTGATCCTCCCAATTTAGAAAGCCTGGGTTCTAACTCACAGCTGCGGTGAGCAATGCCTCTGCTAGCTGAGCTGAGCCTTCCCGCTCCCTGATTGGTTCAGGGAGAAAGCACCTGTGTCAGTGGTATCCAGAATAATCAGCCAGCCAAAGAGGCCAAGGAAGGGGGGAGGTGGATGAAAGGAAAGAAGCATCCCTGGTGGGAGGAAAAGCTGTCTCCTGAAATGGCTCATGGAAGTCAGGCTAGCAAACAGCCCTGCAGGCAAGTGCAGATACACAAAGCTTCCCCCACAATTAGATTGATCAGGACCCACAGAGGCCCCAGAGAGGGGCTCTGTGTGACACTGGAAACCACCAAGTGATTTCTTTGCAGGGAAGAAAGGCTGCATCTGTGAACAGGAGCTGCTCTTGGGATCCAGAACATCAAGGAAAATCAATTTGTAAAGGTGGCATGGCTGATGGTTCCAGCCCCTTAGCAAGACCTTGCAGAACGTCCAAATAATTCATCCTTCTCTCTGTGGTACCCGCCCCCCCCTTCCCATCTCATTTCCAGCCTCCTGTGGTTGGTGTGAAAAATCAGATCAGGTTTGTTAACTCATCAAGGTCTTGACACTACCATGGGGGCTGCCTGACGGGTATGTTCTGAGGAAACACATACTTCAATGAGTCAACCCAGCAGTTGAGCTTATGGGGAGAAGCCAAGTAGGTCTTATTTTCATGTTAGTTCCATGCTCGTCACAATTACCAGGAAAAGAGTAGGGGGTACCAGGGCCCTGAATGTATGGGTGTAGGACATATTCCTGGCTCTGCTAAACATGCCAATAACTCGGCAATAAGATCAATTATTATGGGGCCATAACAGGCACAACAACCTAATTACAGCTGCCGTTTACTGAGTGCTTCGTCGGGCAGACACCAAGCTAAGCACTCGTTGTTTCAGTTAATTCCTTGCCACAATTCTACAAGGTAGGTTCTATTGCAAGCCCCATTTTCCAGATAAAGAAATTAAGGGTCAGAGAGGATAAACACATTCCTCAAGGTCATACACGCAGTAGGGCTCGCTCCAAGATCCATGCTGGTGGTCCCCACCACAGACCACTCAACAGCTTCCCCTTACTTGTTAGAAGGTAGATGTTTTTGCCTTTATTTAAAAATTGGAGTTGGGGTACGCCTGGGGTGTTAACCATGGATGAGGCCAACTGGATCAGCCCTCGCCTGAGTTCCAACCACGGCCACAATTTAATGCAGTAGTTATCAACCACAGCATGCTGGTTCATACCTTCATAAGCCCATCCTGAATGGGTCATATTAACGAATAGTTCAACTTCGAACAATACAACTAGTCTCCCTCGAGCTCTCAGACATTGGCTTCGAACTCTCCAACACACAGTACTAACCAAAATCAAGCTAGAAAAGAGCTCTCCTCCAGCAGATCAACTTGAGACTGAAGGGTGATGATGAGCTAACAAGGGCAACTCTGGAGCGGCCCGGGATGGTTTCAGCACCACGGCCAGCGGCAAGAGGCGCAAGTTTAATCACACATCCTCCCAGACGTGGCAAGCTGGGGCAGGACAAGTAAACCCAGTGTCAAGTATTAACACGCTCCGAGACCATTGCAAAGGCCTACATTTAACATACACAGTAGAGGCATACACATGCAAAAAGATTCATTACGTCAGCAGGAAAATCAAATAGAGAAAATTAAAATCCCAACGCTAGATAGATTTGATGTGCTGTTTGTTTTTTTAATATTATCCAAGGATTTTCAACACTTTGGTTCTGAAAAGAGAAGTCTATCCAGGGCAGCTAAATCATGCTTCTGCTCAGAAAATTGGAAGTACCTGCATGAGAAATTATACAGCAAAGTAGTTGAAAGGGTTTGGCGGTCAGACATGGTTTTGGACTTGGGCAAAGGAGTTTCCTTCCCCAAGCCTCAGCTTCCTCATATATATAATGTGAAAAGTAGCACCTACCTCATAGGGTTGCGTGAGAATGGAATGAGTGGATACACACAGTAATACACGCAGAACAGAGCATGGCATATAGTATGTACTCAGTAAATATGAGTGTTTTGTTATGGTTCACTCTGGTTCCTGTGAGATTGGGAAGCTTTATATGCTTACGAAAGCATAATACAGGGTTCATCTCATCGTAATCATGCAATCAGTGTTCATTATTTTTATTTCAATTGCTGCTGCCAGTATTATTAACTTTTCCTATTTCTTTTTTACCCATGTAAGTCTCATTCCCCTCCCGTCATTGGAGAGCCTAAACACCTACTCTCATCATGGCTGATGAGGTTGTCTCTCGCATCTGAAGTGTTTCCAGGAACAAAAACACGGTGCATGTGTGTGGTCCACTCTCTGAATATCAGGCTTAAAATAAATGTTGCAAAAAGATCCATCAGATATTTCACACACATGGGATCCTACAATACGTGACCTTTGGTGTCTGGCTTCCTTCACTTAGCATAATATTCTTGTGGTTCATCCACACTGTGGCATGGATCCATACTTCACTCATTCTTAAGGCTGAATAATATTCCATTGTACAGATATACCACAATTTGTTTAACCATTCACCCACTTTTGGGCTGTTTCGACATTTTGTTTATCTAGAATAGATGACTCCATAGAGACAGAATGCTGATTTGTGTTTGCCCAGGAGCCTGGAGGAGGCAGGAAATGCCTAATGGGTACAGGGTTTCCTTTTGGGGTGATGAAGACATTTTACAACTAGATAGAGGTGGTGGGTGCACAGCACTTTGAGTGTACTAAATGCCACTGAACTGTTCACTTTATTTTTTATTGAAGTATAGTTGATTTGCTGAACTGTTCACTTCAAAATGGGTAATTATGATATGCGAATCTCACCTCAATTTTTTTAAAAAAAATCCCTGTTGTTTATCCTTCTCCTTTTCCCCCCTTGATTCTCAGAGTTCGCCTCATATGCTTTTTATTCACTGACTTTGGCAGGTAACTTTTTCCTCAGACAGCCCTCAAGATCCCTTTTCAGAAAATAAATGGTTTTAATTATAATAGGAATATGTGCTTATTGTATTTTTTTAGTTTTTAAAATTTATAATATATCATTTAAAAAGTGAAAAGTCCTTACACTACCCCGCTTCCCAGAGATAATCAATGCTAGTAGTTCGGTGTTTCTCTCTCAGATTCTCCCCTACACACATTCTTTGCACTGGCTGCTCTCTCTTCTACCTTCCCCCTAGTTAGGAGCAGGGCTTACTCTCTCACCTCCTTCAGGTTGTAATAAAACACCTCCTACACTGTTGGTGGGAATGTAAATTGGTGCAGCCACTATGGAAAACAGTATGGAGGTTCCTTAAGAAACTAAAAATAGAGCTACCATATGATCCAGCAATCCCAACTCCCGGGTATATATCCAGAAAAGCTGAAAACTCTAATTCGAAAAGATACATGCACCCCAATGTTCATGGCAGCACTATTTACAATAGCCAAGGCATGGAAGCAACCTAAGTGTCCACCAACAGATGAATAAAGATGTGGTATATACACACAATGGAATACTACACAGCTATAAAAAATAATGAAATATTGCCATTTGCAGCTACATGGATGGACCTAGAGATTATCACACTAAGTGAAATAAGTAAGACATACAAATATTAATATGTTATCACTTATATGTGGAATCTAAAAAACAATACAAATGAAGATATTTACAAAACAGAAACAGACTCACGTAGAAAACAAACTTATGGTTACCAAAGGGGAATGGGGGGGTGGGGGAAGGGATAAATTAGGACTATGGGATTAACAAATACATGCTACTATATATAAAATAGATAAACAACAGAATTTACTGTACAGCACAAGGAACTATATTCAATGTCTTGTAATAACTATAGTGGAAAAGAATCTGAAAAAGGATATGCATATATATATCTGAATCACTTTACTGTGCACCTGAAACTAACACAATATTGTAAATCAACTATAGTTCAATTAAAAAAAAACATTGTCTGGGCTTCCCTGGTGGCGCAGTGGTTGAGAGTCCACCTGCCGATGCAGGGGACACGGGTTTGTGCCCCGGTCCGGGAAGATCCCACGTGCCGCGGAGCGGCTGGGCCCGTGAGCCATGGCCGCTGAGCCTGCGCGTCCCGAGCCTGTGCTCCTCAACGGGAGAGGCCACAACAGTGAGAGGCCCGCGTACCGCAAAAAAGAAAAAAAACAAAACAAAACAAAAAACACTGTCTTCCCACTGAGGCCTTCCCTGGCTACCAGATCTAAAATTCCAACCCTGTCAACATCTCCACCTCTCTGCCCTGTTTGTTCTTTGCTTGTTTGTTAGTTTTTAGCAACTTTTCACATTAAACAAATTAGGTCATTTATTTATCTTATTTATGTTGGTCTCCCTCACTGGAATGTCCACCCTAATTGGAGGGAGGTGGGGGGCTAAGGATTTGTTTGACTTGTTCTTGATTGTATGCCCAGCAACTAGGACAGTACTAACACATAATAGGTGCTCAATAAATACTATCAAATGCATGAAAACGAGCATTCCAAATCGTGTTTTCCCTTTACAAAATTGGGATCGTGATACATAATGTTCTGTGATTTGCTGTGCCCCTCACCACAATGGACACATTTTCCATATCAGTGTATTGGACTTCCCTCTTTTAAAAGGCTGTGCAGTATTATCGTGAATGGATGCATCATTTATTTACTGTTCTCCTAAATGCTTCCAGTTTGTCTCTATTACAAGCAAAGCTGTGATGAATAATCTGACCATACATCCTTGTGTATCTGTGAGGACTTTTTCTGTGGGATAAATTCCAAGACATGGAATTGCTGGGTTAGAGGGGGTGCAGGGTGCACGCTTGACATTCTCATAGATACTGCCAAATCAACCCAGAGATTCACAGAGCTATATTTTACAGTGTTTTAGAAAGTGAAGTGAGTATGTGTGTTCATACTGAAATTAAATCCCTGATTTAAATGTAAAAATTGCTCTGTAACAAAAAGTTTAAATGTGGAAGAACTAACATGACTCATGGAAAACACACATACATACACGCACATGCATGCACACACACACAGCGAAATGAAGTTCCCTTAATGAAAAAGAGAAAGGAAAGAAGTACCAAAACAAGTTTTGAGCAGGAGGTATTGGTTAATTTTAAACTCTTGGGGTCTGAGGCTCCAAATAAGGACTGAATACTTCTCTTTGTTTCTCTCTCTCTCTTTTTTCAGGACAGTAAAGTTCCCTGGACACATCTGAGTGATGTGAGATCTCTGTCTCCTGGTCCAATTTACAACCATGTTCCCTCGCATATTCACTCTACTAAGGGGAAGTCATTCTCCTGTCTCGTTGTGCTGTCACCCCTGTGCAGTGGTCAGCAAAATTCTCCATTTCCTCAGCATCTTCTCAATATATTTCATCTACCCCTTGGCTTAAATTCAAACTTGAAAATTCCCTGAAGACCACCAACTCCTAGGCCAAGGGGGCCACTGGCAGCTTCAGATTAGTTTCCCCAAACAGTAGGAAAATCCAGCCCAGGGAGACATCTGCCATGATAGCCCTAAGTAAACAGTGAAGCCAAGGAGAAGAGCCCCAAGAAAGCAAGAGAGACAAAGAAGGACCCTCCCAATCCAGGTGAGGTGAAAAAGGTATGTAAGAACCCAGATGAGGTGAGTAAGGCCCCCTCAAACCCAGGTGCAGCCAAGGAGAAGGTCCCCAAGAAAGGCAGGAAGGCCAAGAAATTCCCTCTCCCAAACCACACAAGGCCACACAGGTCTCTCCCAGTGCCACTGGGCTCAGCACGAAGTCCAAGGTCCAAGCCTCAGCAGCCAAGATGCTGAGGTCCACAGGAAAACAAAAGCTGGGAGTAAGACTTTGGTAGAGCCTGTAACTATGATCTTCAACTTCCATGTGGCGAGACCACTGTCCATGCTGGCCCCTCCCTTACCTGATCATTGGAGGACATCCTTACCTCCTCATCCAATGACCAATGTCAACTCCAAGCCACACACACCCAGAAGTGACACCGGCTACCTCCAGAATGCCCCTTCCCATCATCTTTCTCTTTAAGTACCACTCTTCTCCTCCCAGCTAACTTTTTAAATGCAAACGAACATCCATCCTATGAAGCCCCGCAACCTGCTGACCCCACCGTTTCTCAGCACTCTCTCCTGCCTTCATCTCCTTCCTTGTCAACCTTACGTAGGTTGGTTATATATCACTCCCTTGCCTCTCTTTCCATCCTGGAAAAAGCCTATCCTTGGATGAACCGAACCAGTTACTTTCCCAGGGTCTGTACAGAGTAACATTCCTGAACGAGATCAACGATCTGGGAGGATGACATTGAATTCATGATCCTAAACCTCGAATGGTCATTCAAGAATTAGAGTATCCGGGCTTCCTTGGTGGCGCAGTGGTTGAGAGTCCGCCTGCCGATGCAGGGGACACGGGTTTGTGCCCTGGTCCGGGAAGATCCCACATGCCGCGGAGCGCCTGGGCCCGTGAGCCATGGCCGCTGAGCCTGTGCGTCCGGAGCCTGTGCTCCGTAACGGGAGAGGCCACAACAGTGAGAGGCCCGCGTACCGCAAAAAAAAAAAAAAAAAAAAAAAGAATTAGAGCATCCTAGGTGGAAAAGATACCAGCACCTATTGGTACACTGCTGGGAATAACCCAATTTAGAGAAATAAATATCCTCCCATCATTAGAAGCCCCACCCTTGACTTCAAATCTCCCTCCAGCCACCAAACCATTTCATGACTCCCCTTCGTAAAGAAGGAGTTGACTACACATGTTGCCTCCACTTCGTCACCTCAAATTCTTCTCCTCTCTCCAGGCTGGCTTCTAGCCCCATCATGTAATCAAAACTCTTATAGTGAGGATTGCCAAAGACCTCCAGGCTGCCAAATCCCAGGACCACTTTTCTGTGCTCAGATTAATTGGTCATGCCCTCCTTTTGTGTTTTCCTACTATCCTTCTTGTCACTATTTCTCTGTTTCCCCTTCTCACTCCCCCTTTTCTACTAAATCTCTAAATGTTTGTCTTCCTTGGGGCTCAATCCCAGGCAGTCTTCCATTCTCTGCATCTACTTTCTAGGGAGTCTCATGCATTTTGATGTGTTTTGTCATCTCTTGCTGCTCTTGCCTCCCAAATATCTACTCACTGCTCTGCCCTGTGTCTTGGGAAAAGCAGGACTGACTCTGGTAAATGGCATTACCCAGCCTTCCTCATCTCCTGCCTTCTGGGCGGGTTTGGCCAATGAGAAGCACCAGCAAGATGACTGAATGGAAAGAAGGGGAGTTGGGATATTTCTTCATCCCATTTCCTCCCTGCTCCAGAGTGAGGCTCTGGCTATGGATGTGTCCTTTTGCACCTTCTCAGAGACATCTCAAACTTCATAGGCACATCTGTATTCATTTCCTATAGCTGCTGTAATGAATTACCACAAACTGGGTGGCTTAAAGCCCACCCATAAAAACCCATAAAATAAATTTATTCCCTAACAGTTATACAGGCCAAGAACCCACAATTAAGGTATCAGCAAGACCAAGCTCCCTCCAAAGGGTTCTAGGGGAGGATCCTTTCTTGCTTCTTCCAGCTTCTGGTGGCTCTAGGTGTTTCTTGGCTTGTGGCAACATCACCCCAATCTCTACCCCCATATTCACATGACCTTCTCCTGGGTCTTCTATCCTCCTCATCTCTTCTACAAACACTTGTCATAGAATTTGCTCACCGTTACATCCTCAGCACCCGTCTCAGTGCTGAGCTCATAGCAGGATCTCAATATATGTTTGTCAAGTGAGCGAATGAATCCCTACCTATTTCATTTCTCTCTCTATCTCAACAGCAGTCCTTTCTAAATCTTCCTACTCTCCCAGCTGTTGCATTGGCAACCCGAGTTAAACAGATTTTCTGGAAAGCCCCAAGTCCCGGATGAAACCTCCTTCATTTGCTCCCCCACACACTTCTTCAAATATTTGGGTCTGCCCAGCCTTTTCCTCTGCTGGCCCTGCCATCCGTGAAGATTCTCCTTGAGGCTTTATCATTAAAAAATAAACCAATATATTCTCTGCCTCCAAAAGAAGCTTTTACTTTTGCAAACTCTATTGATTTAATCCTAGAGGCTGCTGGCAGCAGTCCCAGGAGCTTCATCAATGTGACAACACCCGGCGCAGCCGGAACAGCAAGGAGGCTCAGCCAAGATCTTCTGCTTGGGTCTTCACTGATCCTGACTGAATCTCTCACAATGATGAAGAAGGATTTACAGTAGGGGACAGGATATTTGCAATTGCTCCAGGATCCTGCTTAGGTGAGCAAAAGGAAATGTCTTCAAGCTTGAGGCACTTCAGAGTTCTTTGTTAATTTGCTACTATAGCTGATTCCCAGGGGGTGCTAAGCAAGCAAGAAACCAAAGATAATGGAGGAACGCTGCAGGTTCTAGAACTTGAGTATAAACTCCCTGGTGGGGTGAGCAGGAGTAAAACAGACAAAGGGGAGGTGGGGAAAAGGAAGCTGAAGATGGCAAGAGTTAAAACGGGGGTTCATTCATCCCTCAGCAGATACTAAGTGATCAGGGAAGGAGAGAAAAAAAAGTCACAGGAAGAAGGAGGTTGAGGGTGTCTGAATCAATGCCCAGGGGTTTAGAAACCATTCATCTCCCCAAAGGAAAACAATTCTTTCTCTATTTTTGTTCAAGATTGAAAAACAGGGAAAGGAAATAGCGTCTCCATAGGAAGAAAGCAAAAGGGAAATAATCTTTGTTAGCTGGAAATTTAAATGAGTATACATACCCCTCATCAGAAAATTGTGCTCAGATATTAGCCCCAGTGCTCAGATGATGAATATACGTTCTGAATATTCTACATCCTGCTGCAGTAACAAAAAACCTCCAAAGCTTAGTGACTGAAAACATCACAGGTCTATTTTCTTGCTCATGCTGTATGTCCAACGCAGATGAGATGAGGACTCTGTTCTATGCCATCCTCTCTCCAGCATCTAGTCTGAGGGAGGCTCGCTCTCTGTGCATGTGTGATGGTGGAGGCAAGAAAAAGGGAACATGGTGAATCATACACTGACTCTTAAAGCTTCTACCCAGAAGTGACACCTGTCACTTCCCCTAACATTCCGCTGGCTAAAGCAAGTTACATGACCATGCCTATCTTCCAGGGGGCGGAGAAGAGACACTTTACTCTGTAACCAGAGAAGAACCAGAAACATTAGTTGAGCAAGGTGAAGGATTTCCACTTAAGAGGATTAAATGACTTGCCCAAAGTCAAAACAGCTTCAAAGGTGGCAGAAGTGGGATCAGAATTCAGAACCATATGGGCCATGTTCTTTAAGCTCTACCACCCTGCACATGACAAGACTTGAGAATAAAGTCTAGATAACTGTGAGGATAAATATCAATACAGTCGGGGGGAGAAGGGACAAAGGGACAAGGGAAAATAATGATTTGAGTGAGGAAGAGATGGAAGGAGACAGAAAGTTAACACCAGAGCATAAGTAAAGAGGTCTCATCTTTAGAAACCAAAACACATCACAGACATCAAGAAAGGGATGAAGAGTCTCACACTTAGAGAGAGAGGTCAACAGCAACAGAGAACGGAGCAGGGATTTGTATGAAGCCACATAAGGAAGTGGGGGCACAACCATGAAGAGAACGAGCATGCTTCTTGCTCTTGCCCTGAAAGTCGCCATCTTGGTTGAAGCTCTAAACACTAGTTTATGTAACAGCCTCAGGAAGCCAAGGCCAGGGCTTGCCAGAACTCCCATCAGCTGCATTGTCCTTCCCTGGACATTTTCCTGCACAGTTCTGGGAAATCTGGACCGGAGTTGGATGGTGTTCCAGAACGGATGGTGCTGGCTTGGCCCTTCTGAGTACTCCTCCCCCACCCATACCCAAGCCAGTCAGGAAGTGTCAAAGATCTGGCTCTACTGTACACCCAGCCAGCAAGTGGCAATTCTAAATAGATGGGTAGGCCAGTTTAGCATTAGAGCAAGGCTTCTGGAAAGCACTCACCATCACTGCCAACACATCATAGCCATTTCAGCTGTGAGCACCTAGTATGTGCTACCTATGTGCTTTCTGCACATTAATTCATTGAGCCCTCACCACCTATCTATCCAAAAATCTTACAGGTCAACCTTCAAGTTACAGCCAGAACTGGTGGTTGCCAGGAACTGGGGGGTAGCAGGGGAGAGAGAATGGGAGGTGACTAGTAAAGGATATAAGATTTCTTTTTGGGGTGATCAAGTGTTGTGAAACTAAAAGAGGTGGTGGTTGCACAGCACTGTGAATGTACTAATGGCGACTGAATTGTACACCTCAAAATAGTAAATGTTATATATGTTTTACCACAAAAGAAATTTTTTTAAATTGTTGCCAGAATCCAACCACTCATTATCTCCACAGCTAACAGCCTAGTCCCGCCCCCACTTGCCTAAACCAGCACTGTCACTTCCTCCCTAATCCCAAGTTTCTGCCCTTCCCCCCACCAAGGTCTGCTCCCCGCACAGTGGCCAGAGGAGCCTGTGAACATCTGAGTCAGGTCGTGTCCCTCCTTTGCTCAGAACTCTCTATGGCTCCTACCTTACTCACAGCAGAAGCCAAAGTCCTCCCTATAGTCCACAAGGCCCTGCACCACCTGCCCTGTCATCTCCCTGCCCTTACCTCCTCCCACTCTCCCCTTTGCTCACTCCCTTCAGCCACACCAGCCTCCTTGCTATTCCTCCAACATGTCAAGCAAGACCTTACCTCAGGGCCTTTGCACCTGCTGTTCCCTCTTCCCCCAGACATCCTTGTGGCTTCCTCCTCACTTCTTTTGAGTCTTGAATCAAATGCTACCTCCTCAGTGAGGCCTTATCTAATATAGAAACTGGTCTCCCCACCCCTTGTTCTCCTCCATTGCCCTTATAATCTTCTAGAGTACAAGGCAATTTACTTATTATTTTGTTTGTTGCTTATCCTATGTCTCTCCCACCGAGGATGTAAGCCCATGTGGGCAAGGACTTTTGCCTGCTTCTTGTTTCTAGAACAATGCCTTGCCCACTGTATATATTTGATCAGTATTCACAAAATGAATATACAGCCCTATGAGGTGGAGACTATTTTCCAACCAATTTACAGAGCAGTAAAACTGAGGCTCATTACCAAACTCAGTCTGAGCTCACAGCTCAGGTTCTCAACCACAATGATTGACTTTTATTGTTAAACATGCAGCAAGGATCAATTGAGCACCTACTATATGCCAGGTGGTGCCCTAAGTGCTGGGGATACGACAGAGGACAAAACAGACAAAGCTCACCTCTCATGGAGGCGACGTAGAAATTAGCTTAGTGCTTTCCTGCCCTAACTCTCACCTGCCTTCACGTTTGGCTCCAACAGCGGCCCCTGGACCACACGGTTAGAGATGCCCTAAGAAATAGACTGTCTGTGTGATCTACCAGCTCTCCACAGTGCTTCTGTGTCGGCTTTTATGATAATTTGTCATTGTATGACATCACATGATATTTTATGACACTGTATGACAGTGATTCATCAACCCCGCCATCTTTATGATCAACCGCGAACTCCCTAAGCTCAGAGACATCATGACAACTTTCTTTTCATCCCATGTTTGCTGATTTATGGATGAATGGAGCACGGAGAGCTGCCTCCTTCAAGAAGCAGCCCTTGATTTTTCCTCTTCATCTCTCTGTCCTTGGAAACCTAACTAACCACGTCCCTGGAGCTGTTTTACAAATATTTGTGTTGTTGTGGGTTTTTTCCTTCCATTTTCCTGGGAGTAGAGAGCTCTGCCCAGAATGCCACCTGCACCCCTACAAAATAACATACATTGTGATAAGTGCTCTGAGGAATGATGAGGGGGAGACCTAATTTAGACTTGGGGGTGGTGGCGACTGGGTCAGGAAAGGCTCTCTGAGGATGTACCATTTAATGGGAGACCTAAAGGATTTATAAGGATTCTCCAAGTGAAGAGTTGGGGGAAGGTACAAGAATTTCACAGTGGCTTTATTCATAATGGACAAAACAATAATAAATGTCCATCAACAGATCAATGGATAAGCAAACTGAGATATTTCTATATGATGAAATAGTACTCAGCAATAAAAATGAATGAAGCTGTAGTGCTCACTCATCCAGCACACATTTATTGGCCACCTATATGTGCCAGGTGCTGTTCTAGAAGGTTCTAGTCCACGCTGGTGGACACAACCAATAAAACTGCCTGCCGTTGTGGAGGTCACGGTAAAGTGGCGAGACAGACAGCTAGAGCATGCCAAAGGGAGAAATAAAGCAGGGGAGTGGGTGGGAAGTGCTGGGTGGGCAATTTAAAATCATGTGCATGCTGAGAAGGTGGCCTTTGGGTAAAGACCTGGAGGGGGTGAGGGAGAAGCCATGAGGTTGTCTGGGGGAAGGAGGGTCCAGGCAGAGGGAAGAGGCCAGTGTGGCAGGAGCTGGTGAGTGTGGCGGGGGGGGGGGGGGGCGGGGATTGCTGTGGGGAAAGGAGCTTGGAGATCCTCAAGGTTTCCCTGAGGCAGAGAAACTCAGCAATGGGCAAGGAGCAGTGTGAGGTAGGGGTCTGCTACCCTCACTCTGCATGTCTTATCGGACAAACAAGCCTGGTGTTAGGAGAGAGTATACATTCCTTGGCCTGACACGCTTTCCTAAAAGACCAGAACAAAGAAGAAAAAGAAAGTCTGGTCTTGTGAGAAAGGAAGGGAAAAGAAGGATCTAAACAGAGGAACACAGAAAAGAAATTGCTGACATATATTAATACTTACTATACCAGGTCTTGGCAAACTACGGCCCATGGTGTGTTTTTATAAATAAAGTTTTATTGGAAAACAGCCACAGCTGTTTGTTTACATATTGTCCATGGGTGCCTCTGCTCCACCAGCAGAGCTGCATGGCTCCGACAGAGATTTATAGCCCACAAAGCTTCAGATCTTTACTATCTGGCCTGTTGCAGAAAAAGTTTGCTGGCTCCTGTACTATAACAATAACACAGAACTACATATTAATATGTTAAGTATTTACAGCATGTGTTTATATCTTACTATATAACTCTATAATATAAAATGATGTAATTACAATTATAATTAACATCTACATTAAGTGCTTATCATGTGCTGGGCACTGGACGAAGCTCTTTTGCCTACATTATTGCATTAAATCTGTTCAATAACACATTGAATTAGGACATTATCATTACTGCTGTTATTGATTAAGAAGGGCACAGGCTCTGGAGCCGAGAGAGCCTGGATTCAAACCCCACCTGAGCTGCTCGTGGGGTAGGAAGCCTCAGACAAGCTACTGAACCTCTCTGTCCTGGTTTTCTCTTTTGCTACATGGGATGATGACAATGGTACCCACCCCTTAAGGCATTGAGAGGATGAATTTAATTGATACAAGTGAGGTGCTTACCCTATTGTCCAGGACTCTTGTTACTATGACTGTGTTTATTGACAGATGAGGAAACTGGAGCACAGGGAGGGGAAGTCACTTGCCCAAGCCAGCCAGTGGGTCCAGTAGAGATCTGAATCTGTTCTGCCATTACTGTCAGAAGCAGGGATGCGGCAAAGTTGGGAAGAAGGTGATGAAAACCAGGAACCATGGAGCTCATGAGAGGTGGACCCCACACACCGCCATGGAGGACTTGGGTCTGACCACCTCTCTTCTCGTTGTTGTCCTGGATCTTGGAGTGATTGGACGAAGGAGGGGACCTGGCCGGTTGGCTGCCAGAGGCGATGAGGGGCTGCTCTTCTGCTCTCCGTGGAGGGGAGGAGAGGCCAGTTAAGCTTGAATGGAGGAAGTCAAGACAGTGCTGCCCTCATCATCACAGAGCCTTGGGGGATTCAAAGAAGTAGGTGAGGCTGGGAGGGGACAGGCCATTGTTACAGTCGCTGGGCTGACCTTGCAGGAGGCTAGAGATGGGGATCCACTGCTAACACAGCCGGACCAAATTGGGGTGGGGTGGGTGCGAGCCATTGTTAGCACATCTGGGCTGCAATTTCACTTGTGCACCTACTTCTGGCTGCCAAAGAGAGGAGGGAGCAGATGTGGGGTTGGAGAGTTGCTTCCTGCCGGTAGGACCAGAGTCCACCTTCCTGGGCTCAGCCTGAAGGGCCTCTCCTAGGTTTCACCTCCAGCAAGACAGTCACTTTCTTTGGGCAGGAAGCTGCCCTCTCTGACCCCATCCACGCACCTTCCCCCACCACAGCCTTGGTTTAAGCCAAGGGCCTTGCCAGGGGCACAGACTGTCTGCTGACACCCAAACTATTGGCTGTCTGAGCAGAGGGCCCCACACTCAAGCCTGGCATAAAACTGAACACCTTTCAAGGACACCAAAACATTTCCTCTGAAAGGGAAAGAACTCTCAGGGTGAGGAAAGACTAAAGGAGGTATTCGCATGCAGAGAGAACCAATAATCACGCCACCACCAGCAACAATAATAATAGCAGAAGAGTAGTTTTTTGTTTTTTGTTTTTTTTGCCACCTGGGAACCTGATTTCTCCTTGTGTAAAAGACAATGTGATGTGTCCACCAAACCTCCTCCTCCTGGATGCACACATGGACTCAATGTCCAGGTACGCTCTGCAGTTAGGTGAGCCATGGTACGGGCTGTCTTCTGTTACCCAGAATCCATTCTTCCTCCTTCTCCACTCTGCTATACCCAGGGAGGCTGACCTGTGCAGACAGCCTCATTGAGCTCCTTATCCTCTGGCTTCCAGGTGGGTTTGGACAATGGGGATCCCTGGTGGGATATGGGGGAAGGGCATGAAGTTGGGGCATTTATTCTGTTGGCTTCCTCAGGTTACAGCTCCTGTGGGGCAGCTGTTCCTCCCTCCCTCTCTGCTTTGGTAACTGCCCGCCCATGTCTCTTAATTCAATTCTTGATGTGTCTTCTGTTTCCTACTGAAGCCCTCTCTGGTACACACCATGGGACAAAATTTTGGGCGATTACTGGCAGGAATGAGGTTCACTACTTCTAGATGTGACTCACCAAAACCTCCTGTGTGAGCCTTCCTAATCTCCCTACAGGCTAGAAGCAAGACTTACAAGTGCTTACGGGATAGTAGAGCCACAAGATGGAAAGAGCCTGGGCCCTGGAATCACAATGTGGAAGGCCACCTGCTGATTATCCGACTGGGCTTTAGGTAAGTGAGAAGTACATTCTTGCTGTACTAAGCCACTGAAGATGTGAGGGTTGTTTTTTACACCAGCTAGTGCACCCTAATACACCTTTAAAAGGACCATTCCTCTTCCCCATTCCCGTGGAGTTGGCTCCACCCCCAACGCCAGAGACCCAATGATGTGACTCAAGCCTGAGTCAATCAGAGCACCCCTTCCCCCAGAGTGATTGGTTCAGGCATGAGCACATAACCCCAGCACAGCCAATCAAAATCAATAAATCATTTGATGAGCATGCTGGGAGGATGGCTGGGAAAAAGAATCACTTTGGAGAGGACCAAAGGTCTGGAACTGCAGGCATGTCCCGTCCACATGGAGAATGGAGCCAATTTCAAAAAGCAGAGCCCAGAAACCAAAGCCTAATGATGTCATCTGATTTGTGGATCCAGACAAGCCAGAAGTGGGTCACTTTCTATACTCTTCTGTCTCACAGGCTAGTCAACTCCTCTATTCTTGCTTAAGTCCCTTTGAGTTTTTTGCTCCTTGCAGCTGAAGGGCACTAATGAATTCATGTAGGTAAATGTAATGAGTCCTCACTATGTGTCAGGCACAAAGCTTAGAGATAGGTATTTTATTTTAATTCTCATTTTACAGTCAAGGGACCTGAAGCCCTGTATATTACAGAGGAGCACTCTAGTAGGAAACGGTTTGCAAAAGAGTATTTTGTGATCTTATAAAAACAGAACTGGACCAGAAGCCAAGGTACTGAATTCCAATCCCAAAACCAACATTTTTTGGTGAGATCTCAAGTATGCCCTAAAGCAAAGTAAAACTGATATAAAAACCCTCGTCTCTCTCCCTCACTCATCTCATTAGGGTTAGTTGGGGTGACACATGACGCAATAGCTAATCAGCGTTTTGAAGGAAAAACTATCAACTCATTGTTCATAAATAACATATTGTTATTAACAAGTGGTCACTGTTGAATTAAATCCAGAAAACCCTGGGGGCCAGGGGCTGTCCAGTGACTCTCTCGGCTAGATTTCCAAGGACCATCTGTGGCAAATATATCCTTCAGAGCAAATATCCTTGGCAGGAACACAAACTGCTTTCCTCACCCAGAAAACTCAACCAGAAAAGGAACAGAGATAAAGAGAGGGGAGAGGGAGGGGGGAAATTATGCCAGCTCAAAATATCTTTCAATCTGACCAGTGAATTCTATTTCCACAGCCACCATCCCAATCTAAGGCACACTGTCTCTTCCTTGAAGGACTACAATGATATCCTCACAGGTCTCATGGTTTTCTTTCTTGCTCCCATAGAATTCATCCTCCACACAGCAGTCAGTGGGGCTGTTCACAGATATAATCTCATTGCATTGCTACTCCAGTGACCAGACAGTGCCTTTGAAATGAATACCAAATTTTTAATCATCGACCACAGGACCTTGGCACATGCTGTTCCCTCCGGGAAGAACATCTTTCCCACCACTCCTGCCCTCTCTATATCAGAGTTCCACTAAAGACTCGCCACTGGTGAGTCTTATCACTACTTATCACCACTGTGGGGGTTTATCACCACTTCCTTGGGGGAGGTTTTCTTTTTCAATATTTATTTATTTGGCTGTGCCAGGTCTTAGTTGCAGCATGCAGGATCTTTAGTTGCGGCATGCAGGATCTTTTAGTTGCGGCATGCAGGATCTCGTTCCCGGACCAGGGATCAAACCTGGGCCCCCTGCATTGGGAGCACAGAGTCTTAACCACTGGACCACCAGGGAAGTCCCGGGGGAGGTTGTTTTATGTGTTCCTCTCAGAGCAAGCTGGATTTGTCCTTCCTAAAACCTTGTAGCATTTATAGTTGTAACTTAAGTGGCCATAGCTATTTACCTGTCATCCTTGCCACACTATAAGCTCCACGAAAGCACTGACTGCATCTGCCATGTTCATCATTGTAACCCAGTACCTTGTATATAGTTGGCACTCAATAAATATGTGTGGTTTGACTGGCTGAGCATGAAAACAGACAAGACCAAAAGAGGTAAAAGTTAAACAGTCAGAGAGGTTGTCTTGCAGATCATTGAGGCAAGGATGGACTTTTTAATAAATGGTGCTGGGACAACTCTTATGGAATAAAAAGGAAATCAGACCCCTACCTCACACTATACACAAAAATCAATTTCATGCTGATCAAAGACATACAATGAGCAAAACTGTAGAAGTTTTAGAGACAATATGACCTCAGGGTAGAAACAATTTTATTAAATAAGATGCAAACCCCACAAACTGTAAAGGAAAAGATTTCTAAATTCAACCACAATAAAATTAAGAACTGGTATTGATCAAAAGATGTCATAAAAAAGACCAAAAGACAAGCTAAGAGAAGATACTGCACAGCATATAATGATAAAGGACCAGTTTCCAGAATACATAAGGATCACCTACAGATCAATAGGAAGAAAAAAAAAAAAATCAAACAGCCCAATAAAAAAAAAGTGAACAGGGCATGAAGAGGCATTTCATAAAAGAAGAAACTTGAACAGCCAATAAACGTATTAAAATATGTTTACCCATTTTTGTAATCAGGTAACACAAACTCAAATCACCATGAGAAATCACCACACATCCACCAGAAAGGTTGCAGTTAAAAAGCCACCAAGTGTTGGTAAGGATATGGAGCCACTTGAATGCTCAGCTACTGTTGGCAGGAGTGTAAATTAGCACAAACACTTTGCAAGAACAGTTTGGCAGTATTTAGTCAAATTGAAGACGCACTAATCTTAATATCCAGAGCTTTTGCATCGAGGCATGTACCTTTAAGAGACTCTTGCACACGTGCGGCAAAACCCATAACAACTAGCAACGTTGCTTTTCCAGCAGCCAAAAGAGAACAGACTCACATGTTCATCATCAGTGAACAAGTACGACCACGAAGGAGCCGCGGCCACCACAATAAGAATGGATCTTACCAATGTAATTGTGAGCCAATGAGGTAAAATACAAAATAATTCATATCACATAATTTTAAATTTATAAAGTTCAAAACCATGAAACATTTAACTATATTGCATACCTAGGTGGTAAAACCACAAAGAAAAGCAAGCTAAGGATTCCCATAAAATCCTCAATAGTGGTTCATCCGGGAGGGGTTGTGATGGGGTTGTGATGGGGGATGGGCATATGGGAGAATCTGAGGAGATGGCCGTGTTCTGGCCCTTGACCTGGATGAAAGGCATTTTTTTTAAAATTGAAGTATAGTTGATTTACAATGTTGTGTTAGTTTCAGGTATACAGCAAATTGATTCTGTTATACATATAAATATATATCTATTTTTTCTCAGATTCTTTTCCACTATAGGTTATATGAAATATAGTTCCCTGTGCTATACAGTAGGACCTTGTTGTTTATCTCTTTATATACAGTAGTGTGTATCTGTTAACCCCAAATGACTAATTTATCCCCCCCTCTTCCCCTTTGGTAACCATAAATTTGCTCTCTATGTCTGTGAGTTTACTTCTGTTTTGTAAATAAGTTCATTTGTATCATAACATGGTTTTTAAAATGTTCATCTATGTTCCTACACTCTTTTCTAGGTTTGTTTTCTCCCTCACTTCCCCCAATACATACACACACACACACACACACACACACACACACACACACACACAGTCTTCAGCTAAAGACTGACTAGGAAATAAGGCACATACGCCAAGGGTTGGTTTATGAAGAGAAAGAGAAAGGGGACAAACATTGAGACAGAAAATTAAAAGATAACAGAGACACAGGAAATGAAAAGGGATGAGGGGCTGGCAAGAAGGCGTGAGTAAGGAAATGAGAAGTGGAGAGACAGAGGGAAAAGCGGGGGAAAAGATTGTCAAGGATGATGAGCAGGGGAAAAGATACTGGAAATGATATTCTCTTTCTTCTCCTCTCTCCCTCCATCTCTCTCTCTCTTCATCTTTCTCTGTGTCTCTCTCTCCCTCCCCCATCACTGTCTTCCTTGCCTCCCTCCAGATCCTTCCAGATCTTTTTCTTTCCCCTTCCATCTCTCCCTCCCTCTCTCTCCATTTTCTTTCTCCCTCATCTCTCTCTCTCCTGCCTTTTTCTCCTCCATCTCCTCTACACATACACACAAACACACACACAATCTCGCTTTTAACATATATGCATCATGTGGTTACCCTGTGCCAGACACAGTGCTAGAGAGGGAGGCCACAGCCAGGGGACACAGGATGGCATGGCCCAGCATGGTGATCCAGATGTCTGCCCAGGTCTGCGCCACCAGGGTGCCCATGGCCAGGCTCAGGCATGGATGGACCTGTGGGCTGCCTGGGACTCTCTCCCCCTCATTAATTTCAGTATCAAACCCTCTCAGCATCACAAGTTGTAGGTCTTATTTATTAAATATTTAACTAGGAGAAACCCAGCTGAGATGAAACCTCTCATTTGTGGCAGCCTCAGGAGGGCAGAACACGGGGCCTGCTGCTGGGATTAACTGTGGCTGACGGGTGAAGCCCAGGGTGCCGGAGGGGGACACCGGTGGGGGCAGCCATCATCCCAGAGGTGGAAAGACCCAGAGATAAAAAGAGCCGGGCCTTTTCCTAGTCTCTCTTGGGATGCCGAGAGGTGACGGCGCCAGGGACAGGACACTTAAAAAAGTCTAAAACCAGAATAGGTAAATCCACAAAGACAGAATGCTGACTAGCAACCAGGGGAAGGAAGGGGATGATGGGGAGTGACTGCTTAATGGTATGGGGTTCCCTTTTGGGGTGATGAAAATGTCTTAGAACTAGATAGAGGTGACAGATGTACAGCACTGTGAATGTACTAAATGTCACTGAACTGTACACTTTAAAATGGTTGATGTAGGGCTTCCCTGGTGGTGCAGTGGTTGGGAGTCCGCCTGCCGATGCAGGGGACACGGGTTCATGCCCCGGTCCGGGAAGATCCCACATGCCGCGGAGCGGCTGGGCCCGTGAGCCATGGCCGCTGAGCCTGCGCGTCCGGAGCCTGTGCTCCGCAACGGGAGAGGCCACAACGGTGAGAGGCCAGCGTACCGCAAAAAAAAAAAAAAAAAGAGAAAATGGTTGATGTAGACCATTTGAAAAAGAATAGATACATGTATATGTATAACTGATTTACTTTGCTATACACCTGAAACTAACACAACGTTGTTAATCAACTATACTCCAACATAAAAAAAAAGTTTTTAAGATAAAATGGTTGATGGTTAACTTTATGTTAAATGAATATTACCTCAATCTTTTTAAAAAAGAAAAAAATCCATTAAAAATTAGAGTTTTGTTGCCTCTACTCCAGCTGTTAGCTCTAAGGCTGCTGATTTCATTTCTTAAAAGTAACATTTATGTAGGAAGTGCTTACTATCCACATCCCAGGTCCCCTGCTTAGCACTCTGAACCGTCACATCATTTACACCCACAGTCCTGGGAGGGAGGTGCCGTCAGGTTCCTGGTTTTACAGAGAGGGAATTTGTGGCTCAGAGAGGGTAAGTGGCTTGTCCTAGATCACACAGCTCCAACTCCAGTTCACCTGCTTTCCGAGTGTTCTTAACTACTCGGTGCTCTCTGCCAATTCTAGCTGAATCTTAGGATTGAAGTTTGAAAACTGGGGAGTTTTCAAAAGCCCCCGTACCCAGGGAAAGCCTTGGACCAATCTCACCAGCATCTGTGGGGTGAGGCTTGGGGCATCAGCATTTTGTTTTGCTTTTTGGCCACACTACGTAGCTTGTGGGATCTCAGTTCCCTGACCTAGGATTGAACCCTGGCCATGGCAGTGTAAGCCTGGAATCTTAACCACTAGGCCACCAGGGAACTCTCGGGGCATCAGCATTTTTAAAACTTTCAGGTAGATTCCAAGTACAGCCAACCTCACCTGGGGGGTGGGGGTGTTGTTGAGATACAGATTGGTACTGAGCAGGTCTGGGATGAGGGATGGAGATTGTGCATTTCCAACAAGCTCCCTCCAGGAGATGCTGTTGCTGCTGGAAGGTTCTGCAGCAGCAAGTCTCAGGACTTGCCATGATGGAATGTACGAATCTGTATGGTCCAGTACAATGGCTACTAGCCATATGTGGCAACAGAGCATCTGAAATGTGGCTGCTGCAACTAAGGGAGTGACTTTTTCAGTTTATTTAATTTTAGCGAATTCTTAACTGGAAATAGCCATGTGTGGCTTACTGGGCATAGCAGGTCTAGACAACCTCCCAGGGAAGAAAGGCACAAGACATCCAACAGGTTAGAACAAATGATATCCTCGAACTTTAATAAATAACCTAAAGTCTTGAAAATAACCCTGAGCTCGGTCCCTTTGCTTATGTCTTTAAGTGACCCAAAGGGATAAAGGATGAGAAGACATCTCGAGGAGCAAGAAGTTGGTTCTTCTCCATTCTTCCTTTTTTTTTTTTTCTTTTAGCATCACTAACCTGCTTGGAAACTTCACTGGTCCCCTTCAGCAGCCCTACCTTGGGTCTCCCCAACCTACCCCTTTCACTTTCAAGACAGAGTCCTCTATGAAAGAGATCTCCAGCCTCACTACAGCTGCTCTTCACTTCTGTGCTTCCCCAGAGTGACCCAACTCAAGCCCACACCTCTCCCCAGGTCTCCTCCTAGCTCAGCTTCTCAGCACCAATACCCTCTGTCTTCACCACCCTGTTGTATCTCCTATCCCTGCTTTATTTTTGCACCACAGCACTTAACCACACCAACTGTATCCTTTAACTGGTCCTTGGTCTGTCTCCCCAGCTAGAATGTAAGCCACACCAGGGCAGGGGTCTGTGTCTGTCTGTTTGTGTTTGTGTCCCAGTGCCTGTACTAAGGAGAAAACAAAGAGCTTCAGCTACCTGTCGAGCATTTACTCTGTGCCGAGCATGATGTTTGTCATTCACCATTGATTTCATCCTTACAGCATCTCTGGGTGGAAAATATTATTCTGCCCATTGTAAAGATGAAGAAATTGAGGATCACTGAAGTTAAGTAACTTCCCAAAGGCAACATCACTGTCAGAGAGGAACCTAGGACTGGCTGACCTCAATATCCCTTCACTCTGTCCCTTAACTATTCCTTTATACCATCTCTTCCCCTAGGCATGCCAACCTCTCTGGAGCACAGATGTTTTCCAGGCAGGACCTGAGCATCTGCCTCTCTGGGCCTTTGTTCCTGCCATGCCATTACCTGTCCCATGAAGTTTCCCCATATGATAGATGTGTGACCTTGGCAAGTGACTTTACTCTCTGAGCCTCAGTGTGAACATCTGTCAAGTGGGGGCAAAAATAAACCCACTGAGCCCTTGGGACTGATATCAAGATTAAATCAAAGAGCCTGAGGGCTCATAAGCCCTCCATAAAGAGGAGCTACTAACTAGATTTGAAAAGGCAGTCAGTTTCCATTTTCTCTTGGGATATGACACTTCGTCTTTACTGGAGCTCTAGTGAAATCCCAGACATGAACAAGCACAGGGGCCAAGGAAAGGAAACCCATCGTGAATGTGAAAAATGGTCCAGTTGCTTTTTTGGGGGGGAAGCGCGGGAGATCCTGTTTGGTCAGTTAAAAGAGCCACGGTGGCACTGATTCTTGGAGAGCTAACTCTTAATCACGTGGTGGCTATTGCACCCTGAAATAAAAGGTGCACCAACAAAGGTACACAGAAACACACACACTATTGTATGGAGGAGAGAGGAAGCTAATGCCTAGCCCATAACAATAATGAAGGCAAATTCTTATTTATGACCCACTGTGTGCCAGGCACTGTCCTAAGTGCTGCTTGAGCCTTACGACAACCCCACAAGGCAGGAACTCATTTTATGCCCATTTTACAGATGAGGAAACTGAGGACCGGGAGGTGAAGTGACTTGCCCAAGATGGTGCAGCTGGAAAGAAACAGAGTTGGGATTTGAACCCAGGTAGTCTGGTTCTACAGCCCTCCCTCTTAACCACTATACTGCTTCGAACACAACACAGAGCAACAGAACCCCTCAGTGTCTATAGAACCTGGTGCAACCTCCCCGAAAGGTATCTATGAAGAATGTCCCTAGAGAAAACAGGGCCAAGGGTGTGACCAGGGACATCATGAAGGAAACACAGATAGCCCGTATGGATTTGAAAAATGCTCTGCATCTTTGGGAACTGAAGAAATGCACATTGCACCACAAATAGATTCCACTTTTCACTTACCTGATTGGTGAAGATATAAAATCAAGGGCAATCTAGTTGGGCCACATAATCAGGGAAATGGGACCTCGGAGTTTGAAAAGGCACAGACTAACTGTTCCTTGCAGCCTGGCCCCTAAGCCTGACATATGACCCAGATGTGCCACCTCCAGGAATCTGTCCTAAGGAAACAGTCACAGACGTGTGTAAAGACATCAACACAGCAGAGTTCACTGCAGTGTAGCTAGTATTGGAGGAAAACCAGCAGCCCTCAAAACATTGTGTAGACACAAAGGGCGCTATTTTCTTCTGGAAAACAAAGTATAGGTGTGCCAGGTGGGAAATGGGAATGAGGATGCCATTTCCTTTGGCGTAAAAATCCTCACTGTGGCCCACACAATCTGCCCTTGTCACCTTCCTTCCCTCCTCTCCCCTCACTCACCTGGCACATAGTAGGTGCTCAGTTAACATTTATGAATGAATGAATTTATCAGAATGCACTCCTTTCCCCCTTCACATCTCTAAGCTAATCTGTCTCAGTGGTGTCCTGGACATGCCCAAGGCCAACCTTGGGTGTGGGGACTAAAGGAACAGAGAACCACTGTCTCCACCAGCAGTACTCACCATGCCAGGAGCCCAAAGAAAGTGAGACACGATTTAAAAACTGGGCAACAGAAGGAGAAGGAGGGAGAAAGGGAGGTTGCAGCAGCTTTCATTCCAACATTTTCCAGCTGAGATTTCCTTCTATATACTCATCTATATTTACATCAACGAATCTGTCAGTAGCAAGCCTGTTGCTGATAGCGTGGGATCTAAAGTTCAGAGAAAGCTGGCTTAGACACCCAGATAGGAAGAGAAACTGTAAGTAAAATTTAAGTAACCCCCAAACTCGAAATCCACCCACTCTCCTCCAAGGAATCCGTGATGTCTTTTACATCAGGATTTCTCATTTCAGCAATATTGACATCTTGGGTTGGATAATTGTTTATTGGGGGTGGGATGAGGGTGCTGTCCTGTGCATTTTAGGATGCTCAGCACACCCGTGGCTTCTATCTGCTAAGTACCAGTAGCACCCCACCCTCCACATTCGTGACAACCCGAAGTATCTCCAGACATTACCAAAAGTCCCCTGGAAGGCAAAAATCACCCCCAGTTCAAAAACACTGTTTTACATGCAGCCTAGGAAAAATTCCAAACCAATCAACTGTTCTTTCCATACTCCTCCTCAGCTTCCTAAATTTCAAGTCACTTGGTCTCAAAATCTCTTTTACATATTCAAGGAAAGTGGTGGCAACAGTTTTAAGACTTGAGTGACATCTCTAGACCAGAATTTTATTTTGAAAATAATCAGCACCTTGGACAGAGATTTATGCACAAAGATGTTTGTAGCGCTGTTGTTTACAAGCAACACAAACGACTGGGGATGATTACAAGAAGTATGATATATCCATAAAGTGGAATGTCATCAGATATTAACAACAGTCTTTTCTGGGGTTGCTGCCAACCCATACAGCACCACTGTGTGAATTTAAATGACTCCCCTTTTTCAAGTTGTTAGGTCCATCTGTCAAAAAATTGTCATAATATCTTCATTTTGCTAGAGCAAGATACTGAAGCTTTCATCATCTGAGAAATTGAAATAATAAATGTACAGCTCTATGATGCCTATGATATGAGATACAATACCCTTGTGCAGTGTGTACTCTGTACAACTATACATGGTAGCCCTGATGTTGCTGTCCAAGGACATCTAGTGGCATGGAAATGTGTTCAGAAAAGCTTATATCCATAAAAATGTATGGAATGTAACCATAAAATGTCACCAGGGACTTCCCTGGTGGCTCAGTGGTTAAGAATCTGCCCGCCAACGCAGGGGACACGGGTTCAATCCCTGGTCCGGGAAGATTCCACATGCCGTGGAGCAACTAAGCCTGTGTGTCACAACTACTGAGCCCGTGAGCCACAACTATTGAAGCCCACAGACCTAGAGCCCATGCTCCACAACAAGAGAAGCCACCGCAATGAGAAGCCTGTGCACCGCAAAGAAGAGTAGCCCCACTTGCTGCAACTAGAGAAAGCCATGTGCAGCAACGAAGACCCAATGCAGCCAAAAATAAACAAACAAACAAACAAAAAATGTCACCAGAGATTCTCTCTGGGTAGGAGAGTATACATATATTTTATGTTCTTCTTTGTATTTCAGGTTTTCAACAAATGAAGAGGATAGGCCTCTCGGAGGATGTGACTTTTGGGCTGAGACCTAAATGAAGAGAAAGAATCAGCCATGGGGAGACCTGGAGAAACAGTGATGCAAGTAGAGGGAAGAGCCAGCACAGATGCCTACCGATGCAAATAAGCTAGCTGTGGGCAAAAAGGGCCAGTGGGGCTGAGACAGAGTGGAAGGGGTAGAGAATGGAAGAGATGAGATCAAAGACAAAACAGGGACTAGATCATGAGGGGCCTTGTAGAACCTGGTACATCTGTAATCTGCAATCTCTGGCAGTGAGTAAGCATCTGGGACATTTACCCAACCTACTTGTAAGAGAGATATTCCACTAGCCCACCACTCTTCACCAATGAAGCAAAATCCAAGGAATTCCACTTTTAGTCCCAGTGCTGAAATAAACAAAACCAGAGTGTTTCCAGAATTTTAATAGTCTTTGTAAAGAACACTGTTTACTTTCCTCATCACTACTCAATTAACAAACACTCATGCATGATATAGTGTGGGAGCTGGTGGGGGATGTGAGGAAGGTAAATCGCTGTTCCCTACCCTCAAGGAGCATTCTAAGTAGAGAGTAAGACATAAGCATACATCTTATTGCTTTTCACAAAGCATGCAAGATTCACCTGACATTGAGGCGGTAAGTGGAGGGACTTGGTCATTCCCAAGCCCATAAGAACACCAAATATCAGAGAGACTGAGAAATGGACACCCACCCTTCCATACACCCTTATATCTAACATCCATCCATCCGTCTGTCCATCCATCCATTCATCCACCCATCCATCTTTTTACCTGTCAATCCAGTCCAGTCAGTCATCTGCCATCTACTCATCCACTCATGTGTTCACCCATCCACCTTTTCTTTCTTTCATCATCCATCCGTCCACCACTCATCTAGTCACCCACCAATCAACACTTATCCACCCACCTATAACCCACCCAATCACCCATCCATCCAATACGTCCATCTTTTCTTTCTCTCATCTATCCATCCTGCCTTCCTTCATCCCACCTAGCCTATTCACCTATTTGTCCATCTGTGCAACCATCCACAGATCTTTCCATCCACCCATGCATTCAAAACTAACTGCAGGAGATGCTTCTCTTCTCTAAACCACAAATATCCATTGATGATCCTTAACTTAAAAGACTCCACTGTGATTAGGAACAGGCCAAACTTAAAATTTTACATTCTAACAACTCTTCCAAAAATAATTCAAATCCACAAACATTTCTGACTCTTCCAATTTATGCAAGACCCAAATGCTCCAAGTCCTTGTTAGAACTGCACAGAAGCCAGCCTATTCTCACTGGTTTGAAGTCTTTGATGTCTTCAAAGATGGTGCTCTTAAAGCAAGGTTAGAAAGTAGGGTATGGTTAGAGGAAGGGGGAGCTGTGGGCAGACTGGAAAGAGTATGGCACTGGAGAGAACCTGGCAGTGGGATGTAGAGAATGGGAGAGGAAGTTGATTAGAAATATAGACAAGGATTTCTGAGATGAGGAAAATTTTGCCTGGGCCTTGGAATCATGGAATTCTAGTATCTACAATCAACATGACCCCGTGATTGTTTTCCCCTTGGATTATACATTGGAGTGATGGTGGTTTAGTTTATCATCCAGGAGAACGGGTTAACAAGATAGATGCCAGAGAATAACAGAGATCAAGGGAGTTGAGAGCCTTGGCAAGAAAAGGCAGAATAATAATAACTAATACTATGTAGAACCTACTATGTGTCACACACTATTCCAAGCACTGGGTCAGAGAGGTCACCCGAATAAGCCCATCCTTTCTTCTTTCCACCCATTGATCCATCCATGTATCCGTTGATACCTCAATCCATTTACATATAGACACATATAGTGCTAAGTTCCAGGCACTATTTTCTAAGCATAACATGTATTAACTAATTTAATCTTCCAAGAAAGGTGCTATTAGAATCCCCAGTGGACAAACTGGGAAACTGAGGCACAGAACGCTTAAATGACTTGAGCAAGGTCACATGGCTAGTGACTAGAAGAGTTGGGATTTGAACCCCAGCCCACTGGCTCCAGAGTCCATGCTCTCAACTCAGCCCTGCTGCTTCTCTACTACTGTAGCAACTGCCGATGCCTAAAACACAGGCTGACTTTCAGAAGACAAGGAAAAACAGGGGCTTCCTGGCTGACCCAGACCTTAGAATAATGGATATAGACTGTGAAATGGCTTAGCCAGTGCCTGTCAGATGGCTGGTGTTCCAGAAATGCTGATGAATCTCAGCTGATTCTAGCTGAAGCGACATTCCCAAGTACACAGACTAAAATTAACACCTTGAATTCATTCATTCAAAAATTATTTATTCAGTACTGCAGCACCGTTCATAATAGCAAAAAGAAACAAGAAACCTGGAAACATCCCAAATGTCCATCACCCAGGAAAGCGGATAAATTGTTGTATCATCACAGAATACAATATTATACAGAGAAAAGTAAATAACCTACAGCTATACTCAAATAAGAGAGATGAATCTTAGAAATATACAGTTGAGTGAAAAAAAGCCAGTGCGAGTTCCAGAAGGCTAAAAAGCTCAGAAACCACGAAGGTGAAACTTACAGAGTTAAGGCATATTTAAATATGTGATAAAGCTTTTTTTAAAGGAAAGAAAGAAAGAGAATAAGACACACACAATCCAAGGGTGAGTGGTTGCCTTTGGGGGAGTGAAGTGGGGGAGGGGCAGGAAGCAAAGGCAGGGTGGGAGGCTACAGGTAGAGGTAAGTTATCGATCGTGTTCTAGTTCAGGGTTCTCCCCAAACCAGCAGCATCAGCAGCATCTGGGAACTTGTCAGAAATGCAAATTCTTAGGTTCCACCCTAAAACCCCGGAATCAGAAACTCTCGGGGGCGAAGCCCAGCTACCAGTGTTTCAACAGCCCTCCAGGGGACACTGGTGCACGCCCAAGTGCAAGCATCTCTGCCCTAGAGCAGGTGATGCTGGCCCTGCCGGGCTGGGGACCACACTTTGAGGACCACTGTTCTAGTTCTTGACTTCGGTGGCGGGTCTACCAGTGTTTCCATATAGTAGTAAAATAAATAAGGAAAAATAAGTAAAAGGAGAGATGATATTGAGAGTGTGCTGAAAACTCAGAACAGGATTAAAGCAATTGGCTGTTAACCTGAGGTGAAAGAAGACACCCCACAATGATATATTCAGCCACTGTAGGTGCCAAGCACGGGGCCAGAGTGGTGACCACAATCGACCCAGCCCTTGCTGCATGGGAGTATACAGTCTGTCCATTCTGATACTATTTTTTCCCCCATTCTTATACTTTTTACAGAGTGATCATATACATCACATGCTTTCAGTATCTTTTCATCCTCCAATTCCCTGGATGGAGGACTACTATGCCCATTTTACAGATGAAGAGACTGAGGCACAGCTACTGGGAGCTAGAGCTGAGAATTGCAACCAGGGTCACCTGCCCCCCAAGCCTTTTGCTTCATCTCCACCCTATATTGCTTCCCCTCCTCACCTCTTCTCCTCCTTTTTAGCCTCCACCCCTGGTGCTATTGCTCAGACAAGCACATCCCTCCATGGACGCCACAAACATTTCATAGCAGAAAGTGAAGGTCAGCAGAGGTGCCCATGCCCATTATTCTTAATAAAGGAAGTAATAAAGGTCAATGAGATAAAAGAATATGGCAGGTCAGAAACTGTGTAACCCCACACAGAGCAAGTTCTAGGTCTATACCAATGTCTCATTTAAGACGAATATGTCCATTTATTCTTAAGATCAGACTTAGCTCTCCTGCAAACGCCGCTTTATAAAAATACTTTTAAAATTGGTTTAAAATTATATAATATTTTACGCACAGACCTAAAATGAGAACAGAACTTAACAGTGTGATTATTATTTACTGGCAGGTGGGTGACGAAACTGAGTTTCCCTCATTGCTCCCGGGAGGTGGGGGGCGGGCCTCCTAAATAGTGTTATGGGGGGAGGGCTGCTAATCCCAAATTCCAGGTCCAACCTGAGCAGGGAACACCTTAAAGGAAGACCCCAAAATGCTCCCAGGCTGAAAAGAAGATAAAGCCGCTTCTGACCCAAGAGAGACGACAAAACTTGATCCGTATTTAACTCTGGAATTTCGCGCTTCAGAGCCGGGATCTCTCTCGCATTAGCTGCCTTAAATAAGCAGCTTCCAAAAGCACAATTCATTCCAAGATAAAGTCTCAGCTTTTCAGAGGGGAAAAAGCTACCTATCTTCTCCTTTCCTGGGCACTGGCACCATCTCTGGCTCCCTTCATCTCTGGAGTGTTAAGAACTCACCAGTAGGGTCACCAACTTCCTTGTTTGCCCAGAACTGCTGGATTTTTCAAGATGCTAAAACCAGGACAGTCCCAGGCAAACTGGGACATCTGGTCACCCTACCCAGACAAGGACTAAAGCCCAGTGGGTTTTGAAACATAAGTTGCTGAGCCCACCCACCTGGATCCCTCTCCTGGAATGTTCCTTGCCTTCTCTATTCTCCCAGGAAGTGAGGGAGAGGGGAGAAAGAAGACAGAAACTGGGGGAAGAGGGGGATGCATTCTAACCCCAAAGCTGAGCAGGGTTCTATTGTTAAACTCTCAGGAGTCACCTGGGGCGGCCACAGCAGCTGTCCTAAGCCTGCAGCCTCCATTCTGGGCTGGACCCTTTGGCTCAGAAGAAGGAGATGGGGGTGGGGGGCGGTGGGCAGGGAAGCTAATTATACATTTTAAAACTCCCTTACCTTGTCACCCACAGAGGAAGGGATCAAGGGAGAGGAAGACAATTTTATCTCAGACCGAAGAGAACAGAAAAATAGGTCAAGTGGGCATACATTTTTCCTCCCTTAAAGCTTCCAGAGAGAAAAGAGAATGCAAATGGGTTACCAAAGGGGAAAGGGGGGGAGGGATAAATCAGGAGGTTGGGATTAACATAAACACACTACTATATACAAAATAGATAAACAACAAGGACATACTGTATAGCACAGGGAACTACACTCAATATTTTATAATAACCTATAAGGAAAAAGACTCTGAAAAAAAGAATATATATGTGTATATGTATAACTGAATCACTTTGCTGTACACCTGAAACTAAGACAACGTTGTAAATCAAATATATCAATTAAAAAAACAAGAGTGGGGCTCCTCTGGTGGCGCAGTGGTTAAGAATCCGCCTGCCAATGCAGGGGACGCAGGTTCGTGCCCCGGTCTGGGAAGATCCCACATGCCGCGTAGCGGCTGGGCCCGTGAGCCATGGCCGCTGAGCCTGCGCGTCTGGAGCCTGTGCTCCGCAACGAGAGAGGCCGCGACAGTGAGAGGCCCGCGCACCGCGATGAAGAGTGGCCCCTGCTCGCCGCAACTAGAGAAAGCCCTTGCACAGAAACGAAGACCCAACACAGCCAAAAATAAATTTAAAAAGTAAATAAATTAATTAAAAAAAATATTCTGTGAATGTTTAAAAAAAAAACAAAAAACAAGAGTGCCACACTCAGATTAATAAATCCAAACTGGCCAGTCAACTGAGGGGCCCTTTGCTCCCACTCCTACCCAGAGAGCCCGGTTTCTAGTCAAAGTTTCCAAAAAGGAACATAACGAGCGAAAAGTGCTCTCCAATATTATGGTTCATGCGTTTTGGAGCTTTCTCCATGCCGGACATTGTGCTGGGCATTTCTCATGCATGACCCCACGTGACCTCCTCCAGAGTCCTCCGAGGAGCATGCTATATCAGAAGCAACATCCTCATCAGTGCACGAGGAAACTGAGGCTCTGATGCCCAAGGCAGCCTGGCTAGGGTGGGCCATTCGAACCTGGGCCTGGCTGACCCAAAGTTCAGGGTGCTTTCCCTCACCTCCCTGTTGTATTTCACAGCACCACCTGGATCCCTCCTGAGGAGCTGAGTTAGCATCCCCAGAAATGGACTAACTGAGGGGCTTCAGGGTCCTGACCATCTCTGGATTGAATCCACCTTCCTGGTGGCGTCTTCCATTGTTGGAGGAGTGCATGCTGTGTGCTTGTTACTGGGGAGGCAATGGGGGGGGTGTACCTAATTCCCAAGTACCCAACAGATGTCCCCCCCAAAATCCCCTGAAGGAAGACTCCACTCTCAAGGAACCACTGCTCCCCAATTTCTCAAGCACTAACATTTCAGAGACCTCCTTTGGTCTGATACCCTCATGCACACACACCCCTCCTGTCACTCCAAGATCCACACCTAAAACCCATTGAAAAGCTAAAACATGGGTACATAGGTGAATCAGATCTCGAAGATTTGGCAACTGGGTGAAGAGAAGCACTTTTGTCGCTCACTGGGCAAACATTAATGGAGTGCCTACAGTGTGCCAGGCGTGATGGGGTGGCAGTGGTGAGTAACATGATGGATATAGGTCTTATGGCCTCGGGAAGCTTGCTTTTTACTGCCGAGTGGCAGGACCAAAGCACCCCCCAACCAGAGACACCCTTCTCCCACACTGGAGACCCCCCTCCCTTGCTAGACCTCAAACCAGGGCAGGAACAGAGCTACAAATGACATCCTCACCCTTTCTCATTTCTCTGACTGGCACTTAAGGCTACCGCTTCCTCTACTTTCTACACATCCACAATCCTTTACACTAAACCCTCGAGGCCAGGCGTGCTCTGGAGCTTAGAACTTGGTGGTTTTTTTTTTTTTTTTTTGCGGTACGCGGGCCTCTTACTGTCGTGGCCTCTCCCGTTGCAGAGCACAGGCTCCAGACGCGCAGGCTCAGCGGCCATGGCTCACGGGCCCAGCCGCTCCGCGGCACGTGGGATCTTCCCGGACCGGGGCAAGAACCCGCGTCCCCTGCATCGGCAGGCAGACTCTCAACCACTGCGCCACCAGGGAAGCCCAGAACTTGGTGTTTTTAAAGGGATCACAGGGATGGGAATGTAAAATGGCACAACCATTTTGGAAAACAGTTTGGCGGTCTCTTATAAACACATACTTACCACATAACCCAGCAATCCTACTCCTGGGTATTTATTTCCCCAAGAGAAATAAAATGTACGTTCCCACTAAAATCCATCCACCAATGTTTACAGCAGCTCTATTCATAATCGCCCAACCTGGAAACACCCCAAATCTCCTGGGAAATGGATGAACAGTCTCCAGTCCAGGCATCCCATAGAATATTACTCAGCACTCAAAAGAATGAGCCACTGATACACACACAGCAACACGAATGGATCTCAAAGGCTGCATGAAAGCCAGAATCCGAAGACTACATACGATATGATTCTATTTATACGACCTCCTAGAAAAGGCAAAACTATAAGGATGGAGAACAGATCAGTGCTTGCAAGGCACTTGGGTAGGGGGGTGCTGACTCAAAGGGTCACTAGGGGATATTGTGGGGTAATGGAACTGTTCCACATTTTGATTTAGGTCGTGGCTACATGCCTGCATGCATTTGTCAAACTCTGAGAACTTTATGCTTAAAAGGGTGAATTTTGCTGGAAGTAATTTATACCACAATAAACCCGGTCTTTGAGAAAAAGGAAAAAAAAGATAACAGGATGCATCTATGATGTGACCTGGATACTCCAAGTGTAACTCATGTACTAGCAGCATGGGCAATCCTTAGAGACTTGTTGGAAAAGCAGAATCCCAGACCCCACCCCAAACCTGCTGGACCAGAGTCATCATTTTAACAAGGCAATCCTCACACTCAGGAAAGTTTGGAAAGTGCTACCATGTATACGTAACACTCCCACTGGGTCTGCCGGAGCAGCACCCCATAATCAAGCATATCTACTGTTTCCTCAGTGAAATATACCAAAATGCACACCAAGTGGGATAAATTTAAGGCTGTAAATTAAGCATATAAATTTGGGTCAGTTCAAGGTAGTTTTTTAACCCCTAAATGAGCTGAACTTTCGGTTTTCAGAGCTTTTTAGATTTGGGGATTGCGGAGGAGGAATCGCACCTTTGCAGCGGCGGGCGGGAGAGGGGGGGAACCCAAGGGAAAAAAACCATGCTAATTCCTACTTCCCAGAGTTTTGCCCTTCTGGAAGTACCTGCCACGCTGATCTAGTAGACGAATTATACAGTCATTCTTTCCTGCCCTTCTAGCACAAGCTAATTTTCAGGGTGGGCCAAGACTCTGATGAGGTGAGTGAGGGGGTGAGTGCCAATCAGCCAGTGTCCGTGGGTTACCTGATGTGATGGGACTCTGGGTTTCTTGTTAAGAGTCCTGAAAACAAGGGTATGAAAGCCCGGAATCCTGCAAGCACTTCAGGAGAAGGAGCGTGATAACACAGACCTGAGTCCGCGTCCCAAATTCCTACACCACGCTCAGCGCAAGATCTGCTGGCATCAGCAGGACTGGGGGAAGATGACATTCACATTGGCGCTTGGTAGCGCGTCAGAAGGAGCAAGCGGCATTAAGTGGGGGCTCTAGGAAGGTTGACAGATGCGCCTTATTGAGCTGACAGATTTGAGCTCTTTAGAAGCCATCATCAGAGGCCGTCACAGCCATATTTAAATCAGACTTCCAGTCGAGGAGAACACGGAACCAAGGTGTGTGATCCAGACAGCTTTGCTGCCTGGAATCCTTCAAGAGTGAAAAGCACCGATGGAAATCTGAACATCCAAGATTTCCATTTGGGTCTCCTGACTTAGAGAAAAATGAAATTCATGAGAACCCCTTAATTCTCACTGATGGCTTCAAGCTTGAGCTCCCGAGGAAAGTGGGGTGCAGAAGGGGAAGGAATCACAGTGGCAAAGTGCCCGTGACCATGGGGAACGCAAGATTGCACCCTCCCTCCACCAGCGTACCATGCTGGAATCTGCATTTGGAAGTAACACTCTTAGGCCCTCGGAGCACACAGCCAAGTTCATGGAACAGCCACTGACTGACTCCTCCCCGTGACGGTGAAGAACCTGCTTTGCCCACTCACCTGCAACCCTCAGTAAATGCCATTTCCAAATACATGTTCCGCGACATGCGCATCAAAGAACGGCAGTGGCAATTCCACTCCTAGGTATAAACTCAAGAGAAACGCCTCCCCAAAAAGTTCAACCAAAGACATGCACAATCTGGGGATTACTCAAATGGCCCTCAACTGTAGAACGGAGAAGTATGTTGTGGGAGAGTCAAACAATAAAATATCACACAGCGATGAGAAGGAACAACCAACAACGACCCACAGTGACATGGATGCATCTCACAGACAGATTGTTGAGGAAAAAAAAAAAAAAGCCCGGCACAAAAGAACACAGCCTCTGACTCCATTTACAGGAGGCTCAAAAGGAGGCCAAATGAACCCATGGGGTCAGAAGTCGGGGTAGCGGTAACCCTTATCGGGGGGAGTAACTGGGAGGGGGCAGGAGGGGACTTTCTGGGGAGCTGGTTACATTCTTTTCCTTGACCTGGGTGCCAGTGGCATGAATGTTCACTTAACTAATCTGGACTTGAGTTGTATACTTTCCCATGTGTGTATATATATACATTAGACTTTATTTTAAAAGTTCTAGGGCTTCCCTGGTGGCGCCGTGGTTGAGAGTCCGCCTGCCGATGCAGGGGACAGGGGTTTGTGCCCCGGTGCGGGAGGATCCCACATGCCGCAGAGCGGCTGGGCCCGTGAGCCATGGCCGCTGAGCCTGCGCGTCCGGAGCCTGTGCTCCGCAACGGGAGAGGCGACAACAGTGAGAGGCCCTGAAAAAGTTCTAAGTAAGTACTTAAACACTTTTTTTTAATGGCAGAAATATTTAGATACTCAAGTCCATGTTCCTGGACTTGAGTTCCATGTTTAGATACTCAAGTCCAAGGCCCTGACTCCTTGGTGTTTCCACACTCCATTTCTTTGCACTGGCCCAAATGCCCTTATCTAGCCCCCCATCTCTCTGTCCCCTCCCCTCTCATCACCTCCCCCCCAGAGAAAGCTCAGTCCTGGATGACTCTGGTTGGTGACAGACTGGGGGATGGAGAGCTTTCCCTTTGAGAGTGGGGCTATATAATGTGTTTGCTGCCTCAGGCCAAAGAGAGAACAAAAACTGGCTGCAAAAAGCAAAATGCACAAACTCATCACAAAGCTCCCAAGAGCAAGAAAGCCAAAGAAAACCTCTAAAGGACTGAGTGCTACCAGTTCACCTGCATCCCTCTCTTAAGATCCCTCCTTCCGAGGGACTGTTGCCATCCCTTCCCTCCCCAACAGCCCTCTGATCTGCAGGATTCAGGCTGGACCGGGGTGAGCTAAGGACACATTAGGATTCCCACCTTCTTCCTTTCCTCCTAGTAGACTCCAAATCCAGGCTCCAGAAGGCGATCTAAAGCCATTTTCAACACGGAAACCTGTCAGCCCAGTGAATCCCTCCTGGACACCCCTGAGTATTCTGATCTTGCACACATTGACACATTGCCATTCTCCATGCCTCCCCCCACTCCTCCAGGGATTGGGGGGAGACAGGCAGAGTGATTACAAGACCCCTGAGCATTTCAACAGATAATCACAAGGTTGAAACTTAGGAGGCAAAGACTTGGCTCCTGGCTTGGGCACCAATCAAAATGACATCGTGGTTAGGGGTACACCCCTCCAAAAAGACAGCAGCTGAACCTCTTAATTTTCACCACCCTAGAAGCAGACTGCCCACACACACTCCAAAACCTCAGAGGCCTCTGTTACAGTTTCCGGACCCAGTAGCCAAAATCCTGCTCAATTCTGGTCCCCCCTAAAAGTGAATCCACCAGCCAACGTGTTCCTCAAATAAGCAACCCCAGGACCACCTGGGGCTCAGCCCTGTTGAGTATATACCTGTCAAAACCATACACAAAAAGGATGGGGGCTCATCAGTGAAGTCCATGGGCCCAACCAGCCCCATTCGTTTTTACTCCGAGGGCAGCCAGTTGGAACCGAGCCGAGGAGCGGCACATTTGGGCACGGCACGGTGGCCAGTCAGCCTGGGAAGCAGGGTTTGTCCCCCTACTTGGAATCTGGGTCATGCTTAGATAACTGCTAGAAAGCCCGACTAATTACCCATCCTTGCCTCCCTACATCTCAACAGATGTTAAGCCCTCCTCAAGGTTTATTTCAAGCAGGCACGAATTTAAAGAAACACAAGGGGATCCGGATTTTGGTAGCATCTCAGCAGAGGAAAATGTGTACTCCACTTTCTTCCTCTGGGTCTTTAATTTAAAAAAAAAAAAAAAAGGCATTTACCTGCCCAAGATGTCCACATGGATGCTGACTCTCCTGGTGTCCCCTCCCGGGTCTCTGGGGTGGAAGAAGCAGATTCCAACCCAAGGCCTAACACGGCACCCTAGGAAGGACCCAGCACCTCATTTTCTCTTGTCCTATCTTTCTTATTGAAGTAGCCCACCCTGGGTCTTCCAGGTCAGGGCCCCAGATGGGGCAAACGGGATGTTTTCTACACCTCAAAAGATGATGAGGTCCCTAATCAGTGGGTGGAAGGAAATGGAACCTGCACACATGGGGAATAATAAAATGCCCCCCATCCCTTCCTGGCCAGCGGCCCATCCCGAGATATTAATTCTGGTCAGTGCTGGCCCCTCAGTGTGAAGACCACATGCTCTCCCACTGGCTCTTGGCCCTGGGAACCCCTAGGCACCCTCCTTGAGAGGGCAGCCCCCAACCTCGGGCAAGCAGGGGTGGAGAGGCCTGAGAGCTGGGACTGGGCTCCAGCTCTGGAGGCAACCGTGGATTCCGGCGAGGGGCGGCTAAGGAAACCCAGCCAAGGACCCCATGCTTCCCCTGCCCTGGGCAGAGTGCTCAGGCCCCGGCCTGGTCTACGCTCATTCGGGGAGAACTCTGACCCATCCGGAACTGGCTCTAAAGGCCCCTGTACGACCCCAGGGCCCAGCCCTCATTCTGAAATCGGTCCTTGGGAGGAATCCACTCCCCCGGCGCCCACAACCCCAAGCCTCCACGGTACCTCAACCCAGCTCGGGGTGCAGAGATGCTCCACACTCCTCCCCGGTGCCCCCTCTCCCAGCCCCTGGAAGACCACCCCCCCCCTCCCATCAACCCCCGGGTCTCTCCCAGCCTGGAAGAGGGGAAGCGAGGGAGGAGGGGGAGGCGCAGTTGCCGGGGTTTGGGCAAAGGATATGGCCATTCGGTGATCTTTTTGGCGTATTTTCTCACCACGTTGTCCTCGCTGAAGAGGAATAGAGACCGGTTGACCGTGAGGCAGTTCTGTCGGACGGGGATGGGGTTGTACAGGGCCATGGTCCGCGCTCTCTGCGCCATTGATTGCTTGTACATCCTTTGCGCCCCGGGCTGCCCGCCCTGCCGGCTGCCCCCGGCTCCTCGCCCGCCTCCGGCGCCCACGACCACCCCGGCGGCTGCCCCGGAGCCTCCTCCCCCGTAGCGGGCCGGCATCTCGTCTCCGAAGCGGGCCATTCTGCAAAGAGCAAAGGGCTCCGGGTTACGCTGCGGCGAACGATGCGGAAGACGCCGCCGCCGCCGCCGCCGCCGATGCTGATGCTGATGCTGCCGGGGCTGTGAAGACGGCGGCTGGAGCTGCGACTGCGGAGACGCTCCACGGCCCAGCCCATCGGGCGGCGGCGGCTCGGCGCCTCGGGTCGGGGGCTCACAAGGCGGCTGCCCGGCCCCAGCCGGGGATAGCAGCTCGGGACATCTTCCTGGCTGACCCCAGAGAAGGAGGGGCTGGAGGAGGGTGCGGGGGCGGGGCGCGGGGGCCGGGGAGGGGGGGAGGGGAGAGGGAAGCAAGGCAAAAAATAACCGAGGAAGGAATCCAGGCAATCCCCAGTCCACCCACTCCGGAAGGAAAAAAAAAAAAAAAAACACAGTTAAAAAAAAAAAAACAACGCACACCCCCTTTAAGACTCGAACGGTTTGCAAAGGACGCCCCCCGGGACGCAGTGGAAGCTTCAAATTCCTCCGAGGTCCGGGTCAGGCTGGCATCTTGCAAAAGGAGTGCGCCCGGCTCATTAAAAACATTTTTTGTTAAAAAAAAAAAAAAAAAGCCCAAGTCTTTGCTGGGGGGTGGGGGAAAGGCAGCCCCCCAAATTAAAAAATCCCCCTTTCTGTTTTGCTTGAGTTCCTAGACCTTAAAAATGCTGGAAGATCTGTAGCCAAATAAATGAAATTAAATTAAAATTAAGAGTATTAAGGAAAGAAGGGGAGGGGGAGAGGAAAACGCTCCGAAGGGCTCTTAAGGAGTCTTGAAGCCGCAGGGTCCGGGTGTTTTTGTTTTTGTTTTTTTTCTTCCTGAATCACCAGCGGCTGCCTCTTCTGCTCACGAAGGAGTGTGAGTGTGCGTGTGCGCGCAGCGTTTCGCTCAACCGTGCCTCATCTTGGGGTTAAATTGCAGCAATGAAATCCTGAAAATTCCCAACAGGAGGAAAAAAAGAACCAAGAGAGAGAGGGAGAGAGGTATGCGCCGTTCGTTTAGCCACTCAACAGCTGCTCCCGGATGCTGCAATGCCTAGCGTCCATCGCCCCCCCACCCCGCCTCCCAATGCCTCCTCTTCCTTCTCCTCTAGGTTTTGCTAAAATAAGACTGATGTGGAGGGGTGGGGGGAAGAGGAAGTAAGCGGGGGGGGGCGTGGGGGGAGGAAATGGGCGCAAAGGTCTGAACCACTGGCCAGCGAGGCTCCAAAGAGGAGCGATTGATGAGTTTAACGGGAGAAAGACCCACCCAAAGTGTCGGCACATGATGGCCCGCGACCAATCGCGGAGGCGCGAAGGGACCTGTCTCAGCGGAGTTTTGTGGGGCAGAGAGGGGAGAGCCGGATGGTCGGGAGGCAAGGGGGAAGTCGGGACGACAGATTCCTCCTCCCTTGGGAGGAAACCTTGCTTTTCAGCGGGTTCCATTTCGGTTGCAGACAGCCGGACACTCCCAGCACTTTGCAAGGAGAAGGAGGGAGGAAGAAAGGAAGAAACTTAAAGGTAGAAAAGGAAGGAGATTCAAGTCTAGAGGTGCAGTGAGTCCTCTACACAAATTTGCTCTATTTAGCAAAAGACAAATTTTAAAAACTGGGAGAATGGTTTGATGGTACTTCTGTGAAAGTTTCAAATCGGCCCTGCAAGCTGGAATGAAAGATTGACCCCCATCGTCGGAAAAACCCCAGAGGTGGCAAATCTTAACTGCCAGGGGCAGATAACTAACCAGGTCCTACTTGGCTGGATAAAGCTTCTGGCTTATATATGTTGCATGGTGTTCGCTTCTCTCCAGAGCCACTACAGTTTTATTTCCCATTCCCCTTTTTGTATTGTGAAAGTGAAAATACACAGGAAAATACTCAAAGCATAAATGTACAGTGTAAGAATTTGCTGTGAAACTAGCACTCATGGAACTAACACCCAGGTCCAGAGCTGGCTCCCCGTAAACACACATGTGCCCAATTCCCTCAGCAATAATCACATCCTGACTTTATGGTATTAATAGCCTTGCTATTCTTTATACTTCTACTACTTTATTGTGCATTCCTAAACAATACAGTTCCACTTTGCATCTTTTTGGATTTTATATGAATATAAGCATCAGTATATATTCTATGATGTTTGGTTTCTTTGGTTCAACATTATGTCTTTAACAGAGAACAGACTTGTGGCTGCCAAGGTAGCAGGGGAGGGGTGGGAGAGGGATGGATTGGGAGTTTGGGATTAGCAGATGCAAACAATTATATACAGAATGGATAAACAACAAGGTATCCCTGTTGTTTATCCAAGGAATATAGCACAGGGAGCTATTCAATATCCTGTGATAAACCATCATGGAAAATAATATGAAAAAGAATGTATATATGTGTATAACTGCATCATTTTGCTGTACAGCAGAAATGAACACAACACTGTAAACCAACTGTACTTCAATAAAATAAAATTGAAAAATACATTATGTCTTTAAGATTCACCTGCTGTTGTCACATGTCGCTGCGATGGATTCACCTTCACTGCTGTATGGTATTTCAATAAAAGAGTAAGCCACTATCTGTTTATCCATTACCTTGTTGATGGACATCTAAGTTGTTTCCAGTTGAGGCTCTTAAACATTCCTGCCTTGAATGATCCTGGCACCTATAAATATGCATTTCTGTAGGAATAGCCTTAAGTGTGAAATTTCTGGGTCACAAGGTAGCATATCTAAGGTTTGTAAGATGTCACCAAACTGTCTTCCAAAGTGGATGTACCAAGAAACTGTTGAATTTTTGCAAAAGCAATATATTGACTAGAAGGCAGGGGTGATAGAGAGGAAGGGGAAGAGGACGAAGAAGACAAATATTTTTTCAAGGCTTAGCTGGTTGAATCCTATTTAATGCCCTCCCCCATCAGTATATGAGTTCATTTGAAACATACTAGAAAAGATGATATGTCTTTACATATATTCCCCATTCTGTGCCTATGGGCAAGCCTTTACAGGTTACCTGTAGCACTTTTAAGATTTCCTAACTTGTCAAGGTATGGACAAAATGATTAAACCAAGAGTGATCAGAGTTGCAAGGAAATGGGATGTGTAGGATTCTCAATAAATATTAATGATTTTTGTACTTGATGTTTCAGATTTCAAAGGCAAATGACAGTTAATATGAATCAAGAAGTAATCCCACGTTCATGGATACGAACAGCCAGTCATATAAGAAGGCTGCCTTGTGCAAAGTGAACTTACACATAACTTGTTATGATGGACTTTCCCAAGAAGACAGTTGAGTTTCATATAGCATAAGCATCACCTACAGAGATTTCTAAAGACCCAGAGCTTTTCAGAAAAGAGTAACCTCTCACTGAGAAAGTCCTTACCAAGATAAAGCATCTACAAGTCTTCATAGAAGCCCCACTTTACAAGTGAAAACATTGAGGCTGAGAGAGATTTTAAAACATGCCCAGGTCACTGACATGGGTCTGAAACTCCTTCTGACTCTGTTGGGTGGAGGTAATTGGATACAAACACTTTGGGAAACTGGTCATTTCTTCCAGTGCTGGACCCTGTGAATACCCTGTGACCCGGCATCAGCGCTCTAGGTATAAACCCAGGAGGAATGAGTACATAGGTCCACTAAAAGACACTCCCTGGAATGTGAACAGCATCATATTCATACTAGTTAAAAATTGGAAACTTCCCAAATATCTATCAATAGCAGAATAGATCAATACTCTGTGGGGCATTTGCACAGAGAGCCTTCTGCAGCAATGAGAATGGACGATCAGAAGCAGCTACACACAAGTGCATGGATGAACCTCACAAACATGATTTTCTATCAAAGAAGCCAGGCATACGATAGAACGTGGTGTGTAATTTTTGTTATGTAAACTTCAAAATGGGCAAAATGAATCTATGCTTTAGAAGTTGAAGTAGCCATCACCCCTGAGGGTAGAGGAGTAATTGGCACAAGGCGGGGGGGGGCTTCTAGAATCTTCTCGATTTAAGTGGTAATTATACAGGTGAGTTCACTTTGTAAAAGTTGTGCCTTTTGAAAGTTTTCATTGAGCTGTGCACCTATAAGTTGTGCAGTTTTCTGGGTGTTCTCTACTTCAACAGAAAATGTTTGTAATGCTTCTGAATGTAGATCCCAGGTAGCACCACTTGTCATAGTGATCTGTGATAATTCTCCTTGTGGACTTTAACCATGAAGTCTCTACAACAAACTCTGGCCGCCTTTTTACCAGACAACAAAGAAAATCTTCCAAGACACCCTAACCCAAGCCTAGACAGCAGACAAGCTGGCTGTATGTCAGAAATGCCTGCAAAGTGTTGTAAAAATTCTGATTCCTGGGCCCTCCCTCTCCCCTGATTTTCATTCAGCAAGTCAGTGGGGGTACATCCAGGTTTGCTAATCACTGCTCTGGAAGGGACAAACTTATTATCCCTATCTTGGCATTCTCTAAAGTTATCAATGGTGATGGTGTTGGCATTTTTGGTGGAACAGTTTTTGCTGTTTGGGTCTGTCTGGTGCATTGTGGGTTGTTGAGCACCCCTGGCATATGCCCACTGGGGGTCAGTAGCACTCCCAGTCTTGTGAAAAGCAAAGATACCCACACATATTTCCAAATGCCCCCTGTCAAGGTGGCAGAAGAATCTATGCTTTCTTCTCACCAAATGGCATTCCCAAAGCTTGCTTAACCCTGAAGTTTGACATCTTGGAGTTCCTCTCTCTTTCCTCAGAATCTTCCAAAGTCTTCCAACCCTCTCAATTGCTCTACTTCCCTTTTCTGGAAAGAACTCAACTCGCGCACCCTAAAGTGTGACAGGGACCCAGGTGCATTATCCTAATGGATTCACTTTACAGAGAATGAAAAATTTATATAGCCAAAGGAATGAATCTCTAATATTGGAATCTTACATATCACCTAGCAGATGGAAATGGATGGGCAAGAAATCTTCATAGGCTCCTCAAATGACTGCAGTAGGTAGTTCCTTGCCCTCTGTCCACCATGAATCCAAATTAGTAATGCTGACCAGGTAGAAAGATTTAGAATCTCATTAACATTGCAGACAGAAGCAGTTTAACAAGAGGCCTCCAGAAATCAGTCTCAGCCATTGGTTCTAATCTTTAACACATCTGCCAGCTGGAGACTTAATTTATCAATCAGCAGCAGCACTACCATACTGGCTCTGAGAATTATATTCAATTGAACAGGGCTAGCAACTCTGAAATAAATGCCCCAAATAAATAGCTGCAAATCACATTCATTTGGCGGCTAAAACAATGAACAACTAATCCAGTCATTTTGAGTTGCAAGAATGGATCAGCCAAAAGACATTTGGTCTTTGTCTTCTAGTCTGGATACCCATTGAGAATGAGTACCGAGATCTTTGGGAGATGGAGGGTATAAACAACAGAACCCGAATCTGATAATCCAGATATTTGCAGATCATGAGGTAGGCACTCAAGAGTGAATCCAGAGATGGACTGTGGCTGTCACTCCAGGCATAATATTGCACAGCAGTATGTGCCCTGCAAATTTCCAAAACCAAATGAGACAGAGTCAAATTCTGGATGCAGACCTGGGTGCAAATGCTAGCTCTAATACTTCCTAGCTGTGTGCTCTTGGAAAAGTGCTTAGCCTCTCTGAGTCTCAGTTTTTTTATGTAAAATAGAGACGTGACTCCTTACCCCTCAGATTGCTGTAAGGATTAATTAAGATCAAGCAGGTAAGCATGCACAATGACTAGTATATAATAAGCAAACAAGAATGATGGTAGGGGGACTTCCCTGGTGGCGCAGTGGTTAGGAATCTGCCTGCCAATGCAGGGGACATGGGCTCGAGCCCTGGTCTGGGAAGATTCCACATACTATGGAGCAACTAGGCCCGTGCGCCACAGCTACTGAAGTCCGCATGCCTAGAGCCCGTGCTCTGCAACAAGAGAAGCCACTGCAATGAGAAGCCTGCGCACCACAAAGAAGAGTAGCCCCTGCTCGACGCAACTAGAGAAAGCCCGAGCACAGCAACAGAGACCCGGTGCAACAACAACAAAAAAATTTTTTTAATATGATGATAAATAGATTTTTAAAAAATCACCAGAGTCTGGAGAGATATTTCATGTTCATGGATAGGAAGACTCAATATTGATAAAGGACTGTTATCCAAAATATAAAAAGAACTCTTAAAACTCAATAATAAGAACAAACCTGATAATTAAATGAGCCAAAGACCTTAACAGACACCTTGCCAAAGAAAATATACAGATGGCAAATAAGCATATGAAAAAGATTCTCCACATGATGTGTCATTAAGAAAATGCAAACTAAAACAACAATGAGATACCACTACACACCTATTAGAATGGCCAAAATACAAAACACTGACACCACCAAATGCTGGTGAGGTTGTGGAGCAACAAGAACTCTCATTCATTGCTGGTGGGAATGCAAAATGGTACAGCCACTTTGCAAGACTGTTTATTGGTTTCTTACAAAACTAAACTTACTCTTATCATAAGATCCAGCAATAGCGCTACTTGGTATTTACCCAAAGGATTTGAAAAGTATGTCCACACAAAAACCTGCACACAGTTGTTTATAGCAGCGTCATTCGTAACTGCCAAAACTTGGAAGTAACCAAGATGTTCTTCAGTAAATGAATGGATAAACTCTGGTACATTCAGACAAAGGAATATTATTCAGCGCTAAAAGACATGAGTTATCCAAGCCATGAAAAGATATGGATGAAACTTAAATGCAAATTACTAAGAGAAAGAAGCCAATGTGAAGAGGCTATATACTGTATGATTCCAACTATACGACACTCTGGAAAAGGCAAAACTATGGAGACGGTGAAAAGATCAGTGGTTGTCAAGGGTTAGGGTAGAGGGAGGGATGAGTAGACAGAGCACAGGGGGGTTTTAGGGCAGTAAAATTACTCTGTATGAGACTATAATGGTGGATACATGTCATTATACATTTGTCCAAATCATAGAATATACAACAATAAGAGTGAACCCTAATGTAAACTATGGACTTTGGTTGTAATGTGTCCATGTAGGTTCATCAGTAGTAACCAATTCACCACTCTGAAAGGGATGTTGATAATGGAGAGGCTGTGCATGTGTTGGGACAGGTACACTTGTTAAAACTGAGAAACCAACACTGGTACAATGCTATTAACTAAACTGCACACTTCTTTCAGATTTCACTGGTTTTCCCACTAATATCCTTTTGTTTCAGGATCCCATCCAGGATACTACATTCTTTTGAGTCATCTTTTCTCTGTAGTCCCTCTGGTCCATGACAGTTTCTTTTCTTGTTTCTCACAATTTTGATTATTTTTAGGAATACTGGTCAGGTATTTTCTAGAATGCTTCTCAATTTGGGTTTGCCTGCTGTTTCCTCATGATTAGAATTTGATGATGGATTTGGGGGAAGAAGACCACAGAGGTGAAATGCCATCCTCATTGCATCATATCAGCAAGCCATGACATCCATATGACTTAGCACTATGATGTTGACCTTGATCACTTGGTTAAAACAATGCCTAACTGCTTTCTCCACTGTTGAGTTACTATTTTTCCCTTTGTCTACTCTACTCTTTGGAAATGAGTCACTAAGCCCACCCCACACTAGTTAGGAGAGGGGAGAAGATTAAGCTCCATCTCCTGGAGGGAAGAGGATCTACATATATTCTTTTTGTTGTTGAAGTATAGTTGATTTACAGTATCGTGGTACAGACTCATATATTTATTTTATTCTTTGGATTACCCACGCAAACTATATTATTTATTTTGTTTCTTGAAATGTTCCCTTTGGCCATTGGGAGCTCCTTCAGGCTGGTTCTTGTGTTCCTTTGATGTGCTCCCATTTTTTTAAGCTTCCTTACTTTCTGGCACCGTAAGAGGCTCCAGGATCATCCTTCACGGCCCTGCCCTAGAATTAGCCATTTCTCCAAGGATTCCTGGTTGCTTTCATGGGAGAATCGTATTTAATTATCTCAGGGCTGGGTGCAATATTGCATTTTTAGTTTTTATTTTGGTGAAAGTTGTATATGCAGGCAATTTGGCAATCACCATAAAACTTACAAGGACTCTTATGGATAAAAGTGCAAGGAGTAACACATTTATATAGTTACTCCGCACGCACAATTGTTCATTTTAATGGTAAATATAGTAACTGTAGAGTGGAGTGCACTGGTAGATAAGCAAGTGATCAAAAATAGCACACCAGGGCTTCCCTGGTGGCGCAGTGGTTGAGAGTCCGCCTGCCGATGCAGGGAACACGGGTTCGTGCCCTGGTCCGGGAAGATCCCACATGCCGCGGAGCAACTGGGCCCGTGAGCCGTGGCCGCTGAGCCTGCGCGTCCGAAGCCTGTGCTCCGCAACGGGAGAGGCCACAACAGTGAGAGGCCCGCGTACCACAAAAAAAAAAAAAAAAATAGCGCACCAGTAATGGGGCAAATTGACATCACATGCCTCTTGGTATGATGTACCAAGAAGGGTACAACATGACTTCTGGGGACTTCGTGCCACGATTGTTATCATTTGAATAAATTGAATTCCATAATGTTCAAAATAAGGGGCATCCTACAAAACAACTTGCCTATATTCTTTGAAAGTGTTAATGTCAGGAAGTTCAAATAAAGACTGAGAAACTTCTCCAGGTTAAGCGAGACATGGCGACCGAATCCAACAAGGGAGCCAGAATCTTCTTTTGCTATAAAGGATCTTCTTTTGCTATATTCAGATGTCAGTTGGTGACATCTGAATAAGGTCTGTAGATTAGATAATAATAGTGTACCAGTGCTAATTTCCTGATTTTGATCGTTGTGCTGTGTTATATGAGAAAATGCCCTTCAGAAAACATTGAAGTATATAAGGTTAAAGGGCCATCATATCTATAAATTATTCTCAATGGCTCAAGGGTGGTGGGTAGACAGAGAATAAAGTGGAAGGAGTAAATGTTAACATTTGGAGAACCTGGATGAACAATATACAGGAACTCTTAGTTCTGTTCTTACAACACTTTGGTAAGTCTGAAATTTTGTCAAAATAAAAAGTTAAAATAAATAAACAAGTGGCTACAAAAACGTTACATATATTCAAGTTTCACTCATTCCTTCATTTTGTTGAGCAGCTGCTATATGCCAAGTGATTTTTCCGAGCACAGAACAAGACAGACAAAAATCCATACTGTTGTGGAGCTGGGTGGAAACAGGAAAAAAATGGAATAAAGACAGAAATGCATAGTTTGTCAGATGGTGTTAAGTGCTAAGGAGAAGAACAAAGCAGGAGAGTGGAATAGAGAGTGCAGCCACTAGGAATTAAGAGTCAAATAGATCTTTGGGGCGTGTTATACAAAGCAGTGCAGACAGTACATACTATTAGCTCTCAATAAAAACGTGTCAATTAAATATCACTTAAATTCTGATCTCTAAATGTAGAAGGCAGCTTCTTACAAGGTCTCCAATGATTCTTGTCTTTTGGTGTTCACACCCTTATGTAACACCCTCCCCTTGAAAGTGGGTGGGACCTTTTTAAAATCTTTGTCTTTTTAAAAATTAAAAAAAAATTTTAATACAATTTTTAAATGTTACTTTCCATTTACAGTTATTACAAAATAGTGGCTATTTTCCCCGTGTTGTACAATACATCCTTGAGCCTATCTTACACCCAATAGTTTGTACCTCTCACTCCCCCACCCCATATTGCCCCTCCCTCCTCCCAACTGGTAACCACTAATTTGTTCCACTATATCTGTGAATCTAGTGACTCACTTTTTAAAAAAATTTTATTGAAGTATAGTTGATTTAAATTTATTTATTTATTTATTTGGCTGCGTTGGGTCTTTGTTGCTGCACGCGGGCTTTCTCTAGTTGCTGCGAGTGGGAGGCTACTCTTCGTTGTGGTGCATGGGCTTCCCACTGCAGTAGCTTCTCTTGCTGTGGAGCACAGGCTCTAGGCACACAGGCTTCAGTAGCTGTGGCACGCGGGCCCAGTAGTTGTGGCTCTCAGTCTCTAGAGTGCAGGCTCAGTAGTTGTGGCGCACGGGCTTAGTTGCTCTGCAGCATGTGGGATCTTCCCGGACCAGGGCTTGAACCCGTGTCCCCTGCATTGGCAGGTGATTTCTTAACCACTGTGCCACCAGGGAAGTCCATGACTTAATGAATAAAAGATGAAAGAGTGATGGGATGGCACTTTTGAGATCAAGTTACAAAAAGACTGGTTTGCACATTGCATGCCCTCTCTATCTCTCTCTTTATTGCTTACTCTGAGGAAAGCCAGGTTCAATGTTGTGAGCTGCCTTATGGAGAGTCCCACGTGGCAAAGAACCAAGAGCAGCCTCCAAGAAACATCTAGTGAGGAACAGAGACCCTCAGCCCTACAGCCCATGAGAAACTGAATTCTTCCAACAGTCACATGTTTAAGCTTGGAAGGGAACGCTTCCCCATTTAAGCCTTCAGATGAGAATGAAGTCCCCATTGACCCCTTGCTGGCAGCCTCATGAGAGACCCTGAAACAGAGGACCCAAATAAGCTGCACCCTGGTTCCTGCCCCACAGAAACTATAGGTAATAAACGATTGTTTTTAAAGCTGCTAAGATTTGGGTAATTGGTTACACAGCAAGAGGTAACTATTACATTAAGGCTCCATATTTCTCCTCCTAAAATAAAATAGCTGTTTTTCTCCTTTTGGATCCCCCCAAAAGACTTATTCTCTGAGAGAGGCATTATAGATGTTCACCAAATATTTCCCTTTCTCCATATTCAGGCACATGGTAAGATGGCATTCCCTGGTCCCCTTGTGTTTGCTGAGGCCATGTGACTAGTTCTGGCCAATGAGCTCTCAGTGGGAATGAAGTGGGTGCTTCCAAGTTGGAGCATTTAGTTGTCAGTGCAAATCTCTTGAGAGCTGCAGTGACTAGCCACATGTGACTCTTATAATTAAACAAAAGTGAAAACCTGGTCCATAGTTGTACAAGCCACATTTCTAGAACTCAAAAGTCACATGTGGGGGCTTCCCTGGTGGCGCAGTGGTTGAGAGTCCGCCTGCCGAGGCAGGGGACGAGGGTTCGTGCCCCGGTCAGGGAAGATCCCACATGCCGCGGAGCGGCTGGGCCCGTGAGCCATGGCCGCTGAGCCTGCGCGTCCAGAGACCTGTGCTCCACAACGGGAGGGGCCACAACAGTGAGAGGCCAACGTACCGCAAAAAAAAAAAAAAAAAAAAAGCCACATGTGTCTAGCGGCCACATTATGGAGACAGCACAAATCAAGAACATTTCCATCACCCTCCTACATTGTTGGTGGGAATGTAAATTGGTACAACCGCTATGGAAAACACTATGGAGGTTCCTTAAAAAACTAAAAATAGAGCTACCATATGATCCAGCAACCCCACTCCTGGGCATATATGCAGAAAAGAGGAAAACTCTAATTTCAAAAGATACATGCACCCCAATGTTCATGGCAGCACTATTTACAATAGCCAAGACATGGAAGCAACCAAAGTGCCCATCAACAAACAACTGGTTTTAGAAGATCTGGTGTATATACATACCATGGAATATTACCCAGCCATAAAAAGAATGAAATATTGCCATTTCCAGCAACATGGATGGACCTAGAGATTATCACACTAAGTGAAGTAAGTCAGGCAGAGGAAGACAAATACTGTATGATATCACCTGTATGTGGACTCTAAAAAATAATACAAATGAATCTATATACAAAACAGAAACAGACTCACAGACATAGAAAGCAAACGTATGGTTACCAAAGGGGAAAGGGAGGCGGGGAGGGATAAATTAGGAGTTTGGGATTGACAGGTACAAACTACTCCACATGAAATAGATAAGCAACAAGGATTTACTGCACGAACAGAGGAAACTATATTCAATAACTTGTAATAACTTAGAATGGAAAATAATCTGAAAAATATATATATATAAAACTGAATCATTTTGCTGTACACCCGAAACTAACACAATACTGTAAATTAACTGCGCTTCAATTAAAAAAGGAAAGAATGTTTGCATCCTCCGGAAAGTTCTACTGGACAGCTTTGCTCTGGAGCATTCTTTTGCACAGGAGCAAGCAGAGCTTCGGATGGTGACTACTCTTTAAGGTTGGGCCCCAGAGTGAGCATAACGTGGAGCACAGCCCCAGTTTGAACTGTGAGGTTGTGCTGGGTGAGTAAGAAAGCAACACCTGTCATTTTAAAGCCACGGGACTTGGGGGTTGTAATCTGTAGCATACCATTCACAGATTTCAGCAAATCTCTTTATCGGCATCTGCCTTAAAATGACTGTAGCTATAATTCTGATGCCCACTTCTTAACCCAATTACCCTTTCGAGGACTTCTGACCTCTAAAATGAAAAGAGAATAATTTTCTGTTGTTGTAAGCTACCCAGTTTTTAGTAATTTAAAAAAAATTTTTTATTGGAGTATAGTTGATTTACAATGTTGTGTTAGTTTCAGGTGTACAGCAAAGTGAATCAACTATACATATACACATATCCACTCTTTTTTAGATTCTTTTCCCATATAGGTCATTACAGAGCATTGGGTAGAGTTCCCTGCCCTATACAGTAGGTCCTTATTAGTTACCTATGTTATATAGAGTAGTGTGTATATGTCAATCCCAATCTCCCAATTCATTCGTCCCCCTCTTTTCTCCCCTGGTAACCATAAGTTTGTTTTCTACATCTGTGACTCTGTTTCTGTTTTGTCAATAAGTTCATTTGTACCATTTTTTTAGATTCCACATATAAGTGATATCATACGATATTTGTCCTTCTCTGTCTGACTTACTTCACTCAGTATGACAACCTCTAGGTCCATCCATATTGCTGCAAATGGCATTATTTCATTCTTTTTTATTGTAGTAATTTTTAACAGCAGCCACAGGGGCTATCAGAAGACATACAGTAATGAACGCCTTGGGTGTGGATGAAATAATCCTGGATGACGGACCTAGAGAGGGTTGAGGTATTTGGAAGGATCCCTCAGAAGTGTCGACACTCAAAGGCAGAGCACACGGTGCTTTGTGACCACCTAGATGGGTGGGATAGGGAGGGTGGGAGGGAGACGCAAGAGGGAGGGGATATGGGGATATATGTACATGTATAGCTGATTCACTTTGTTATAAAACAGAAACTAACACAGCATTGTAAAGCAATTATACTCCAATAAAGATGTTTGAAAAAAAAAAAGGCAGAGCACAGAAAGAGAAGCCCCTAATGGAGACTGGAAGGCATCAGGAAGGAGGTGGGAGGAAAACCCGGTGGGTGATGCCACAGAAGTCCCGGAGATGGGGGAGTCTAGTGTCAAAGGCTGCCAAACGCAAAGCAAGGTAAGGACTGAAAAATACCACCTGGTTCTGCCATAGATGGCATTATGGTCATGGTTTGAAAGCAAGTCAGCCTTTTTTTTTTTTGTAATAAAAGACACATAACATAGAATTTACCATCTTAACCAATTTTAACTGCACAGTTCAGTGGCATCAAGTACATTTACATTGTTGTGCAACCATCACCACCAGCCATCTCCAGAACTTTGTCTTCCTCCCAAACTGAAATTCTGTGCCCATTAAACACTAACTCCCCATTCCTCACCCCCAGCCCAGCCCCTGGTAACCACCATTCTACTTTGTCTCTATGAATTCAACCACTGTAGACACCTGATATGGGTGGAATCATACAATATTTGTCCTTTTGTAACTGACCTGTTTCACCTAGCACAATGTCTCCAAGGTTCATCCATGTCATAGCAGCTGTCAGTATTTCCTTCCTTTTTAAGGCTGAATAATATTCCATTGGCTGGATGGATCACATTTTGTTTATCCAGTCATCCATTAAGGGACATTTGAGTTGTTTACACCTTTTGGCTATTGTGAGCAATGCTGCTACGAACATTGGGTGTATAAATATCTCTTTGAGTCCCTGCTTTCAATTCTTTGGGGTATATACCCAGAATTGCAATTGGTGGATCATATGGTAATTTTGTTTCATTTCTTGAGGAATCGCTGTACCATTTTCCACAGCAGTTGCAGAGTCCTTAGCTTGTAGAAGTACACATTAAAATATTTACAGATGAAATCACATGATGTCTGAGGTTTGCTTTAACGTAACCTAGGGTTACGTTAAAGCAAATGAAAGGTTTGTTTTAATTTGCAAAGTAAAGTTATGTTAAAGTTTGGGATACAGTAACACAAGATATGTCCTAAGTTGATAATTATTGAAAATGGAAGATAGGAACATGGAAGGCTATTATTCTATTGTCTCTTCTGTATATATTTGAGCTTTTCCAAAAGGAAAAAAAAGTTCTTTTCATATGAAGTACTTGAAATTATCTTGATTCACATTGCAACAAGAACCTCACACTTAATTACGGAAACGAAAGTACTCAAGCTTACTATATTCTCAGGCAATTACAAATTATATTCAGCATCTAACCCTTCTGTTAAGTCAGGAACTTGAATAAATGCTTACTTATATATTCATGTGTATCCTGAGAAGTTAGCAAAGGAAATTTAATCAAATGAACTACATCTGCTTATAGAAACTCCCGTCTCGGTTTTTCTTGAGAACTGAACTAGGTCCCCTCAACTCGCAAAATAACAAGTTTTACCACACCCAGAAATAAAGTCACAGATGACAGAATTGAGCATGTCATTTCACCTGTAACACTTGAGAAACATGATCAGCTTCATTTGTTCTGTTACTTATTTGTTTGACAAATGTGTTTTTTTAATATCTATTCTTTTTTAAAACTTTTATTGAAGTATAGTTGACTTACAATGTTGTGTTAGTTTCAGGTTTACAGAAAAGTGATTCAGATATATATGTGTGTGTATGTATATATGTATATATATACATACATATATATTCTTTTTCAGATTTTTTCCATTATAGGTTATTAAAAAACATTCAGTAGAGTAAGTAACCTGTACTCTACTCAACAAGTAGGTCCTTGTTGTTTATCTATTTTATATATAGTAGTGTGTATATGTTAATCCCAAACTCTTAATTTATCCCTCTCCCCCTTTGCCTTTAGGCAACCATAAGTTCTACGTCTGTGAACATTTGACAAGTGTTTATTGAGCATCTATGCTCAATATGAGGCCTTACCCCAGGCACTGGGGATGGATACAGCCACGAATAGAACAAATAAGAAACTCATGTTTTAGGGCAGAGAAACCAGAAAAAAAGAGTGAGCTTGGATAGATCTAGCATATGTCAGGTAGAGATAGTTTTTATAAGAAAAATGGAGCAGGCATTGGGCCAGCTAGAAGAGGAGGGGGAGTTATTTTGGAAGGACCTCTCTGAGACGGTGACATTGATGGAGAGACTCGAGGAAAGAAAGGAACAGAGATGCAGATATCAGAGTGAGGAGTGTTGCAGACTGAGGAAACATCAACAGCAAAGGCTTGTGAAGACAGTGACTGGTGTGTTCAAAGACCAGCAAGGAGACTCATGCGGCAGGAGTGAAGGGAGTGAGAGGGGATGAGATAAGGGAGGTTTCGGGGATGACAGGGCTGTCATTCCCTGTAGGGGCTTTATTGTCTTAAAATGTAGGTTTTATTATTTTTCAGGTGTGGTGAGGCCAACAGATCGAGAGACAACTGCCATTGAAAAGATAGCTTGTCGGGCTTCCCTGGTGGCACAGTGGTTGAGGGTCCGCCTGCCGATGCAGGGGACGCAGGTTCGTGCCCCGGTCCTGGAAGATCCCACATGCCGCGGAGCGGCTGGGCGCATGAGCCATGGCCGCTGAGCCTGCGCGTCCGGAGCCTGTGCTCCACGACGGGAGAGGCCACAGCAGTGAGAGGCCCGCGTACCGCAAAAAAAAAAAAAAAGACCCCAGGAGGAGGAGCACACCCTGCCATGCAGGGCCACCCAGGGAAGCACCAGGGTCAGTTGGTCAGGAAGCAGTGGGAGCAGGATGAGAAAGTGGGCAAGATCCTTTATTGTGGTTTCCTCAGAAAGGAAAAGGTAAAGCAGGGTAAGCAGGCTTAGGATTGGCTGGCTTTAATAATTTTAGCAGGCTGTGAGGTGTAAGGGCTCTCCCTAGTTGGTACCTGGCCCTGGGGTGATCAGGGCAGTGGCAGAGCATATTCTCAATTAGATCCTGGTAGAGGAGGTTGTGGAGACGCAGGCTCTGGATTGGTTGGTTTGTATTTGAAATGCGTGCTCAAGGCTGAATCCTTTACTATCTCAAAGGATTGGCTAACCCTGGGAGAGGCAGTCCTTCAGTGTCACCCAGATGCCAAAGCATCCAACACACATGGTTAATACATTTATCTTACGACACTTGCCAGAAAGACTTTTCCTCTTGTAAAGTCACATCATTGCTCTTAAGATGTTTTGAGTTCTGGGACCTCAAGGTCCTGCCTATCCTGTTCATTGCTCCAGCCTCAGCAACTGAGAAATGTCAAAATAGAAACCCACTGTCTTGATAAGTGAAAAGGGCAAGTTACAGAGAAGTACAGAACATGAATGATCTTTATGAAAGAGACAGAATGCATGAAAATATAAAAGTGTTCGATCATGTCTTTAAGAAGAAGCAAAGGGTAAACCAGAGACCAATACAAATGCCTTCCCAATAGGGAAAAAGAGGGAATGGAGCTGGAGGAAGAGCTGAAGGGAAATCTGATCCTAACACCTGGTTAGAATCAGAGCAGAATTATTTCCCTGGAAAATGTGGACTTACTCCTTTTATTTTCTTCTGTTTTCCCCAATGACTAAAAAAGAGGAGGAAACACACAGACACACACACACACAACAGAGAATGTGGTAAGAGTTAAGCTGAGTGACAACACAAATGGAAACACACACACGTGTTCGCGAGGTTACACGTAAATATATGCATACATCTGTGATGTCCTTCCATAGCTGTTCTGCTTTTCTGTCACTGAGATGACAACAGCTAAATAATCTCATGTCCCATATGGCACCCCGACTGTCACAAAGTTAACGCACTTAAAGTTAAGGAGGGTTTGTGAAAAAAAAAACCTTTTGAATGATGAGAAGGTAGGTGTGTCATGGATGTGCCTGGCACTGCCCAGCCTTGATCTGGCCACCTCAGTGCATACAGGACTGGCTTCCCACTGCCAGCCCTCAGGGGGCTTTCTCTAGCCACCAGAGTGTCGACTTGACAGGCTGGGATGCTAGGAAATGAGTGCTCCTGGGAGCACTTCAACCTGTGATTGATGGAAGTTGGTGGATAAATATCCCAGCTCCCTTGGTCCTAGGACGTGGTAACTCTGAACAGTGTGCTCTCTGCTGCCCCTCATAGGTCTCCACCGGTACTGAGTCCCAGTTCACTATGGTAGCTTGCCTGAGGGCACATCCCTTACTGGCTGGTTCTTCCTTTCCCCGCTCCTCTGCCAGTGTGTCCTGGGATCTCCCCCCCAAAACAATTGAATCCTTGCTTCCATATCTGCTTCTGGGGGGAACCCAAACTAAGACAATGGATTTGGACCGATTCTGTTAGCTATTTCAAAATCTTTAGGCAGAAAGAAGATCCTCCCTCCCTCCCTCCCTTCCTCCCTTCTTTCCTCCCTTCTTTCCTTCTCCTCCTCCTCCTCTCCTTCTCCTTCTCCTTCATCATCATCTCCTTCTTCTTCTTCCTTTCTCCTCCCTTCTCTTCTCTTCTCTTCTTCTCTTCTCTCTCTCTCCTCTTCTTTCTTCAAAACAGAGTCTAAAGGGGCTTGTACAATAAAAGTTGAATATAAATCAGGTACCCTAAATATATGTGCTATCTCAGCCTCATTGTGTAATAGAAAAAAAACGCAGAACTACTTGTCAAAAGATTTGGACTCACACTCTTCAAATGTAGCCACAAGCCTCATGTGACCACTGAGTGCTTGCAATGTGACTGGTCCAAATTGAGATGTAAGTATTAAAATACACACCATATTTTGAAGATTTAGTACAAGAAAAATATGTGAAATATCCAATAATTTTATATTCATTATAGGTAGAAATGATAGCATTTCCAGTATGTTAGGTTAAATAAAATACATTATTAAAACTAACTTTACCTGTTTCTTTTTACCTCTTCTAATGTGGCTGCTGGAATGTTTAAAATTACATATGGGACCATGTTGCATTTCTACTGGACAGAGCTGGTCTGGATGATTATCCAGCTCTGTACTTCCAAGCTCCATGAATTAGGGCAAGACATTTAATCCCATGGAGATGGTTTCCTTACTTAGGAACGGCACAGCAACAGTAACAAAGAGTAATAATACCATCCCTCCACACTAATGTCCAAACAATGTTCTACTGTGAGCTTGACCCATCACTGAATCTCTCCAAGCCTCAGTCTCCTCATCTCCAAAATGGGGATGAGGGCAGTATGCACCCTATGGGATCATAAAGGGATGACACACTGTATGTGATGGGCCAGACACAGGATAGTAGAGAATGAGTGTTGGCTGCGTTGATGATAATATTTTCTGTGTGCAGATGAAATTGCATCTTGTGTCCAAAGGAAGTATTCCCTGGAAGCATCTGATGCCCCAGAAACAAGGCAGGCAGCAGGGGAGGACCCACCAGATACACAGACAAACAAAGGTAATGGAAAAGAGATCCCAACAATATTCATTGGAAGGGAATAAAAGTTCCATCTAAGAATTACATGCAGAGAGAAACATGACTGTATTTGTGTTCAGGCTGCTGGAATGCATGTTGTCTCACAGAGAGACCCTAATGGATTGACTTGACAGAACATTAAGTCTCTTTTCTAGGTCTTTTTTATTCTCTTCTCCAGCATCATCCATGTCTTTTGTTGTGGAAAATGCTTTCATCCCATGCCGACAGAAATTACTTCACTCTCATACCTGAGACGCTTGCTTAAGAACATGTCTCAAAGTGTCTCGAGTTCTCAAATCAAGAAAAAACCCAAATCACCCTGTGGGGACCAGAAGCAAGAAAAAGAAGTTTAATTGGGCTCACAGATGTGTTTCAAGGCAGCATGACTGGGGCGGAGCTGTGTGGCCTTGGGCAAGTTGCCCAACCTCTCTGGCTTCAGTGTGTTCATTTGTAAAACAGGGAAATTAGAGTGTTCACTTAATTGGTGGTTGTGAGGATTAAATGAGAGAATCCACAGATCGTGTTAGACAGCATTGCTGGAGTAGCAATTCTCATATCAGACAAAACAGACTTTAAAATAAAGACTATTACAAGAGACAAAGAAGGACACTACATGATGATCAAGGGATCAATCCAAGAAGAAGATATAACAATTGTAAATATTTATGCACCCAACATAGGAGCACCTCAATACACAAGGAAAATCCTAACAGCCATAAAAGGGGAAATCAACAGTAACACATTCATAGTAGCGGACTTTAGCACCCCGCTTTCACCAGTGGACAGATCATCCAAAATGAAAATAAATAAGGAAACACAAGCTTTAAATGATACATTAAACAAGATGGACTTAATTGATATTTATAAGACCTTCCATCCAAAAACTACAGAATACCCTTTCTTCCCAAGTGCTCATGGAATATTCTTCAGGATAGATCATATCTTGGGTCACAAATCAAGCCTTGGTAAATTTAAGAAAATTGAAACCATATCAAGTATCTTTTCAGACCACAACACTAGGAGGCTAGATATCAATTACAGGGAAAAAATCTGTAAAAAATACAAACACATGGATGCTAAACAATACGCTACTAAATAACCAAGAGATCATGAAGAAATCAAGGAGGAAATCATAAAATACCTACAAACAAATGACAATGAAAACACGATGACCCAAAACCTATGGGATGCAGCAAAAGCAGTTCTAAGAGGGAAGCTTATAGCAATACAATCCTACCTCAAGAAACAAGAAACATCTCAAATAAACAACCTAACCTTACACCTAAAGCAATTAGAGAGGGAAGAACAAAAACATCCCACAAAGTTAGCAGAAGGAAAGAAATCATAAAGATCAGATCAGAAATAAATGAAAAAGAAATGGAAGAAACAATAGCAAAGATCAATAAAACTAAAAGTTGGCTCTTTGAGAAGATAAACAGATTGATACACCATTAGCCAGACTCATCAAGAAAAAAGGGAGAAGACTCAAATCAATAGAATTAGAAATGAAAAAGGAGAAGTAACAACTGACACTGCAGAAATACAAAGGATCATGAGAGATTACTACAAGCAACCATATGCCAATAAAGTGGACAATCTGGAAGAAATGGACAAATTCTTAGAAAAGCACAACCTTCCGAGACTGAACCAGGAAGAAATAGAAAATATAAACAGACCAATCACAAGCACTGAAATTGAGACTGTGATTAAAAATCTTCCAACAAACAAAAGCCCAGGACCAGATGGCTTCACAGGCGAATTCTATCAAATATTTAAAGAAGAGTTAACACCGATCCTTCTCAAACTCTTCCAAAATATAGCAGAGGGAGGAACACTCCCAAACTCATTCTACGAGGACACCATCACCCTGATACCAAAACCAGACAAAGATGTCACAAAGGAAGAAAACTACAGGCCAATATCACAGATGAACATAGCTGCAAAAATCCTCAACAAAACACTAGCAAACAGAATCCAACAGCACATTAAAAGGATCATACACCATGATCAAGTGGGGTTTATCCCAGGAATTCAAGGATTCTTCAATATACGCAAATCAATCAATGTGATAAACCATATTAATAAATTGAAGGGTAAAACCATATGATCATCTCAACAGATGCAGAAAACGCTTTTGAGAAAATTCAACACCAATTTATGATAAAAACTCTCCAGAAAGTAGGCATAGAGGGAACTTACCTCAACATAATAAAGGCCATATATGACAAACCCACAGCAAACATCATTCTCAACGGTGAAAAACTGAAACCATTTCCACTAAGATCAGGAACAAGACAAGGTTGTCCACTCTCACGATTATTTTTCAACATAGTTTTGGAAGTTTTAGCCACAGTAATCAGAGAAGAAAAAGAAATAAAAGGAATCCAAATCAGAGAAGAAGAAGTAAAGCTGTCACTGTTTGCAGATGACATGATACTAAATATAGAGAATCCTAAAGATGCTACCAGAAAACTACTAGAGCTAATCAATGAATTTGGTAGAGTAGCAGGATACAAAATTAATGCAAAGAAATCTCTTGCATTCCTATACACTAATGATGAAAAATCTGAAAGAGAAATTAAGGAAACACTCCCATTTACCATTGCAACAAAAAGAATAAAATACCTAGGAATAAACCTACCTAAGGAGACAAAAGCCCTGTATGCAGAAAACTATAAGACACTGATGAAAGAAATTAAAGATGATACCAACAGATGGAGACATATACAATGTTCTTGGATTGGAAGAATCAACATTATGAAAATGACTATATTACCCAAAGCAGTCTACAGATTGAATGCAATCCCTATCAAACTACCAATGGCATTTTTCACAGAACTAGAACAAAAAATTTCACAATTTGTATGAAAACACAAAAGACCCCGAATAGCCAAAGCAAACTTGAGAAAGAAAAACGGAGCTGGAGCAATCAGGCTCCTGTCTTCAGACTATACTACAAAGCTACAGTAATCAAGACAGTATGGTACTGTCACAAATACAGAAATATAGATCAATGGAACAGGGTAGGAACCCAGAGATAAACCCATGCACGTATGGTCACCTTGTTTTTGATAAAGGAGGCAAGAATATACAATGGAGAAAAGACAGCACCTTCAATAAGTGGTGCTGGGAAACCCGGACAGCTACACGTAAAAGAATTAAATTAGAACACTCCCTAACACCATACACAAAAATAAACTCAAAATGGATTAAAGACCTAAATATAAGGCCAGACACTATCAAACTCTTAGAGGAAAACATAGGCAGAACACTCTATGACATAAATCACAGCAAGATCCTTTTTGACCCACCTCCTAGAGAAATGGAAATAAAAACAAAAATAAATAAATGGGACCTAATGAAACTCAAAAGCTTTTGCACAGCAAAGGAAACCATGAACAAGATGAAAAGGCAACCCTCAGAATGGGAGAAAATATTTGCAAACGAAGCAACTGACAAAGGATTAATCTCCAAAATTTACAAGCAGCTCATGCAGCTCAATAACAAAAGAACAAACAACCCAATCCAGAAATGGGCAGAAGACCTAAATAGACATTTCTCCAAAGAAGATATACAGATTGCCAACAAACACATGAAAGAATGCTCAACATCATTAATCATTAGAGAAATGCAAATCAAAACTACAATGTGATATCATCTCACACCAGTAGAATGGCCATCATCAAAAAGTCTACAAACAGTAAATGCTGGAGAGGGTGTGGAGAAAAGCGAACCCTCATACACTGTTGGTGGGAATGTAAATTGATACAGCCACTATGGAGAATAGTATGGAGGTTCCTTAAAAAACTAAAAGTAGAACTACCATACGACCCAGCAATCCCACTACTGGCCATATACCCTGAGAAAACCATAATTCAAAAAGAGCCATGTACCACAATGTTCATTGCAGCTCTGTCTACAATAGCCAGGACATGGAAGCAACCTAAGTGTCCACTGACAGATGAATGGATAAAGAAGATGTGGCACATATATACAATGGAATATTACTCAGCCATAAAATGAAACGAAATTGAGTTATTTGCACTGAGGTGGATGGACCTAGAGTCTGTCATACAGAGTGAAGTTAAATCAGAAAGAAAAAACCGTATACCGCATGCTAACACATATGTATGGAATCTAAAAAAAAAAAATGTCATGAAGAAGCTAGAGGCAGGATGGGAATAAAGACACAGACCTACTAGAGAATGTACTTGAGGACACGGGGTAGGCAAAGGGTAAGCTGGGACAAAGTGAGAGACTGGTAGTGTATATATAAACATATATACACTACCAAATGTAAAATAGATAGTGGGTAGCAGTCGCATAGCACAGGGAGATCAGCTTGGTGATTTGTGACCAGCTAGAAGGGTGGGATAGGGAGGGTGGGAGAGAGGGAGACACGAGAGGGAAGAGATATGGGGATATATGTATATGTATAACTGATTTACTTTGTTATAAAGCAAAAACTAGCCCACCATTGTAAAGCAATTATACTCCAGTAAAAATGCTGAAAAAAAAATGTGGCACATATATTCAATGGAATATTACTCAGCCTTAAAAAGAAACGAAATTAAGTTATTTGTAGTGAGGTGGATGGACCTAGAGTCTGTCATACAGAGTGAAGTAAGCCAGAAAGAGAAGAACAAATACTGTATGCTAACACATATATATGGAATCTAAAGAGAAAAAAATGATTCTGAAGAACCTAGGGGCAGGACAGGAATAAAGACACAGATGTAAAGAATGGACTTGAGGACACAGGGAGTGGGAAGGGTAAGCTGGGACAAAGTGAGAGAGTGGCATGGACATATATTTTGGTGTTTTGAACACAAAGATCTGTCCCTGGTGTTATGCGTGGAATTACTGGGTCAGATATGAAATTGCTGCTTTTGTAAAATCCTTGATACATATCTCCAAATTTCTCTCCAAACTGGCTGTACAAACGTACTTGGCCATCAGAAACATTTGAGATGTTTCTGCTCCTCATATATTAGACATATTTTTGAGCCCCTACTGTGTGCCACGAGCTGTTCTAGGCTCCTGGGACACAGTCCGGAACAACACAGCCTCAAGTCTCTGCCCTCATAGAGCTGATATTCTAACTGGGAAAAATAGACAATAAACAAATAATTATTTAATATGGCAGATGTGGTATAGAATCATGAAGGAGGGCATAGTGGTAAAGGTGGGGTAGGGTACAGAGAGAATAATCAGGGATCCTCCTTGGTAAGGTAACATTCAAGAAGAAGCTTGAAGGAAGTGAGGAAGGGAGCCATCAAAAATCTCGGGGAAGGGGCTTCCCTGGTGGCGCAGTGGTTGAGAGTCTGCCTGCCGATGCAGGGGACATGGGTTCGTGCCCCAGTCCGGGAAGATCCCACATGCCGCGGAGCAGCTGAGCCCGTGAGCCATGGCCGCTGAGCCTGCGCGTCCGGAGCCTGTGCTCCGCAACGGGAGAGGCCACAACAGTGAGAGGCCCACGTACCGCAAAAAAAAAAATCTCTGGGAAGGGACTTCCCTGGTGGTCCAATGGGTAAGACTCGGAGATCCCAATGCAGTGGGCCCGGGTTCAATCACTGGTCGGGGTACTAGATGGCATGCATGCTGCAACTAAGAAGCCCACATGCCATAACTAAAAAAAAAGAAAAAAAGTTCCCGCATGCAGCAACTAAGACCTGGAGCTGAATGAATGAATGAATGAATAAATAAATAAATAAATATTTTAAAAAATAAATGAAGAAGCAGGCGTGACCTTCCTCCAACCTTCCAACCGTAATCTGGGATTACTCTTACCTAAGCCTGGGGATAGAGCTAAGGCCGGCTAAGAATGTGGAGATTTAAGAGCAGCACCACGGTCCCCCAGACCTACTTACCCAGAGCTCAGTCCCCATTATATCCCATCACACCACACAGAGTGGGAAGGGGGCTGTTCACAAGTGCTGGAGCTTGGTTCCAAAGCCCATATGTGGGACTCAGCACAGATGCTTAGTAAAAAAAAATCTATAGGAAGGCTAAGGCAACAGCAAGCGCAAAGGTCCTGAGGCAGGCACATGCTTCATGTATTCAGATAAGTAGGTGAGGGTAGATTGTTCAGCGTCTTGTGGATTGCAGTGAAGACTTTGGCTTTTACGCTGATGGAAGTGGGAGCTATGGAGGGTTCTGAGCAGAGGAGGAACATGCCCTGAATCAGGCATTCACCTCTCACTCTGGCCAGGAAAGCAGAGGGAGAGGAAAGCAGAAACTAGAGACTAGGGAAGGGCAACTGCACTGCAGTTGGGAAATGATGGGAGCTGTGACCAGCTGTGTGCCATGGAGAGTCATTTCTGCATTTATAGTGAAGGCAAAGCAGACAGGTGTTGCTTATGGATTAGACGTAGGGGATGAGCAAAGGAGAGAAGTCAAGGACGCCTCAGGGATTTTAACATGAGCAGCCTAAGGACAGAGCTGCCATCAACTAAGATGGAGAAGACTGAGGGAGGGGTAGTGTTGGGAGGGATGAAACGATTCACACCGACTTGCCACATCCCCCTTGAATTACAGAATTACCCCCACAGCAGCATTCATAAAGAATGAAAATGCAAACATCTATTAATAATTATTTGCAAATGTTGCATATTCGGTAGTTTAGTTAAACCCTGCTCTCTGGGAATTTTGCCAGAAAAATCCCAAACTAAGCTTCTACAGTTATCAAAACCAATAAGGTGCCATCAGAGAGAATATGGAGAAAGGCAAAATCTCTGCCTCGTGTGAGAAGCTTTTTAATCTAACATTATCAAGACTTCCCTGGCGGTCCAGTGGTTAAGACTCCACGCTTCCACTGCAGGGGGCACAGGTTCCATCCTTGGTCAGGGAACTAAGATCCCTCATGCCACACAGTGCGGCCAAAAAAAAAAAAAAAAGAAATCTAACATTATCATTCCTTCATCTACTCTTCTATAAAACCACAGATCATCTGAATATAAAGATAAACATAACGGAGCTGAAGAAGGATTGGAGGCAAGAAAATAAAGTAATTGTGGGGAATGGATATTTGGCAATTTAAGGACAGACTGGATTAGGACACCTCAATCTAGAGGGAAAAAAACAAAACTACCTCCTCCAACTGGCAGCCCTACTCCTTCCCTCTTATCCTCTGCCAACACTGGATTAGAGTCCCCAGGTCTATTTTCATTATTGTTTGTGTAACTTTTACATAGTAATGGTCTTGCCATATTCTAGCTTGTTTATTTATTCAAGTGTCCACTATGTTCCAGGCACTGTAATAGACACCTGAGATAAGAGTGTTTCAGACACAGCCAGTTGCCCACCCATTATCCACTCTTCTCTAGCTTTCAGAATCCAGCAATAAAACAGAACTACATTTCCTAGACTCCCTTGCAGGGAGGTATGGCCATGTGAACAATGCTATTCAATGAAACATATGGGCATTGGTCTCAAGTTTCCTTTATCCTTTGACCTTTCTCCTGCCTGCAATGCAAATGTGATGTCTGGGGCTGCAGCAGCCATTCTGAGACTGATCATGAGAGAAAGCAAAGAGGACCTCAGCCATGACATCCTTGGGCCACTTTTTAGGTAAAGCCAAATAAAATTCTTGACTGATACATACAGATGGTCTGAACAAGCTGTATTGTTACCTGTTTCTCTGCATAAGTCTCCTTGAGTGCAGTTTTACATAGCTTTGTGAGCTCTCAAGAAATGTTAAATGAAGGGACTTCCCTGGTGGTCCAGTGGTTAAGACTCTGCATTTTCACTGCAGGGGCACGGGTTCGATTCCTGGTCGGGGAGCTCCCGCATGCCACGCAGAGTGCGGCCAAAAAAAAAAAAAGTGTTGAATGAATTAGCAAGTGAGCAAGGCAGCTCTACTTTTACAATTGAAAGACAACGGGCCAGAGTCTGAATGACAAAATGTCCATGGGGGCCATCTGAGAACCTCCCCTACCCCAGGTTTCCACCAAGAACTCCTGAAGCCTTGGAAAACCTCATCTGTGAAATGGGCATAATAACAATATCTATTGGTGGGCTTTCTGTGAGGGTCAAATTAGTCATGACAGCCAAAAGATCGAGAATGGTAACCCGTCTATTGTAAGTGCTACTTAAATGTTGCCATTGCTATTATTATTTCTTGACAGCTCTAGCAAAAATAGATCTGACCTCCCATACCCCTGCCCCACCATTGCTCTACATTGCAACACCTTGTTGGTTTCCCTCAAGTCCTCTGCACAACTATGTTTTGATTTATTTATTTCATAAGCATCTCCACCTGAGAAGGGCATTCTTCATTTGCCCACCCTACCCATGCCAGACCCATTCTCTGCTCTTTTCTACTCTGAGCATCACCTAGCTTCCGGGCCCTCTGGGTTCCTATTGCTTTCAGCCAACAGGAGGCACCAGCAGGAACTCAGAGCGGGAGAGGAGAAACAGGATGGGGTATTTCTTCCCCATTCCCTCTCTGCTTTGGTGCCACATCTCTGGTCAGTGGCTGGGTCCCTCTGCGATGATGGCTCCTACCAGGCAGCTCCTCCTCCGTGATTCTAATTCTTAATGGCTCTAGCATTGCCATTTCTTCAACTCAAGGGTGATAATGGCTCTCTGCTATTGATAGCAACTGGGTGCCTCCCATCCCTTGTGGGTTCCCTTAACTCTGTCCACACCTCTTCAAGGAAATTCCTCCTTAAAGCTTCTTCACTTGAACTATGGATGGTGGGGAGGTGGGGAAGTTAATTCTGCTTCCTCACTGAACCCTGAGAGAGACCCCCACCAGATGGTAAATTCCATGAAAGCATGGAACACACATCTGCTTTACTCACCAATCCTCCAGACACAGTACACGGCCAGGCACGGAGAAGTTGTTTAATAAACATTTGTGGAATAACTAACCTCACTTTGCATCAAACAAATCAAAAAATAATGAGGCGATATCATTTTTGTCTATTAAATTAAAAAAATATTTTAAGATGTTAATCCAGTTGACCCTTGAACAACAGGGGGCGGGGTGGTTAGGGGCACTGACCTCCAGAACTCAGAAAATCCCTGTATGACTTTACAGTCTGCACTGGGTATTCGCAGTTCCAAGTTCACAGGTTCAACTAACCCTGGGTCCTGTAGTACATATTTATTGAAAAAATCCTCATATAAGTGGACCCCTGCAGTTCAAACCTGTGCTGTTCAGGCATCCACTGGTCCCCTGAGTGCTGGTCAGGGTGCACTCACATTGGTAGACTCAGGCATCGTTGGTAGACGTGTAAATTTAGAGAATTTACAATGGCTTTTAGAGAAGCCTTTTCGTCATATGTATCAAAAATCATTAAAATGGGTCCTATTTTTCTGACCAAGTAAAACTGCTCCTAGAAATCTACACAAAGGAAATAATCCAAAAGAAGGGAAAGGTATATAAAGATTTTATTGTAGCATTTTTTATAATGTCAAAAAATGCCCCTAAATAGCAGAATTGTTAAGTATAAGGAAAAGAACTTTATGTAGCCATTAAAATGATAGTATGAAAATTTAGTATTGTCCCAATTATGGGTGTTTTTCCCTTCTGTTTTCTGGACTTTTAACAAAACAAAAATTAATTTCCAATAAATAATAAAAATGATGTTATCAGGAAAAAAATTAAATCGTTTATGTCAAAAACCTTTTTATTACTCCCAGATTCGTTTTTGTCTCATCCTCAGATTTTCCTTGCACCCTCACATGCTGGTAGCCTGTGGCAGAGAGAAGATTTCCTCTCCAATCACAGACTGATCTACTTTACTAAAAGTTTCTTCACTGGTTTGATCATTCAACAAGAACCAAATACTACATGCTGGGTACAAGGCAGTGGATAAGACTAACAAGAACCTATCCTCAGGGAGGTGACATTCTGAAGAGAAGAAAAGCATACACAAGATAAATAAGTAAAATTTATAGTATGTTAGATGGTGACAATTTCTTAGGGTAAAGATAAAACAGACAACCCATTTATTTGAGGTTCAAAACAGGCACAATTAATCTATGGTAATGGAATAAGTGGTGGAGTATCCATGAAGCAGAATATTACACAGCAATGAAAAAGAACAGACTGCTGCTCCATACCACACCAGGCAAACCCAATCCACGGTGACAAGAATCAGAGCAGCAGTTGCCTCAGGGGTGGGGGTACTGGCCTGGGGAGGGATGAGAGGGAACTTCTGGGGGGGATGGAAAAGTTATTTATCTTGAATTAAATGATGGTCACACAAGTGTCCACACATACAAAAATGTATGGAGTCATACACTAAAGATTTGTGAATTTTATATGTATACAATGGAATATTGCTCAGCTGTAAAAAAGAATGAAATAATGCCACCTGTAGCAGCATGGATGGACCTAGAGATTATCATACTAAGCAAGCCAGACAGAGAAAGACAAGTATCATATGATATCACTTATATGTGGAATCTTAAAAAATGATACAAAAGAACTTATTTACAAAACAGAAATATACCCACAGACATAGAAAACAAGAAAACAAACTTATGGTTACCAAAGGGGAAGGGGGGGAGGGATAAATTAGGAGTTTGGGATTAACTGATACACACTGTAGTATATAAAATAGATAAACAACAAGGACCTATTCTACAGAATGAGGAACACTACTCAATATTTTGTAATAACCTATAAGGGAAAAGAATCTGAAAAACAACATATATATATATATAAAACTGAATCACTTTGCTGTACCTGAAACTAACACAACAGTGTTAATCAACTATACTTCAATTAAAAAAAAATTTGTGGACCTTGGTGTGTGGTAGCCCAGGTTTTAAAAAATTAAAAAAGGAAAAGAGGAAAACAAGAAATAATAGAGGAACAGAGCAGAGACTGGGAAAAGTTCGTGGTGTAAAGTAATTGAAACTTTACAAAGGTGGGTGGAGTCGGAGAAGGTGACTTTGAATTGAGATCTGAAGGAGGTGAGGGCACGAGCCAAGCAGATGGCAGGAATAAATCACAAGAACAAGAAAATTGTAAGAAAGGAATGTTAATAATTAGGAATTAATAGCTGTGCATAGATTCATGAATAAACTTATTTTGAGCACCTGCTCTGTGCTAGGGATGCATTAGAAGCCAAACTGGACACAGCCCTTATCTTCATATTCATCAAATAATCACATCAATAAGGGATAAGCGACGATGTTGACAAGGGTAATGAAAGAAAGGCACACGATGCAAGCAAGGTATATCACAGGAGGTATAGGAGAGAGATGAAGATGCAGAAAGAGAGAGAGAGAGAAACAGAGAGAAATATACAGAGAGAGGCAGAGAGAGAGACAAAGAAAAAGAGGGAGGATGGAAGAGAGAATGGGGGGAGAGACAGAAACAGAGACACAGAGAGGTGTCAGTAAGGTGAATTATATTTGGGGCTTTCTGAATGCTCTTTTCCACAGCTGAATAATAACAGTAATAGCCTAGTAATTAGTATACAACTGCTCAGTCTCTCTCTTGCCTGGGGCTGGCAAAGAAAATAACCAATTGTACTGGAGAAAGGACCAAGGACTTAAGGAGACATTTGAAAGGAAAATCAACCTAGAAGCTATGCATTGGGGAAAAAAAAATAGTCTGAAGGTTCTGTCAAAATAGAGACCCCGGGGTCAGGAAGGAAGGTGGGTATAAAAAAAGGGGAGGGGGAAGGGGGTATTTCTAAAGTAGGTTCTGATGTTCAATGAGATCTTGGTAGAATGAAATAGGAAGACTTTTGACTCTTAAGTGCTATCCAACACCAGCAATGACCTACTGTACAGCACAGGGAGCTATACTCAATATCTTGTAATAGCCTATAATGGAAAAGAATCTGAAAAAGAATAGATATACTTACCTATGTATAACTGAGTCACTTTGCTTACACCTGAAACTAACACAACAATGGTAAATCAACTATATTTCAATTTTTTAAAGACGTGCCATCCACCTTCACAGATGATGTTCCCGACCCTATACCACCAAAGGTATACCCTGGGTGTGTACGCATTTCCCCCCAAATTTGGTAAATCATGGAGATGGATTTTTACTTATCCAACCACCCTCTCTTGCTAGTCCCATTTGTGGCAGAGAAAAGGCTACTATCTGCCGAATCCTATTTCCTTTTCCCCCTGGGCATACAGCAAGGATATGTGTGCCAGCTTTCCCTGCCGTTTGTTAGGGCTCTGGAAGTGCCTTCTGGCCAATGATATTTAAGCAGAAATGATGGGAACCACTTCTAAGCCTGGTCCCTAAAAAACGTCTAGCACAATCCCCCAGGTTCTCTCTCTTTCCTCATCTGCCAGCCATATTCAGAAGCACCACCTGAGAACTCAAAAGCCCTGCCTAGACACGGGGAGGGGGAAGGGTAAGCTGGGACGAAGTGAGAGAGTGGCATGGACATATACACACTACAAAATGTAAAACTGATAGCTAGTGAGAAGCAGCCGCATAGCACAGGGTGATCAGCTCAATGCTTTGTGACCACCTAGAAGGGTGGGATGGGAGGGTGAGAGGGAGGGAGACGCAGGGGGAAGAGATATGGGGATATATGTATATGTATAGCTGATTCACTTTGTTATAAAGCAGAAACTAACACACCATTGTAAAGCAATTATACTCCAATAAAGATGTTAAAAAATAAAATAACATCTGGCTTGTAGAGGGAAAAATAAAAGCCCTACCTAGGAGGAAACAAAGGCACAAGATGGAAGGACCCTGGATCCCTGAGTCATCACTTGGATAAAAGCCTCCCAAGAGAACCATCCATCTTGGACAACTGAGTGGGCAAGGACATTTTCACTGTAATTGGTCACTGAGAGTTCAGGGCTTATTTGTTACAGCAGCTAGCATTACTTATCATGACTGATACACCCTTTCAATAATGGTGTGTGTAGCCAACAACTTTGAGGAGAATTGACATTCTCTTCAATTCTGCCTCTAAACCTTTATTTTCCTCCCCTTGAGGGATAATCCATCCTCTTTCAAGACTCAGACCATCTGTGCAGCATCTCCACCATCTCTTAGGCACCCTCACCTCTGTCACTATCCTGTCCAACCTGTTTCTCACCTCTGTGTCTTTGCCCTTGCACTAGTCTCCACCTGAAATGCTAAATAGATATGGCAGACAATGTATGTGCTTCAGTCTAAATGGACAGGGATCCTGTCTGCTGCTGTGGGACAGATTGAAAGCCAGTTGGAAGCATCATACCCATGACTTTGGCCTTGGTGATACTGGTCTCTAGCCACTAGGCAAACCAAGCATGTAAGCTTTTAAGACAATCTAGTTACTGAAATAGAGAGCTGGGGGTTAATTTTTTTTTTTTTTTTACTCTTCCCTCTTCCTTATCCCACTGTTCAATCAGTCGCCAAGGGATATTGATTCTACATCCAGATATCTCTCAAATCCATCCATTTCTCTCCATCACCATTGTTTCTATCAAATTCCAGGCCACCATCATCTCTTAGGAAGAATTCCAATTCCATTCATGTGACCCTGTGTGATCTGGTCCCTGCCCCAGTCCCAGCCTCCTCTCTATCATGCTCTACATTCTATCAATACCTGCCCTGGACTTCTTTCAATTCTTTAAACGCACCATCCTTTTTCCTCACCTCTGGGTCTTCATAATACTATCCCCATAGTCAGAAACACTCTCCCCTCCTCTCCCCCTTCCCCAATCAACTTCTGCTCACTCCAGGTTTCAGCTCAAATGCTCCTTTTCCCAAGAAGCCTTCTTTGAACTCACTAAACTACATTTGACCCTGAAATTATAAACCTTGTCCTTCATTCAGCGAACTCGTTACCTGCTTGACTAGAATGCTGACCGGCAGGGACTACATCTGTATTGTTCATTATTGTGTCTGCAGGGTCTAGCATGGAACATGGCACGTAGGTTTCTTGATAAGCTATTGTTCAATAAATAAATGGATGGATGGATGGATGGATGGATGGATGAATTTCTCCCTCAAGATGCTGAGTCTGAATCTGTGAGTCCAAAGGAAACCAGGGATAGCTGTCATTTTGACAACCCTAAAACCATGAGACCACATTCTCGCTCATCTTTGTTTTTATGGAGTTTGCATTATCTTTGAGGGTGAGCAGATGACGGCAAGGGAGCAATCAAAGACAATAGAAAACACACAAATAAACCGCTTAGCACCAGAAGATGACACACATCACGCGCTCTGAGGAGGTGACGTTTGATCTGAGACCTCAGGCACTTGAAATTAAACAGATGAGAATGCCAATTCCATGCCCAAAATCAAGCCAAATGATAGTCAGTGCTGCTACTGTGGACTGGCAGCAGTGGCTGGGATTTAAAAATAAACCAGTCAACTTATTATGCGTGTCCTGCCTTTTGCTTTAGTAATCACTTTCCCCAGGTGCCCAAGGAAATACAAATGGCCCCGAAATAGATGACAAAGGGGCCCATTTTCACTCATAATGAGAGAAAAGCAATTAAAATTGCACTAAGATGCCATTTTCCACCTAGCACGTGGACAGAAATCCTAAAGCATGATAAGGTGCCCTGCTGGCTGGGCTGAGGGGCACCAGGGTGCAGTCTTACCCATGGCAGGTGGGAATGGAAATTGGCACGGGCTTCATGGAGGGTCATTTGGCCATGTCAATAAAAATTACCCAGGCTTGGGGCTTCCCTGGTGGCGCAGTGGTTGAGAGTCCGCCTGCCGACGCAGGGGACACGGGTTCACGCCCCGGTCTGGGAAGATCCCACATGCTGCGGAGCGGCTGGGCCCGTGAGCCATGGCTGCTGAGCCTGTGCCAGTATGGAGGTTCCTCAAAAAATGAAAATTAGAGTTACCATATGATCCAGCAATCCCACTCTTGAGTATATATCTGGACATAAGTATAATTTGAAAAGATACATGCACCCCTAAGTTCATAACAGCACTATTTACAATAGGTAAGACATGGAAGCAACCCAAGTGTTCAGACAGATGAATGGATAAAGAAGATGTGGTATATAAATATATACAATGGAATATTACTCAGCCATAGAAAAGAATGATATAATGCCACTTGCAGCAACATGGATGGCCCTAGAGATGATCATACTACGTGAAGTAAGTCAGACAGAGAAAGACAAATATATGCTATGGCTTATATGTGGAATCTTAAAAAATGTTACAAATGAACTTATTTACAAAACAGAAATAGACTCACAGACATAGAAAACAAACTTATGGTTACCAAGGGGAAAGGAGAGGGAGGAATAAATTAGGAGTTTGGGATTAAAATATACATACTACTATACATAAAACAGACAGTCAACAAGGACCTACTGTATAGCACAGGGAATTATACTCAATATCTTGTAATAACCTACAATATAATGGAAAAGAATCTTAAAAAGAATAGATATATGCATATGTATAACTAAATCACTTTGCTGTACACCCGAAGCTAACACAACATTGTAAACCAACTATATTTCAATTAAAAAAGTTTTTTAATTAAATGCGTTATATGTATTAGCTCATAAAAGCCATATCACGTATACACTAACAGCCATCCCATCTTATCGGTGAAGAAACTGAGGTCCAGAGAGTGTCAGTATCTTGCCCAAATTACACAGCTCGGTAGCAGTAAGTCAGGTCAGGGAGGAGGGGTGGTGGCTTGAGGACCTGGGAACAGGCACAGTTATGTGTCTGTAAAAAAGAAGAGGTCCAAGAGAGTTGTTTGAAGTACAGGAAAGACAAGTGACAGTGGGCAGGGGAACAAAATGCTGTGAGACTGCCCTATTATCACACCCAGGGGAAGGGATTCATATGTGGGATGGAAGAGGGAACCTCAGCTTCTTCCTCTTCCTCAGCTATCCTCAATCAAGCAGCCGTAACACTGCCTTTCTGTGCTTGATCTAGACACCAGTTCACAGAGCATTTGGAGGACAGAGGAACATGCTAAACCAACACCACAGAGGATGCAGTCAGCAAAATTCAAGGTGTGGAATGGGCTCCAGGACAAATGATCCAGTTCCTTCCATAAATAAATGGCAGAAAGACAAAAAGGAGGCAGAACAGTTACAGATTCCAAGAGACTTACAGGACACATCAGCCAACTCGGGTAGTGATGCTAATGACTGGATATTTGATGATATTAAAGAATAATAGTCATTTTTGGTAGATGTGAAAATGGCATTGTGCTAAAATGCAATGATATTTGGGGTAAGATCCTGGAACAGCAAAAAGGACACCAATGGAAAAACTGGTAAAATCTGAATGAAATCTGTGGTTTAGTTAATAAGAATGTACCGTAGTGATGGATCGCACTAATGTAAGATGGTAACATTAGGGGAAACTGGGTGAGGGTCACACAGGAACTCCTTATTATCTTTCCAACTTTTTGTAAATCTAAAATTATTTTAAAATTAAAAGTTTAGGGAATTCCCTGGCGGTCCAGTGGTTAGGGCTCCACACTTCCACTGCAGGGGGCACGGGTTTGATCCCTGGTTGGGGGACTAAGATCCTGCATGCCACATGGCACAGCCAAAAAAATAAAAATTAAATTATTAAAAGTTTATTTTAAAACAATGGCATTGTGATTGTAGTTTTTAATGGACTCTTTTTTTTTTACCATGTGTTTTTATTTATTTATTTTCTTGACATACAGTTGATTTACAATGTCTCAGGTGTGCAGCAAAGTGATTCAGTCATATATATAAAAAGAATATATATATATCTTTTTCAGAATATATATATTCTTCAGATTCATGTATATATAAATACATTCTTTCAGATTCTTTTCCATTATGGGTTATTATAAGATATTGAATATAGTTCCCTGTGCTAGACAGTAGGTCCTTGTTGTTTATCTATTTTATATATAGTAGTGTGTATCTGTTCATCTCAAATTCCCAATTTATCCCTCCCCGCCTTTTCCCCTTTGGTAACCATAAGTTTGTTTTTTATGTTTTAATGGACTCTTTATCTCTTAGAGATATATGCTGTAAGATTAACAGGTACAATGATATGATGCCTAGACTTTGCTTTAAAATAATCCAGCAAACTACAGACAGTAGGTGGGGTCATAGAGAAACCAGATTTACCTAATGTTGATAGTTACTGAAGTTAGGAAGTAAGTACATGAAGGTTGTTTTTATGATTCTTTCCAACTTTGGTAAGTTTGAACATTTTCATGATAAAAAGTTTTGTTTGTTTTTTTAAATAAATTTATTTATTTATATTTTATTTTTGGCTGCGTTTGGTCTTCGTTGCCGTGCGCGGGCTTTCTCTAGTTATGGCGAGTGGGGCTACTCTTCATTGCGTTGTGCGGGTTTCTCATTGCGGTGACTTCTCTTGTTGCGGAGCACGGGCTCTAGGCACGCAGGTTTCAGTAGTTGTGGCACGTGGACTCAGTAGTTGTGGCTTGCAGGCTCAGTAGTTGTGGCGCACGGGCTTAGTTGCTCCACGGCATGTGGGATCTTCCCAGACCAGGGCTCGAACCTGTGTTCCCTGCATTGGCAGGTGGATTCTTAACAACTGCACCACCAGGGAAGTCCCTAAAATGTTTTCTGAAAATCAATAAAGTTGAACCTACGTGTTCCTAAACATGCTCCCCAGAGTAGACTGTATCTGCCTGGAGGAAAGAGAGCCTTCACCTCACCTGAAGTGCCACTCTCCACCAGCTAGGCCATGTATCCTGAATTGCAGGCTCCCCACTGCAGTCCAACAGGGTGCCTGGGCCTTGGCACACCTCTCCATGGAATGATGGGATGATGTAGGTGTCTGACCCCTGGGGCTGCTAAGTTCCCCCAACCCAACCTAGTTCCTAACCAACTCCATGTGACATCGTAGAATTTGCCTCAAGCCCTGTTGAGTGATCAGCAGTGACCACAACTTGCCCCACATGTGTTAATTTGGACAATAAAGCCCACAAGAAAATTTCCTGGGGACATCTGCAAGGAATCCTCGTCTCTTAAAAGACCTGTAGGAAACTACCCTCTTTCTTCCATTGGGCATAAACAGGGAAGCAGGTAGCCCCAATTGCAATGGCACCCACCCTAAGATCTTGGAACCCTGAGAGACGAAAATAGTGCTGGATCGATCCCATCTTGAAGCCCACACCACTTCTGTATTTCCAGTCATGAAAGCCAGTACCTTCCCTTGCTGTTCAATCAGCCTGTGTTTGCTGTGACCTGCAGCCCATCACCCTAACCTGGTCCAGCCACATAAAACTTTCTTCACGCAGGCCCCACGTGTACCAGTCTAAGCGAATCTGTACAGATTTGCCAGAAAGGTAGGCCAAGAGTGCAATAGTTCTTTTGAAACTGTCAAACTCAGAATCCCTGTTTAGGCCCTGCTGGGAATCCTAGTCCAGATGATACAAGTTTTTACAAACATTAATAATAGAACTAAACAGATTCAAAGCCTTCTTTACCACCACTATTCAATTAATCCACCAGCCACTTGCCAAATACTCCTCTAGCCCATTACCACTCAGTTCAGGCCTGCAACATCAATTGCCTGGACTATTGCAGTATCCTCCCTATTAATTCCCTTCAGTCGTCTCTCACATTGCCCCTAGAGGGCCCTTTCTGACTCATACGTCTGCTCAAGGAACTCTCTGGTTCACAAATTCTTCAGTGACTCTCCTTTTTGTTAAATTGCGGTAAAATACACATAACCTAAAATTTAACATTTTAATTTCTTTTAAGTGTACAGCTCAGTGGCATTAAGGACACTCATACTTTCTGTCTCTATGAATTTGACTAATCTAGAGACCTCATATCAGTAGAATCCTACAGTATTTGTCCTTTTATGACTGGCTTATTTCACTCAGCATAATGTCCTCAAGGTTCATCCACGTTGTGGCATATGTCAGAATTTCCTTCCTTTCTAAGGCTGAATAATACTCCATTATATGCATATATCACTTTTTTTAATCCATTCACCCATTGATAAACACGTAGGTTGCTTCCACCTTTTGGCTATTGTGGATAATGTTGCTCTGAACATGGGGTACAAATATCTCTTTTAAGACGCTGCTTTCAATTCTTATGGGTATATACTCAGAAGTGGAATTCCTGGGTCATATGGTAATTCTTTCAATGACTCTCTTTTGCTTCTACATTAAACTCCTTTGCTCTAGGCCTCCATGCCTCCCACCCAGTATCTACACTGTTGCCAGAGGCTGCCCTTTGCCCACTGGATAAAGTCAAAAGCCTTGATTTTACTTCCGTCTACCAGATCCCTATCTTGCTGCATCCTTCTTGAACCATAAATTCTAGCCCAGAGATGCTGGTTGCCCATTAGAATCCCCAGGGGGCTTTTAAAAATACCTACCCTCAGAGCATTTAAGTTCCCCAGAACATCAGGTGAGCAGGCTTTTTGGAGAAGCACAGGTATCTATGCTCAATCACTTTCCATTCCTCTAGTACCTAAGATATTTTGTACCTCAAGGCCTTTGTGTACCAGGCTCTCTCTACCCTGGAAACCCTTTCACCCGCTGAGTGTTTGACACACACCAACCCACATCAAGAATCACACACTTTGTAAATTCTTTTCTAACATTTCTCAATAGAATCAACCAGTCCCCCCTAGAGTCCCTGTGTATCCCTATCTTACCAGGGTTGCCTAACCCACCTAGAACATAAGCCCTTTGAGAGGAGGGATTCCATCTTATCTTTGCCCCCCTTCCATCTAGAACAGTTGCTGGCAGACAGGAGCCCCTCAGCCAGAAGTCACCTCGTTAGCATACCAAAGATACTCATCACTTCAGAGATTCCAAGGGTTTTAGGAGCTGAGTGCTGGGACCTAGGAACAAAGCCCAAATATTTTTTTATTATACCACAGGCTGATGACCTCGTTTTAGCCCCCAAATGCAGCCATTCCTAAAACCTAACTTTACTTCAGTCCCTGGACGCAACCATTCCTGAAGCGTTTTTTCAATATTCCTTGAGTCAATAAATTCACCACCACCACCCTTTTTTTAAACCTGAGTCACTTTGCGTTGTGTTTCCACCTCTTACACTAAAAGAATGTTGACCGATACCCCATCCATAGGAAATGCCCTCCTCAAGACCAACACATTTATCAGCCTGACAAACTTCAGTTCATCACTCACACCTTGGTTCAATGCTTCCTCCACTGGGTAGGCTTCCATGATTCCCCAGAGCAAACCTAGGGGTCCCCAGTGCACTCTGCATGTTCCCCCCCTGCAGCATTTGTCTAACCCCGTGATGACTGTTGATCTGTGTTTCGGCTGCACTAGACCGTTTGTTCCTGGCGAGGAAGCACTAGGGCCTTTTTATGTTTGTGACCCCAGAGGCACCCAGTAAATAGCTGTTGTGTTGAATGAACGAGTAAGTGAATGATTAAATAGTAAAGTGTCACCTTCCTCTGACAATGGATTTATTTTTAAACAGGGAAAGAAAAGCAAAGGCTGTACCATTGATGGTGGCTTCAGGGCTCATGCATGCAGTCTCTCCTTCAATTAAATAGCAGGCAAGGTGTGTGGGAAGGGAACAGAGGGACCTCGGAGACAGGCAGATAAAGGAGTGGGTGGTTCTTGCCAGCAGCCTGCCTTGCTTTCTTCTTCTGCTGTGTGTGTCCAGCCACGGCCCCCAGTGCCCACCTGCCATGACCAACTCCTCTGGATCCCCGGAAACAATGAGAAATAATTTGTCTGAGGAGGGGGCAGGGGAGATCGGATGGGAAAAGGGAGGAAGATGTGTCCGTTTCATTCCAGCCGGCTCCAGCTCTCCACCACTGCTCCCTGAGCTAGCCAAATGCATCTTCTAATTTAGTTCATTCTTCTTTTCCCAGCCCCTGGTAATGGACCCACACAAAACACTGTCGGAATCCAACCACACTTCCTCCCTATGAAAAGGAAAAGGGAGAAGGCATGCAAAAGAGAAATGGATGGAGGAAGAAAACAAGGAGAAGATAAAGGAGAAACAATCATAGCAATAGCTAATAAGTATAGCTCTGACTCTATGCCAGGCACTTGGCTAACAATTTGATATAGAGTAACTCAATTCATCCTTCTCAAAACTGTGTGAGGAAGGTCCTAGCATCATCCCCATTATACAGATGAGAAAGGGGAGCAAAAATAAAGCAGAAACAGGTCAGGGATGTTTTAAAAAAATATTTTCAAAGGAAGGCACTGATGGATCCCAAGCCCTGGAACACATATTAGCATATAGTAGGTGCTCATTCAAAAATGTGGAGGGAAGTTTTGGAAGAAATCCTAGCCCACAGCCAAAAGACAACATCATCATCCCTTATTAAGTGGAAAAGAACACATTCCGAAACAATAGGTATGTATTATGCTAATTTTGCTTTAGCACACAAACAGGAAAAGTTCTAAAGGACCATTGCCACCATTAATGGGGATTATCTTGAGGTGGGGGTGGGGGATAAAGGATAAATTCAGTCATTTCAAAAACACTGATTTTTTTTTTTTTTAAATGAGACTTCTTTGATTTCATAGGAAAGCATATATTGGAGGGGGGAAAAAGATAGCATGTGCAGTACTTCCTGCCCCGCTAAGCACAAGACCATCGCAGTCAGATTTTTAGCAATTTTGGATCGAACCACTGGGGTTAAGGGTGGGATTGGACTTTTGTATTAAACTAGGCCTTGAAGCTTAAGCAGCTCTGGAATTTTTACACTGAGAAGGCTTAGGAGCTTCGACTGGATTTGCATTTGGGACTGTGGTTATGTCTTGAAGTCACATTTGCATAACAACCTCATGCCTTTATTTGGCTTATTTAGTTATTAAATGTTACATAACAAATTACCCCCAAAACTTACTGTAAAACGGTGAACATTTATGATTTCATAGTTTCTGGCACAGCTGAGAGGGCGTTCTCTGCCCCAAGCTCTCTCATGAAACTGTCATCAAGATGGCATCATCTAGGGCTGAGGTCTCATCTGAAAGCTCAACTGAGGAAGGCTCCATTTCCAAGCTTACTCATGTGGTTGTTGATAGGTTTCAGCTCCTCCCAGGCTGTTGGCCAGAGATCACTCTCAGTTCCTTGCCTCATGGGCCTCTCCACAGGGCAGCTCACAGCAGCTTGCTTACTCAGAGCCAGCAAACCAGAGTGCACAAAAGTAAAGCAAGACAGAAGCCACCATCTTTTTATAACCTGATGGGAAGTTATATCCCATCACTTTGCTGTATTCTAGTTGTTAGAAGTGAATCATTAGGTCAGTGTACACTCAGGGGATGGGGGTTACGCAAGGGCATGAAGACCAAGAGGTGGGATACTTGGGACCATCTCAAGGGCCACCACACCTAACTCGAGGGGCTGCAAGGCTTAATGGTTAATCCCAGAGCCAGACTGCCTGGGTTTGAACACCAGCTCTGCCAAATTCAGCTGTGTGACCTTGAGCAAGTCACTTAACCTATCTGTACTTCAGTTTCCTCATTGGGAAAGTGGGCATGATCTTAGTACCTACCCTGCAGGGTTGGGGATTAAAAGAGCTGATATATGCAAGACACTCAGACCTGTGTCTGGCACATAGTAAGCACTATGTAAAAGCTTGCTACTGTTGTCATAAGTCAATAAAAAGAGCAAAGTTTCCTAAAGATGTTTTTAGTCACAGTTACAACTGGGAAAATGGCAACTGTCTGTGGCAAAGTATAAGAACATAGTGGGGGGACTTCCCTGGCAGTCCAGTGGTTAAGACTCTGTGCTTCCAATGTAGGGGGAACAGGTTCCATCCCTGGTTGGGGAACTAAGATCCCACATACACGGTGCAAAAGAACACAGTGGGGGTTTCCATTTATTGGAAGTTCAAGAATAGGTAAACCTAATCAATAGTAATAGAATAATGGGGGGCACTGGGAAGGGACACTGAGGAACCTTGTCAGGGGCAGGGCTGTTCTACAACTGGATGTGAGTGATGTTGACATTGTTGTATACTTTGGTAAAAATTCAACCAGCCTCTCTGGTGGTGCAGTGGTTGAGAATCTGCCTGGTAATGCAGGCAACCTTAAAGTATATGTGCTTTGCACTTCTTGCCCAATGCATCTTACATTTCATTTTTTAAAGACTTTTTAATGCAATAAATAAATAATAAAAGAGCATGATGTGTTAGCTGGTAGAGGGCTGCTGTTGGGAATTAGGAGGGGCTAAAGCCCTAGGTTGAACCACGGTCCCAGGTTGCTAGTCCCCCTGAGGAGGAATGAGTTAGTCCATCTTTGCCAGCTCCCTTGGCTGTGACAACAGGAGGGCAGAGCACTTAGAGACACTGGCCTCAGCACTTTTTAATCTGAGACCTTTGGAAAAAGGCTCTGAGTCGGGGCAGGAAAAGAAGAGCATGGAAGAACTGGCTGGCAAGATGCTGCGGTGGTGGGAAAAAAAATGCTTCCAAGGCAAAAAGGATGAAGAACCAGCTTTTCTGGGCACTGGATGCATTGCCTGGCAGGCTGGAGACATTCCCACCCATACCTGCTTCCTCTAGAGAAAAGAGGAGGTGCAGTGTTTAAGCTTCACCAGCAACCTCCCCTCCCCCCACAAAAAATGAAAATAGAGCTCACTTTAAAAATATTTTTAAGCCTTTTAAAGAATATTGAGTCAGAAAGTGCTTCCAAGAAAATTGGGTACAAATACTAGGTCAACCTAACTTAAAAAACGCATACATATTTTGGGGCTCTGTGACTGTCTGGTTGGCAGGCGTGGGTGGGAGCAGGTGATTTAGAGTCCAGACATTTAATCCATAGATGTATGATCTAATCAGAAAAAAAAAAGGCAGATTTCTCTGTGTTTCAGGTGTTATAATACTAAGATTTCAGGGCTGGGAACTGGTTCTGCTCCTGGAAATGAGCCAAAAAAGGAACTTTTAGGTTAACCCAGGGAGGAAGACATGATTATGAACATGACGTTATCCACAAGTGAATCCCGCCCTTTACGCATAAAGGTTGTCAAGTTTTCATCCTCGATCAATCGCCTTTGCAGAAGAGATTAGTCATGTTCACCAATATCCTAGCATAAGGATGGACTACATTTCCCAGCTGCCCTTGTGATTCACTATGGTCATGTGAACAGTGAAATGCAAGCAGAACTTTTAGGTGCCTATTCTGGACCTTAAGGAAAGGGACATCTCTTCTCATTTGGCTGTAATCCTTGGTGAGCCAGAAAATGACAATACCTAGAGGATGGTATCTTGGCTTGGGTTCCCCAAAAGGAGACCCTGAGACAAGGATTCCAGTGTAAATATTTATTTGTGAAGTGATCCCAGAAAAAAATATATATAGCAGGGGAGTAGGGAAGTAAGACAGAGTAGGGAAAGCAGCCAGTTACCACCATGGGCGCCTGGAATACAATCCTGCTGGAGAGTTCTGGAAGGCAGCATAAAACACGCACCTTAGAGCCACCCCATCCAAGGGGGAGGGAGTTGCATTTATCCACCAAGCCTCAGCAGTCATTGGTTGGAGCTGCTACCTGGAGAGGGTAAGCTCCCTGGCACTTCAGGCTTGTCTTGCTTGTACACACAGTGAGCTCCAGCTGCCAGGAAATGCTCTCAGGCAAAGAAATACAAGTGCTGTCTGTTGAGAATGGGGCTGGCAGGTTCAGAAATGGTAAGTGCCAGGGGGGTATGGGTGAGCATCAGTAGCACCTGCTGCAATGGTAAAGCCACAGAACAGAAGGAACCTGGGCCCCTGAATGACTGCCTGGAGCAGAGCCACACCATCAACCTGGTCTATAACAAATGAGAGGAATAAACTCCTAACCTCTTTATGGCATTGAATTAGTATTGGCCTCTTTGTTACAGCAGCCTTGCCTTACCCTAATGAATAGATCAGCCTTCTTTCCATTGAGCTTGGGAGCTACAGCTTCAGAGATAATAGCACCCAACACTGAGGACCTGTGGTTTTCATGCATTATTTCAATGAATTTTCAAGAACCCTATGCCAGCTGCTATTGGTGTCCCACCCATGATACCCCCCCAGTGAGTTTTGAGGGAGGGAGGACAGCCAGACGTGCTGGGTGGTTAACATCCTGAGAAGAAATTAATGTCCTCAACCAGCAACAGATGAGAACTGGTGGATAAATACCCCAGCTCCCTCTCCACTCAAGTGGGGTGACCCTGAAGAGTGTGCGCTCTGCTGCCTCCCAGAGGCCACTGGTTGAACAGAGACCCCGTTGTCCACAGCGGTAACTGGACTGATAACATACCATTCACCAGCTGCCTTCTCTCCCTCACCTCCCTCCCTTTTTCCCTCCTGGTGTTTCCTGGCATCACCTTCCAAATAATTATTTGCACTTGAATTCTTACCCCAGGATCTTCCTCCAGAGACCCCAAACTAAGACTGAGGAGGAACTATTATCACCTTCAACTTACAGACCAGCTAACATAAAAAGGTCAAGCCCATTCCAGGCGACACAGCAAGGAGGTAACATGGCTGAGTGCAGGTTTCCACCTCTTAACTACATCACTGTCCAATGAGCTGCACCCCTACAAAAGGGAGTACTCTCCTTGCAAGCTCATTATGGGGAAAACCAGCCTCACCATCTTTTTTTCCCCAAACCTTGTTACTCACCAGGCTTTAAATGTCAGTTTGACGAACATGTATTGAGCACCCATGGTATGGCCACGCATACACTGGGGCCACATAGATAACTGATTCTGCTCTTAAATAGCTCAAGGTCTAATTGGGAAGCTAGTGTTTAAAAGAAGAAAACTCCAACTGAGAGGTTATAATCGCAGTTGCTGTTCACTCTCTGGACTGTTACAATCGTGAAATATTTCTATTCCAGTTGGTATATAGCCACTATTCCTAGTCTCCCTGAGGGCCCAGGGAGCACACTGGGTGCTTCCTCCAAGCCATCCTGGACCTCCTCTTGAACCAGCGTTTAAAGGGGTGGTTTGGGCACCTAGAGGAGCCCCAGGGTCCTACTCCGGGGTTATGGTCCCTGAACTCTGATTGGCTGTTGCCTGTGCCCGATCTGATTATCATGGAGGTGAGTCCTCCGTGGGGAGACCAAAGCAGGTATCATCAGCTTTACCTAAGCTGGTCAGGTAAGGTCTGCGCTAAGTCATTTTGTTTTGTTTTATTTTGTTTTGAACCCAGAAAACTATAGCCCAGAATGGGTATGGGATTCTTTGGGGGGATGATGAAAATGTTCTGAAATTTGATGTTGGTGATCATTGGACAACCTTATGAATAGTCTAAAAGACGGTGAATTATGCACTTTAAAGGGGTGGATTTCGTGGATGCAAATTCTGTCTAAAGAAAGCTGTTAGTTAAAGTGAGACTGAGACAGAATGGCTGTCATCAAAAAATCCACAAACAATAAATGCTGGAGAGGGTGTGGAGAGAAGGGAACCCTCCTACACCGTTGGTGGGAATGTAAATTGGTGCAGCCACTATGGAGAACAGTATGGAGGTTCCTCAAAAAACTAAAAATAGAGCTACCATATGATCCAGCAATCCCACTCCTGGGCATATATCTGGAGAAAACCATAATTCGAAAAGATGCATGTACCCCAATGTTCATTGCAGCACTATTTACAATAGCCAGGACATGGAGACAACCTAAATGTCCATCAACAGATGAATAGATAAAGAAGATGTGGTATATATATATATATATATATATATATATATATATACACAATGGAATATTACTCAGCCATAAAAAAGAATGAAATAATGCCATTTGCAGCAACATGGATGGACCTAGAGATGATCATACTAAGTGAAGTAAGTCAGAAAGAGCAAGACAAATACCATATCATACCACTTACATGTGGAATCTAAAAAAATGAGACAAATGAACTTATTTACAAAGCAGAAATAGACTCACATAGAAAACAAACTTATGGTTACCAAAGGGAGAAGTGGGGGACTGGGATTAACAGATACACACTAGTATATATAAAATAGATAAACAACAAGGACCTACTGTGTAGCACAGGGAACTATTTGATATCTTAAAATAACCTATAACGGAAAAGAATCTGAAAAAGAATATATATATAAATATATAATGAATCACTTTGCTGTACACCTGAAATATTGTAAACAACAAAGTGTAATTAAACAATGTTCAGTTAAAAAATTAAAATTAAAAAAAAATTTTAAAGAGTAAGGTACTCACTGGGCACAAAAATTTAACAGTTACATTGCCTGGCTATGTTAGTTAGCTAGGGCTGCTAACAAACTGAGTGGCTTAAACAACAGAATTTATTGTCTTGCAGTTCTGAAAGCTGGAAGTCTGAGATCAAGGTGTCAGCAGAGCCAGGCTCCCTCTGAAACCCCTAAGGAAGACTCTATTCCAGGCTTCCCTCCTGCCTTCTGGTAGTTCTTTGGCCTGTGGCAGTCTTACAAGCTTTATATAGCATTCTCCCCACGTGCACATGTCTCTGTGTTCAAATTTCCTCCTTTCCTAAGGACATATTGGATGAGGGCCTACCCTACTCCAGTCTGCCTCATCTTAACTAATTACATCTGCAACAACCCTGTTTCCAAATAATGTCACATTCTGAGGTCCTGGAGTTAGGACTTCAACGTAGGAATTTGGGTGGGGGGACACAAGTCAACCTATAACACATGCCAAGCCATATTGGTGCCTGAGGCCAAAGGAAAAATCAGAAATCCTGATGTAGCCTTTATTTAAAATGGTGAAATTTTGTTCATGAAGTTTCTTTTGTTTTTTTGTGGTTTTTTTTTTGGCTGTGTTTGGTCTTCGTTGCTGTGCGCGGGCTTTCTCTAGTTGCGGCCAGCGAGGGCTACTCTTTGTGGTGCTTGGGCTTCTCATTGCGGTGGCTTCTCTTCTTGTGGAGCACGGGCTCTAGGTGCACGGGCTTCAGTAGTTGTGGTGCCCGGGCTTAGCTGCTGTGCGGCATTTCGGATCTTCCCAGACCAGGGATCAAACCTGTGTCCCTTGCACTGGCAGGCGGATTCTTAACCACTGTGCCACCAGGGACGTCCTGTTCATGAAGGATTTTTGCATTGATTTTTATATTTTCAAATATTGCATTAAAATATATATCTCAAAGGCTGAGTTTTTTTGGTGCCCCTTAAATTTTGCACCCAAAGCAAACACCTCACTCGCCTCATCTTGATCCAGGCAATCCTTCTCTGGCATTTTCCATGATTTAAAGTTTGTGGCCAGTAGTTTCCCCAACCACCTCTGCATAGTCTCTCTCTGCCTTCCAAAGGGATGTGTTCAGGCTGAGGACATTTAAAGAAGCTGGGCTCTTTCTTATCTGCCCCTGCTGCCGTCCTGGGCTTCACTTCTCCCTTCATCAAGGTTGTTCTTTCTGCCCCCCTGCCCCGAAGACGTTTCTTTCGAGAGAGAAGATGAAAGCAAAGCAAAATTGTTAGAGAAATGCGAATCGAAACTGGAATGAGGTACCACCTCATGGCGGTCAGAATGGCCATCACTAAAAAGTCTGCAAATAACAAATCCTGGAGAGGGTGTGGAGAAAAGGGGACCCTCCTACACTGTTGTTGGGAATGTAACTTGATGCAGCCACTATGGAGAACAGTATGGAGGTTCCTCAAAAACCTAAAAATAGAATTACCATATGATCCTGCAATCCCACTCCTGGGCATATATCCAGACAGAACCATAATTCGAAAAGATACATGCATCCCTCTGTTCATTCCAGCACTATTCACAATAGCCAAAACATGGAAGCAACCCAAATGTCCATTGACAGATGAGTGGATAAAGAAGATGTGGTACATATATACAATGGAATATTACTCAGCCATAAAAAAGAATGAAATAATGCCATTTGAAGCAACATGGGTGGACCTAGCGATTACCATACTAAGCAAAGTAAGTCAGAAAGAGAAAGACAAATACCATATGATATCACTTATACGTGGAATCTAAAATATGACACAAATGAACTTACCTACGAAACAGACTCACAGACATAGAGAACAGACTTGGTTGCCAAGGAGGCGGGGGGCCAGGGAGGGATGGATTGGGAGTTTGGGGTTAGCAGATGCAAACTATTATATATAGAATGGATGAACAACAGGGTCCTACTGTATAGCATGGGGAACTATATGCAATATCCTGTGGTAAATCATTAAAAAAAAAGAAAGCAGTGTAAGTGACAGACTTGGTGCTCTCTCTGTCATTTCTCAAGTTGACACTCTCAGCAAATCCAGCTCTGCCTTTTTTATCTACTTCTTACGTTTCCTTCTGGTGTGTGGAAAAACCATTCTGAGGAAAGCCTTTATCCCTGGTCAGTAATACGTGGGAACAATGGCATTGGGTGTCTTGAGATGCAGTGCTTTGGTGACATTTACTTTGACGATTTCAAAACACACCAAAGTCCTCCTGGCATATCAGTTGTGTGAATGCAAACCTACTGAAGGCTACACAGGCTGAATCTCTCTCCCTCACCTTCCTCTGACCGTCAGCACCTTCCTAAGAACTGGGGGAGGGGAAGGGAGCATTGGAGAGGAGGAGAGAGGAGGGAAAACATTCAGGGTTGTAGGCACCATCCACTGAGGTTATTCTGGAAACAGCTGTTTTAATATATTACCCGCTTTTCTGCACAAAGAAGATACCTCAAATTACGGGGAAGGTTCAAACTTGACAGATCTCATAGTAGTGACAAGACTAGGAATAAGAATAAATAGGAAATACTTTCCTAGCATCATCTACATGCCAGGTACTTTACATGTATTAACTCACCTTATGAGGCAGATATGATCACTATCCCACCTTACAGATGAGGAAACCAAGGCCCAGACCAGAGAGGTGAAGTGACTTGCCCAAAGTTGCACAGCTAGTAAGTGGTGGAAGTAGGACTCGAACACAACCATTTGGGCCAACTGTCCATTCTCTGAACTGCTATGCTACAGCTGCCCTTATTACTATTGTTGCTATAACAGTCTTAATGATTATTCTAATGATAATAATATTAATCATCATGGACATTCATTACTAATAATTATTAGCTGATTGTAATAGCAACCCAACACTGCATCATTTGGAGAGAGTTTATTTACTGCGCACGAGACACTGGACCAAGAGTCTTTCCTAGGGTTCTTCTAACAAGTCTGGGAGGGAGACTCTCTTGTCCCCATTTTCCAGACACGGAAATGGGTTTACAAAGACCAGAGACCTTGCCCAAGGCACACAGCCAATCGTCCCCCCTGTAGCTGGGCTTAGAGCCACGAAGCCCTTGGGCCACATTGCGCTTGCCCATGAAACAAGAAAGATCATGCTCTATTTTTAACTCTCTGCTCCTCCAGGGCACACAGCAGCCTCCCTCCCAGGACAGCTGACATTTCCTCTCCAATGCGGCATCTCTCATTAGAATCTTAGTCTTGATAAGACACTGAATGCGCCAAGCTGGCTCCTTTGGTCGTATTTTTAGGTTTTCTCCCACTTGAAAATTCAGAATTTCTGACCCCTTCTGGGCAGAATCCAATGCACGTTAATGAACTATTTGGATCACTCAATCAAAGCACCAGTCAGAGAGGCAACAATCGAGCACCTGCTGTATGTGAGATGCTATTCTAGGCCTGGGGATATAGCTGTGAACAAAACAAAGATCCCTGCCCTCAAGGAGCTGATATTCTAATGAGTTGAGAAGGGACAACCAATAAGCCCTCAAATGTATAAAGGTAACTTCAGATAAATTTATAAATTTATAAAAATATGGGAACATGTGATAGAGAATAACAAGGACCAGGGAAGGTCTCTTTGAGCAGGTGATTTCAGAGTTGATACTTAAAAGTGGTCACATTGTGAACCTTGAGAGAAGGGAACTCAAGGCAGAATGAATGTCATGTGCAAAGGCCCTGGGGAAAATAAGCCTGTGGATTTTAGGGGCAAGAGGGAGGCTAGTGGGGCCAAGAGTGGGAAACAAGAAGGGTTGTGGGGAAGATGGGATCAGAGAAGCAGGAAGGGGCAGGAGTCCATGGGGAGTTTTGCTCAGTGACAGAAGAAGAGCTGAGTGATGCGGATTCTAAAGGGCTCAATAAAGACTTGCTGCCGTTCTTTTCAGATCTTTTCCACTACAAGATCGTAGGAAACCTTTAAGGAGAATTTCCTTGAGACAGACGCCGCCCGCCCACATCGTCTCCAGCAGTAAGTCCTGGCAGTGCCGGCACCCCAGTACAACCCAAATCCATCTTTCCATCTCTACTGCTGTATCCCTCAGCCAGGTCAGCATTATTGCTCACCCAGACTATGACAATGGCCTCCTTCCTGCCCTCCCAGCTCTGCCCTTGACTCCCAACAATCTTTTCTTCTCACAGAAACCAGTGGTATCTTTTAAAAATGCAAAATCCACTCCTAGGGATATACCCAAAAGAACTAAAAACAGGTATTGAACCAAGTTCATGTACACGAAAGTTCATAGCAGCACCAATAGCCAACGGGAAACAGCCCAGGCATCCTTTAATGGATGAGTGTATAGATAAAATCGGGTCTAGCCATACAATGGAATATTATTCAGCCATGAAAAGGAATGAGACTCTGATACATGCTAGCACATGAATAGACCTTGAAAAGTGTATCTTAAGTGAGATAAACCAGACATACATTATATGAGTCCATTTGTCTGAAATATCCAGAAGAGATAAATCCATAGAGACAAGAAACAGATTGGTGGTTGCCAAGGGCTGGGGGTGATGGGAAAATGGGGAATAATGGCTTTATGAGTATGGGGTGATCTTTGGGGGTAATGAAAATGTTTCAGAACTTGATAAGGGTGGTGGTTGTACAACGTTCTAAATGCCACTGAATGGTTCACTTTATTTTTTTTTATTTAAAGATTTTTTTTGATGTGGACCATTTTTTTTAAAGTCTTTATTGAATCTGTTACAATACTGCTTCTGTTTTATGTTTTGGTGTTTTGGCCACGTGGCATGTGGGATCTTAGCTCCCTGACCAGGAATCGAACCCACACCCCCTGCATTGGAAGGCAAAATCTTAACCACTGTACCACCAGGGAAGTCCCAAATTGTTCACTTTAAAATGACTAATTTTATTTATTTGAACTTATTCTAAATCAAATCATGTTCCCCTCCTGCTTCAATCTTCAATGGCTCCCCATTGTACTGAGGAAAACTAGCCCAGCCTCTCCTGCTAGTCTGCAAGGATCTGCATGATCTGATTCTTGCCAACCTGGTCTCCCACTGCTCACTGCACCCCCGCTCACCCTGCTCCATCCTCACCTGCCTCCCTTCTGCTCCCCAAACACACTAAGCTCATCGCTGCCTCAGGGCCTTTGCACTTGCTGTTTTCTCAGCCTGGCACACTGATCCCCGGATCTTTAGTGGCTGCCTCCTTCTTTCCCTTCAGATCTCAGTGCCACCAGCTCTGAGAGGCCTTCCTTGCCTGTGGTTGGGCGTTGTCACTCCTCTCCCTGGTCCCACCTATAATTGCACCTGAAAGCACCTCTTTGTAGCGTTGATCCAAAATGACTTGCTGATGCTGGGCTCAACTGTTTATTACTTGTCTTTCCTATGAGAATGTAAATTTCATAAAGGGCTGGCCATGTTATGGGAACTCAATAAATGAATCAACTTCACCCCATTGGCACCTGCTGTTTTCTTTCTGCTCAGTAGCCAATGTCTTCCAGGATGAAAGGCATGAGATTCCAAAACAGAAATGGAAACCCTGGAATCTCAGTGGTCCTGTATTATCAAGCTTATTTTTATATCCTGAAAGGAGGCTGCTGGCACCTTTTTACCAGGCTTGGGGCACCCAGCCCCAGGCTCCTGTGAGTTGGGCTGCTACTGGCTCCCAGTCCAGTACCCTAGCCCTGGGTGGGGTCAGTTCTATGGTGGTCTTCCCGCTCCAGAGCTCCCCCCACCCCAGCAGGCATAGGCTGACCTTGGGCTGAACGCACATCCTTAATCTGCTTCTTCTTCTCCACTATCCTGATTCCCTCATTTTCCATAGACCACTGGTTCTCAAACTAGAAATACCCCCAGATGTTCTGACTTAATTGGTAAGGAGTGAAGCCCAGCCATCAGGATTTTTTAAAGTCTCCCCAGGGAATCAAAATGTGCAGCCAACTTTGAGAAGCACTGCCTTAGAGGTCTCTCCAGAGAATACCCCCTCAATAAATCTCTAGCTCAAGAATCCCCATCTTAGGCTCTGCTTTCAGGGAACCTGACCCAAGATATGTGCTTTCCGTGGAACGTGCCCCTCCAGTGGCTAAGACCTGTCACTGGGGTCAGGTCACGCAGATGGAGCAGCAGAAACAGGGGTGGGTGAAGGGGGCATGAGAGTGAGAGAAAGTCTGTGCATGTGCGAGGGGGGGGGAGGGAGGGAGAGAGAGACTGAGAGAGAGAGACTCAGAGAGCTTCCCAAAGGGTCCCCATAAGATCATGAGAGAGAGAGAAAAGGGAGAAAGCTCTTCTAATCAGTTCTAGCTCCTCTGTAGGCAATAGATGAAGGTCAGAGTATCTCTGACACCCTCCCCACTTGGGACACCCAGAGACCTGACTCGGCTGGGGAGATGAGAGGGGTGTCCAGGAAGGCTCCCGGCTATCTTCTCCTTCTTCTTCCTTTTTTTTAAAAATCTGATTTCTAGCTTCTCTTTTTTTTTTAACATCTTTATTGGAGTATAACTGCTTTACAATGGTGTGTTAGTTTCTGCTTTATAACGAAGTGAATGTCCTACATACACATATGTCCCCATATCTCTTCCCTCTTGCGTCTCCCTCCCTCCCTCCCACCCTCCCTATCCCACCCCTCTAGGTGGTCACAAAGGTGACATTTGAGGAAAGCCCGGAAGGTGAGAGAGGAGCCATGAGGATATCTGTGGGAAAAGTATTTCAAAAAGAGGGAACAGAAAGTGCAAAGGTCCAGCACTTGAGAAGCTCTTGCTCTGCATAGTAAATGTCTTAGTTTGTTAGAGCCACCGTATCAGAGTACCACAGACTGGAAGGCTTAAACAACAGAAATGTATTTCCTCACAGTTCCAGAGGCTAGAAGCCTGAGATCAATGTGTCTGAGGCCTCTCTCCTTGGCTTGTTCCCAGCATCTTCTCCCTGTGGCTTCACATCATCCTTCCTCTGTGTTTGTCTGTTTCCCAATCCCCTCTTCTTACAAGGACTCCAGTCATGTTGGGTTAGGGCCCATCCTACGGACTTCATTTTACCTTAATTGCCTCTTTAAAGGCCCTATCTCCAAATTCAGCCACACTCTGAAATACTAAGGGTTAGAACTTCAACATAAGAATCTGGCGGGGGGGGACATGATTCATCCCATAATAGTGAAACAAGACTAACCTATGAAACAATGGCAAAATACCCACCACAGCAAACAATTAGGTATTAAAGAGTGATAGAGGGACTGTAAATCTCATGAACGTTTAAAGGAGGCTTCACTCAACCTAAATGTCCGTCAACAGATGAATGGATAAAGAATATGTGGTATATAAATATATACAATGGAATATTACTCAGCCATAAAAACGAACGAAATAATGCCGTTTGCTGCAACATGGATGGATCTAGAGATTATCATACTAAGTGAAGTAAGTCAGAAAGGGAAAGACAAACACCATATATCTCTTATACGTGGAATCTAAAATATGATACAAATGAACTTATTTATGAAACAGAAACAGACTCAGAGACATAGAGAACAAACTTATGGTTGCCAAAGGGGAAGGAGGGGAGGGATAAATTAAGAGTTTGAGATTAGCAGATACACACTACTGTATATAAAATAGATAAACAACAAAGTCCTGCTGTATAGCACAGGGAACTATATTCAATATCTTATAACAAACCATAATGGAAAAGAAGATGAAGAAGAATGTATATTTATGTATAACTGAATCACTTTGTTGTACACCAGAAACTAACACAACATTGCAAATCAACTATACTTCAATAAAAAAAAAAAAGAAGCTTTCATTGAAGCTGTTTTTTAAACACTGATGGGGTTTGGAAAGGAATTAGAAGTAAAGGGAAGAATGTGGTCATAACAGTAAAGGGGAAGCCAGCATGCAGTATCTGGGTAAGTGATAAATGCTATGATCATGTACAGGGAGATCAGCTAGGTGGTTTGTGACCACCTAGAGGGGTGGGATAGGGAGGGTGGGAGGGAGGGAGATGCAAGAGGGAAGAGATATGGGAACATATGTATATGTATAGCTGATTCACTTTGTTATAAAGCAGAAACTAACACGCCACTGTAAAGCAATTATACTCCAATAAAGATGTTAAAAAAATGTTATGATCATAGTCAGGATGGCTTGATTTTGCCACTATAACAACTCCAAGTCCTGGGGGCTTAACAGAACAAATGCTTATTTCTTGCCCCTGCTGCATGTTCAACATAGGAGGTAGGAGACGGTGATTTGGACCCAGGATGACCAAAGTCTTATCTTGTCACAACAGGAAGAAGGGAATGTGGCATGTCACACGTTGGCTTTTAAAACTCCCACCTAGAAATGACTCAAGTCACTTTCACTCACATCTTACTGACCAAAGCAAGTCATGTGGTCATACCTATTCTCTAGATAGAGGAAGCAGAGGACCAGAAATAGCACCTGTGATGAATATCACTGGTGACTATGTTGCTCATTGCCTTCCTGATTGCTCTTCCCATCAGACTGTAAACTCCTCATGAGTAAGAACCTCATCCAGGTTGACTTTGCACAGTAGGTGCTTGATAAATGGTAACAATTGCTATCCAATTCCCATTCCAATGTCCAGAACAACATAGGAGCAGAGTAAATGTCTGATGATAAATCAAATGGGAACATTTGGCAGCATGAAAGTGCAGCATATTGAAAAGTGGAATTAATAAGTGGATGGAGGAGACAGAAATCTGAGAAAATAGTGAAGAGGTTGGTCCAGTCATTGGCACATAGGCTGGCGAAGACTGGAACTTGGTGTCAGAAGTGGGGTTCTTAGATGCCCACCAATGGTGGATGAGCAAGACATTTCAAAGCAAGAACAGAAAGTGCTTGATGACACACTGATTACCAGAACTGAAATAAAGAGATGAGTCAAAACATGACTCCCATATCCTGATGCTCAGTGATTAGGAAAAAGGATGTACAGCTCACCCACCTACCCCTCGGTTCACATGAGACAATCATCTGGTTTTGAGCCATTGCTCATCTGGAAATCCCCCGCTTGGCCAATACCTGATTTCTTCCCAGTCTCTGTCTACTTGTCTCTCTGTTGGATCTGATGCTAGGTACCCCATTCTCCTTGAAACACTACCTTCTCTTGCTTTTCGTGATCTGATTGTAATCTCCTTAGCTGGTTGATCATGCCTCTTCATTTTTGTTCTGTTCTTGTGTTGATTTCCTAATTTAGGTCTTGGCTCTTGAGTCCTTTGGAAAGCTGTGACTAATTCCTCGATTATACCTCTCTTAAAGCATTTACTTCACTGGAACAGTCTATGGCTATGTCTTTGATCTCACTGAGGGCACTAACTAGGATGTATCCATCCTTGTATCCCTGACATATAATACAGGAGCTGCTCCCCCTCCATATTCATTTCCCACCACTTTCTCTCTCTCACTCACCTTGCTCCAGTCACACTGACTGCCTTGCTGGTCCTCAAACACACCAGACAGACTCCTCAGGGCCTTTGCACTTGCTATTCTCACTGCCTGGAAATTCCCTCTCCAAGATCTTTGCATGAATCCTTCCATACAGGATTCAACTCAAATGTCAGCTTACCAGATTGGCCATCCTTGAACATCTTTTCTAAGATGGTCCAGTCCCAGTCACATTTCACCTCATCACCATGTTTTATTGTCACTTATCACTACCTAAAATTATCCCATTATCTATCTATTTGTGTATCATCTGTCTCCCATTAGAGAATTTAAACCCCATCAGAATAGGGTCTTTGTCTGATTTGTTCTCTGCCTCAAAGTATTCAATGAATATGTGTTGAATGAATGATTAATGAATAAAGATCCACTTCCATCCTTTCTGTAATAATGGCTGTGTCTATAAAGTACTTACTATGTACGAAGTACTGTTCCAAATGCTTTGCATATATTCATTAACTCATTTTATCCTTTAGGAGGTAGGCGATGCAATTATCACCCCATTCTACTGTTGGGTAAACTGAGGCACAAGAGGTTGGCCCAAAATTTTACATACAAGCCAATGGAGTCCAGATTTGGTACCCAAAGGTTGGGTGCTGTTGAACACCACTAAGATTATAAAGCTGATAAGAAGTTGGGTCAGGATTTGAACCCAGGCACTCTGGCTCCCAAGCCCATGGGCTTAACCACTATACTCTCTCCTGTAATTTCTCACAGATTCCTGGGTAACTCCACCTTGACCTTCCCCAGAGTTCCCTTTGAACCCACCTCTTCCTTCACTTCCTAGATGAAGTGGCACTTAACTTGTTTTTAATTCAGGAAGTCTGTGACTTAGGTTGGGAAAAAAAATCACATCTTAATTTTCACTACCTGTAGCTGAAATTATGAATGGAGGTAACAAATTACAGTCGTATTAACAGTGTTAGCAACACCTGTGACTTTGTCATCTACAGAAAGCGTATTTTTATGTCGCAATTATTGTAGATACCTTAAAATATCATTGCTTCTCATCACTACTTTGAAATTGTTAGGGCTGTCACCAGATCTCGTTTCTTACCAGTTATTAAAGAAGCACATTTGTTAACGGTATGCAAGTCCACCACTTAAGATATTTTGATAATGAATTTCCAATATAATTGGTCTTTGTGTTTGATTTTATGCATTTAAAAACACAGCTCTGGGAAAGCGTCCCTGGGCTTCACTAGACGGCAAAGGGCTCCATGACTCAGCAAATATTAAGGATCTCTGCCGTAGCCAATGAGCTAATGAGCCCTATTGAATCTCCATCTGACATGTTTCTGGGTCTCCCCATCTTCACGCTCCACATTCCTGTCCCAGTTCAGATCCACCCTGTCTGTTCCCTGATTCACAGCATTTCCTTCTTCCAGGCCTCCCTCTGGCTCACCTTGCCTTTCAGTTTTAAGACCCCACAAGAAATTAATAACTAATATCTACACTGAGTACTATGGTTTACAGCAGATGCTACAGAGAGCTCACAAAAACTTCCTTGGTCTATCCACATCTTGAGATATAAATATGTTAAGAACAAGTCAGGAGATTACACATAAAGATGGAATTTTTACCTTTTTTTTTTTTTGCCTGCATTGTGTCTTTGTTGCTGCGCGCGGGCTTTCTCTAGTTGCGACGAGTGGGGGCTACTCTTTGTTGTGGTGTGCGGGTTTCTCTTGTTGCAGAGCACGGGCTCCAGTCGTTGTGGTTCATGGGCTCAGTAGTTGTGGCACGCGGGCTTAGTTGCTCTGCGGCAGGTGGGATCTTCCCGGACCAGGGCTCAAACCCGTCTCCTGCATTGGCAGGCGTATTCTTAACCACTGCGCCTCCAGGGAAGTCCTGAATTTTTGCCTTTTCTCATAAAATCATGGCATCAATCAGCTTCTATTGAATGACGGCCATATCCTTCAGAGGGGGCTGGAGCTTTCCAGTTTGCCACAGGACACACCACTCCCTATTGTCTGGGATGGAAGCTGAGCATTCACTGAAATGTATCACCTTAAAGCAAGCCTGCCCCAATAATCTGTCACCTGACAAATGAGTTTGGCAATGCTGGTTTACAAAGTACTTTACAACTATTTCCTTATTCGAGCCTTCTAAAAGCCCCATAGGGTATGTAAGGTGGGGATTCTTACCATCCTATTTCACAGATGATACAGCTGAGGGCTCAGGGAAGTTAAATAACACACATGTGGTCACACAGAATAGAAAGAGCACCGGGGTTTCCATTCCCAGATTCTCCGTTCTTCTCACTGAACGGTGCTCTCTTCTGTAATTACTTTCTAAAACACCAATATGACGCTTCTCCCTTCTACTCGAAGACCTCCAATAGCCTGCCCAACAGGATAAATTCCAAGCTCCCCAACCTGGTATCTGAGCTCCTTCAAACCTGGAAGCCTCCCTTTAGAGATGTGCAGCTTCTGCCTTCACATTTGGCATTCTCTCTTTTGAAATCCAGCCTCTCCAAAATCCAGGTCCACCATGCTGTGAGGAGGACCAAGCTAACCCCATGGAGAGAAAGAGGCCACCAGAGACATGTGAGTGATGCCTCTTAGACTAGCTAGCCCAGTACAGCCATCAACACAGCACAGCCAAGTGAGAGACCCCAGCAGAAGCAGCCACCTGAGTTCTTTCAAACCCCTGACCTAAAGAATCCCAGAAACTAATCATCGAGTATTATTGCTTTAAATGGCTTTTACAATCTGGCCAGCTTCATCTCTCACCATTCCCTCAAACCCTCTCAACTTTCTCTCATTCGATGACTCTGGAAGGTACTTTCCCACGCTTGTGGGTGTGTTCTCGCTGTTCCTCCTCCTCGGCATGCCTCACCAGCCCTGCTTCCCATCTCCTGCCCCAGGAAACCCTCCTTACTATCTCCAAGACCCACCCCAGACTCTCTCCCCAACCTTCACAGCCCCATAACTTTGCTCAATCCTTTTCTTCAAACACAACACTCTCTATTACAGAAAGTTGTGGTCTCCTGCCTCAAAGGGGCAAAAAGTCTTTGAAGTCAACACCTTCCTTGACTCTTGGGAAATCCTGAACTCACTTAGGAAATTATACCAGCTGTGCCCAAGCGTCCCTAGGTTCCTTGAAGGGTCAACAAGTGGGAGAACTGGGAAGTTGGGGAAGCCCCCATGTACAGACTGTTCCCCAAAAGGGAAGGATGCGTGGGGCATCTGGGGTCGCTGGACCCTCAGGAAAGGTTCTAGGCCACCCCGAGGATTCTAGGTCCCAAACTTGTCTCAGAAGCAGTAGACTCTCCAACTTGAGGGAACCCTGCAGTCTGAGACATGGGAGGGTCTCAAACCAGTGAGGACTAATGACTCAAGGGACTTCTGGAAGCTTTGATATTTCATAAAACGTATGCCCCAAGAGGGAAAAATGATGACTGAGGTTACACTACCTACATCCAGAAGTGAAAAAAATAATAATAATACTGCAGAAGGCAGCTTCTAAGACAGCCACCAATGGTTTCCACTTCCTGATGCTCACATCTTTGCATTATTCTCTTTCCTGAGGAACTTGCTTCTAACCAATGGAATATCTCAACATTGAGAAGAGGTCACTTTTTCTTTTTACTGAAGTATAGTTGATTTACAAAGTTGTGCCAGTCTCTGCTGTACAGCAAAGTGACTCAGTTTTACACATATATACATTCTTCTTTTAATATTCTTTTCCATTATGATTTATTCCAGGAGATTGGACACAATTCCCTGTGCTATACAGTAAGACCTTGTTGTTTATCATTCTAAATGTAATAGTTTGCACCTACCAACCCCAAATTCCCAGCCCATCCCTCTCCCTCCCCTTCTCCCCCTTGGCAACCACAAGTCTGATCTGTATGTCTGTGAGTTTTTTCTATTATATAGATAGGTTCATTTGTGTCATATTTTAGATTCCACATATAAGTGATATCATATGGTATTTGCCTTTCTCTTTCTGACTTCACTTAGTATGATAATCTCTAGTTGCATCCATGTTGCTGCAAATTAGCACTATTTTGTTCTTTTTTATGGCTGAATAGTATTCCATTGTATATATGTACTGAGAAGGCGTCACTTTTGTAATTAGATTGCAAAAGATTCCAGCTTTTATCTTGCTAGCAGAGTCTCTCTCTATACTGACTTTGACAAAGCAAGCTGCCATATTGTGGAGGAACTGAGGTTGGGCCTCTGGCCAACAGCCAATTAAGAACCGAGGCCCTTAGTTCAATAGTTTGCAAGGACTGAACCCTGCCAAAAACCAGGTGTGGCTTGGAAGCAGATCCTTCCCCAGACGAGCCTTTGGATGAGAGCCCACTCTGGCCAACACCTTGATTATAGCCTTGTGAGTGATCTAGAAGCAGAGGACCCAATGAGCTGACATGGAGATCCCTGACCCATAAGAACTGTGAGATAATAAACATGTGTTATTTAAAGCCACTAAGGTTGTGGGAACTTGTTACATGGTTTATGGCCATTTGTTACACGGCACTAGGTAACTAGTACAAACACTAGCACTTATTTGATAATAACTACACACCAGACTGCATTCTAAGGCCTGTCCATGCATTAATTCACGTAAGTCTCACCCCAACCGTATGCGGAACTGAAGCGGAGAGGTTAGAGGACTTCCCCATCTGTTCAATGTCACAATCGGGATTGGAATCAGCACCACTCCCCTCTCCAAACATAAAGACACTTCCCCACACTCCTGAGTTTGTAAACCAACCTCCTACCTATTCAAGATACCCCTCTGCTCAGACAAGGAAACTAAAGATATGGATATTGGTAAGTAGTTCAAATGTACTGGGGAGAAATTTGAACTACTTAACAACAAGCAAGAGACACCACCCTTGGAGTGTGCATTGTTAGGAGGTGTAGGAGGACCCAGGAAAGGACTTGGCTGGAGGGGGAACTCAGGGGGCTCCGGGAAACGGCTATTTACTAACTGGTATGGAAATATGTTAATATTTGAACAATCAGCTGGAGCAATGTGTCCCAGCTGAATATCTGCACTGAATACACAGAGAGGAGATAACTGAAGCCAAAAGAATAAGAATCCAAACAGTGAATCAAACAAGAATAATTCCACGTTGGCTTAGGAATGAATTAGACGCCACGATTTTTTTTTTTTTAATCCCCCAACAGATTTTAAATTTCCTAGTTGTGTGTAAGCCTGGGAGCCTCCTCTGAGCGTATCATGAGCAAAGTGAAGAGTGATGACCCGAACCTTGGTTCTCAAGCATAACTACATGTTAGAATCACCTGGAAACTTCCAAAGTTCTCATGCCTGGACTCCACTCCCAGAGCGGGATTTAATGGGGGTATGGCCTGGCTGTTGGGAATTTTAAAACTTCCCAGGTGACCTTTAATGTGCATCTCAAGTTGGGAACCACGGACCTAAAGCCATGCTTCTCAAAGTGTGGTCCCCGGACCAGCAGTAGCATCACCTGGGAACTTGTGAGAAATGTAGATTTTCAGGCCCTGCCCTGACCTGCTGAATCCAAGCAGGCCCTGCAATACCTGTGTTTTGTTTGCTTGTTTGTTTGTTCGTTGTTTTCTGGTTTGGGGTTGTTTTTTTCCTTTTTTGGGCTGCATCGGGTCTTAGTTGTGGCATGTGGGATCTCTCATTGTAGCGAGGGCTCTTCGTTGCAGTGCATGGGCTTCTCTCTAGTTGTGGTGTGTGGGTTTTCTCTCTTTAATTGTGGCATGCAGGCTCTAGAGTGCATGGGCGTGGGCTCTGTAGTGGTGGCGTGGGCTCCAGAGCACATGGGCTCTGTAGTTTGCGGCACACAAGCTCTCTAGTTGAGGCGCAGGGGGTCAGTCGTTGTGGTGCGTGGGCTTAGTTGCCCCACGGCGTGTGGGATCTTAGTTCCCCAACCAGGGATCAAACCGCGTCCCCTGCACTGGAAGGCGGATTCTTTACCGCTGGACCACCAGGGAAGTGCCAATACCTGTGTTTTTTTAACAGGCCCTCCAAGAGGTCAAGGGGTGATGATGTGTCCTCAAGTCCATGAGAGCTGCCAGAATTAAAAATCTGCTACTGATTATCCTCAGGTCAGCCAAAGCCACATGGATGCACTGTCACCAAAAACTCTTTTCCGCTGCAAAGAAATCCAAGACTCCGTGCTGCTAACCTGCTGAGGTCAGCCAGAGTCCAGCACACAGACCTAACTCAGGTCTGGAGATTTTAGACACAGATCTAAAGAGAATTGGCAGCACTTAGAGGAACTAATCCGTGGCTAAGAAACCCAATCAGCTCTCCAGCCTGGCCCTGTTTGATGAAGCCTCTTTTAAATGGGGCATTCTTACTCTGAGGCAAGCACTGAAAAGTCCTAGAATGTTCCAGTAGGCCTACCAATAGGCCCAATGCGCAAGCTCCCTACCAATTTGTAAAGAAATTCAATCACACGTGTCTGCTGAAAAACCCAACACTTTCACATTAGTCTTCAAATGCTTCCATGTGTGCAAGGTTGCTTCTAGGAACTGTGCGTGCAGCTGTGAACTTTTATTTATTCATTTTTTAATAAATTTATTTATTTATTTTTGGCTGCGTTGGGTCTTCATTGCTGCACACGGGTTTTCTCTAGTTGCGACGAGTGGGGGCTACACTTCGTTGTAGTGTGCGGGCTTCTCGTTGTGGTGGCTTCTCTTGTTGAGGAGCAAGGGCTCTAAGCATGCGGGCTTCAGTAGTTGTGGTGCACAGGTTTAGCTGCTCCGTGACATGTGGGATCTTCCCGGACGAGGGCTTGAACCCGTGTCCCCTGCATTGGCAGGCAGATTCTTAACCACTGCACCAGTAGGGAAGCCCCCAGCTGTGAACTTTTTTTTTTTTAACAAATTTGTTTGTTTTTATTTTTGGCTGCATTGGGTCTTCGTTGCTGCGCGCGGGCTTTCTCTAGTTGTGGCGAGAGGGGGCCACTCTTCGTTGCAGTGCATGGGCTTCTCATTGTGGAGGCTTCTCTTGTTGCAGAGCACAGGCTCTAGGCGCATTGGCTTCAGTAGTTGTGGCACACAGTCTCAGTAGTTGTGGTGCACGGGCTTAGTTGCTCTGTGGCATGTGGGATCTTCCCAGACCAGGGATCAAACCCGTGTCCCCTGCATTGGCAGGCAGATTCTTAATCACTGAGCCACAAGGGAAGCCCCAGCTGTGAACTTTTAAATGACAGTTTTGAAAGAATATTCCAGTCCTTCTCTGGCCTGCGAGGAAAATGACAGAACCGTGGAAATAGACCCAGCTGGGCTGAAACATTTCTGAACTGTGTGACCTTGGAAAAGTTTCTTAACCACTCTGATCTCTAGTTTCCTGACTTAAAAAAGAGGGAAAGATAATTAAAGATATCCACCAAGATTGTCCTAAAGATTAAAAGAAAGTATGAGAGAGCCTATTACAATGATCAGCATGTGAATAGCATAATATGTGCTTAATAAATGTTAATACAGAACAAAAATAAATAGGCCCTTCAATTTGGGGCTTAGGGGAGACCACCGGTGGCTTTTGACATCACCCATCTCCAGAAAGCACCATCTGAAATATCTTCTCTTTGTTCCCACTAACTCTCACTATGATTTATAGCAGGGGTCAGCAAGCTACATCCTTCAGACTGATATGGCCCATCACCTGTTTTTGTAAATAAAGCTTTATTGGTACGTAGCCGTGCTCCTTCATTTACAAATTTTCCGTGGCCACTTTCGCACTACAAGGGCAGAGTTAAATTTTTGCAACAGAGACCATAGGACCACATGACCCCCAAGGCTGAAAATATTCACCATCTGACCCTTTACAGAAGTTTGCCAACACTAGATTAAGAGGTTAGGTTTTTAATCTCTTAGCCACAAACTCATTCCAATCTCACATCCTGCTTCCATTCAACCTTTACCGACCACCTACTATGTGCTTAAGCCCTAGTGATGCACAATCAATAAGATAAGGTCTGAGCCCTTTTGGAGGTCACAGCTGGGGTTGTGGGTAGATATTTGTTCATTTTATTTAATGTAACATATCTATAACATTTATAATGTTCCAGGCATCATTCGTTCTAAGCATTTTGCAAATGTTTAATCCTTGTAATAACCTTACGTTACTGTATTCTGAATTTTCTACATGAGACAGCTGAGGCTCAGAGAGGTGGGGTCACTTGTCCAAGGTCACACAGCAAATAGAACCAGAGTGTAAATCCAGCCAGGCTGGCTCCAGAGCCACTAAGCTGTGTGGGCTTCTTATTCAGAATCCCTTGACCTAAGATGCAGATTAGAGAAGCTACATGTATATATTGCCCAGATGGTCCCCAGACCACAAGAGGGGAAAGACAAGGGTGACTTTTCTTCCAAGACCCTGTTTTCTGAGCCCTGCCTCGTCAATGCACTCCCCAAGACCAGGTACTTTTGTAACCTCCCCAAGCACTCAGAGAGGCTGTGGCATTTGCCCAGGATCGGCCAGCTCTAATAGGATGGGCTAAAATTTGAAGGCAGCTCCTTTTGCCCTCAAATTTGTCCTTTGTACCACATTTGAGGCCCTCCAGAAGACCTTAAAACAATCAAGAACAGCCTCCTTGGATGCCCAAAGAACACATTTGCTTTGCAAAGTGGAATTTCAGGGAGATGGTGGGACTGTCTTTTAACTGTTGCTGGTCTGATTTGTGGCTTTGGGCTCACCCAGGAGGTTATAAGGCCTAACCCCTGCCCAAAGGGGCTTTGAAAATTGGAACTATTAGAAGGTAAGAAATTATGTCATTTTATCCCAATTTGGCCTCTGTTAGGCTGCTTCTAGTGGCCAGGATTTAGAGACTGGGTTATGTATGCCACTCTCACCTTAAGAATTTTATAGATTTCATTCTGAACCCATCTCAAGACTTGACACAACCCAGCCCAACAGATATTGAGTACCTTCTACCCACAGAGCTCTGTGCTGAACAATTCCAAAGATTCAAGTATCAATAAGAGAAGGACCTTGCCTTCGTGGAGTTTAGTACCTAAAGTGCAGGGAAAAGCTTAATGATTACAGTTCATTCATTCATTCTACTATGTGCCGGGTGTTTCCAAGTTCATGATCTTGTAAGCAGAGGAATTAAGAGCCTGGGATCTGGATTTGAACAGACCTGGGTTTCAATGTTGGTTCTGCCCTATTGACTTCATTATTTTTCTTTCTGTGCCTCAGTTGCCTCCTCTATGAAATGGGTGCTGGGGTAAGGACCGATTGAGCGGATGCCTTAAGCCCCTTGGCCCAAGGCTGGCTCATGATAGTTGTGGAATAAATGGGGACTGGTTTCTGTGTAGGCCCTGGATGCTGTGTACAGCTGCTTGTCTGTATGTCTGCCTCCTAGTCCAGGCAGATCCCCTTGAGTAAGAATGTAAGACTTGGAAAGAGGATATACTGGACAGAGAACTAAAGAGAAAATGGGGTTCACTTGTTCTAAGGGGCTTTCGGGTCTCTAAGCTAGAGACATAGAGAGGTCATCAATATAGAGGTTCACAGCTTTATAACAAATGCTAAAGGAACTTCTCTAAGGAGGAAACACAAGAGAAGGAAAAGACCTACAATAACAAACCCAAAACAATTAAGAAAATGGTAACAGGAACATACATGTCAATAACTACCTTAAATGTAAATGGGTTAAATGCTCCAACCAAAAGACATAGACTGGCTGAATGGATACAAAAACAAAACCTGTATATATGTTGTCTGCAAGAGACCCACGTCAGACTTAGGCACACATGCAGACTGAAAGTGAGGGGATGGAAAAAGATATTCCATGCAAATGGAAATCAAAAGAAAGCTAGAGTAGCACGTCTCATATCAGAGAAAATAGACTTTAAAATAAAGACTATTGCAAGAGACAAAGAAGGACACTACATAACGATCAAGGGATCAATCCAAGAAGATATAAAAATTGTAAATATTTATGCACCCAACATAGGAGTACCTCAATACATAAGGAAAATCCTAACAGCCATAAAAGGGGAAATAGACAGTAACACAATCATAGTAGGGGACTTTAACACCCTGCTTTCACCAGTGGACAGATCATCCAAAATGAAAATAAATAAGGAAACACAAGCTTTAAATGATACATTAAACAGATGGACTTAATTGATATTTATAAGACATTCCATCCAAAAACAACCGAATACACTGTCTTCTCAAGTGTTCATGGAACATTCTCCAGGATAGAGCATATCTTGGGTCACAAATGAGGCCTTGGTAAATTTAAGAAAATTGAAATCGTATCATGTATCTTTTCCGACCACAACGCTATGAGATTAGGTATCAATTATAGGAAAAAAATCTGTAAAAAATACAAACACGTGGAGGTTAAAGATTACACTACTAAATAACCAAGAGATCACTGAAGAAATCAAAGAGGAAATCAAAAAATACCTAGAAACAAATGACAATGAAAACATGATGACCCAAAACCTATGGGATGCAGCAAAACCAGTTCTGAGAGGGAAGTTTATAGCAATACAATCCTACCTCAAGAAACAAGAAACATCTCAAATAAACAACCTAACCTTACACCTAAAGCAATTAGAGAAAGAAGAACAAAAAACCCCCAAAGTTAGCAGAAGGAAAGAAATCATAAAGATCAGATCAGAAATAAATGAAAAAGAAATTAAAGAAACAATAGCAAAGATCAATAAAACTAAAAGCTGGTTCTTTGAGAAGATAAACAAAATCGATAAACCATTAGCCAGACTCATCAAGAAAAAAAGGGAGAAGACTCAAATCAATAGAATTAGAAATGAAAAAGGAGAAGTAACAACTGACACAGCAGAAATACAAAAGATCATGAGAGATTACTACAAGCAACCATATGCCAATAAAGTGGACAACCTGGAAGAAATGGACAAATTCTTAGAAAAGCACAACCTTCTGAGACTGAACCAGGAAGAAATAGAAAATATAAACAGACCAATCACAAACACTGAAATTGAGACTGTGATTAAAAATCTTCCAACAAACAAAAGCCCAGGACCAGATGGCTTCACAGGTGAATTATATCAAACATTTAGAGAAGAGCTAAAACCTATCCTTCTGAAACTCTTCCAAAATATAGCAGAGGGAGGAACACTCCCAAACTCATTCTACGAGGCCACCATCACCCTGATACCAAAACCAGACAAAGATGTCACGAAGAAAGACAATTACAGGCCAATATCACTGATGAACATAGATGCAAACATTCTCAACAAAATACTAGCAAACAGAATCCAACAGCACATTAAAAGGGTCATACACCATGATCAAGTAGGGTTTTTCCCAGGAATGCAAGGATTCATCAATATATTCAAATCATAAATGTGATATTAACAAATTGAAGGAGAAAAAGCTTATGATCATCTCAATAGGTGCAGAAAAAGCATTCGACAAAATTCAACACCCATTTATGATAAAAACCCTCCAGAAAGTAGGCATAGAGGGAACTTACCTCAACGTAATAAAGGCCATATATGACAAACCCACAACCAACATCGTTCTCAATAGTGAAAAACTGAAACCATTTCCCCTAAGATCAGGAACAAGACAAGGTTGTCCACTCTCACCACTATTATTCACCATAGTTTTGGAAGTTTTAGCCACAGCAATCAGAGAAGAAAAAGAAATAAAAGGAATCCAAATCGGAAAAGAAGAAGTAAAGCTGTCACTGTTTGCAGATGACATGATACTAGACATAGAGAATCCTAAAGATGCTACCAGAAAACTACTAGAGCTAATCAATGAATTTGGTAGAGTAGCAGGATTCAAAATTAGTTCACAGAAATCTCTTGCATTCCTTTACACTAATGATGAAAAATCTGAAAGAGAAATTAAGGAAACACTCCCATTTACCATTGCAACAAAAAGAATAAAATACCTAGGAATAAGCCTACCTAAGGAGACAAAAACCCTGTATGCAGAAAACTATAAGACACTGATGAAAGAAATTAAAGATGATACCAACAGATGGAGAAATATACCACGTTCTTGGATTGGAAGAATCAACACTGTGAAAATGACTATACTACCCAAAGCAATCTACAGATTGAATGCAATCCCTATCAAACTACCAATGGCGTTTTTCACAGAACTAGAACAAAAAAAATTACAATTTGTACGGAAACACAAAAGGCCCCAAATAGCCAAAGCAATCTTGAGAAAGAAAAACGGAGCTGGAGGAATCAGGCTCCCAGACTTCAGACTATGCTACAAAGCTACAGTAAGACAGTATGGTTCTGGCAAAAAAACAGAAATATAGATCAATGGAACAGGATAGAAAACACAGAGATAAACCCACACACATATGGTCACCTTATCTTTGATAAAGGAGGCAAGAATATACAATGGAGAAAAGACAACCTCTTCAATAAGTGGTGCTGGGAAAACTGGACAGCTACATGGAAAAGAATGAAATTAGATCACTCCCTAACACCATACACAAAAATAAACTCAAAACGGATTAGAGACCTAAATGTAAGATCAGACACTATAAAACTCTTAGAGGAAAACATAGGCAGAACACTCTATGACATAAATCACAGCAAGATCCTTTTTGACCCACCTCCTAGAGAAATGGAAATAAAAACAAAAATAAACAAATGGGACCTAATGAAACTTAAAAGCTTTTGCACAGCAAAGGAAACCGTGAACAAGATGAAAAGACAACCCTCAGAATGGGAGAAAATATTTGCAAATGAAGAAACTGACAAAGGATTAATCTCCAAGATATACAAGCAGCTCATGCAGCTCAATATCAAAAGAACAAACAACCCAATCCAAAAATGGGCAGAAGACCTAAATAGACATTTCTCCAAAGAAGATATACAGACTGCCAACAAACACATGAAAGAATGCTCAACATCACTAATCATTAGAGAAATGCAAATCAAAACTACAATGTGATATCATCTCACACCGGTCAGAATGGCCACCGTCAAAAAATCTACAAACAATAAATGCTGGAGGGGGTGTGGAGAAAAGGGAACCCTCTTGCACTGTTGGTGAGAATGTAAATTGATACAGCCACTATGGTGAACAGTATGGAGGTTCCTTAAAAAACTAAAAATAGAACTACCATATGACCCAGCAATCCCACTACTGGGCATATACCCTGAGAAAACCATAATTCAAAAAGAGTCATGTACCACAATGTTCATTGCAGCTCTATTTACAATAGCCAGGACATGGAAGCAACCTAAGTGTCCATAGACAGATGAATGGATAAAGAAGATGTGGCACATATATGCAATGGAATATTACTCAGCCATAAAAAGAAATGAAATTGAGGTATTTGTAGTGAAGTGGTTGGACCTAGAGTCCTAGAGATTGGACTTGAGGACACGGGCAGTGGGAAGGGTAAGCTGGGATGGAGTGAGAATGAGAGAGTGGCATGGACATATATACACTACCAAATGTAAATAGATAGCTAGTGGGAAGCAGTCGTATAGCACAGGGAGATCAGCTCGGTGCTTTGTGACCACCTACAGGGGTGGGATAGGGAGGGTGGGAGGGAGACGCAAGAGGGAGGAGATATCAGGATATATGTATATGTATAGCTGATTCACTCTGTTATAAAACAGAAACTAACACACCATTGTAAAGCAATTATACTCCAATAAAGATGTAAAAAAAAAATACTGTGAACACATGTAAAACACAGTATCCTGAAAAAATCTTATAATAAATTTCTTTTGTAAGAGAGAAAAAGTAGAGAGGTTCATGTTCCCAAGGATCAGTCAGCCCTTCACACAACAAACACTGGCACCTTCTATGCACTGGGCACTTTTCTAAGCACTGGGGACACAGTAGTGGACAAGAAAGACCAAAAAAACCTGCCCTCAAGTGGCTGGCAGTCTAATTTAGGAGAAAATACATAATTGTCAATAATGAACAGAGTGATATGATCCACCGGGCAGGGTAGGGGGTGGAGGGAATGGCTCTACATGAGAAGGTGACATCTGTGCTGAGATTGGAATGCAAGAAGGAGCCAGCCATGGCAAAAGCACTCCAGGTGAGGGAATAGCAAGTGCAAAGGTCCTAAGGTGAACAATGGCTTGAAAAAGCAGGGAACAGAAAAGTGGCTAGTGAGCCTTGGCCAAAAGTGAGAGTAATCATGGTAAAAGTGTAGGCAGAGAGGAAGGTGATAGACCCTACCTGGGTGGAAGCAGTTGAGAGAGCCTGGAGAAAAAGTGCACAGACACTGTCAAAAGAACCTTGCGGTCTTGAAAGGACAGACTTTTGGAGTGATGATGGCAGAATAAAAGATGGGAGGCAGGGCTTCCCTGGTGGCGCAGTGGTTGAGAGTCCGCCTGCCGATGCAGGGGACCCAGGCTCGTGCCCCGGTCCGGGAAGATCCCACATGCCGCGGAGCTGCTGGGCCCATGAGCCATGGCCGCTGAGCCTGTGCATCCGGAGCCTGTGCCCCGCAACGGAGAGGCCACAACAGTGAAAGGCCCGCGTACCACACACACAAAAAAAAAGATGGGAGGCAGCAGTGGGCAAGATGGTGACTCCGGGGGGGGGACGTTTGTTCACAAGCTGCTTGGGTTCCAAAGACTCACATGGAAAATCTGTTAGATCATAAGGGACACCATCTCTTGGGGGGAGGTGGGGGCGGTGGCCTCCCCAGGCCCTCCGTGGCTGGCTGCAGCCAAAGCTGCTAATTTAAAAGACAAAAGGAGGGTCTTTCTGCAGTAAAAACCAGGCAGCTGCACTGTAAAAGAAGCTCCCTGGGACCAGACCTATTTTTTTTTTTTAATCTCAACTAGGCTAGCATTGTCCAACTGCCTCCCTTGAAAAAGAAGAAAAAAACAGTGCTCTGATTCCCAAGCAGGTCTTCTTTAAAGGCCAAGTTTCAATTTAATTGTGATGTCTTAACAACCTGCTATCCTTTTATTTTTTTAACTTAGTGTAAACTAAGGCCTCTTGATGCCTAAAGGTTTACCCTCCTCAGGACAATACCAAACTGTTATCAAGCCTTACTACGGGCCTGCTCTGTTCTAAATGGCCTGCTATATAATAATGCATTGAATTTCACCTTTGTCAGAATCCCAGAGGCGGGTGTTAATGTTATCCCCTCGTTTACAGATGAGGAAACTGAGGGAGCAGAGAATAATGCCCCTCCTCCAGAGTCACAGAGTCAGTGAGGGTCAGAGCTGCAATTTGAACGCCTGTCATCTGGCTCCCAGCCCAGGAATTCAACCACACCCCAGACCAAAGACAGCCGGGCCCCACACTTGACCCCAAGATCCACCTGAAACCCTTCAGCCCTCCTGGGAGCCATTCAAGCCCTGAGACCCGTCGTCTTTCCCAAGCGCTTTGTGCATGAAAAAGGAAATCGCCATATATGTAATGACTGAGTATTATATGATGACAATTGGATTCTAGATTTGGGGCTGCCTTCCATTTCTCAGACCACCGCGAGCAGGAAGGGAGAGGCCAGGAAGAGGAAATGGGGAAGGGTTTGCTGACCGCTTCCCCGACCTCCGCTGTTCTGCGCTCACCGGACTCGGGAGCCACAGTGCCACCTGGTGGCTAGTTGTGGCAGTTGCAGGTAAGAAGAGGTGAACTCAGGGGAGTGTGGGGTCCCCCTGGCCTCTGTCTCCCCACGCAAAGACCAAAGTTGGCTGCCTATGGAACACTTAATCTGTGCCAGGAGCTGTTCCAGCCCAGGGGTGCTCAGAATTCTTCTGCAAAGGGCCTCAGAGTAAATTTTTTTGTTATTGCAGGCCAGTCTCTTACAAAGACTCAACTCTGTAGCTGTAGCCCAAGTAGCAACAGTCTGCACACAAACCCACCCGGCTGCATCCCGATAAAACTTCATGGTTACTGAATTTTGAATTTCATAGAATTCTCACATATCAAGGAATATTCTTCTTTTTATTGTTTTCAACCACTTAAATATGTAAAAACCTTTCTTAGCCCGTGGGCCATACAAAAACAGGGGTCCAGCTGGATTTGGCCCCCTGACTTTAGCTTGCTGGCGCCTGTTCTAGAAGCTGGGAACCTAGTAAAGAACAAACCAGAGAAAAATTCCTGCCCTCGTGGAGCCAGTGGAGAGAATACAGATAATCAACAAAATAAAAGCCAGATATATGATACCTATGAGTTGGTCATTGGTGCTAATGAGAACAACAAAGTAAGGCAGGGGGAAGTGACATGTATAGGGCCTGAATTTTAAATAGGTTGGTGAGGAAGGGCTCACCGAGGAGGTGACCTCTAAGTAAAGGCTAGAAGGAGGCGAGGAAGGAGCCATGTGGGTATTTGGGGGAAGAGTATTTCCAGTAAAGGGAACAGCCAGTGCAAAAGTCCTAAGGCAGGACCACCCTGATGCGTTTGATGAACACTGAGGAGACCCATGTGGCTGGAGCAAGGAAGCAAGGTAGAGGGTGAAAAGAAGTGAGAGCAGGGAGGTGACAGGCAAGGTGAGAGGGACTTGAGGACCTTGGGGAGGATTTTAGTTTCTACCTGAGTGAAGTGGAAGCCATAGCAAACCTAGGGCAATCTCAACAACCACTGAGGTCACCTTCAGGTTAAACATCTCTCTTTGGGGTCCAGTGGCATTAATCATTTTACCAACAGTCTCATATAATCCTAAAGAATCCTGATTTTCCCACTGAAAACCATGGAACTGTTCTGCTGGGTGTTGAAGATGGAGGCATTGGAGGGGAGGGGCAGAGAATAAGTGGGGAAATTGATTCACTAGAAGAATCAGTGTCTCCTTCCTCACCTTGCATATCCCCTCCTCTCAGCTCAGGCTCTGGGGACCAGACAATTCAGGCCACCACCCTCAGCCCCAGCTGGTGACCTGCAGGATGGCTAGACCTGAGTCCCCACATCCTAGAAATGGCCAGTTCTGACCTAGGAGTCGAGATCATGCCTTCCCTGTCCTGGCTGAGCCTCCAGATGCCTTGGTAACCCCTGAGAACTGTTTGCCCATCTGCATAAGGAGCAAAATAATAGTAATAATAATAATAATAATAACAGCAACAGTACCTACCCAAGCTGCTTCATGATTCTATTGCGTGCATGCAGTAAGACATGAAACTTAAAAATATTTTGGAAAACAAAGACATGCCACACAATCTTATTTATAACAATGGGGATGAGGATTAAATAAGTTAATATATATAAAGGGCTTGGTGCTGTGCCCCACACATAGTAAATGCTCCATAAATATTGGATATTATCATTATCACCTCAGCGTATTATTTATGATACTCATTGCAGTTCGCTTAGCTCTCCTCTCTCCACCCTCCATTCTCCCGCCCACGTCCTCTATTTGATGACGATGATGATGGCGGCTCAGAACTGGCTGCTCAGACCGTGGTCCACCGACAGCAGCATTGGCTCCAGCTGGGAGCTTGTTAGAAAGAAATGCAGAGTCCCAAGCCCTAGCCCAGACCTGCTGAGTCAGAATCTCCATTTAACAAGACCCCCCCCCTTCAGGTGTTCAAAAATGCATTAAGGTGTGAGAAGAACTAGCCTGGAAATTTCTTCCTCAGGGAGGCCTTCCCGGCTCCCCCCAGACTCTTGCTCGGCCCTTTCTAGGCACTATTCCTGCTTGTCACTATTTGTTTCATGTTGGTTTTTCCTGCTGAGTGGAGAGTGTCATTCTGGAAAGAGCAGACTATTGGACTGATGTGTTCCCAAGGCCCCACATGGAGCTGAGAACAGAGGTAATGTCCTAAATATTGGTGTAAGGAAGAATGGGGGAGAGGAAGGGAGGGGTGAAGGGGTGAAGAAAGGTGGTAGGGTAGGCGGAGAGGAGAAGGGAGGGAGGAGGGAAGGGGATGAAGGGGAGAAGGGGAGGAAGGAGGGGGATAGAGAAAGGAGGGAGACAAAGGAGAGGAGGGAGATAGATGGACAGAGGAAGTGGGAGAAGAAAGGAGAAAGGGAGGGAGGAGGGAGAGGGATGGAGAGTAGGAGGGAGGGAGAGGGATGGAGAGTAGGAGGGAGGGAGAGGGATGGAGAGTAGGAGGGAGGGAGAGGGATGGAGAGTAGGAGGGAGGGAGGGGGATGGAGAGGAGAAGGGAGAAAGGGAGGGGGATGAAGTGGAAAGGGGGAGGAGGGAGAGGAATGAGAGGAGGGAGGTAGATGGAGGGAGAATGGAGTAAGGGGAAGGAGATAGGGATGCAGGAATGAGGAAGGGAGATAGAGTGCGTGGAGAGGAGAAGGAGGGAGGAGGGAAGGGGAAGGAAGGAGGGAGAAGTGAAGGGGAGGAGGGGGGAGGCAGCATCTCCTCACTCAACTCTTCGTGCAAGAACCTCCAAAGTGGGTTAGGTGCAGCCCCAGTGAGTACATCTGTGAAAGTATGGAACCAAATTCTTGAACTTCCATGTCTGCTACTGTTTCATCTACAATGAAGCACTGGACTTTATTAACCCTTCATGTATGGTTGACTAAATCCACTTAGCTGCTTGGCAGCAACCCTCCCTCATTCATTCTCATCTGGTGCCTTCATTCGACAGATATTTACTGAGTGTCTATGGGTGCCAGCCTCGGTCTCAGGCGCTGGGGACACAGTCGAGCATCCTTGCCAGGGACGTTCTAGTGGACAAGACAGACAAGAAACAGGATAAAGAACCGTGTCGTGGTGATGCACTGTGGTCTCCTGAGACCTGTGTAAATGGGTTGATGGATAGGGATATTGGCTGGTGAAGTGGAAGATCCCTGCCTGGAAAGAAAGGGTTGAAGGAAATAGTAACAAGAGCAGAAAGGAACAGTGAGAATTGGCAAAGCTGGGACTCTGTCCCCTCCTGGTACCAGCACTCCATCAGTCACAGGAAGAAATAGAAACCATAGTGATCTCATTGAGTCTGTATCAGAAGATGGCCAAAAAACGTTCCAAATTCTCATGAAGACATTTTGCAATGTGGAGTCATGTTCACTATGGTTAGCTTCATCTTGGTGGGCACTGTGCCTGGGTGGGATTCCTAAGGATAGGCAAAGCCACTATAGTTAACAGGATTTGAAAAAATAAAGTTTCAAACAGACGATTCAGAATGGGGCATATTCTATAGGACAATTGATGTGGTTTATTCTATGATAAATCACAACGGGATAGGAGAACGTGAGGGGTGGGAGAGAGAGAATCCTTGTAGACTAAATAAGACTGTAGAATTACCATATGATCCAGGAATTCAAGTTCTATGTATAGATCCAGAAGAGTTGAAAACAGGGTCTTGAATATATATATATATATATATATATATATATATATATATATATATATATATACCCATGTTCACAGCAGCATTAGTCACAATCTCCAAAAGGTAGAAACAACCCAAGTGTCCATCAGTGGATGAATGGATAAACAAAATGTGGTCCATCCATAAAATGGAATAGTATACAGTCTTAAAAAAGAAGGAAATTTTGACACATGTGACTCCACGGATGAACCTCAAGGGCATTATGCTAACAGGACAAACACTGTATGATCTCACTTAAATGAGGTCCCTAGAGCAGCCAAATTCATAGAGACAGAAGGTAGAATAGTGGTTGCCAGAGGATGTGGGGAGGGAGGATTGGCTGTTAGTGTTTAATGGGGACAGACTTTCAGTTTCCCAAAATGAAAGGAGTTCTGAAAATGGATGGTGGTGGTGGTTGAACAAAATGTGAATGTACTTAATGCCACGAGCTGCACACTTAAAAATGGTTAGAAGGGTAAATGCTATGTTATATCTATTTCACCACAGCTTTAAAAAAGAGATATGGCCACCAAATGCAAGACACAGACTTTCCTGACTCAAAGAAATCAACTGTAAAAAAAAAAACAAGCAGGGAAATTTGAATGTGGGCTGGAAATTAGGTGATGTAAAAATCATTGTTGGGCTTCTCTGGTGGTGCAGTGGTTGAGAGTCCGCCTGCCGATGCAGGGGACACGGGTTCGTGCCCCGGTCCGGGAAGATCCCACACGCCGCGGAGCGGCTGGGCCCGTGAGCCATGGCCGCTGAGCCTGCGCGTCCGGAGACTGTGCTCCGCAATGGGAGGGGCCACAACAGTGAGAGGCCCGCGTACCGCAAAAATAAAATAAAATAAAATATATATTTTTAAAAATCATTGTTAATTTTGTCAGTGTGATATTAGTAAGAAAATGTCTATGTGCTTTAGACATGTAGTCTGAAGTTTGTAAAATCATATAAGGTCTGGGATTTGCTTTAAAATAGCTCAGAAAATAGGAAAGGAAAATGGATTTATGATGTAAGTCTGACAAAATCTTGATAATTAGTGTATTTGGGTGATGGGTTTGTCGGGTTCACTGTGCTCTTCTCTCTGCTCTTAGTGTATTTGAACATTTTCAGAATAAACAGATCTGACAAAACACAGTTTTTGAAAAGTGAAGGCAAACTTCTAAAACACGATAGTGGGGGGAGGGGGAAGGGATAAATTAGGAGTTTGGGATTAACATATACACACTACTATATATAAAATAGACAACCAACAAGGACCCACTGTATAGCACAGGGAACTCTACTCAATATTATGTAATAACCTATAAGGGAAAAGAATCTGAAAAACTATATATATAGTTACATATATAATCACTTTGCCGTACACCTGAAACTAACAAAACATTGTAAATCAACTATACAATTAAAAAGTAAAATAAAATAAAATTTTAAATAAAAATGAACTTAAAAATTAAATTTTAAAATAATAAATAAATAAATAAAAATTAAAATGTGTAACACACACAAAAAACACGTTAGCAACAGTATTTTGTACCACTAAATTTAAAAAATTAAAACCATTTAAACATACTTATCTCACTGATGTCTCATCCTTTGGGTATTTCTATTATTATGTATATTTTATAGTGCATATAGTAAATTCAGCAGAATACTTATATAATCGATAAGCAAAAATATATACATTATGTGCGTGTTGAAAATGTGTTTGTTTTACTGGTAGGGGTAGATTAGAAGTTTGGAGATTGTAGCTATAAAGACCCTTCAAGTCTTTTTATGGTCCTAGAAAGTGACTGGAATGGGAAACTGGGGCATAAGTTAGCCATTCAAGGAGGTTGTGATGGAAATGGTACTGTAAGCAACGTCTCCTGATTCTGAATACCCTACAATGCTTCCCTCTTTCTCCCTGATGTGGCTGACTTTATTTTCTGAGTTATTTAAGAGAAAATCCCTGCCACTTGCTGTTGTAGAAACTCTTCAGCCAAATGATTAAGAGTTTGAGTTTGGGGCTTCCCTGGTGGCGCAGTGGTTGAGAGTCCGCCTGCCGATGCAGGAGACACGGGTTTGTGCCCCGGTCCGGGAAGATCCCACATGCCGGAGCGGCTGCACCGGTGAGCCATGGCCGCTGAGCCTGCGCGTCCGGAGCCTGTGCTCCGCAACGGGAGAGGCCACAACAGTGAGAGGCCCGCGAACCGCAAAAAAAAAAAAAGAGTTTGAGCTTGGGACTCCGACAGGTTGGGGTTCGAATCTCAGTTCTGCCAGTGTCTAGCAAGTTACTTCGCCTCTCTCAGCCTCCCTTTATTCATCTGTAAATTGGGGATAATGTAGAATCTACAGCATGGCAGAGTTATGACAAGACAACAAGATCAAAAGTGTTTGGCATACAGTAGGTGCCCAATAAACATTAGCTGTCATTATTATTAGAAATTATAGTTATCATTTTCCTTGGGCAACAGGGTTTTTAAATTCTTTAAGTCACTGTGACACTTTTCCTTATCCTAAAAATCTATTTTCAGTGGGCATGCAGAAATAACTCACCCTAACCCCTTAAAGAAGCCTCATTTTCTGCAAGAACTAATCAAATTTCTTTTTCAAAAGAAAATAAAAGGGGCTTCCCTGGTGGCGCAGTGGTTAAGAATCCTCCTACCAATTCAGGGAACACGGGTTCGAGCCCTGGTCAGGGAAGATCCCACATGCCGCGGAACAACTAAGCCCGGGCACCAGGACTACTGAGCCTGTGCTTTAGAGCCTGTGAGCCACAACCACTGAGCCTGTGTGCTACAACTACTGAAGCCCAAGCACCTAGAGCCCGTGCTCCTCAACAAGAGAAGCCACCGCAATGAGGAGCCCGCACACCGCAACGAAGAGTAGCACCTGCTCACCACCACTAGAGAAAGCCCACACGCAGCAATGAAGACCCAATGTAGCCAAAGAATAATTAATTAATTAATTAATTTTAAAAAGAAAGAAAATGAAAGGAAACAGGAGGTGAATGGAAATAAATGGGAAGGGAGGGGAGAGAGAAGGCGGGTCCTGGAGAGGGGATAAGAGAGGAGTGGTATTTAGCATTGCAGCTGCAGGTATTAAGTGCACCCTGGTTATTTATGAAATGATGGGTGGGTGGATGGATGGATGGATAGAAATATGGACAGGCGAATGGATGTAAGGATGGATGGGAGGATAGATAGGGAGATGGATGAATGGATAGATGGATAGAAAGATGGGTAAGTAAATGTGTGCATGGAAGGATGGATGGATGCATGCATGCATGCATGCATGGATGGATGCATGGATGGAAATGTGTGCAGGTGAAGGGATGGATGGATGGGGAGATGGATGAATGGGTAGATGGATAGAAAGATTGGTGAGTGGATGGATGGATGGATGATTGGTGAGTGGATGTGTGGGTGAGTGGATGGATGGACAGGTGGGTGGGTGGCTAGATGTGTGGATGGAGAGGAGAGATTGTCAAAAGGAAGACAGCATGGGGAAAAAAAAATAAAGCTTGGTCACCACGTTGCCTTTCTAGATGATGCCTGAATATGCCACCAGATGTCAGCCTAACCTCAGGAAACCACCTCAGAGGCCACATTGGCTCCACCTTTCTCACCTAACCTGAAGCCCTCCAATTCAAAATGAGCACTGGCTCCTTTCGATAATACAGTTTTCATCGCGCTCTGCACTTACACACTTCTCATCAGTACACTCCAAACCCAGCTGGCATTTATAGCCCAGCTCCCCCTTCCAGCAGACAGAAGGAAGCCTGGCGAAGACACTGTTCGCTTCCTAGAGGTCAGACTGGCTGGCGTGAAGCGGGTGGGAGAAGGGATTTCCGGGTCCCCGGGAGCGATTAGTGTCCTTGTCAGCCTCAACTCCAAGAGCCCTAAACTCATATTCACATCCCACTTGCCTGCTGTCTGCCCAGGAATCCACTCAGCTCTGAGCCTTGGCCAAAGAAGCTCTTGAGAAAAAGAAAAAGAAAAAAGTACCAGCTCTCCCTCCATACGGGGGGACTGAGCCTTCACACAAACCGCCTTCAACCCTCCAACAGCCTAGAAAGAGAGACTTCAGAGGTGGTGATCGAGCCCAGAGAGGTCACTTGCCCAAGATTACACAGCAGAGCTGTCTCAAAGCCCACCCTTCCACCCTATGGTGGCTCCCAGGAGAAGACCCACTTTGGGCGTCACTGGCAAAGAGAAAGGGGTCCCAGGACCAGAGTCACCGGAGTCACCACATTCTCCCAACCCGGCACCCACCCCCTGCCCACCCCACTTCTCAGGTTTAGGCTCAGGGCTTGAGGTGGAAGTGTGATTCCCGCTTCCCCACCCCACCCCCCACCACCAGAAAGTGGCATTTCTCATCCTGGTTCGGAAATGTCCATCCCATTGGAAAGATTTGCCAACCCCTCTGAGTGGACACTCACAGAACCCCGGAGCAGGGTCCTGCGAGCACGCCCCGCCACGCCCACAATTAACCCCTTTGTTGCTGCCCCGTGGGTGCCCCAGGGGTTCACAGAAGGGACTCCAGGCAGCGGGTATGGATCAACAGGCTGGGAAGGAATTTGAGATTTGAGATTTCAGCAACCAGCCCAGCCGTATGAATCCGCCCCCGCACGCCAACCCCCACCTCCGCCACCCCGCCGCAGAAGCTTGTCAGAAACAAGCGTTACCTGACCCCAAGAGACCCCGTTTACTGCTCCCCAACCCGGGTCCCTGTCCCGGGCTGGGGCTGGCCGTCCACCCCGTGCATACTCACTCCCATTCTTTCCTCCTGGCCTGGGGGGTGCTGTGGATTTTGTGCGCCTGGTGGGCCAAGATGACATCCCGGTGGTCCACCACGCCGCCCCGCCGCTTCAGGGGAGGGCCCTTGCAGCCGCCGCTCATCAGGTGGGTCCGCGAGTCCTGAGGGATGCTGACTGTGCCCGCGGGGGCGCCGTCCGTACCTGCAGGCCCCAAGCCGCGGTCGTGCAGGGCATCATAACTGCGGGGCGAGAACATGGGGTCCGGGACCCGGGAGGACTTCGACATCCATGGGCCTCACGCAGAAATCCCAGGGTCTTCTGCCTCCAGCCCGGGATGAAACTAGAGGAGGAGAGAGAAGAGAGCGAGAAAGAGCGAAGGTAAGGGGGATGCAGAGAGCAAACACAGGGAGGAAGAGAAGGGAGGTCGGAGGACCGCACAGGGGGCTGGCCTCCTTTACAGGAAGTCAAAATACACCCAGGCCCGGCCCAACGGGATTTAGTATTTCCTTGGCAACTCGGGGCTGGGAAGCCAGTTCTTAGGAGCTGCCCAGCAACAGAGGCAGCACCATGGAGCAAAAGACCACGAGGCTGTGTCGCAGAGCACTCGGTCCACCTCCCAGGTGCCCGCCACGGAGGGTGGGACCCCGTATTTCTCAGCATCTCAGTGTTGCCCTCGGCAAAATGGGTCATCAAGAGCCTGCTTGTTCACTCTCGGCTGGTCCCTGGGTCCTGTGAGCTCCAGAGTGTCATTTAGAAAACTAAAAGGGCGAGTTCAAAGGTCGTTTTAAAAATCCACACAGGGTATGGCCATCTGTGAGTGAGCCCGCTCTTTGCCACCTTGGCTGGTTCTTTAAAAAGAGAAAAGGGACAGAGTTCTTGCCTCTCATGAATATATCAGCTGGGTATTCAGCCCCAGAGGGACTGAGAGCCCAGAAAAGATCTTTGTCTCCATTTCATTCACTTATTCACTCAACAAACGCTGAGCGAGCAGCCACTGTGTACAGGCCTTGCACTGGGTGCTGGGGACACAGTGTAAGTGAGACACGCAAATGTTTCCCTCTTCGTGGCATGGAGGTTCTAGAGGGTGAGGTAGACGCTGAACAAAATAAGTACATCACGTGGAGATTAGGAGCTGAAAAGTGCAGTGGAGGGCAATTAAGCAGGAAAGGTATATTCATTTGCTGGAGTTGCCATAACAAAGTACCACATGCACGGTGGCTTAAACAACAGAAATTTATTTCATCACAATTCTGAAGGCTGCAAGTCTGAGATCAAGGTGTTAGCAGGGTTGGTTTCTTCTGAGGCCTCTCCTTGGCTTATAGATGGTTGGCTTCTCCCTGTGTCTTCACATGGTCTCCCTTCTGGGTGTGTCTGTGTCCTAATTTCCTCTTCATTTTACCTTAATTACCTCTTTTTTTATTTCTTTTTTTCCCCAAATGGTAGGAGAACTTTATTTTTTTTTAAAAAGTCCTCTTTTTAACCTGGCCCCTTCCCCCACCACTAAAAAGCAGGTTTATTGCTGAAAAGGAATCCATTTATTTGAGCATACTCTTTTTAGGCAATTTCAATTTCTTCCACTCTCATAACACCACTCTGTATTTCTCACTGCCAGTCTTCTCTTTAAACACTTTTTTTTTTTCAGGAGAATCTGCATCACCGTCTCTGTTTCTGCTTCTTTATCCTCTCCCATTAGAAGATCCAACCTATCTCCCACTTTCACCATGCTGCTTTTCTTCCATAATTTTCCCCCATTTAGCCTGAGTTCACCTTTGTGGGGTTTACTTTATTTCTTCTGATATCTAGGCCTAGCTTCTGAATAACATCATACCAAAAAGACTGAGCTACTTTTCTTCAGGTCTTTATAATCTTTGACCCCAGTGGGGTCGTCCTCAGGCTTCTCTTCCTGCTCACTCATTATGATCACTCTCTTCATCAGAGTCCCCTCCATCTTCTACTTTTTGAAGAGTCTTTTTAGTGGATTTCTTAGAGCTTATATGACTTTTGAGTCTTATGGAAAATTGGAAAATATATTCTGGAGATATTAAAAGCCTTGGGAGTCTCAGTGAGACAATGTTACACAAAAGTGTTTTATGGGAATTCCCTGGCAGTCCAGTGATCAAGACTCTGTGCTTCCATTGCAACCAGTTCAATCCCTGTTTGGGGAACTAAGATCCTGCAAGCTGTGCAGTGCGGCCAAAAAAACAAAAATGTTTTATAATGTGACGCATTTAACTTGGTACTGGAAAAACAAAAGTATTGATTCCAGGAAGCACAGTGTTCGTGTGAAGGTGTCTCTGCAGAGTCCAATCCAGGCATCTGACTCTTTAAACACTGCTGGGCAATCTGACACTAGCCATAGCCGTGGTGCAAATGACCTTCCTGAGTCCTCAAGGTCAAGGGAAACTGGACACCGGCATCCTTGAGCTCCCGATCTGCGCCTGCTGCCAGCAGGAGTAGCCAGGCCCAGGGGCAGACAGCCTCAGCCCACCAGGCTCTCACGGACCCTACAGCCCCCGGGGGTCCACAGGGCATCCCAAGCTGGCCAGATCCAGGCAGGATGCGATAGACTCACAGGGAGACCTGGCAGGAGTGTAGGCAAGGAAGAGGAGCCTTAATTATGTCTTTAAAAGACCCTCTCTCCAAATACAGTCACATGCTACTGTGGGTTAGAACTTCAACATATGAATTTGGGGGCAGGAGATGCAATTCCGCTCACCGCAGAGGATGACAGGAAGTGATGGGTGGGCTGGTTATTGTATTAAATAGGGGGTCAGAGATGGCCTCACTGAGGAGGTGACATCTGAGCAGAGGTCTGAAGGGGGTGACGCAGTCGTTCTGCTGGGTGTCTGAGAGGAGAGTGTTCCAGGCAGAGAGAACAGAACATGCAAAGGTCCTGAGGCATGGCTGTATGTGACTTGCTCAAGGAACAACGAAGGGGCCTGGGGAGCTCTGAGTGAGGAGCAGAGTAGAGGAGATGAGGGCGGGGAGGTGACAGGGCAAATCACTCAGGACCTTGGTTCTTCTAGGAGTGAGATGGCCCATGGCTTTCAGATCCACAGCTCACCCAACAGCATATTTTTAACCTCAGACTGATTTTTTCCACCTATCAGCCCCCACCACTAGCCTCCCAGTGTCTGTCCAAGAAAAGTAAACCCACTGGAAGGCCGGCATGAATGAAGTAGAATTAGGAGCCTAAATCTCATGCACAAATATTGCAAGAGTCACCTCAACACCCAGAGGTGTAAGGAGATGGGTTCAAAGAACCAGGTGTGGGAATAGAGGCTAATCTCCCTCCTGGCTATTTCCTCTTGCTCTGCTTAAAGCCTTCAAAGAAATGAGAGCTCTCCCAGCCTCTCCTAAGAAGACCAACTCATCATCTCTGATGGTTCAGCTTCCTCTCATCATTCAGGCTGTGGTCAGATGCAGGGACTCCCCATCACAGCTTCCAATGAGGTCTTCCTCGTGGGGCTTTATCTCAGGATGTTGGTGCCATACGTACAAGGATCTTGACCTGTCTTGTTTGCCATTGGGTCCCTGACACCTTAAATATTTCTTACCTGAATGAATGAATGAGTGGTCTTAGGGATGCGTCTACCCAAGAAAACATCATCAAGCACCTAGAAGACTGCTGCCGGGGCTCCAGGACTTCTCCTAAGTAAGGAAGGGATGAAGCGTGGTGGGAAAGAAGGCTTATTCCAGAGCCAGGTCCAACCCCAGCACACAATCAACTAGCTGTGTGGTCCCCAGCATTACTTAATCCTCTGAGTCTCTGTCTTCTCCTGCACGAGGTGGGGATAATCATAAGTAGTACAGAGAGCCATTGTGAGGGGTCAGTGGGTTAACCCGTGGGAAGGCAGCGCCCTGAGCACAGCACCAGGCCATGAAAGCACTTGGTCAACATTGGCTCTCAGGTGGCTATTGTGGCAGGTGGTTGGAGCCTGGAAGCTGGGGGAGGGCGGGGAGCAGCTGCTCAAGCAACACCACCGAGTGTGCTCTGCAGAGCCCTCACGGGTGCTTTTAACAACAGAGCCCCACCTGTCCTGTGTGTACACACAAGAAACAAACACATCCCCAGCCAACGGGCGCTTCCAGCCAGGTGTCCTTCCCTGGCACCTGCGGGGGCCCGTGACGAGGTGTGCTGTTCCCTCTCTCTGTTTGTCCAACCACAGTGCAGAGAAAATGGCAAAGCGTGTGGGGTTTGCTTCCCCTAGAAGTAGCCAGGTTCCACGAATAGATGCAAAGAGATGACAATGAGGGAAAAGCAAATAGAAGAAAAGAAGCGGCATTAAAGAAGCGGCATTAAGCCTGAGGCCACAAAAAAACCTTACTGTTAATGTAATCAGAATAGAACTTCCCTGAAGTACCAGGTATCGCGTGTGTCTACTTCCCTGAATCCAAACTGAAACCACACTTGAGAGGGGGGGTTGACCCCCATTGCCAAGCCTGGACCAGCCTGAGTTGCCATAGCAACCAGATGGTACCTGGAGATGCTCCTGATTAATACAGGCTGGTCCAAGAGCTACCGGGGGAAAAGCAGGGAGGGAGGGACAGCAGGGAAGTCTGGGGGCCTTCTGTGTACCACCCCCACATGGACAGGGACATTTACACAGCTGGGCTGGGCACCAGGCTTCACCACCCACAGGCAAAACTACTAAAAACTAGTAAAAGATATGGCACCTAAAAGTAAAGGACTTATGGTTACCAAAGAGGAAAGATAAGGGGGAGGGATAGGAGGGATAGGATTCCAAATTAGGATTTGGGGAGTAACAGACACACACTGCTAAATATAAGAAAGATAAACAACAAGGACCTACTGTATAGCACAGGGGACTATTCTCAATATTCTGTAATAACCTATATGGGAAAAGAATCTGAAAAGGAATATATATATATGTATATATATGGCACTTTTCTGTATACCTGAAACTAATATAACATTGTAAATCAACTATACTTCAATAAAAAAATTAATTAAGGGAATTCCCTGGCAGTCCAGTGGTTAGGACTCCCCCCTCTCACTACTGAGGGCCCGGGTTCGATCCCTGGTTGGGGAGCTATCAATAAGGTCCCACAAGCCACACAGCGCAGCCAAACAAATAAATAAAAATAAAGTGTGATTTAAAAAATTTTAATACAAAAATTAAATTAAATTAAATTAAAATAAAAGTAGAGGAAAAGCATTCTCTAAAACTTCACAGGCTCCTTAAACACATTAGAGAGGATGGGAACTCAAAAATGCCCCACGAGTTCCTTCATCCAGGAAACAAAAATAAGACCAGGCAGGGCCTGGAATGTAACCCTACAAGGCTTCAATTTATTCACTGGTGTGGGAGGATGTCTTTTTTCTCCATTTGGGAGGAAAATTTTAAAACTAAAAATAGCCAGTAATTTCACTCCTAAGTGCATCTAGCCACTGAAAGTCATGTTCATAAAGCTCTATTCATAGTAGCTGAAGACTGGAAACAACCCAAAGGTCCAACAACAAGAAAATAGTAAAATAGGGTGTGATGCATCCATCAAACAGAATACTACACAGCAATGAAAAAGAAGATGCCACAGGCAGTGTGGATGAATCTCACAGACGGACACAGAGCAGGACCCACTGTGTGATTCCACTGATATGACATTCAGAAACAGGTAAAACTAATCTATGGTGATGAGAGTCAGAATACTGTTGACCTTTGGGGTGGAAGGGGTGTTGGGCTAAAACAACAAGGGAGCCTACTGGTAGGACTGCCAGATAAAACACAGGATGTCTAGCTATATGAGATATACTTATGATAAAAATCTATTCATTGTTTATCTGAAATTCAAATTTAACTAGTGGTCTCCTATATTTTTTTAATTTGCTTAACCTGACAACCCACTGAGGGGATGGAAATTCCTTAAACCTTTACCTGGGTGATGGTGGGGAAACAGTATACAGACATGTGTAAAAATTCATTTGTGCAGTTTTCTGCATATTTGTTACATCATTACAAATATTTTTAAAGCTAAAATAATCATACTAAATTCATTAAGAGAAATTAGATATGCCCTTCCTCCTTACAATCAAGCTTTGAATTGGGCAGAAAAAGGGATATAAGCCGGATATCCCCACCCAAACACAAGTCCCAGAGGAAGTGGGAAATCTATTCCGTCGTGTTACAGATAACACTGAGGTTCAGAGAGGTGCGATGGTTCACTCAAGGTCAATCAGCCTGGAACAGACAGGTCAGGGATGTAGATCCAGGTTTCCTGGGACTCCCAAGGCCTCTCTCTGAGGTCCAACCCAGAGTCTGACACTGAGCTTTTTCCTTGCCAGGCCCACTTCTCCCCAAACATAAACAATCAGGGGTAGGAAGGATTTTGTCCCCCATGATCTTGGCACATGAGTATGTTACATAACATGGCAAAAGAAAGTGGAACTAGGTTACGTGCTTTAAAATAGGGAGAGTATCCTGGGTTATCCCTATGGGCCCAAGGTCATCACATAGGCCTTTAAAAGTAGAAGAGGGAGGCAGAAGAATAGGTCAGAGATGCTATGGAAGGTGAGGCAGGAGAGCTAAGAAGCATGAGAGAGACTTGATCCATGGTCATCAGTTCTGAGATGAAGGAGACACAAACCAAGGAATGCAGGTGGCCTCTAGAAGCTGAGAACAAACTCCGGCTTCCAGCCAACAAGGAAACAGGACCCCAGTCCTGCAACAGCTTAATACCAACTTCTGCCAACAGCCTGAATGAACAAGCAAACGGATTCTTCCCAGAGTGTCCAGAAAGGCACACAGCCCACCAACACCTTGACTGCAACCCAGCCAACCCTATCAGACTTCCAACCCGTGGAATCTGTGAGATCATAAATGCATGCTGTTGGTAAGCTAGTCATTTTGTGGTAATTTGATATGGCAGCACAAAAAAACTAATACACAATCCCAATCATGTAGAATAATTTTTACAAGAATTTGTAAAAACTGTGAGATTATTTATATGTATCCATATATACAGGTATCTATATAGATGCATATATGTACATAAACATATATACATAAAAGTCTGTGACTTTTTTTGCACTTAATAATATATCTTAAGTGACATTCTGCACCAGTTCTGAAAGGGTTTTCTAATGACTCCATAGAATTTATCTAGCGTGGACATCGGGCTCTTTTTCATCTTTTGCTGTTCCTCAAAATGTTGTAGCCATCATTTTGTACATAAGTCCCCATGAAGCTGCTACAAGTTTTTCTGTAGGATGAATTCTAGAAGTGGCCTTGCTATCAATATTTTAAAGATTATGTGCGTTTTAAAATTTGACAGATACTGCCACCAAAATGAAGGCAACACCCTGGGGAATAGATAGTGATCAGGGACTAAACTCCCAGCTCCTCTTGAACTGGTATGGCCATGTGACTCATTTTTACCCATGGAATGTGAGCAGAAGTGTAGAGTATCACCCTGGACCAAAGATTTAAGAAGCAGGTGTGCCCTCAATAAGTTCCCTTTCTCCTCTTCTGGCTAGATATGGAAAACACTAAGGGCCCCCTGTGTGGTAGAGCCACGAAATCATGGTGGCCTGGATCCCTGAGTCACTGTGTGGAGGAGGAGAGCCATCCAGTGAATAGGAACACTCTCCCAGGGCAATCAGGTGAGTTAGAAACAAACTTCTGCTGTGTTTAACTTTTTATCCAACTGGGAACCTACCTGTTACAGCAGCATTCCTGACTTAGTCAGCTGGGCTGCCATAACAAAATATCATAGACTGAGTGGCTTAAATAACAAACATTTACTTTCTCACAGTTCAAAAATCTGGAAGTCCAAGACCAGGTCAGTTCCTGGGGAGGGCTCTCCTCCTGGTTTGTAGATGACCGCCTTCTCTCTGTGTCCTCACATGGAGGAGAAAGAGAGAACGAGTTCTCTAGTATCTCTTTGTATAAGGACACTAATCCAATCATGAGGGACCCAACCTCATGACCTTGTTTAAACCTAATTACCTCCCATCTCAAAATACCATCCCATTGGGGGTTAAGTCTTCAACATATGAATTTAGGGGGACATCAGTAAGTCCATAGCCTTTCCCTAACTAATATACTACTTGATGGAAGCAACACTGGCTTCATTCAATGAGTGTTTTTCTTGTGCTCTGAAATCTTTGCATTCAAGGGGAATCTACACAGGTGTGGCATCCTGTTGAGAAAACCAAAGCGTTCATTAAAAAGAGAGCTAATCATGCAGCTCAATATCAAAAACACAAACAACCCAATCCAAAAATGGGTGGAAGACCTAAATAGACAATCCTCCAAAGAAGACATACAGATTGCCAACAAACACATGAAAAGATGCTCAACATCACTAATCATTAGAGAAATGCAAATCAAAACCACAATGAGATACCACTTCACATTGGGCAGAATGGCCATCGTCAAAAAAATCTACAAACAGTAAATGCTGGAGAGGGTGTGGAGAAAAGGGAACCCTCTTGCACAGTTGGTGGGAATGTAAATTGGTACAGCCACTATGGAGAACAGTATGGAGGTTCCTTAAAAAACTAAAAATAGAACTACCATATGACCCAGCAATCCCACTACTGGGCATATAACCTGAGAAAACCATAATTCAAAAAGAGTCATGTACCACAATGTTCATTGCAGCACTATTTACAATAGCCAGGACATGGGAGTAACCTAAGTGTCCATCGACAGATAAATGGATAAGGAAGATGTGGCACATATGTATAATGGAATATTACTCAGCCATTAAAAGAAGTGAAAACTGAGTTTTTTGTAGTGAGGTGGATGGACCTAGAGTCTGTCATACAGAGTGAAGTAAGTCAGAAAGAAAAAAACAAATACCGTATGCTAACACATATATATGGAATCTAAAAAAAAATGGTTCTGATGATCCTAGGGGCAGGACAGGAATAAAGACGCAGATGTAGAGAATGGACTTGAGGACACAGGGAGGAGGAAGGGTAAGCTGGGACTAAGCGAGAGAGTAGCATTGACATATATACACTACCAAATGTAAAATAGATAGCTAGTGGAAAGCAGCTGCATAGCACAGGCAGATCAGCTTGGTGCTTTGTGACCACCTAGAGGGGTGGGATAGGGAGAGTGCGAGGGAGGCACAAGAGGGAGGGGGTATGAGGATATATGTACACGTATAGCTGATTCACTTTGTTATACAGCAGAAACTAACACACCATTGTAAAGCAATTATATTCCAATAAAGATTTTTTTTTAAAAAAAGAGAGCTAATTATAGCATCTCTGCAAGAAATCATTTCCTCTCACCTCTTCCTCTTGTACTCTCTCTCAGCCTTCATTCTCTTTCTTCTACTTGTTGTTTGAGCTTCTGTTAGGCAGGCTCATTCCTTCCAATCTTGCTCTGTGTGCTAAGATCTGTCAATAAGCCATCTTAATCTAGCCCCAGACAAAACAAGGGTTGCTAAGACCCACGGAAAGAAATGGAATCCCCTCCTGAGTTCTAGGCTGAAGAGTGTGAAATTCGACAAACCGTGGATTCTAACAACCAAGGTGAAGCTAATCCAAATGTCATTTTGAACTGACCTTCAAATGCATTCGTCACTTTCCAGATGTTTTATTTGGCTGATAGTAAAAGTGATTTCCGGACCCTGAACAAACAATCTCCAGAGCAGGTAGCCAGGTAAGGAGCAAGTGTTAAGACTCTACCTAGAAGTAAAAACTTTTAACAGGGAGCAATAAAAACAAAAATCAACAAGTGGGACTGCATCAGACTAAAAAGCTTCTGTACAGCAAAAGGAACCATCAGCAAAACAAAAAGACAATCTACAGAATGGGAAAGAATATTTGCAAACTATATATGGGATAAGGGGGTGGTATCCAAAATCTATAAAGAACTCATACAACTCAGTAGCAAAACAAACAAAAAAATTGATTAAAAAATCGGCAGAGGAACTAAATAGACATTTTCTTCCAGAGAAGACATCCAAATGGCCAACAGTCACATGAAAATGTGCTCAACGTCACTAATCATCAGGGAGATGCAAATCCAAACCACAATGGGGTATCACTTCACACCCATTAGAATGACCGTCATCAAAAAGACAAGAGATGACATATGCTCACAAGGATATGGAGAAAAGGGAACCCTCATGCACTGTTGGTGGGAGTGTTGACTGGTAACAGGGAAACAATCCAAATGTACATCGATGGATGAATGGATAAACAAAATATCCAATGGGATATTATTTGGCCTTGAAAAGGAAGGAAATCCAGACACATGTTACCACATGGACGCACCTTGAGGACATTATGCTCAGTGAAGGAGGCCAGTCACAAAAGGACAAGTACTGTTTGATTCCACTTATATGAGGTCAAACTATAGAGGCAGAAAGTAAAATGCTGGGTGCCAGGGGCTGGGAGAAGGGGAAATGGGAGTTAGTGTTTAACGGGGACAGAGTTTCAGTTTGGGAAGATGAGAAGAGTTCTGGAGATGGATGGTGGTGATGCAGAACATTACGAATGTACACAATACCACTGAAGAATTGTTAAAATGGTAAATGTTATGTCTGTTTTATCAAAAAAAAAAAGTGTAGAAAAACTCTTAACAGGGGCTTCCCTGGTGGCACAGTGGTTAAGAATTTGCCTGCCAATGCAGGGGACACGGGTCCGAGCCCTGGTCCTGGAAGATCCCACATGCCGTGGAGCAACTAAGCCCATGCACCACAACTATTGAGCCCGTGTGCCACAACTACTGAAACCCACGTGCCTAGAGCCCGTGCTCCACAACAAGAGAAGCCACTGGAATGAGAAGCCTGCGCACCACGACAAAGAGTAGCCCCTGCTCACCGCAACCAGAGAAAGCCCACGCACAGCAACGAAGACCCAACTCAGCCAAAAATAAAATAAATTAAAACAAAACAAAAAACAAAAAAACTCTTAACAGGTGATCCAGAAACATCCACCCACCTTCTCTTTTTTTTGGCCGCGCCACGTGGCTTGTGGGGGTTTAGTTCCCCAACCAGGGATTGAACCCAACAGTGAGAGCGCAGATTCCTAACCGCTGGACTGCCAGGGAATTCCTGATCTTTTTTTTTTTTAATTTATTTTGGCCACGCTGCGCAGCATGCAGGATCTTAGTTCCCTGACCAGGGATCGAACCCGTGCCCCCTGCAGTGGAAGCTCGAAGTCCTAACCACTGGACCGCCAGAGAATTCCACCCCCCCCATCTTCTTGAAGGTACTTAAATATTCACAGTTACCCTAGAATTTCAGCTTTCTTGCCTCCCAGCATCAAATACCCACTTATTGAGGGCACCGATAAGTAGATCTAGACACAGACCAGAGCTCTCATGCTGATTCAGACAACCCAAAGCCACCCCATCTCAGGCAGTGTGAATTCACCCCATACCCCACCTTTGCAAAGAGAAGCTAAGAGCAAGGTGAAATGAAAAAGCCAGAGCCAACAAGAGCTCTCATCACTTGGGGCCAAACTCCAGAATTGCCCCACATACATGAGAACAGAGCTAAATAAAATGCCAGGCCAGATGGCAAAGGCTGAAGGCTAGGCTGAGACCAGCACGCCAGCATAGCCGTGAATACGGCTGCAAAGGTCCATCCCCTGGTGAGAAGAAACCATGTCACAGCTGGTCTCATTTTTCACCCGCTCGTTCAATTGCCCATCACAGCACAGGGATACACACACTCCCTCCCCCGAGGATGAACAGATCCCCTGGAATCGCTGGATGGTTTTCACGGCTTCAGGACACTGACTGGGATTTAGGAAGGAGAAAGGATGGGAGACCTCCAGGGCTTAAGCTGGTAGGCAGGACCCATGCGAGCCACTGAATCTCAAGCTGAATCCTCCTCCCAACTTCAGTTTCATGGCTCTATTACCCTCCCCATCACTCATTCATTCATTCATTCATTCAGCAATATTCACTAAGCACCTACTGTGTGTCCGGCAGTGTTGTAGACACTGGGGACCCAGCAGTGAACAAAACAGACATGGTCCCTGCCCTCATGAAACTCACATTCTAGAGGGGGAGACAGACAAGAAACAAGATAAACAAATAAAATATGCAGATGGAGGAAAGAAAACAGGAGAGGAGGAAAAGGAAGGGGAAGGAGAATGTCATTTAGAGAAGGTGGTCAGAAAAGACCCTAGTGGGAAAGAAGCATTTGAGTAAAGATCTGAAGGAGGTGAGGGAGGAGCCATGAGGGTGACTGGGGGAAGAGCGGTCTAGACAGAGGCAACAGCCCGTGCAAAGACCCTGTGGCTGGAACGTGCCTGGTGTGCTCAAGGAAGAGCTAGGAGGCCTGTGTGGCTGGAGTGGAGCGAGTGAGGGGATGAATGGGGGGAGGTGATAGAGGAAGGTGACAGGGACAGATGGTACAGAGCCTTGTGGACCACAGGGAGGACTTTGGCTTTTGCTCTGAGTAAGGTAGGAGGCATGGAAGAGTCTAAGCAGAGGAGGGACTTGACCTGACTCAGGTGTTCTCAGGCATCCTCTAGAGGTCAGATTTGTAAGAAACCCAAAAAGCAGTGGAATTGATCACACCAACCATTGTGGGGCTCCCTCTCTCCCTCCTTCACCCCACATTCTACTCATCATCAAGGCTGCTGATTCTACCTCATACTTCCTTTCCCACTTTCCATGGTTCAGGCCCTCATTTGCCCCATGCAGATGGACCGTAATACTTTCCTCTGTGTTCTGAGTCTCTCCTCCCTCCAATTCATCATAGACTATCAGGTCATCCATTGGCCAATCCCAAAAGGACTCCTCACTTCCAATCCTGAGCACATCCCCAACTTCTGCAACTCTTTGCCTCCATCCTGAATGCCCTTCTATCTCCCTACCCCCAAAGTCCAGCTCAAAAGATGCTTCTGCTCTGAAGCCTCCAAGATAATTCGTCAGTGCCCAAACCCCTCACCAGCCCACAAATGTCCATGGCTCTCTACCTCCAGCACCTGCCACTCCCTGCATGGGGCTAGTTCTGGCTGCAGGAGCGAGAGACACGCCAGAGGTGCTGGGGAGTTATTACCCTTGGAAGATTCCTCAACCAATGACTGATGGGAGTTGATAGAGAAATGGCCCCAGCTTTGCAACCAACCTGCTTGGATCCTGGATCTGCCCCCTCCTGCTGTGTGACCTTGGACAAGTCACTTCACCTCTCTGGGCTACAGTTTCCCCATCTGTAAAATGAGGATGATGAGAGCATATATTTCATCGAGTTCTTGTGGGGATTAAATCATTTCATTTCTACATAATGTGCCTGGAACAGCATCCCACACATGGTAATTCCCTAAAGACGTTTTTGATATTATTATGACTGTGGCTACCATTATGATTCCACCCTCTGCTGAATCCTCAAAGCCTAGTACAGTGCCTGGCCAGCAGGAAGGACACAATGAACACTTATTGAAAGGTAGATCAGGGAATTCCCTGGTGGTCCGGTGCTTAGCACTCGGTGCTTTCACTGCGGTGGCCCGGGTTCAATCTCTGGTCGGGGAACTAAGATCCCGCAAGCCGCAGGGCCAAAAAAGAAAAAGGTAGATCAATTATTCCTCTTGTCCAGGGCAATATCACAATTGGACCCATGTTCTATACGCCGGACACCATTTATCATTCTTAAACTTGCTTGACTCTGTTGGTGCTGGAAGGTTAAAAGGAAAAAGAAGAGACTGCCAGGAAAAAAATAAAACTTCTCCCAGGGGAGAGTGTTCCTCTAATGTTGCTCCCTTAAACTAAACTGTTACGCATTTGCTCTCTTCTGTGTTCTCAGGAGTGGGGGGGTAGTTTTACCTACCAGCTGCATCTTTGGAATACTTTTCCTTCAATACATGTTTGTGACTTCTTGGTATTTTGCGTTAGTGGGGATTTCACAATCTCCCTCATTCATTCTGCAACTTCGGCCAGCCAGTGGCTGTGGATGGTTATAAACATATTAATACGTGAAGACATTAACGCATTACGATGCTAATTATTAGTCCTGATGTGCTTCGTTTGTTCAGCAAATATTTACTGAGTACCGACTGTGTGCCACTGTGACTCAATTATTGCACATCTTGGGATCTTAAAACTCTCAAGAAATCGTCTAAGAGCTGCATCCCCTTAAGGCTGAAAGAAATTGTAGGGCTTCCCTGGTGGTGCAGTGGTTGAGAGTCCGCCTGCCGCTGCAGGGGACACGGGTTCGTACCCCGGTCCGGGAAGATCCCATATGCCACGGAGCGCCTGGGCCCGTGAGCCATGGCCGCTGAGCCTGCGCGTCCGGAGCCTGTGCTCTGCAACGGGAGAGGCCACAACAGTGAGAGGCCCGCGTACCGCAAAAAAAAAAAAAAAAAAAAAAAATTGTAGTGATGTTTTTTGCTGGGGGAAAATAGCTGGATACCAAAATTGGAACCATTTTTAGAAAAGAAAAAAAAAAAGTGAATAGCCCAGTCTCCAGTCCTGAAAAAAATATTTGAAGATGAGCCTCCCTACACTTTGTTCTTGGTCACTAAGAATTAACATGTGGATTAGTTGGGTCCAGAATATGTTTCCAATACTCATCTGACTTGCATGCCTTAGGGGAGGGATGGGTGGGACGCGCAGAAGAAAGGGAAAGCTGAAGCATGAACTACAGAAGAAATCAGAAGTGAAAAGAAGCCAGACACAAAGACCACTTATCGTCTGACTGCATTTCTATGAAACATGGAGAAGAGGGAAATCCGTAAAGACAGAAGGCAGATGGGTGGTTGCCAGTCGCTGGGGGACTGAGGAATGAGAATAACTGCTTCATCGGTAGAGAGCTTCGCTTTGGTGTGAAGAGAAAGTTCTGGAACTAGATAAAGGTGATGGCCGCACAACATTATGGAATATACTAAGTGCCGTTTACTTGTTCCCTTTAAAATGGTGGGAACAGTAGACTTTATGTTGGGTGTATTTTACAATTAAAAAAGTGTCCTCAAGTCCATTCTCTAGTAGGTCTGAATGGTTAATAAAATAAAAAATAAAGAAAAAAAAATTTTAAACCAAATTACATTGATGAACTCTTGCAAGAACAGCAACAGCAAAAAAAAAAGTGGCCAAGATTTAGTGAGCACCTACTATGTGCCCAGCACGGAGCATCACCTGGCCTGGCCTCCCAGGACCCCTACCACTGGGATGCCATGGTTAGCCTGATCATCAGCTAGGAACACTGAAGCACAGAGGGGCTGAGTGATGCCCCTAGGGCTTCTAAGACTCTCACCAACACTTAGCTGCTCCGGAATCCTGTTCAAATGCAGATTCTAACTCAGGGCTGAGTGGGCCCCAAGACTCTGCATTCCCAGAGGGTGCTGGTCCAAGGTCTGCACTTTGAGAAGAAGGTCTGGAGATTCTGACCAGCGGCCCCTCCCACTCGGTTAAGTCAGGCTCACTGTCCACCATCAGACAGGCTTGGCCTTGCCGGAAGGGGTAGGAGAGCTTGCCAAGAGCCCTTGCCTGTCTGTCACTATGAAGACAGTGGGATTGAAAGATCCTGGAATAGAATCTTCCCTCACTTGCCCTTGGCCATTAAGGGCCCTCTGGTCCTGTGAGCTAACATTTCGAAAAGAATAATAAAATAAATAAGTCAAACCCTCTGCCGGAGCATGTGATGTCCAAGAGCTGCACTTGGCATTACTTTGCAGGTCATTTACCCAGTAATTTGTTCAAAGTCAAATGTGCCCTTTGCCTCCAGAACCCCAGTCCTGATCTTTCCCCTTACTTTGGGGGACGGGGAGGCGCAGCATTGACTTAAACCAGTCTTATCTAGAGGGAGGATGGCATTTGCCCTGAGTGACATCTTTATGTATCTCTGCAAATCCCTGTGTCTTGGAGGAAAGCAATATCAACGGAATAGTCAGCTACTAAGATGGCTGGAGTTGGGAGACTTCCTGCAGGCTGGGCTTGGTATTGGAGGCACTAGAAGCCGAGTAGGGGATGAGGGGCCAGCGTCAGCCACAGACACCCTAGACTCCTCCTCCCCACCTTACCCCCGTCCTCCCTCCATCTAGGACTGTCCTTGAAAGAGCCCGCATGGGAAATGGCAAGTCTGCCCTGAAGTTGTCAACTCAGAACAGGAAACTCAGGATGGAGCCCGGATACCTAGTGGAGACCCCCCACCCTCAATGCACCTTCGCTTGGAGCCAAGGAGAGATGGGGCACACGGATGAGCTCTCCCTTCCTGTCCGTTTACCCTCAACAGAGATTACTACCTCTGGGAAGGTATTCTGTCCTCCTGTTTACATTCTATTCTGGTTCCTTCTCCCAGCTCAGTCTCTCAGGAGCCCCGAAAGCAGGAGCCCCTGGAAAAGGCAGAGGAGCCCAGCCCGCGGGGCGCTTCCCCCTCTGCCCCCACCAGCCGCGGCAGCCACGTGTTCTCTGAAGCTGTCAGCGGAGAGAGAGCGAGAGAGGAGAGGGATTCTGTCTCTCTCACTTCTTGAGAAATGAAAGCCACCCGGAGAGTCAACTCTGTCCAAACATTTTTAAAAAGGGAGGGGTTGGTCTAGAGGGGTGTCAGTGCTGTCTTTGCTTTTCATTTGGAGCAAGGGAGGGGAGAATGTTAAATATTAAACGGAACAACTGCTTTCCTAAGACGGTGTCATTATCCTCAACAGCCATCTGCCATCTCCCTTTTTCCAACGCATTCACGCTGCATTGAGCACAGCAAACAAGGACCCCGGCTACACGGGCGTCGCGAACTTTTGTTTCGGGGACCGCCTCCCGCAACAAAGCTGTAGGCGATAGGGGAGGGGGACGCACGCAAGATTCCAAGTTCTGTCACTTGTCCAGACTGCCTGGGTCTTAAAGCAGAAAGAGGCTAATGTAGACTTGAGTGATGGGGTGGGGAGGACATAAAAAAGTAGAATTAGACTTAGCTTGGAAACTATAGTCATTGGGGATATGTCGCATGTCCAGGGCAGGTGGCAGAGACATCAAGTACTACAAGGGGGCTAAGGGCAGTTGAAAGAAAATGGATTTTTCATCGAGAAACAAGTATAAGCTGGAAATCAGGGGTCTGCCCCCACCAAGAGAAACTGCCCACCCCCAAAGGAAAGCTATTCACAGGAAGGGGGGGTCATGGGGTTTCTACCTTTGCATATGCAGGTAATGTTGCAGCAAGGAAATAAAGATTAGACTGCCTGCAGGACTCTGCCCCCAGGATCTTGTATCGCTCACTCACCTGTATGGCATCGGCTCCGGGGCTCAGGCTGTGTGGTTACTGGGCAGCGCAAAGAGTCCTCCAGCTGCCCTGAAGGTCCCACCTTGTCAGCACCCAGGGCTCCAAGCCAGCTGAAGTCCACGCATCCATTGCCTGCCCAATGGAAAGGAAAAGGGGGCCCCCGAGAGGAGAGAAAGGGGGTGCCAAGAGCAGCTGTTCTTCAAGCTGAGGGCTCCCCACAAAGGCAGGCACCAAGTGGGGCTGCTGTGCCAGCTGCCAGGGGGGAAAAAGAGAAGGAGGAGCAGGTTTCCTTGATGCTGGGAGGAGACAGGGGAGAACTAGCGTCACATCAGCTCCTGATCATCTCCAGCAAAGTACTGCACAGGAACCCAGCACAGGGAGACAAATCCAGCCCCCCGGTCCTCACATTGCGTCTCAGGGGAAAATAAAGGGAATTCTTACTCTCATCTCTCCACCCCTTAACACTGCACCTCAACCTCCCAGCACAGGGCAGGACCCTAGTCTCTGGAGGGATTCTGTTTATCACCCACTCTACCTCCTTTCAGACCGGCTTCTCTTAAGGAGCAGAGGAAAGGTGGTAACAGGAGAGCTCTTTTTCTTCCACTTAGGGGGTTTGCGGAGGGGGGGTTTGAGGAGGTGGCGTGTGTGACAGGCGTGAAGCAGTGGGAATATGGAATCACACTTATAATTTAACCATCTCCCCTCCGCCAGATTGCAACCTACATTATTGATGCCCTTAAAAAACAATGCTAACCGCCCCCCCCCCAAGTTTTTTCTGTTCACTCTCGAAACAGCTTCTCCTTACCACCCCACTACCTCCTCCCTTAAGGCGGAGGGGGTTGTATTATCTGAGCACAAAGACAGAGAGAAGAAAATTGGAGTCTTTAGATGCAAAAAGGCAATTGATTGCAAGTTTTATAGGTTTGTTTGCTGCATGCGTAGAATTAGGTTTCCAAAACTGGGGTGACCCTCTTTCTCTTTTTAAAGGGGGCTCCTTTTAAAGGTGAGCAGTATGTTTTTCTTATAAGAGGCATCTAGGGCAGAGAGAAGTCCCATGTTTTTCCCAAGGTGGGGTCAAAGTGGGAGGATCTACCTCACGGGGGAAAGTGACATTGTTTAGACAGTTAGGAGCAATCAAAACTGGGCTAGGTGTTAGGGGATTTTAAAGAATTAGGGTTCATTTTATAAAGCCTGTTAGTAATATTTTGATTTTTTTTTTTTTTTTTTAGTCTCTATGCGTTACAGAAGCATATTGAAGTATTTACGGGTGAGGTGATGGGTCGTTTCCAGGAAACCATCAAAACATCCATTGACTGACGAATAAATAAACAAAACGTGGTCCCTCTGTAATAGGGAAGTCACAAATGTGACTCCATATTGGGTCTGTTTCCTTTACTTTAACCTTTGTATTCTATTGCTTTTGCTACAAGTTAAGAAGGTTGCCTGTAGACTGAAATATACTGGATAGCCCATTCTCAAGGCTCTGACCTTTAAAGGTATAACACTTTTCCATTCATATAGAGATAAAAAGTTGCAGAACAGAAAATATCATTTGTCTTGGAGGTTTACAGAAACATCGTGACCTGACCTACGCGGACAGATGCAAGAACAAAGGATTCTGGTACCAAAAAGTTTGTAGCAACCACCCCCTCTCCTTTCAGTATAAAAGAAGCCTGAATTCTAACTCGGGGAAGATGGTTCTTTGGGATACTATTCCTCCATTTTCTCGGCCTGCTGGCTTTCCAAATAAAGTCGCTATTCCTTGCCCCAACAACTTGTCTCTTGATTTATTGGCCTGTCGTGTGGTGAGCAGTACGAGCTTGGACTTGGTAACACCTTTGTGCAATGGAATATTACTCAGCCATTAAAAAGAAAGAAGCATTGATACATGCTACAACATGGATGAACCTTGAAAACATTATGCTGAGTGAAAGAAGCCAGGGTACACATAGGGGACATAAAAGGTCACACAGGGTATGATTACATTTATACGAAATGTCCAGAAGAGGCAAATCCAAAAACACAGAGAGTAGACTGGTAGTTTCCAGGAACAGGGAGATGGGGGGGATAGGGGATGCCTACCTTTTGGGGCGATGGAAATGTTCTGGAACTAGGTAGAAGATAAGTGGCATGATACTGTGAATGTATCAAATGCTCTTAATTGTTCACTTTAAAAGGGTTAATTTCATGTGATAGGAATTTCCTGCCAATTTTTTTTAATGCAACAAAAAAGGGAGACGAAAATAAACATGACAGCACAGCATCGCTAATTGAAGAAGCTGGGTGATGGGAACAAGGGGGTCCATCATATTTTTCACCATATTTTTCTCTCTGCTTTGTGTATGTTTGAAATTTTTTTTTTTAAATATGGGGGTGGGGGCTTCCCTGGTGGCGCAGTGGTTGAGAGTCCGCCTGCCAATGCAGGGGACTCGGGTTCGTGCCCTGGTCCGGGAAGATCCCACATGACGCGGAGTGGCTGGACCCGTGAGCCATGGCCGCTGAGCCTGCACGTCCGGAGCCTGCGCTTCGCAACGGGAGAGGCCACAACAGTGAGAGACCCACATACAGCAAAAATAATAATAATAATAAATATGGGGGTGGAAATGGAATAGGAAGAACTCAGCCCATGGTGGTGGGTTTGGGTCAACAGAAGTGGGGTAGAGGGGGCTTCTCTCTAGGTGAGTGCACCCTCAGTTCAGCAACTAGGTGAAACCCTGGGCTGCGAAGCCAAAGTGTGGAGGATGGAGCTGAACCCTGGGGTCCCAACGCCTGGGAGAGCAAACAGACCCCACTCCACGTTACCAGCCTGCAATCTCAGACACGCCTCAGTCTCCTCATCAATAAAATGGGGCTAATCCTTCTTACCTTGTGGCGATTTTGTGAGAATCACAAGAGATTGCATTGAAAAAGAATATCTGGGGACTTCCCTGGTTGTCCAGTGGTTAAGACTCCACACTCCCAATGCAGGGGGGCCAGGTTCAATCCCTGGTCAGGGAACTAGATCCTGCATGCCACAACTAAAATTTCCCACATACTGCAACTAAAAGATCCTGCACACCACAATGAAGGTCCCGTGTACCACAACTAAGACCTGGCACCAAAAAAATAAATAAATAAATAAATATTTTTAAAAAAAGAATATTTGCTTCTGTGTGTACTAAAACCTTCTCTGGAAAGATGCTAGAGAACTAATCGCAGGGGCTCTCTCTGGGGGTGAGGATCCCACCTGAAGGGACGGGGATGGAGGGGCTTTTCCTGCTTACTTTTTTTTTTTTTTCCTGCTTACTTTTTTATATTTAGTAGATTTTGCACCATGTGGGTATAATACAGATTAAAACACTAAATGAAAAAGTGTGATTGTGTATGTCAAGTGCTGGCTCACTTTTTCTGTCAAGGGCCAGGTAATAAACATCATAGGCTTTGCAAGTCATACGGTCTGTATAACATCCAATCAATTCTGCCCCCACAGAAGCGCTATAGACAAAGTGTAAATGAATGGGTGTGGCTGTGTGCCAATAAAACTTTATTTATAAAAAATCATTACAGAAGATGGCAGAAGAGTAAGACGTGGAGATCACCTTCCTCCCCACAAATACATCAGAAATACATCTACATGTGGAACAACTCCTACAGAACACCTACCCAACGCTGGCAGAAGACCTCAGACCTCCCCAAAGGCAAGAAACTCCCCCATGTACCTGGGTAGGGCAAAAGAAAAAATCAAAAACAGAGACAAAAGAATAGGGACGGGACCTGCACCTCTGGGAGGGAGCTGTAAATGAGGAAAGGTTTCCACACACTAGGAAGTCCCTTCACTGGCGGAGACGGGGGTTGGACAGGGGGGGAAGCTTCGGAGCCACGGAGTAGAACGCAGCAACAGGGGTGCGGAGGGCAAAGCAGAGAGATTCTCGCACAGAGGATCGGTGCCGACCAGCACTCACCAGGCCGAGAGGCTTGTCTGCTCACCCACTGGGGCGGGCGGGGGCTGGGAGCTGAGGCTCGGGCTTCGGAGGTCAGATCCCAGGGAGAGGACTGGGGTTGGCTGCGTGAACACAGCCTGAAGGGGGCTAGTGCACCACAGCTAGCCAGGAGGGAGTCCGGGAAAAAGTCTGGACCTGCCGAAGAGACAAGAGATCGTTTCTTCCCTCTTTGTTTCCTGGTGCGCGAGGAGAGTGGATTAAGAGCGCCGCTTAAAGGAGCTCGAGAGACGGGCGCGAGCCGCGGCTAAAAGCACGGACCCCAGAGACGGGAATGAGACGCTAAGGCTGCAGCTGCCGCCACCAAGAAGCCTGTGTGCAAGCACAGATCACCCTCCACACCTCCCCTCCCGGGACACTGTGTAGCCCGCCACTGCCAGGGTCCCAGCATCCAGGGACAACTTCCCCGGGAGAACGCATGGCGCGCCTCAGGCTGGTGCAACGTCACGCCGGCCTCTGCCGCCGCAGGCTCGCCCCGCAATCCGTACCACTCCCTCCCCCAAGCCTGAGTGAGCCAGAACCCCTGAATCAGCTGTCTCTCAAACCCCGTCCTGTCTGAGCGAAGAACAGACGCCCTCAGGCTAACTACATGCAGAGGTGGAGCCAAATCCAAAGCTGAACCCCAGGACCTGTGCGAACAAAGAAGAGAAAGGGAAATTTCTCCCAGCAGCCTCAGGAGCAGCGGATTAAATCTCCACAATCAACTTGATGCACCCTGCATCTGTGGAATACCTGAATAGACAACGAAATCATCCCAAATTGAGGAAGTGGATTTTGGGAGCAAACATTTTTTTTTCCCCCTTTTTCTCTTTTAGTGAGTGTGCATGTGTATGCTTCTGTGTGTGATTTTGTCTGTATAGCTTTGCTTTTACCACTTGCCCTAAGGTTCTGTCTGTCCGTTGTTTTTTTCTTTTTAGTACAGTTTTTAGTGCTTCTTATCATTGGTGGATTTATTTTTTGGTTTGGTTGCTCTCTTCTTTCTTTCTTTCTTATTTTTATTCCTTTTTAAATTTTTTTAATAATTATTTTTTATTTAATAACTTTATTTTATCTTATTTTATTTCATTTTATTTTATTTTACTTTATCTACTTCTTTATTTCTTTCTTTTTTTCTCCCTTTTATTCTGAGCCGTATGGATGACAGGTTCTTGGTGCTCCAGCCAGGCATCAGGGCTGTGCCTCTGAGGTGGGAGAGCCAAGTTCAGGACATTGGTCCACCAGAGAGCCCCCAGCTCCACATAATATCAAACGGCGAAAATCTCCCAGAGATCTCCATCTCAACGCCAAGACCCAGCCCCACTCAACGACCAGCAAGCTACAGTGCTGGACAGTCTATGCCAAACAACTAGCAAGACAGGAACACAGACCCACCCATTAGCAGAGAGGCTGCCTAAAATCATAATAAGGTCGCAGACACCCCAAAACACACCACCAGATGTGGACCTGCCCACCAGAAAGACAATATCCAGCTTCATCCACCAGAACACAGGCACTAGTCCGCTCCACCAGGAAGCCTACACAACCCACTGAACCAACCTTAGCCACTGGGGGCAGACACCAAAAACAACAGGGACTACGAACCTGCAGCCTGTGAAAGGGAGACCCCAAACACAGTAAATTAAGCAAAATGAGAAGACAGAGAAACACACAGCAGATGAAGGAGCAAGGTAAAAACCCACCAGACCAAAAAATGAAGAGGAAATAGGCAGTCTACCTGAAAAAGAATTCAAAGTAATGACAGTAAAGATAATCCAAAATCTTGGAAATAGAGTGGAGAAAATACAAGAAAAGTTAAACAAGGACGTAGAAGAACTAAAGTGCAAACAAACAGTGATGAACAACAGAATAAATGAAATTAAAAATTCTCTAGAAGGAATCAATAACAGAATAACAGAGGCAGAAGAATGGATAAGTGACCTGGAAGATAAAATAGTGGAAATAACTACTGCAGAGCAGAATAAAGAAAAAAGAATGAAATGAATTGAGGACAGTCTCAGAGACTTCTGGGACAACATTAAATGCAGCAACATTCAAATTATAGGGGTCCCAGAAGAAGAAGAGAAAAAGAAAGGGACTGAGAAAATATTTGAAGAGATTATAGTTGAAAACTTCCCTAATATGGAAAAGGAAATAGTTAATCAAGTCCAGGAATTACAGAGAGTCCCATACAGGATAAATCCAAGGAGAAACACACCAAGACACATATTAATCAAACTATCAAAATTAAATACAAAGAAAAAATATTAAAAGCAGCAAGGGAAAAACAACAAATAACATACAAGGGAATCCCCATAAGGTTAACAGCTGATCTTTCAGCAGAAACTCTGCAAGCTATAAGGGAGTGGCAGGATATATTTAAAGTGATGAAAGGGAAAAATCTACAACCAACATTACTCTATCCAACTAGGATCTTATTCAGATATGAAGGAGAAATTGAAACCTTTACAGACAAGCAAAAGCTAAGAGAATTCAGCACCACCAAACAAGCTTTACAACAAATGCTAAGAGAACTTCTCTAGGCAGGAAATACAAGGGAAGGAAAAGACCTACAATAACAAAGTCAAAACAATTAAGAAAATGGTAATAGGAATATAAATATCGATAACTACCATAAATGTAAATGGATTAAATGTTCCAACCAAAAGACATAGACTGGCTGAATGGATACAAAAACAAGACCCATATATATGCTGTTTACAAGAGACCCACTTCAGACCTAGGGACACATACAGACGGAAAGTGAGGGGATGGAAAAACATATTCCATGCAAATGGAAATCAAAAGAAAGCTGGAGTAGCAATTCTCATATCACACAAAACAGACTTTAAAACAAAGACTTACAAGAGGCAAAGAAGTGCACTACATAATGATCAAGGGATCAATCCAAGAAGAACATATAACAATTGTAAATATTTATGCACCCAACATAGGAGCACCTCAATACATAAGACAAATACTAACATCCATAAAATGGGAAATTGACAGTAACACAATCATAGTAGGGGACTTTAACACCCCACTTTCACCAATGGACAGATCATCCAAAATGAAAATAAATAAGGAAACACAAGTTTTAAATGATACATTAAACAAGATGGACTTAATTGATATTTATAGGACATTCCATCCAAAAACAACAAAATACACTTTCTTCTCAAGTACTCATGGAATATTCTCCAGGATAGATCATATCTTGGGTCACAAATCAAGCCTTGGTAAATATCAGAAAATTGAAATCTTATCAGGTATCTCTTCTGACCACAGTGCTATGAGACTAGATATCAATTACAGGGAAAAAATAGGCAAAAAAGACAAACACATGGAGGCTAGACAATACACTACTTAATAACCAAGAGATCACTGAGGAAATCAAAAAATACCTAGAAACAAATGACAATGAAAACACAACGACCCAAAACCTATGGGATGCAGCAAAAGCAGTTCTAAGAAGGAAGTTTATAGCAATACAATCCCACCTTAAGAAACAAGTAACATCTCAAATAAACAACCTAACCTTACACCTAAATCAATTAGAAAAAGAAGAACAAAAAAACCCCAAAGTTAGCAGAAGGAAAGAAATCATAATGATCAGATCAGAAGTAAATGAAAAAGAAATGAAGGAAACGATAGCAAAGATCAATAAAACTAAAAGCTGGTTCTTTGAGAAAATAAACAAAATTGATAAACCATTAACCAGACTCATCAAGAAAAAAAGGGAGAAGACTCAAATCAATAGAATTAGAAATGAAAAAGGAGAAGTAACAACTGACACAGTAGAAATACAAAGGATCATGAGAGATTACTACAAGCAACTATATGCCAATAAAATGGACAACCTGGAAGAAATGGACAAATTCTTAGAAATACACAACTTCCGAGACTGAAGCAGGAAGAAATAGAAAATATGAACAGACCAATCCCAAGCACTGAAATTGAGACTGTGATTAAAAATCTTCCAACAAACCAAAGCCCAGGACCAGATGGCTTCACAGGCGAATTCTATCAAACATTTAGAGAAGAGCTAACACCTATCCTTCTCAAAGTCTTCCAAAATATAGCAGAGGGAGGAACACTCCCAAACTCATTCTACGAGGCCACCATCACCCTGATACCAAAACCAGACAAAGATGTCATGAAGAAAGAAAACTACAGTCCAATATCACTGATGAACATAGATGCAAAAATCCTCAACAAAATACTAGCAAACAGAATCCAACAGCACATTAAAAGGATCATACACCATGATCAAGTGGGGTTTATTCCAGGAATGCAAGGATTCTTCAATATATGCAAATCAGTCAATGTGGTACACCATATTAACAAATTGAAGGAGAAAAAGCATATGATCATCTCAATAGATGCAGAGAAATCTTTCAACAAAATTCAACACCTATTTATGATAAAAACCCTCCAGAAAGTAGGCATAGAGGGAGCTTACCTCAACATAATAAAGGCCATATATGACAAACCCAGAGCCAACATCGTCCTCAATGGTAAAAAACTGAAACCATTTCCACTAAGATCAGGAACAAGAAAAGTTTGCCCACTCTCACCACTATTATTCAACATAGTTTTGGAAGTTTTAACCACAGCAATCAGAGAAGAAAAATATATAAAAGGAATCCAAATCAGAAAAGAAGAAGTAAAGCTGTCACTGTTTGCGGATGACATGATACTATACATAGAGAATCCTAAAGATGCTACCAGAAAACTACTAGACCAAATCAATGAATTTGGTAAAGTAGCAGATTCAAATTTAATGCACAGAAATCTCTTGCATTCCTATACACTAATGATGAAAAATCTGAAAGTGAAATTAAGAAAACACTCCCATTTACCATTGCAACAAAAAGAATAAAATACCTAGGAATAAACGTACCTAAGGAGAAAAAAGACCTGTATGCAGAAAATTGTAAGACACTGATGAAAGAAAGCAAAGATGATACAAATAGATGGAGAGATATACCATATTCTTGGATTGGAAGAATCAACGTTGTGAAAATGACTATACTACCCAAAGCAATCTACAGATTCAATGCAATCCCTATCAAACTACCAATGGCATTTTTCACAAAACTAGAACAAAAAATTTCACAATTTGTATGGAAACAGAAAAGAACCCCGAATAGCCAAAGCAATCTTGAGAAAGAAAAATGGAGCTGGAGGAATCAGGCTCCCTGACTTCAGACTATACTACAAAGCTACAGTAATCAATACAGTATAGTTCTGGCAAAAAAACAGAAATATAGATCAATGGAACAGGATAGAAAGCCCAGAGATAAACCCACGCACATGTGGTCACCTTATCTTTGATAAAGGAGGCAAGAATATACAATGGAGAAAAGACAACTTCTTCAATAAGTGGTGCTGGGAAAACTGGACAGCTACATGGAAAAGAATGAAATTAGAACACTCCTGAACACCATACACAAAAATAAACTCAAAATGTATTAAAGACCTAAATGTAAGGCCAGACACTATCAAACTCTTAGAGGAAAACATAGGCAGAACACTCTATGACATAAATCACAGCAAGATCCTTTTTGACCCACCTCCTAGAGAAATGGAAATAAAAACAAAAATAAACAAATGGGACCTAATGAAACTTAAAAGCTTTTGTACCACAAAGGAAATCATAAACAAGATGAAAAGGCAACCCTCAGAATGGGAGAAAATATTTGCAAATGAAGCAACTGATAAAGGATTAATCTCCAAAATTTACAAGCAGCTCATGCAGCTCAATATCAAAAAAAACAAACAACCCAATCCAAAACTGGGCAGAAGACATAAATAAACATTTCTCCAAAGAAGATATACAGATTGCCAACAAACACATGAAAGAATGCTCAACATCATTAATCATTAGAGAAATGCAAATCAAACTGCAATGAGATATCATCTCACACAGGTCAGAATGGCCACCGTCAAAAAATCTACAAACAATAAATGCTGGAGACGGTGTGGAGTAAAGGGAACCCTCTTGCACTGTTGGTGGGAATGTAAATTGATACAGCCACTATGGAGAACAGTATGGAGGTTCCTTAAAAAACTAAAAATAGAACTACCATACGACCCAGAAATCCCACTACTGGCCATATGCCCTGAGAAAACCATAATTCAAGAAGAGTCATGTACCACAATGTTCATTGCAGCTCTATTTACAATAGCCAGGACATGGAAGCAACCTAAGTGTCCATTGACAGATGAATGGATAAAGAAGTTGTGGCACATATATAGAATGGAATATTACTCAGCCATAAAAAGAAACGAAATTGAGTTATTTGCAGTGAGGTGGATGGACCTAAATTCTGTCATACAGAGTGAAGTAAGTCAGAAAGAGAAAAACAAATACCGTATGCTAATACCTATATGTGGAATCTAAAACAAACAAAAAAAATGGTTGAAGAACCTCGGAGCAAGACAGGAATAAAGATGCGAACCTACTAGAGAATGGACTTGTGGATATGCGCAGGGGGAAGGGTAAGCTGGGACAAAGTGAGAGAGTAGCATGGACATATATACACTACCAAATGTAAAACAGATAGCTAGTGGGAAGCAGCCGCATAGCACAGGGAGATCAGCTGGGTTCTTTGTGACCACCTAGAGGGGTGGGATAGGGAGGGTGGGAGGGAGGGTGACTCCAGAGGGAAGAGATATGGGGATATATGCATATGTATAACTGATTCACTTTGTTATAAAGCAGAAACTAACACACCATTGTAAAGCAATTATACTCCAATAAAGATGTTAAAAAACAATAAATTAAATGGGCAAAGGAAAAAAAATCATTACAGGCTTATTTGGCCCCTGGGCTATAGTTCGCTGACCTCTGGTGTACGTAAATCCCTTGGCATCTGCTACATATCAAGTGATTTTATTAATTCTAGTCTCTCCCACTGGCAAGCTGTGTGACCTTGGGCAAGTCACTTAAGCCTCCATCACACCATGTTCAAAATTAGGATAATAATACTTGAGGAGGGCTGTTTTGAGTATAAAATGAGGCATCAGATATTAAAATGCATTGCGCACTCTAAAATGCAATGCAGTGTAAGATGTTATTATTGTTAGTCTATGCAATTAGCATTGAATTTTCCTATTTTTAAATCACATGACTTGTATGAGTCACTTCATGATGAATATAAATAGCCATCCTGGTTTCCTTAAAAGTCCTTTGAAAATGTCCAGAATTTCTTCTTTTTCTTTTATGTGGATGAGACCATCCTGAGTCAACCAGCTTTTAAACTCTAGTGTCTTTTGCAAGAGTTGGTGACCATAGATAGATTGGCCCCAACTATTCACTCCTTCCTGTATCCCTATCTTTGGCACATCCTCATTGTGGGTGACATGTATTTCCTCAACGCTTGCCTTTGGACTTGCTTTGGTCAATAGCACATGGGCAGAAATGGCAATAAGCCGGTTCCAAGCCTGGGCCTTAAGAGACCTCCCATGTTTCCACCTGCCCTCTTGCACCTCTGCTATCACCATGAGCACAGCTATCCCAGGACAAGGATGAAAGAAGCATGGAGCCGAGTCAACCAGCTGAGCCCCTGTCCAGTTTTGCCAACCTGGAAGACTCACAAGTGCATGGGAATATAGGACTATTGCTTTAAGCCACTGAGCATTGGGGTCGTTTGTAATGCAGCATAATTGCAACAATCCACTGATCCACTGGCCCAGAGAGGAAGCCCAAAACCTGTGAAATTCAAATACAGCCAGACTGAATTAAAAGAAGAAAAGAAAGTTGCTTCCCATTTATTTGCTTCTATAGTCTTTCAATGACATGAGCAGTTATATGCATGGGATAAAATAATGTTGGGCCATACTATACAAAAGAGAGATAACGAATAACGACCTACTGTATAGCACAGGGAGCTCTACTCAATACTCTGTAAAGGCCTGTATGGGAAAAGAATCTAAAAAAAAAGAGTGGATATATGTATATGTATAACTGATTCACTTTGCTGTACACCTGAAACTAACACAACATAGTAAACTGACTATACTCCAATGCAAATTAAAAAAATAATACTAATGTTGGGCCATTGTACATTGAGATGGAGTAACCATTTTATCTCTTCTGCATGGTCAAGACATTGCTTCCGTGTCTAAATGTCCTATGTATGCAGCATTTAATCAAGGCACTTAGAGTGAATTTCTATGTGGACTTATTAAAATATTGATTTAAGAATTTCAAAAAAAAAAAAAAAGAAAAGGAAGATGGAATTGGCCCGATAGCCAAAGTCTGGGCACCTTCTGAACAATTCCAATTGGTTTTCCAATTCTGCCCGCAAAAATGATGCCTGAAGAGAGACATTTTAGAAGGCAATGTGATGTGCTGAACTAATCAGGAGACTGGGAGGACAACGGTCAGCCAGTCCAGAAGGAGTATCCAGCATGATATTTCATTTAATTCCCGCTTGGATTGGTTGCACCCACTGCAAGGAAGGCTGGAGAATGTATTCTAGCTGCATCCCTGAGACGAAAAGGGGATGGATTTTGGTAAACACTCAGCAGTCTCTGCCTCAATGATTTAATGTGTGGTGAGATCACCTAATAAAGTCTCTGGGAAATGGTAGGTGTTCAATAAATATGTTTCCCCCTTTTCTCTCTGCGCTGAACTTTCAGTCACAAAACTAGGCCTTGGGGACTTCACACCTGCTCTTCCCTCTGCCTGAAATTCCCTTGCCTCAGAGAGCCCCCAGCCTCACTCCATCACTTTGTTCAGGTCTCTGATGAAATACTGAAAGGGAGCAGGACCCTATGGTACTTCCCCCCATGTCCTCTGCCTGCCTTTTGTCTGTGGAAAAAAAACTTTAGCCAAAGAATAAGTTTAATCAGAGAAGTGAGAAAATACAGAAGCAAAGGAAAACAGTGAAACAAGACAAAACATTAATAGTTTAGTCAGTAAGCAAAGTCAAGGACCTTTAGTTCCTTCCCAAGGGCTATAGATACTATTCCAAGCCATATCCTGTGAGTTATCTCGTAGATACTGAAACCCCTACCAGGTAGGAGGAGTTAACTACATGATGAACAGACTGTAGCCATGATATAAGCTGCCACAATTCCGAGAACTGGTCTCAAGGAAATGGGAACAAACCGACCCCTGGAACTGAAGACTGTGCTTAAAACCATCAAGATGGGGGAATCCATCCACTTGCGGTCCAGTGGTTAGGACTCCACTCTCTCACTGCCGAGGGCCTGGGTTCAATCCCTGGTCAGGAAACTAAGATCCCGCAAGCTGCTCGGCATGGCCCCCCAACACACACAAAAAAACAATCACGATGACGCTGGTCAGATCACCAGATCACCGCATGACCAATTTCAAGATGACTGTCAGAGCTGACTGTGCTGTTTCTGCATGTAGCCCCCTCCCTCCGTCTATAAAAGCTCTTGCCCACTGATTGTCAGTGGGGGGGTGAGGTGGCCTTTGGACAGGAGTCCGCCCTCCTCCACCCCCCTCAGTTGCTGTCATCCAAAATAAAGCAAATTTTCCTTTCCACCAACCTTGCCCCTTTATTGCCTTTTGAGCACTGAGCAGCCAGAACCCTACTTTCAGTAACAATATCACTCATTCAGAGAGGTCATTTCTGTACCCTACCTGAAAAACAGCCCTCGTCACTTTATAACCCCTTACCCTGATTTTCTTTGTTGATCTTTTCATAGTTGTGTTTATCACTACTTGATATTATATTATATATCTGTTTATTGTTAGTATCCCCTGCACTGGAACATGAAATTCAGAAGGCGGGGGCTTTGTTTCATTCATAGCTGCAGTTCCAGCACCTGCAACTATTTGTAGCACAAGATGTTCAATAAATATATTTTGAATGAATGAATAAATAAGTGAATGAATGAAAGAATAAAATAACCTCCTTTAAAATATTTGTTGAATGGATGAATGAATGAATATTCCCCTTTGTTCTATGTCTCTTTAAATAACAAAAAGTTTCCACTCCTTCCTCTTTGAAGCAAGGAAAGAGGGTTTTGCTAAGTGACGATAAACTTTGTGTATGAGGCAGGATATGGATGAAGAACTTGTGATTTCTAAGAGGAAAGAGAACATGATGTAAAAGTCTCCCCAGCACAAAGATCCATGCAAACTGTAGCTCATGTGGAGCAGGGAAGGACATCTCAGATCTCTGGACTGAGATGTATTAATCAGTATAGGCTAGGTTATGCTGCAATAACAAATATCTCCAAATCTCGGTGATACTGGTAAATGGTAAAAGTGCATTTTCACTCATGTTAAAAGTCCTTCACGGATGAAAAGTCCTCCACAAACACTGTCATCCAAGGACCCAGACTGTTGAAGTCTCCACCAGCTCAAACAACGGCAGTTACCATGGCAGTGAAAAGGAAGATGGAGCATGGTGCCCCAGTTCTTAAATACTCCATAGAAGTGACTCACATCACTTCTGCTCATGTGTCATTGGCCAGAGCAAGTCACATGACTACACTAAACTTCAAGAGGGTAGAGAAAATTTATCCTCCTCTGTGTCTACGTATTAGTTAGCACTTTCTGTATAACAAACCACCCCCAAAATTAGTGGTTTAGAACAATAAAACACTAGTTATTTGTCATAATTGTTTAGGTTAATTCAGTGGTTCATCTGATTTTGGCCAGGTCAGCTGATCTCTGCAGTCTTCTGGTGTTGTGGCTGGGTCTAGATGATTAGCATGGCCTCATTCATATCTGCTGGCAGGCTGAGTAGTCTGAGGGTTATTTGCTAGAAGAGCTCACCTCCACCCCCTGTGGTAACACATCCTCCAGTGGACTAGCCTGAGCTTGTTTACATGATGGCAGAAGAGTTGTAAGAAAGCAAGAGCAGAAGCTACAAATCCCTTGAGGCCTAGAGTCAAAACTCTCCTGCTATCATTTTTGCCATATTCTAGTGGTCAAAGCAAGTCACATGACCCAGCCCAGCTTCAGGGGTATGGGGAAATGGCCTCCACTTCACGATGGGAGAAACTGCGAAAAATGTGTGGTCATTTGTGTCTACTACAGTCTGGAAGTTGAGAGCAGCCAGATATTTGGAATGGTAATAAGGTGTCACTCACAGGGTAAGTGTGTGCTACTCCAACCAGACTGTTATGAGTGTTTCCACTCAAAAATAGGAGGCAACTGAAATAAGAGATGAGAAGGGAAGAGACTGCCATCACACCAGGTCTGCTGCATACAGCTAGGGCATCCCTTAGATTTGTGCAGTGCACAACCTGTACAACCAATGCATGATGTCCAGTCAGTAGCTCCTCCCCCCATTCTTTTACTCACCTCCAGAGAAGTGTTAGTGCAGAGCTCTGAGCTTGAACTGTCAAAATTCCTGTGTCAAGAGCTTTCACAGATCCTGGACCAAAAACACTATATCAGCTCCTTGGGCTTGCTATCACCTCTACCTGGCTCTCTTTTCTCTTTCTCTTCAATTATATCTATTTCTGACCCATCCCACCAATTCAACATCCAGCATTGGCTCTTCCTGGGTCTGTTGAGGCTGCCAGCCTTATGACTGAAACTACACCATTGGCTCCCTTAGATCTATAGTTTCCCGGCCCACCTTGAAAATTCTGGACTTGTCAGCCTTCATAATTGCATGAGCTAACTCTTTATAATAAATCTATTTCTTTATATATACATCCTATTGGTTCTGTTACTCGGGAGAACCCTGACTAGTACAGCAGGAGACAATAAAATGCAGTGATGTCATCTTTATAGGTCAGCCTCTGAGGGCACAGAATAAGGTGGAAAACATGTGTAGCAGAATGGCAAATGGAGTTTAACCATTTTTTTTAAACCAGTTTTTTGTTGCCAGAGCATCATAAGTTATTTTCTGAGTCCCTGTGATTCGGGTCACTTTTCTCAGCAGTCTGCTTGACCTGATTTTTTGTCTCCTCTGGCTACAAAAGGAAACAGATACAAAAGGGAAAATACATTCTTCAAGGAATCCCCAATAAATCTTAAGGACTGTTCCACGTACACATTTATATCTATAGTGATGTCTGTTTTTGAGCCAGCTCTCCCAAAGGAAGAGGATCATTATTTATGTTCTCCCGATCATGTTTCTCTTGGCCAAAGAGCAGACAGCTGACCAAACTTATAATGCCCTCCAGAGTGGTGTAGGTCTCTTTCAGAGCCCCACAGCTAAAACTGCACACACAGAGCTGCTGAGGAAATATGACACCTTCCACCACCAGCACAGTGAACGCCTTTGCCATCCTCCCAGGCTAAGGAATTGCTGCTTATATATTCTGGGCAAAGTCCAATCACTTAGTTAGGAAGGGCAATCAGGAGAGAGGAAAGCAAGAGATGAAAATGTCACATGAAATGCCCTTATCCCTCACCCGTGTGAGCCAATCATTTAAACCAAGAAAGGACACACAGTGAAAGCAATCAATTGAATTTGTGAAATTGATTGAATTTGAAATTGAATCTGTGGTCAGACTGCAAGATTTGGCACTTCCTACCTTCATGATTTCTTTTTTTTTAATATTCAATAATTAATTTTTATTGGAGGGACTTCCCTGGTGGCCCAGTGGCTAAGAATCCGTGCTCCCGATGCAGGGAGCCCAGGTTCGATCCTTGATCAGTGAACTAGATACCACATGCTGCAACTAAGAGTTCTCATGCCACAACTAAGACCCCTCACAGCCAAATTAATTAATTTTAAAATTTTTATTGGAGTATAGTTGATTTACAACATTGTGTTAGTTTCTGCTGTACAGCAAAGTGAATCCTAGGTTGCTGTTTTAGTTTGCTAGCTCAGCCAGAACAAACTACAGTCGGCCCTTGGAATATGTGGGTTCTACATCTGGGGATGCAACCAACCCTCGGATTCAGGGACTCATGGATTAAGTCCAACTGTAAGAGATTTGAGCATCCACGAATTTTGGTACCCACAGGGGACCTGAAATGAATGCCTCACAGATACTGTGGGAGGACTGTGCCACAAACTGGGCATTTAAACAAACAAACAAAGAATATTATTTACTCATGGTGCTGGAGGCTAAAAGCCCAAAATCAAGCTGGCAACAGGACTGGTTCTTACTGAGAGCTGTGAGGGAAAGGTCTGCTCCAGCCTTTCTCCTTGGCTTCTAGATGGCTGTCTTCATGCTCACACGGCATTCTCCCTGTAGGTGTGGCTGTGACTGAATTTCCCATTTTTTATAAGGACATCAGTCACCTTGCATTACAGCCCACCCTAATGACCTCATTTTAACTAGTATGTCTGCAATGACCTTATTTCCAAATAAGGTCACAGTCTGTGGTACTGGGAGGTAGGACTTCAAGGTCAGAATTTCAGGGATGCTATAGACTGAATATATCCCCCGAAAGTCATATGTTGAAATCCTAACCCCAATGTGATGGTATTAGGAGGTGAGGCCTCTGGGGTGGTGATTAGGCTATGAGGGTGGAGCCTTCCAGAATGGGATTCATGCCCTTATAAGAAGAGACCCCAGAGAGCTCTCTCATCCCTTCTGCCATGTGAGGACACAAGGAGAAAATGGCCATTTGGAAGCAGGCCCTCACCAGATACTGAATCTGCTGGTGCCTTGATCATGAACTTCCCAACCTCCACAACTGTGAGGAATACATATCTGTTCTTTATAAGCCATCCAGACTGTGGCATTCTGTTCTAGCAGCCTGAATGGACTAAGATTATGAAGAGACACGGTTCAATCCGTAACAGTTACTCTGAGTCTCAGTTTCCTCCTTATAAAATAGGTTAAGAATTGTGAATGGGCTAATCTTGATGAAGTGATTATGAAATAAATGAGCACTTTATCTTTTTAAGTAAACACTTTAAATAGTGTCCCACACAAAGCGGGTTCTCAAAAAATGTTGGGCTAGCGAAAGACATGCCAAAGATTTCCAGGAGGAGTCCAACGGTGGGACAGGACATGGAGAAAAGCCCGTCACTATATCAAGTCCCTACTGGATAACACGGAACACACTGTAACCAACTTTACTGAGATATAAATTATCTACAATACAAGGCATACATCTGAAAAGTACACTTTGATGACTAATGTATACACCACATAACCACCACCACCATCAAGATTCAGAGCATGTCCATCACCCAGAATTCCCTCGTGCCCCTTTGCTGTCAACACTCCCATCCCTATATCACCAACACCCCATCACTGTCCCCAGACCCTCACTGATCTGTTTTCTGTCACTATAGATTAAACTCCTCTATTCTATAATTTTACGTAAATGGACTCACACAGTATTTCCTCTTTCGTGTCCAGCTCCTTTCATACAACATAATGCTTTGAGATTCATCCACGTTGGTCTGTTTACCAGTATCTGTTCCTTTTTATTATGTTCCGTTGTATGGCTGGACCACAGTTTGTCCACTCACATGTTGATAGACATTTGGCTTGGTGCCAGTGTTTGACTATTACAAAGAGAGCTGCTGTGAACAATCACATACAAGCCTTTGTGTGGACGTGTTTCCATTTATCCTGGGTAAATACCCAGGAGTGGAATTGTCAGGTCATAAGGTGAGCATACATTTAACTCCATAAGAAGCTACCACAGTGTTTTCTACCAGCAGTGGGCACGTCACTCCCCAGCCTCGCCAGAAATTGGTATCATCTATCGTTTGGATGATAGCCATTCTAGTGAGTGTATAGTCGTATCTCACTGGGGTGCTCATTTGCATTTCCCTAATGGTTAATGATGTTGTACAAATATACATGCATGAGTGAGCTCTAAAGAGATAAAGGGCTGCCCAGGAGTCAGAGAAGAGACAGCTGAGAGTCAGGAGGTAGGCATGTGACATGGTCCTGAAAAAGCTTGTAGAGCATAATGGTGAGGGAGTATTAGGGGCTTTACTGACTCTGCAAGGCAAGAGATGAGGCCTCATGTCCTTAGTGAATAGATGAATAGGAATTGACATTTTCTATATAGAGCTGGGACTCAGGTAGGACCACACCCTAGGGAATAGGTACCAGGAAAACTTTGTCTAACAGCCCAGGGAGAATAAAAGGAAGCTTGTCTCTTCCTTGAACATAAAAAAAAAAAAATTTTGATAATATCCAGTGTGGGCTAGGATGTGGAAAGACACATTAATTCGTGCTGTTCTTGGGGGTGAATATTTTATAACAGTGTTGGGAGGGCAAAGTTATGCTAATATTATTAATATTTGTATTGTTAAAATGTTATTTAAAACCTAAACATGCATGCTTATATTTATTTTTTTTTGAAGTGTGTAGTATAAACTAACTAAAGGTAGCCTAAGCAAAATGATGATGACGATAAATGGGAAGGGACATGCCTTACCTCATATAATGCAAGGTCAAGCATTCCTCTCACAGGAACTAGGACCAGTCATCAAAAAACCATCAGAGAAACTAACACCACATTGTAAAGCAACTATACTACAATAAAAATTAATTTTTTTAAAAAGCCATCAGAACCTGGTAGTTCTTCAATACCTACACATCAGCTTCAATCTTATCACTCTGCATCCATCCCTATATTCATGCTCAATATTCTTTGAGCTCCTGCCGTATGATGGCAGAATATATAGCACTGTGGTTAGCTATGTGAGAGGCAAATCTGTCTCTGCTTCTTTCTGACTGTGTGCTCTTGGGCAAGGGATTTAATCTCTCTGAGTCTCAGTTTTCTCATCTGAAAAATAGGAATAATCTTGGGACTTGAATTATAGGGCTGGTGTGAGAAAATGAGATAATAAATGCAGAGTGCCTGGAACACAGTAAGCACTCAAGGTAGTTGGTGATTATTTTTTTCTTTTTCTTTTTTTTTTTTTTTTTGCGGTCCGCGGGCCTCTCACTGTTGTGGCCTCTCCCGTTGCGGAGCACAGGCTCCGGACGCGCAGGCTCAGCAGCCATAGCTCACGGGCCCAGCCGCTCCGAGGCATGTGGGATCTTCCCAGGCCGGGGCACGAACCGTGTCCCCTGCATCGGCAGGTGGATTCTCAACCACTGCGCCACCAGGGAATCCCATGATTATTTTTTTCTTGCATGCAGTATGTTGGGAAAGAAAGAAAAATGATCCCCTTCCCATTGTGCTTTCCAATCAAGGGACCAATGGCTTAAACCAAAGGATCATTTGGTCCCAATTCCAAAGGATAGTAAAGGCTCTGTAGCCAGTTTGAGTGAGATACGCTTCCCAATCTAATCAATGGTGGCTGGGGAAGTTAGGAGGGAGGAGCAATCACATTGCACCAACATGGCTTCCTGGCCCATTCCTTTGGATGGGAGAATGATTCCCAAAGAGAGGGGTGGAGGTCATTGGATTGTAGACAAGTAGATACTCCAAAAGATATCCACTACAATCACCATTTTCTCAACATTTCATTTGTAGTGTTTACCCTAACCTAGAGAGACAATTGCACAAATGCTCAGAACAGCCTTGTATCAGTTACCTATTGTCATGATAATACTGCATAACAAATAAGCACAAAATATCAATGACACACAACAGTAAGTTTGTTGCTCATATGTCTGGGGTCAGTTGAAGATCAAATAGTTTTGCTGATCTTAGCTAGAGTTTTTCACAAGATTGATGGTTGGCTGGTTGACCTTGGGGTGACAAGGGCAACTTGGCTATGCTCCACATGTCTCTCATTGTCCAGCAGGTTACCCTGGGTGAGTTCTCATGGTGATGGCATTGGTGCAAGAGTAAGTAAGCCCAGTCAAATAGGCACCTTTCATGCATCTTCTTACCAACACTCCATTGACCCAAAGCAAGTCATATAGCCAAGCCCACAGTCAAAGTGATAGGATGCTACAAAATTAATGGCAAAAGGTGTGGATACAGAGAAGCAGGAAGAATTGCTACCATTTTGGCAATCTACCACAAGCAGTGCTTGTAACGGCAAAAAAAAAAACTTGAAGTAACCTAAATGGCCACCAACAAAAAATATGTTAAATAAATTATACCACAACATGGAATGGCATCTGTATTAGTTTCTCATTACTGCTCTAACAAATTACCACAAACTTAGTTGCTTAAAATAGTATAAATGTATTGTATGAAATGGGTTCCACCAATCTGAAACCTAATTGTAAGCAGGGCTGTCCTTCTCTCTGGGAGCTCTAGAAGAGAATCTATTTCCTCACATTTTCCAGGTTCTAGAGATGCATTCTTTGCATTGCTTGCCTCATAGCCCCTTCCTCCATCTTCAAAAGCAGCAATGTATCACCTTCAGATACCTCTCTCCCCCTGCTTCCATCGTCGCATTGCCCCCTTCTTATAAAGACCCCTGTGATTACATTGGACCCAACTGGATAATCCGGAATATCTCCTCATCTCAAAATCCTTAACTTAATCACATCTGCAAAATCCCTTTTGTCATATAAGGTAATGTTCACAGATTCAGGGATTAACTCAGTGAAGGAGCATTATTTAGGATACTGCAGCATCCTCTGTAGTTGTGAAATAAATGCATTAAAATCACAAGACATCCAATATATCTTATGAAGTAAATAAAGCAGGTAACAGAACAGCATGTACAATATGTTCTAACTTTGAAAACTAATAGTAGTGTATACTTCTTTTTTTTTTTGACTACGTTGGGTCTTTGTTGCTGCACGCAGGCTTTCTCTAGCTGCAGCGAACAGGGGCTACTGTTCATTGTGGTGCGCAGGCCTTCTCATTGCTGTGGCTTCTCTTGTTGCAGAGCACGGGCTCTAGGCATGCAGGCTTCAGTAGTTGTGACACACAGGCTCAGTAGTTGTGGCTCACGGGCTTAGCTGCTCTGTGGCATGTGGGATCCTCCAGGACCAGGGCTCGAACCTGTGTCCCCCGCATTGGCAGGTGGATTCTCAACCAGTGCGCCACCAGGGAAGCCCAGTAGTGTATATTTCTAAATAAATGTTTGAGAGGATTAATTGCAAATGACTAATATTAGTGAGCTCTTGGTGAAAGATTAATGGAGACCGTTACCTTCCAGTTTTTGCATTTCTAAAGTGTAGTCTTTCTTTCAATGTGTATAACTTTTAACAGTTATTAAAAAATTCAAAGGAAGATGAAATAGTGCTCTTTTAATCAGCTTTATTCAGGATAGTGTTGTATTTAACCAGTTGAGGTCAAGATTATAAACCTTTGCTATTCTCAAAAAGACAGGAGATAACAAACGTTGGTAAAGATGTAAAGAAAAAGGAAAACTTGTGCACTCTGGTGGGAATATAAATTGGTACAGCCATTATGGAAAACATAAAAAAATTAAAAATAGAGCTACCGTATGATCCATCAATCCTACTTCTGGTATATATCCAAAGGAAAGGAAATCTGGATCTTGTTAAGATATTTGTACTCCCATGTTCATTGCAGTATTATTCACAACAGCCAAGATATGAAAGCAACCTAAATGTCCATCAATAGATAAATGGATAAAGAAAATGTGAAGTTAAGTAAGTGGCCTGAAACCTAACGACAGCAGCACTGAGCTGTAAGTTTTGTTTTAGAAAACGCTTCCCTGATTTAATGTCACTATTGGAGGCTGCAAAACCAACTGATGAGGATTATACTGGAAATCCAGGTAAGTAGGAAGTAAGGGGATAAGAGGTAAAACAGATTTGGCAGTCATGAGTATCTAAGTGATATTTGGTGCCAAAAGGCTGGATGAGCTCCCCTAGGGAGGTGAGGAGAAATATGTGTAGAGGAAAAGTAGGCAAATGGGGAGGGATGGGATAAAGAAGCAACTGAGGACAGCCAAAGGCAGAGCGGGAAAGAGCAGCATCTTGAAAGCCATGGGCTGGAGGAGATCCAAGTCGTGAGCATCAGGAATGCCAAGTGGTAAAAAATAAAATAAAATAAAAGTCAAGGAAGTTAGGGCTGAAAATTAGCCAAGGGCTTGAGCAAATATGAGGTCACTAGCGACCGTGGCAAGAACAATTTGAGAGGAATGGTGGATTGGAAGGCAAGCAGCAGTGGGTTTAGGAGGAAGCAGCATTGCAGAATGCAGATACAGCTCAAAACAGTTGGCTGAAAAAATGAATAATCATGCCTGATTGCTGCTGGGTTGTCATGACAACCAGCTAAGACAATGACGATGAATGCTTTTTCTTTAAATGACCTTTTTCACTGAGGTATAATTTATATACAGTCAAATTCACCCTTTATTGGTGTACAGTTCTATGAGGTTTGAAAAATGCACAGTCATGGAACCACCCCCAAAATCAAGATATAGAAGAGTTCCATCACCCCAAACAGTTCCCTCATGACCCTTTGTAATTAACTCTTTCCCACACCTTCAGTCCATAGCAATCATTGATCGACCTGTCCCTATAATTTTCATGAAGCCCCAGGAGATCATATAAATGGAAGTATACTGTATGTAGTCACTTGATTCCGGGTTCTTTCACTCAGCATAATACATATGAGATTCCTCCATGTTGTTGTGTCCATCACTATTTTTTTTTTTTTTTTTTGCGGTTCGCGGGCCTCTCACTGTTGTGGCCTCTCCCGTTGCAGAGCACAGGCTCCGGACGCACAGGCTCAGTGGCCATAGCTCACGGGCCCAGCGCTCTGCAGCATGTGGGATCTTCCCGGACCAGGGCACGAACCCATGTCCCCTGCATCGGCAGGCGGACTCTCAACCACTGCACCACCAGGGAAGCCCCATCACTATTTTATTCTTTTTTATTGCTAAATAATATCCCCTTGTATGTGAATTTACCTTGAAAAGTGTGAAACACTATAGAGAATCGTAAGGACTTCTTACTCTTGGCAAAATATATACATGCAGGTGGGGAAGTGTGTCTTCGTTTGGGCTCTCAGAGGCAGACTCTTAGACACTCTTCACTGAAAGTCGTTGATTTTAGAGGTGGTTCCAGGGGACCCAGGAGGGGAATGGAAATTGAGACAGGGAAGGAAGGCAGCCAGTACAGAGCATGTTATCAAGCAAGTTACCACAGTGGGAAACTGGAACTCAGTCTCTCTGGGAGCCTCTGGGAAGCAGCATGGAATACAGATCTCAGTATTTTCCAACCGAGGAGCGAGAGAGCTGGGGTATTTATCCACCACTTCCTACCAGTCACTGGTTGACTGCACTTACGGAAGAGCTGTTCTTTCCCTGGCATTTCTGGCCTGACTGGGTAGATCACAGTGTGTGCCTCAAAGGCCAGAGAAAGTCTCAGACAAATGAATGCAGATGCCGGCCTTTGGAAGTGGGCCAGGGTGTGATGACTGAGGATGAGAAGAGAAAAACTTGGCGTTGACAGCACCTACAATAGAGCAGATCCACAGTCAGATCATGAGCTATCTTCTCTTAGTTTTCATCTCTTTCTTGAGCTGTAAATATCAAATACTTTTAGAGCGACTCAAGATGCTTTGCATGAAGACCTTCTAAAGCATCTGCACGTCCTCTAATTGGGCTTGTCACTCACAGCTAATATTGCTGTATTCATAATTACTCTCACCATATAGGGTCTAAAGGTTTGTTTTTGGATCTGTGAGTCAGGCGTGCATACCCCAATTATGCACATTCACATCACTGTTTATCTGTCTCTTTGGAAAAACAGGATGTCATTTCCCCCTTCTTCATTCTCCTTGCTGTGCCTACATCTGACCCTTGTCTGGCAACCTTCCTGTTAATATTAATTTTCATGAATATCTTCCATGAAGTTCATATCATTCCAAAAATCCATGAATACATTGTTTCACTTAATCCACATGGTAACATGAAGACAACAGGGACCTCCTGACTTTTAAGCATTTTACAGATGAGAAAACTGAGGCTCAGACATTAAAAATCACTTAAGTTCCCACTGGCTTGTTTAGGATGCTTCTGGTTGTGAATAAGTAAAATCTCAAACTGCATTGGACATAAAGAGAATTACTGGTTGCTATGGATTGAATTGTGTCCTCCTAAAATTCATATGCTAAAGCCCTAACCCCCAATGTGATTGTATTTGGAGATAGGGCTTTTAGAAGGTAATTAAGATTAAATAAGGTCATAAAGCTGGGGCCCTAATTCAATAAGAAGTCCTAATAAGAAGAGGAAAAGAGAGAAATCACACTGTCTCCATGTTCTTAAACAAAGGAAATGCCGTGTGTGGATACAGCAGGAAGGAGGCCATCTGAAAGCCAGGAATAAGAGCCCTCACTAGAAACTTAATTGACTGGAACATTGATCTTGGTCTTTTAGCCTCCAGAGCTGTAGTAAATACATGTCTGTTGTTTAAGTCACCCAGTGGATGATAAACCCAAGCAGACATCATAAATATAATAAATGAAAAGTAGAATGGGTTTTCAAGAGAGGCTTGGTATACTGGCTCAATGATGTCACCAATGGCCTAGTTTCTTCCCATCTCTCTGCCCTGCCATTCATGGTGTAGGCCATCCCTATGGTCACAAGTTGGCTGCCAGCTGCCCTGGAACTCCATGCTTCCTGTTCACAACTGGAGAAAGAGATAGAATGTCTCTGTCTTGAGACACACTCTGATTGGCCCAGCCTATATCACATGACCACCTCTGAGCCAATGATGATAGACAAGTAGGTGGGTACCTTGAGGACAGCACTTGTGTGAATGTTTGATAGTTGAATTGGCCAGTTTTTTTTCATGAACAATGATTTATTTAAAGAACAAATAACACGCTAACTCTGGTGATTCAGACTTGGGTGTTTGGCAGAAACTTTCTCAAAAATGAATGAAGTGGGCCTGCTGCTTCCAGGAAAACAACTGACAGTGATTGTTGCCAGTAATGAAATTTGAGCTTTCAGGAGAAAATTAGAATTTTGGAAGTCGTGTATTTGTCACTGTGTTTGACAGTTTTCTAATATTGACTTTTCTGATGAGATTGGTGGTGATATTAAGAAATGGATTTTTTTATCATGTAATGAAATGTGTAGATGTTTGGAAAATCTACATAACTTAGTGAACCAATATTTTCCAAAAGACCAATGCATGATGTCATAAAAAGTGCAAGGTAGACCAATGGATTTTAATAAAGCAGAACCCGTTGAAATGGTGATTGCTCACTACAGCTAACCTTTATGAAACTACCACTCTTTGAATTTTAGTATAGTATAAAAAAGAATTCCTGAGTTCCTGAAAAGGCTATTGAAATGCTTTTTCCTCCCTTTTCCAACTTCATCTTTGTAGATTTTCTTCATAGACTTGGACTAAAACAAAATATCACAACAGAGTGATAAGATAGTTTCACAAATGAGAATACTGATGTCTTCTATTAAGCCTGACATTAAGGAGATTTGCAAATATGCAAAGTAATGCTACTTTTCTCACTAAATTTTTTTCTTTTTGGCTGCATCTGGTCTTAGTTGTGGCACACAGGCTCTTTGTTGCGGTACACAGGCTTCTCTCAAGGTATAGGCAAGATTGGTTCCTTCTGAAGCCTCTTTTTTTAGTTTGCAGACAGCTTCTTTCCCGCTGTGTCCTCACATGGTCATCTCTCTGTGCATCCACATCCCTGGTGTCTCTCTGTGTGTCCAAATTTTTTCTTATAAGGGCACCAATCAGATTGAATTAGGGCCCACTAAAATGGTCTCATTTTAACTTAATTACCTTTTAAAAGGCCCTATCTCCCGATACAATCACACCCTGAGGTACTGGGGGTTAGTGCCTCAACATATTAATTTGAGGGGGAGACACAGTTTAGCCCATAACACAATGGTTTCATTCATCAAATGAAGTTTGAAATAATATTTGCTGGAGAAATGAAAAATAATTGATCTAAGACCATCTAGATAATCCCACTGGCATTTTCATGTGTGTGTGTATGTGTGTAGTTATATAATTCAAAGAGTACAAAAAGTCCCCAAAGAAAGGGAAGAACTTCTATATGCACCTCACCTCTAATTCTTTCATTAAAGATAATGTGTTTATTAGGATACTAAGATAAGGTGCTATAACATAAAGCCTCCACAATGGAAAGGCTTAGTGAAAATAGTGTCATTTCCCTTGCAAAACAGTCCAGACAGGGAAGTCCTCGTTCATGGGTGGCTCTGCTCCATGTGTCGCTCAGGGACCCAGATTCTGTCCATCTTATTGCTCTTCATTCTCTAAGGTGTTGTCCTCAATTGAAAGTTTGAAGCTGTCTTCTGGATCATGGGAAGGGGACATAGGGGACATTTCATGTGGCAGATTTCCAAAGATGGCCTCAGTAATATCCATCTCCCATCCCACGTGCTCTTCTAACAATGTCACCTTGGCACTCTTATGTGAGGTAGGACCCATGTCACCCTTCCTTGATCCTAGGTGGGCCTTTGTGACTGCCTCAACCAGTAAGTACAACAGAAATGACCCTGTGTGACTTCCAACACAATAAAGTCCAGGACAATAAAAATACCATGCACTTATGTCTTGTTCTCTTGGGGCACTTGCTCTTGGAATTCAACCACCATGCTGTAAGGAAGCCTAAGCAGCCACATAGAGAGGTCACTTGTACTGACCAACAGCCCCAACTGAGGTCCCCCCACAACCCCAACACTCAGCATCAACCACCAGACATGGAAGTGAGACATCAAACTTCCAGATGAGTTCAGCCTCCAGCTGTTGAGTCACCTCAACCTTTAAGCTTTCCCAGCTGAGGCCCAGACACCATGCAGCAAAATCAAGCCATCTTTGTCATGCCCGTCCTGAATTCTTGACTCACAGACTTTGATAGCACACAGAATGGTTGTTATTTTATGCCACTATAACTTGAGGGTGGTTCGATAAATGATAGATAACCCAAACTTCCAGGAGTAGAAATTTTCTTATATCTTTTCTCCTCCCTGTGTTCCTACCTTTTTTTTATATACCTTTGCAATAATCTCATCATGGGCAGAACATATGTCCTCACCTCTTGACTTTCAGTTTAATCACATGACTTGCTTTGGCCGAGAGAAAAAGACAAAACAGATGGTATGCCATTTCTGAGCCTAGGCATCAAGAAGCCTTGAGTGTCTCCCCTTGCTTTCTTGTGCCTCTGCCATTGTCATGGGAAGGACATGCCCAGGCTCGCTAATCCATTGGTCCCTGAAAAAGAATGAGAAACATGGGGAGTAGAATTCAGTTGCCCCAGTCAAGGTCAGTCAACCTGTAGAAATAAATGAAAATAGGTTATTGTCATTTTAAGCCCCTACATTTTGGGGAGTTTGGCTACACAGCATTTCTGGCAATAGCTAACTGATACTGCAGACATTGCATGTATCACCTCTACTTATATCTTGTTGGTGATAACTTAATCACAGAGCCACACCTGGCTCCAAGAGACGCTGGGAAATGTATTTTGGCAGCCAGGTGTCCAGTTTAACTAAATTATGTGGAAAATGGAGATGGAATTTTGGTAGACATTAGTTGCTGCCCTGGGTAGCTGCTCTTAACAATGTGTTATTACTTCAAATATAAAACATCTTAGGCATCATGTCAATTAATTGTTTTGTCGCAAATACCAGACTCTGGCTTGAAAAGGTGATATTTATTGGAAGGCTATTGGGGTCCACAGAATTGACAAGGGCTGAAGAGCCATCCTGGTGACACAGGGAGGAGTGAAAAGTACCACCTAATGCCAATAAGTAGAAGACACAGCAACCATCTTTTTATATGGTCCCCAGACTAGAAGCATCAGCATCACCTGGGAAATCCTTAGAAATACAGAACCTTGGACCCCCCCCCCGCAAAGATACAAAATTATAATCTGAATTTTAATGAGATCCCTTGGGAATTCATGTGCACACGAATTCTAAGAAGCTGTGTTTTAGCAGACACCATCTGTCTGGGACCCCACTGCTGTCACCACTGTGTGAACAAATGCCCAAATGTCACTTAGCGTCACTCATTCAAAAGTCAAAGTCCCTTGGCACTTTTCTGGTAGTCCAGTGGTTAAGACTCTGTGCTCCCAATGCAGAGGACCTGGGTTCAATCCCTGCTCAGGGAAGTAGATCCCACATGCCACAAGTAAAGATCCCGCGTGTCCAAAACAGAAACATAGATCAATGGAATAAGACAGAAAGCCCAGAGATAAATCCCCACACATATGGTCACCTTATCTTTGATAAAGGAGGCAAGAATATACAATGGAGAACAGACAGCCTCTTCAATAGGTGGTGCTGGGAAAACTGGACAGCTACATATAAAAGAATGAAATTAGAACACTTCCTAACACTATACACAAAAATAAGCTCAAAATGGATTAAAGACCTAAATGTAAGGCCAGACACTATAAAATGCTTAGAGGAAAACATAGGCAGAACACTCTATGACATAAATCACAGCAAGATCCTTTTTGACCCACCTCCTAAAGAAATGAAAATAAAAACAAAAATAAACAAATGGGACCTAATGAAACTTAAGAGCTTTTGCACAGCAAAGGAAACCATAAAAAAGACGAAAAGACAACCCTCAGAATGGGAGAAAATATTTGCAAATGAAGCTACTGACAGAGGATTAATCTCCAAAATATACAAGCAGCTCATGCAGCTCAATATCAAAAAAACAAACAACCCAATCCAACAATGGGCGGAAGACCTAAATAGACATTTCCCCAAAGAAAACATACAGATCGCCACAAACATGAAAAGATGTTCAACATCACTAATCATTAGAGAAATGCAAATCAAAACCACAATGAGGTATCACCTCACACCAATCAGAATGGCCATAATCAAAAAAAATAGAAACAATAAATGCTGGAGAGGGTGTGGAGAAAAGGGAACCCTCCTGCACTGTTGGTGGAAATGTAAATTGATACAGCCACTATGGAGAACAGTATGGAGGTTCCTCAAAAAACTAAAAATAGAACTACCATATGACCCAGCAATCCCACTACTGGGCATATAACCTGAGAAAACCATAATTCAAAAAGAGACATGGGGCTTCCCTGGTGGCGCAGTGGTTGAGAGTCCGCCTGCCGATGCAGGGGACGCAGGTTCATACCCTGGTCTGGGAAGATCCCACATGCCGCGGAGCGGCTGGGCCTGTGAGCCATGGCCGCTGAGCCTGCGCGTCCGGAGCCTGTGCTCTGCAATGGGAAAGGCCACAACAGTGAGAGGTCTGCGTACTGCAAAAAAAAAAAAGAGAGACGTGTACCACAATGTCCATTGCAGCACTATTTACAATAGCCAGGACATGAAAGCAACCTAAATGTCCATCAACAGCTAAGTGGATAAAGAAGATGTGGCACACATATACAATGGAATATTACTCAGCCATAAAAAGGAATGAAATTGAGTTATTTGTAATGAGGCGAATGGACCTAGAGTTTTTCATACAGAGCGAAGTAAGTCAGAAAGAGAAAAACAAATACCGTATGCTAAGGCATATGTATGGAATCTAAAAAAAACGGTTCTGATGAACCTAGGGGCAGAGCAGGAATAAAGATGCAGACATAGAGACGGACTTGAGGACACAGTGGGGGAAGGGGAAGCTGGGACAAAGTGAGAGAGTAGCATTGACATATACACACTACCAAATGTAAAATGGATGGCTAATGGGAAGCTGCTGCCTAGCACAGGGAGATCAGCTCAATGCTTTATGACCACCTAGAAGGGTGAGATAGGGAGCAGGGGAGGGAGACGCAAGAGGGATGGGATATAGGAATATATGTATACATATAGCTGATTCACTTTGTTGTACAGCAGAAACTAACACAACATTGTAAAGCAATTATACTCCAATAAAGATGTAAAAAAAAAAAATCCCACGTGCTATAACTAAGACCCTGTGCAGCCAAATAAATATATAAATAAATTTTAAAAACGATTTTTAAAAAAAAAATCAAAGCCCCTCGATGAGAGCAAAGAATCAGCTGAGCCCAAGTCATGTGATTTTCCCAGCCTCCAAGGGGCAGGAAGAGGGAAGCTACTGGCACCACCTCCCATCACGACAATCTAATTTTGGGGAATTCTTCCAAAACAAGAAGGAGAGTTGAATAAACATTTATTGTAGGCTCTTACTCACACGAATCTTCCTATATATTCCTTTCAATTTATTCAGAAGGAACCATATTGAGCCAATTGGTCTGCAACTTGCATATGTTCACATAATAATCACCTTGTGGAACTTTCCAGAATAATGCACACTATGTAGATCTATGTCTTTCTTAAGAACTGCATTGGTATTCTATTGTGTGGAGGTGCCTTAATTTGTTCAAACAGTGTTTAAGACGTCAAATGATGGACCCTCTCCAGTTTTAATCTACTTCGAACAAGGCTGCAATGAACATTCTTATCCCTGTATCTCAGCAAACTGTGTCAGAAGAGTAAATACCTAGCAATGAGATTGCCAGGTCAACGTATATAATAGCTATCATCTTTTTTTCTCCAGGAAAGTTGCACACCAATTTATACTTTATTAATAATGTAGAAGTCTACCCATTCCCCCACATCCTCACAAGCACTTGGTATTAGCGAACTTCTTAGTTTTTGCTAATTTGATGAGTAAAGTATTTAAAGAATTCCCCCTGGAATACTGGTAATATTCTACATCCTATCTTAGATGCTGATCACACAAGGGCATACACACATAAAAACTCACCAAGCTGTCGCTGAAGATTTGCTTAAGTTTACTCAAGAAGAGAAACGTAATCACCATTAAAGCTTCTGCAGAAAGACAAGAAAATCACAGGATGGTTAGAAACCAGAAATAAAAGTCAAGCATAACTACATTTTGCTAAGTTAAATAAGACAGTCACAAAAAAGACAAATAGTGTATGATTTCACTTATATGAGGTAGAATAATCAAATTCATAGTGACAAAGAATTGAATGGTGGCTGCCAGGGTTTGGGGCAGGGAGAATGGGGAGGTGTTGTTTGATGGGGATAGAGTTTCAATTTGAGAAGATGAGAATGTTCTGGAGATGGATAACGGTGATGGTTGCACAAAAGTGTGAATATATTTAATGCTGTTGAACTTAAAAATGATTAAGATCGGGCTTCCGTGGTGGCGCAGTGGTTGAGAGTCCGCCTGCCGATGCAGGGGACACGGGTTCGTGCCCCGGTCCGGGAAGATCCCACATGCCACGGAGCAGCTGGGCCCGTGAGCCATGGCCGCTGAGCCTGCGCGTCCGGAGCCTGTGCTCCGCAACAGGAGAGGCCACAACAGTGAGAGGCCCGCGTACCGCAAAAAAAAAAAAAAAAAAAAAAAGGTTAAGATGGTAAATTTTATGCTACATTTATTTTACCACAATACAAAAAAGTCAAGTATCTCTAACCACTACCTCTTTGCCCTGAATACATTGTGTTCTTAATGCTTCTTGGGTAAATTTAGTATTCAGCTAGCCATTCTTTTTTTTAATTGAAATATAGTTGATTTACAATGTGTTAATTTCTGCTGTACAGCAAACTGATTCCGATATATATATATATATATATATATATATATATATATATATATATATATATATATTCGCTTTCATATTCTTTTCCATTATGCTTTATTACAGGATATTGAATGTAGTTTCCTGTGCTATACAGTAGGACCTTGTTGTTTATCCATTCTATATATAATAGTTTGCGTTTGCTAATCCCAAACTCCAAATCCATTCCTTCCCCGCAGCCCCCCCTTGGCAACCACAAATCTGTTGTCTGTATCTGTGAGTCTGTTTCTGTTTCATAGATAAGTTCATTTGTGTCATATTCTGGATTCCACAAATAAGTGATATCATATGGCATTTGTCTTACTTCCCTTCAGCTAGCAATTCTGAACGTTAAATTTCTTCTGGATGCCCTTTACTCTCTCCTAACTCTATGAGGACAGTCTTTTCCTAACCCTAGGGACTGGTTGTCTCTTCCGCCTGGAGTGCTCCCACAACAACCACAGAGTATCTCTCAGAAACACAGGGCTGAGTGTCTTTCCAATGGCAGAACATCATGGAATTTCAGCATCACATGTATTAAGAAATTGAAGAGCAGAAGTTCCTGGCCTTAGAAATCAGTGATCAGCCTAGGGACACATGGCACCTCTAAAAGTCCCCCAATCCAAACATCTGGTCTCAATTTAGGAATCCAATTGGTCGTAGCTGAGAACTTTTCCTCCCTTCTGGATCATGAGGCTTTCCAAGTGACACATCGCCCATGAGGACATAGACATGAAGGATACATAAGCAGGGCAACAGAAGACTCTGGGAGGGGGGTTCTTTTTAAATAATATTTCTTCCATTATAGAAGCTGTCTGAGTCCATTTGGGCTGCTATAACAGAATATCATACATTGGCTGACTTTTTAAAAAAATTTTATTGAAGTATAGTTGATTTACAATGTTGTGTTAATTTCTGCTGTACAGCAAAGTGATTCAGTTATACAGATATATTTCTGTTATCATTGATAACAGGATATTGAATATAGTTCCCTGTGCTATACAGTAGGACCTTGTTGTTGATTGACTGACTTATAAACAACAGACAATTATTTGTCCCAGTTCTGGAGACTGGAAGTCCAAGATCAAGGCACCAGCAGGTTCAGTGTCTGGTGATGACCCACTTCTTATTCATAGATAGCATCTTCTCGCTGTGTCCTCACGTGTTGAAGGGATGAGAGATCTCTCTAGGGTCCCTTTTATAAGGGCACTAATGCCATTCATGAGGACTCCACCCTCCCAAAGGCCCCACTTCCAAATACCAATACATTGGGGATTAAGTTTCAACATATGAATTCGGAGGGACACAAACATTCATCCTATAACAGAAGAAATACTTACTAACCAGCTAAACTCTAAAAGATATAGAGAAATAAAAGCACCATTTGGGTAGAGAGATACTATTTTTAACTGTGCAACACCCATTACCCCCTTACTTTTTGATAGCTACAGCCTGATTTTCCTTTGGAGAACCACTCACCCCCATACTTTTCTCATTCCGTGTGGCCAGAATAAATTAGGTTGCATCTCCAGCTCCTGGAGTAAGCTCACCCCTCAGGAGGAACCCATCCTCTGGCCTCTGAGATTGGTTCAAGGGTGGGAGGGGACCCAAACGGAACCAATCTGGCAATGCCAGGATTTTGACTGGAGCCAGCAGGAAAGAGATGAACTTTATTAATTGGTATGGATAAATTTAAATTTTAAAAGGGAATGTAAAATGATCAGAGTCCAGGATGCCATCATGAGGGGTTGGTCTGCCTGAGAATGAAACCTGAGTGGAAAGATGGAAAGAGATCATGTTTTGACAGCATCCTTCAAGTATCTGGGTCCAACTGTGCCTGAAGCTAAATCTATCCATGAACGTTTAGTAATGTGAGCTCATTAATTCCATTGTTTTGTTGTTGTCAAAAGCAATACAATTTCTGGGTACCCCCTGGGGGTCCAGTGATTTGGAATCTGTGCTTTCACTGCCAAAGGCCAGGGTTCAATCCCTAGTGGGGGAACTAAGATCCTGCAAGCTGCCAGGTGTGCCCCCCCCCAAAAAAAAGCAATACGTATTCTATTTCTGACCTGGGCAACCAACACACCCATCTTCCAAAGCCAACTACTGTTAACTTCTTGGCATTTTTCTCTTAAGGCTTTTTTTTCTTTGCACTATTATTTGGGCTTTGTGACCACACTGTATCCATATCTGTGTAGAGCTATAGTTTGTATTTGTTGGTTTTTGAAGCAATCATGCCATGTAACACACAATCCCAAAATTTGTTTTCCTTGTTTACAGGTATGAGAGTCAGCAGGTTGTGTGACAGATTCGAATTTCCTCTAAGGATGACCATGCCCCATGTTCAAAGTCAATGGAAAAAGTACAATAATCCAATTCAAGCAAGACTGCTAATGTGCTAATGGCGCAGACCTCAGGAATGAGAAAGTTTGGGTCACCCCACCAGGTAGAGAACCACGACCAACTGAGATGCTTGCTGAGGGCAAAGAGACTATGGAATGGGTAATAAAGGGTAATTATAAATACCAGCTATGACTATATGACCAGATACAGAAATGAGGACTATAACTGTTATATTTCTTTCTTATTTCATGACAAATATGTTTTGTGCATATATTTATTAAGCAAACAACTTTGTTTTCTTTCTTTTCTTCCTTCTCGTATCCTTTTATAAGATGTATTAATTTCACATCATAATACATAAATATTGTTAACTTTACATCACAATATTTAAGTTGCAGAATATCAAGAAGACTGAACATCACCCAAGGAGTTTGCATTCTTTTCTGGGGAAGATCTTAGTGCATTTTCAGTTGTTTGCAGGATAATTACAGCATATTAGGCAGAAATACAAATTTATTATTGTCTTTATTTGGATATTTAGTATGGTTTAAGAGATGTATATGGGTGCCAAGTTGTCAAAGAATAGACTGTGATGGTTAATTTTAATGTGTCAATTTGTCTAGTTTATGGTACCCAGTTGTTTGGTCAAACACTAGTCTAGATGTTGCTGTAAAGGTATTTTGTAGATGTGACAATTTACAATCAGTTGACTTTAAGTAAATGATTATTGATAATGTGGGTGGGCCTCATACAATCAGTTGAAGATCATAAGAGCAAAGACTGAAGTTTCCTAGAGAAGAAGGAATTCTGCCTCAAGACCCAACATAAAAATACTTCCTGAAGTCTTCCCTGGTGGCACAGTGGTTAAGAATCTGCCTGCCAATGCAGGGGACACGGGTTCAAGCCCTGGTCTGGGAAGATCCCACATGCCGCGAAGCAACTAAGCCCATGCACCACAACTACTGAGCCTGCGCTCTGGAGCCCACGAGACGCAACTACTGAGCCTGCGTGCCACAACTACTAAAGCCCGCACACCTAGAACCGGTGCTCTGCAGCAAGAGAAGCCACAACAATGAGAAGCCTGGGCACCACAACAAAGAGTAGCCCCCACTTGCCGCAAATAGAGAAAGCCCGCACACAGCAACAAAGACCCAACGCAGCCAAAAATAAATAAATTTATTTTTAAAATAAAAAAAAATAAATCCTTCCTGAGTTTCCCACCTCCTGGCCTTTTCTACAGATTTCAAACTAAAGATGCTGATTTAAACTCTTGCCTGAATCACTCACCCTTCTTGAAACCACTTTATTCTCACAGCAAGTGGCAGAGTTGCAAGAGGGATATGAAGAAAAGTAATTCTGCCCACTCTAGAGGGAGGTTCTGCAAAGTCACAAGAAAAACAATGCAAAAGTAGAAACATGAGGGTGTTCATTAGGGTCTGGCTAGGAAAATAGCACTATAGAGCTTTCAAACAAAGGGAGATAAATACAGGGAATTGGTCATGCCTGGGTGACCAATGCCTGGGTGATTGGGGTGAAGGGGGGAGAAGCCAAATGGAGCACAGAGAGGCAACTCAGAAGTTAGCATCAGCAGGAATTGGCTACCACTCTTAGGGCTAGAGGGACAAAGTTTACCAGAGTCCAGAAGCAGGGCTGTTCTGTGGGAGCTAATACCACATGGATTGCCCAGAAGGAGCTGGGACAAAGAAAAGGGTGTGCAAGGGGAGCTGGAAGCATGGAGGAGACACCACCACTGCTGTGGAGAAGCCACAAGACCAGAGGGAGAAAGAGAAGATAAACCCCATCTCCTCCCTTGCCCCACCCTCCAATCTTCTACCACTGCCTCCAATTAGCTAACCTTCTTGGGCAAGGGAACCTGGGAAATGTAGATCCCTGTGACACTGGGCAAAGGAAGGAAGGAATGGATCTCAAAGAAAACAGATGTTTAACCTTAGGACCAAAATATTAACAAAGGAAAGTAAGAAATGTGTTTCCTTAGAGATGAAAAAATATGCACATCTTGACATGACCAAACACATCTGTATGGACAGGAAACAGAATATCAGCTTGATAACTTTGGCATAACTGAAATAATATTGCCCAGCTCAGTTGTATTAGCTGGAATTGGACTCATTTCTCTTTTCTTTAATTTTCTTTTTTTTTAATTATTATGTACGTTTCAGGTGTACAGCATTATAATTTGACATCTATATGCACTACAAAATTATCACCACGACAAGTCAAACTCTCATCCATCACTGTACAGTTAACCCCCCTTTCACCCATTTTGCCCACCCCTCCCACCCTCCTTCCCCTCTCGTAACCGTTAATCTGTCCTCTGTATCTATGAGTTATTTTTTTCCATTTTGTTTGTTCATTTGTTTTTTTTTTTTCAGATTTCACACTGGTGAAATCGTACGGTATTTGTCTTTCTCCATTTGACTTATTTCAGTTAGCATGAAAACTTCAAGGTCCATCCATGTTGTCACAAATAGCAGAATTTCACTCTTTTTTATGGCTGAGTAGTATTCCATTGTATATATAAACCACATCTTCTTTATCCATTCATTCATTGATGAACACTTAAGTTGTTTCCATATCTTGCCTATAGTAAATAATGCTGCAATGAACATAGGGGTACATATATCTTTTCAAATTAATGTTTTCAAGTTCTCTGGATCAATACCCAGAAGTGAAATAACTGGGTCATATGGTTGCTTTATTCTTAATATTTTGAGGAATCTTCATACTGCTTACCATAGTGACTGCACCAGTTTACAGTACCACAACAGTGTAAAGAATTCCCTTTTCTCCACATTTTCTCCAATGTTTGTTATTTCTTGTTTTTCTTATAAAAGCCATTCTAACAGGTGTGAGGCAATAGCTCACTGAGGTTTTCACTTTAATTTTCTTTCCTGATAGAATTTACATTGTTGACTGGGGATGGCTGGGTTCCAACAAAATCCACCCTCCCTTTCCCTAATAACATGGCTCCCCCGTCAAGGACTACATTTCCCAGACTTCCTTGCAGCTAAACTGCTCATGTGACTGATGCTCAACAGTGGAGTGGAGCAGAAGTGACTGCCACTCCCAAGTTGAGGCTTTTAAGAAGGTGTGTCCTCTCTATGCCCTTTCTCTACTTTTATGGGACTGGAATAGCACCAAGGAGAGCCACTCAAGAAGTCATAGGTGGAAGATGTCAAAGCCACCATTGGCCTGGGCCCCTGAATGATTACATGGAGGACAGCTGCCCACCCTCCTGGAAGAAGAAATAAACTTCTATCTTGTTTTAGCCATTGCTACTTGGGTTCTCTTTGTTAAAGCAATTTATCATTTACCTTAACACCCTGGAGTAGAACGTGGAGGACATAGAATTTTGTTTCACAATTTACATAGCAGACTTCTTATCCTTTTCATAGTTCTACGGAATTTCTGTTAATTTTTTCCCCTCTCTGGGGAGTTGGGAAAAGCCAGATATCTTTCCACCTCCACCTTCACAGCCATGACTTGATGCTAAGGTATAATTTCCCACATGGATCTACCAAGAGGCAGTGTGGAGTAGTGGTTAGAGCCTCTGGAATCAGGCTGCCTGCATTCAAACTCCAGTCCACTAGTACTTATTAGCTGTGTCACATTGGATACGTTATTCAAACCTGCTGTGCCTCTGTTTCCTCATCTATCAAGAGGATATAATAACAATACATACAGTCAATCCTCATTATTTTCAGACCCCATATTGTATATTGGCCTACCCACTAAAACTTATTTGTAGCTCCAAAAACAGTACTGTGGCACTTTGGTGTTCATTCCTGAACATGCACAGAGCAGTGAAAATTTTGAATTGCCCAATGAGCACGGCCCCAGCTGAGGTCAAAGTGATGTTCTGCCCTTTTGTTTCAGCCCTCCTACAGAAGTGCCCAAAGAATGGAGACAGGAGGGGGCAGTGCAGCATTGTGCAAGAAGCTCTGGCTGTGGGCCCGGTTGAATGGAGTTTGAATCCCAACTCTGGCACTAGTTAGTGGGATGGCCTCAGGCAAGTCACTTAACACTTTTGAGCCTCACATTCACTTTTGTAAAATAATGAAAATAGGCTCTACCAGGATCAGTTGTTTTTAGGATTTAAGATTAGAATCTGTGTGATAGGAGATGTTTCCCTGGGAGCAATGGTTCAGAAGTCACTAATTCCGTGTTTGAGTGAATTCACAGAACATAACTCCTGCAAATAAGAATCAGCTGTACTTCATAGTATTGTGAAGACTGAGCTAATAGGTATAAAGCACTTAGAAGTAAATGCAACGTGTGTTATTGTAAGTATTAAATGAGGGAAGCAGAGGTAAAAGCACTTGAAATCTGACAAAATTAAATGCATTAAGTTAAAAATTAAAATGAATGCATTTTAATATCCTTCTTTCCCCCTTGTTCATATGTTTGACTTCCCCTCTGCTCATCAAAATAGGCACCACAGTGCCAAGCATGGTGCCTTGTCCTAAGTTGGATCCCTTGGAAGCAGAGCCTGAGGCAAGGATTCAAGGGCAAGTGAGAGGTAGACACAGGATGCACTAGTAGGGATATGAAACAGTGAAAGGAAGGCAGCTCATATAGGTGTGTCAATGAGAGGGTTACTACTGAAGGCTGATCCCCTGAGAAACTTTGGAAGACAGCACCATTTTGGAACACGTACCTCAGAGTTATTGCACCAGGGGGATGAGAGAGCTGGGGTATTTATCCTCTACCTTCCATGTATCACTGGAGGGCTGCTCATGGGGGTGTTTACTCCCCCACACATCTAGCCAATCTTATATATGGTTAGTGCGGGTTCCTGTTGCCAGAGAAAGCCCTCAGGTAGAGTCAAAGTTACAGATAGTAAGAAGCCATTGATATATGTAGGAAAGTTGAAGGCCAAGGGGAAATGTACAGTCCACCCACAGCATCAGTACTCCATAGATACTGGTTGACTGAGGGGTTAATTGCATAGGATTATTTTGCCCCTTGTAAAAGTGAGGAGACACAATGATGGTAGAGGCCATATGACCTCAAATTGACTTTTTTTTTCAATCAAAATCAATAAATGCATAATTATTTTTACATTGGGCGGTTGAGAAGTTAGAGGCTTTGCATCTTGGAGTGGGAGCACCCGGCCTAAAGTATCACCAGGGAGTATTGTGTGTGTGTATGTGTGGTTTGCATGATTCTATTCTATGTATAAATTTGTAGAACCAGCATCACAATCAAGCTACTGAACTATTTCTTCTCCAGAAAATAACTTCCTTGTGCTAACCCTTTATAATCATACACCCCCCTTCCTGAACCCTTGGCAACCATTGATCTGTTCTCCATCTCTATAATTTTGTCATTTCAAGACTTTTATATAAATGGAATCATACCACATGTAGCCTTTTCAGATTGACTTTTTTCACTCAGTGTAACGTCTTGAGATCCATCCCCGTTGTTCTGAATATCCATGGTTTGTTCTCTTTTTTTCTTTTTAAATTGAGAAACATGGTTTTATTTGTTCTGCAGTAGTGTAAACCTCACACATTTTTCAAGTGGGTTTTCAAACAATTTAAACTCTGAAACTTTTTTCTCAGGAAAAAAAAATACCCAGAAATATAAAAACTAGAACCACGCACAAACGGGACTGCCTTAGCACACCCAGATCTGTCCCTATCTTGTGTCAGGCCCCCAGAGTCTTCCTCAGACTTTTTCTAGGGACATGGTATACATTCTGCTGAGATTAAAAATAAAATCAGAACAAACCTTAGCTCTAGAATACTGCTTCATATTTTATTGCCAAATAGGATTCCACCTGTGGGGCTTTTTAATCCTTCACACACACCCACGAAGACTACCCACCCTGCATGGGGCTGCTAAGTCCCTGTTAAAGACTATTAGCCTACAGCTACGGTATTTCTAACAGGGGTGTGTCATATCCCTTAGGTATGCAGGGTGGTGGGAAGGCAGGGAGGAGGGGGGGACAAAAAAACACTGCTTGTTTTAATTACCTCCCCTTCACTCCGTTGGTGAGGGAGGGATCCTGCCCTAGGTTCTGGGCATGGCCAAAAACACAACACCCAACACTTGACAGATGAGATCAACAGCAGTTTATTAGTCACATATACTCACAGCCGGGGGGAAAAGAGGACACTGCATGCCACGCAGGGCCACATGGACATTGTACTCAGGAACAAAGTGAACAGCCAGCAGCTGTGGGAGGCAGACTTAGCAGTAACAAGAGGGTGAGGTGGCCCTTGGCTCCCATGGGAGAATGTGATTGGCTTGTTTGAATAATTCCAGGGGCTGACAGGGAAGTGAAACCCACTACTCAGGGGTAAGCAGGCACTGCGCCTGATCTGTTTGATAAGAAAGGTCTTTTGACCAGAGAGCAGAGTGCAGAGGGGAACTTATGATCAGGTCATCTGACGCCCTCCTGGTTTTGTTGCAGGAAAATGGGCCTCGAGGGGATGGTCATGTCCCAGGTCTCAGGTGAGTCCCTGGGACGGGCTTCCAAGTGAGGGTCCTTGGCTTCGTGCAGGAAGGAATTCAAGAGCGAGCCATAGTAAAATGGAAGCAAGTTTATTTAGAGAGATACACATTCCATAGACAGAATGTGGGCCTTCTCAGAAAGTGAGAGCAGCCCCGAAATATGGGGTGGATAGTTTTTACGGGCTGGGTAATTTCATAAGCTAACGAGTGGGAGGATTATTCCAACTATTTTGGAGAAGGGGTGGAGACTTCCAGGAATTGGGCCACCACCCGCTTTTTGGCCTTTTTTTTTTTTTCCGGTACGCGGGCCTCTCACTGTTGTGGCCTCTCCCGTCGCGGAGCACAGGCTCCGGACGCCCAGGCTCAGCGGCCGTGGCTCACGGGCTTAGCCGCTCCGCGGCATGTGGGATCTTCCCGGACCGGGGCTCGAACCCGTGTCCCCTGCATCGGCAGGCGGACTCCCAAGCACTGCGTCACCAGGGAGGCCCTTGGCCTTTTTTGATCGGCCTCGGAACTGTCCTGGCGCCTGTGGGTGTGTCATTTAGCATGTACTAATGCATTACAGTGAACACATAATGAGGCTCAAGGCCCACTGGAAGTTGAATCTTCTGCCATCTTGGGCCTAACAGGTTCTAATCAGTTTTTCTCGTATCCTCGACAGTTCTGTCATTCTTTTAAAGGTTGTGCCCTGCCCCCTTCCCTCCTTCCCTCCTTGCCTCCTTGCCAGATGTCAAGGTAAATTTTAGGCATCACACCACATTACTTCAGAGCAATCGTTTTGAGAATTTATTATGGAGCAACAGTAAAGAAAGGTAGAAATATTTCTCTTAGAGGCTTTATTCAAAATTGCTGCAAGTTGTACACAAATCAGTATAAGGTACCTGGGTTTTTTTGTTGTTTTTTCTTGTCTTGGAAAACTAAACTCCCAATGAAGTGACATGAAATCAGAGAGAACTTTAACCTTGCTGCCTGGAGACCATGTTTCTCACTCATGGGGGAAAGGAGAGTTTACGTGAGGGTTTCCTAAGGCGTTTAGGCACCTGGCCGTCAACAATTCCTGATACTTAATGGACAGGCAGGAAAGCATGGGAATTGACAAGCTGAGAAAGGGAAACTTCGGATCTGTGATATTGTGATTTATAGTAAGAAATATACATTTTTTTATCTTCATCCTTGTTTCTAGCATAGAGCTCTTAAAACCTTGGAATTTCTGTGACGAGAGTGATCGAGGTGTCTTTTGTTATGTTAGGGAAAGCACCCAAGGATGTGGGCTGGTTGCCAGTGGAACCAGCCTTGTGATTAGAGGGTTTGAAATTTCACTCCCACCTCCCAACCTCCGGGGTGATTGAATTCAATCACCAATGACCAATGACTTAATCAATCACGTCTATGTAATGAACCCTCCAAAAAACAGTCAAAGATCTGGGTTCAGAGAACTTCCAGGTTGGTGAACCAGAACACTTCCAGACTCCACGAGGACAGAAGCTCCTTTTTCAGGACCTTGCCCTATGTATCTCTCTTCACCTGGCTGTTGAGTCATATCCTTTATTAGCCTTCGTAATAAACCTGTAATCTAGTGAGTAAACTAGTTTCCTGAGTTCTGTGAGCCGCTCTAGCAAATTAATCAAATCCAAGGAGGGGGTCTTGGGAACCTCTGATTTATACCCAGTTGGTCAGAAGTACAGGTAACAACCCGGAATTGCGGTTGGCATCTGCAGTGGAGGTAGCCTTATGAGACAGAGCCTTTAACTTGTGGTCCCTGACGCTACCTCCAGGTAGATAATGTAGGAATTGAGTTGAACTCTAGGACATCCAGCGTGTTGGAGAATTGTTTGGTGGTGTGGGAAAAAAAGTCACACGTTAGAATTGGTATCAGAATCATTAGATCAAAATGCGTCTTTGGAGAGAGGCTTACTCTACCTCCTCATTCTAAACCAGGTCCCCCAATTCTATTCCCTCGTTGTACCCTGAGCTTCACCATCAGAGAAACTATCACCATTTGTAATTACACACCATCCTCCTTAAAAGTGAGTGTCAGGAGATGGAAGGCACGTGGAGTTGTTTTCATTGCCGTGTCATCAACAGGAGACACCAAGAACTAATATATATTCTTTTTTTTTTTTTCCTGTGGTACATGGGCCTCTCACTGTTGTGGCCTCTCCCGTTGCGGAGCACAGGCTGCAGACGCGCAGACTCAGAGACCATGGCTCACGGGCCCAGCAGCTCCGTGGCACGTGGGATCTTCCCAGACCGGGGAACGAACCCGTGTCCCTTGCGTCAGCAGGTGGACTCGCAACCACTGCGCCACCAGGGAAGCCCAAGAACTAATATATATTTATAGAACAAATGAATGCATAAATTTAACACACACACACACACACATACTCAAGGAGAACACCATATGAAGATGAAGGCAGAGATTGGGGTAATGCTTCTATGTGTCAAGGAACGCCAAAGTTTGCTAGCAAATCACCAAAAGTTAGGAGAGAGACATGGGACAGATTCTTGTTCACAGCCCTCAGAAAGAACCAACCCTACCAACACCTTGGTCCCAGACTTCTAGCCTCCAGAACTGTGAGACAATAAATTCCTGGTGTTTAAGCCCCTGAGTTTATGGTACTTTGTTATGGCAGCTATAGCAAATGAACACAAGCACTCAGGAAATTTGAAGCATATGTTTGCCAAGCCTTGTCTAACATCTGTATAGATCAGTTTGGAACAATTGGAAAAATCACCATCAAGTTACCTCTCAAAACACAGACACTCCTCTCTCATCCTCTCTCTCTCCTTCTCTCTCTTTTTCTCTGGGTTTGATCATTATTATCATATTCTAAAGCCTAAAGTTTTGAGCTCATATCATATCTGAAAAGTATTTTCCCTCAGAAAGACTCCAGAAAGGGGAAATACTCTTGAATTTCATTCAGCAACCAATAACACACACAACAAAAATCCCATCTGGGGTTTATTTTTCCAGCATAAAACTTCAGTTATAAAATGTGACTTTATTGGCATATTTAGGTTAAAATTTTCTCAGAGTATGGTTTTGAGGGGCCTGCAAAAGTGCAAATCCCTTCCTTGCTTCTTAAGGGAGATTGTCACACATTGGCTTCAGGCTTGGCTGGATCCAGGTGCTCAAACTGTGTCAGGAATCTGTCTCTTTGCATTCTTCGTCCTGCTTCCCTTTGTGCTGTCTTCATTAGCTGTCAGGCTCTCCCTGCTGTAGGCAGTTCCATTCTCCAAGCTTAGCCACTATGACAGAAATCGGAGATTAAGTCTCATCGGCTTGAGATATGTGCTCATGGCTGAACTATGAGCAAAGAGATAAAATACACTGAATGGCCGGTCTTGGTCCTATACCCAGTTCTAAAGTTGGGTCTGCTCAAACCACATGGGTAAGAATGGGACAATGCGGGACTTCCCTGGTGGCACAGTGGATAGGACTCTGCACTCCCAATGCAGGGGGCCCGGGATCAATCCCTGGTCAGGGAACTAGATCCCACATGCATGCCGCAACTAAGAGTTTGCATACCACAACTAAGGAGCCGGTGAGCTGCAATTAAGGAGCCCACCTGCCACAACTAAGACCCACCGCCACCAAATAAATAAATACGTTTTTAAAAAAAGAATGTGACAATGATTCCTCAAATGAAAATCAGAAGAAAGATATTGACAGAAGAAATAGAAATGCATGTTGGACAGGCAAACCCAAGCCCAACAAATACCCACTATGCCTATGCTAAGTGAGTCATTAAGGCTTTACTAAAACATAGTGTTCATACACTTAAAATAGAAATTTACTACTGTTTACAGAGCTTTCTAATTTGGTGCTCCACCTAGAAGTCTGGCTGCCAAATAACACCCCACAGCATCACACACACATGTACACCAATAGTAGGAATTTCCATAATTTCCTGAAGGAACATTTTGTCTTTGTGTTATCTTGAGTAGGCCATGGTTTTCAAATGCTGTTGTTTTTGCTTAGCTAATGATAAATTACTATGGGCTTAGCTTGTTATTATCAATTTAATTTGTCATGGGTTATTTGGCAAATCCTACAGGGTTTAATAACACTCATTTACAACAGCTGTACTTTTGGTCTATAATTTTTCAATAAGTAGGCTTTAAGTCATGTATGCCTTGAGTGAAAATAGAAATCAGCTCTACTCGTATCGCTAAAGCAGATGTATGCACAATTCCCCAACTTTTAGGATGTGTTTAGGATGACGTGTCATTCTTACCACCCAATTGTTTTCCATTGGAAAGTGGGAACAGGTGGGGTCTTGATTCTCTCCTGGTTGTGATGGGGGACAAAAAAAATTTTTTTAGAGCTGATGGCTTAGAGGACTTTGTAGATACCAGTTTTGTTTTTTTATTTTTTTATTGAAGTATAGTTTATTTACAATGTGTTAAATTCTGCTGTACAGCAAAGTGATTCAGTTTTATATATATATATATACATTCTTTTTTAATATTCCTTTCCATTATGGTTATCACACGATATTGAATATAGTTCCCTGTGTTATACAGGAGGACCTTGTTTTTTATCCATCTATATATAATAGCTTGCATCTGCTAAACCCAAACTCCCACTCCATCCCCCCCAGCCCCCTCCCCATTAGAAACCACAAGTCTGTTTTCTATGTCTGTGAGTCTATTTCTGTTTTGTAAATAAGGTCACTTGTATCATTTTTTTAGAGTCCACGTATAAGCAATAACATATGATATTTATTTTTCTTTGTCTGGCTTACTTCACTTAGTATGATAATCTCTAGGTCTGTCCATGTTGCTTCAAATGGCATTATTTCATCCTTTTCTATGGCTGAGTAATATTCCATTACACACACACACACACACACACACACACACCACATCTTCTTTATCCATTCATCTGTTGATGGACATTTAGGTTGTTTCCATGTCTTGACTATTGTGAATAGTGCTGCTATGAACGTAGGGGGTGCAGGTATTGTAGATACCAGTTTCAATACATTGGAGAGTTTATGTGGTAGAGTAGTTGAGTATATGCTTGAAAAACTGGTCTTAAATTGTGGAGGATCTGAAAGCTTGATCTAGACCAGCGTTGGAAAACTCCTGTAAAGGACCAGATAATAAATATTTTTGGCTTTGCGGGTTGTACAGTCTCTGTTGTAGTGACTCAAATCTAACTTTGTAGCATTAAAAACAGGCATAGACAGTATGTATATGAATGAGTGTGGCTGTGTGCCAATAAAACTTTAAACAAAAATAGGTAGCCAGCAAATTTGGCTGGTGAGCCATAGTTTGCCAACCCCTGGTCTAGGAGTTTGCACTTCCTTCTGTCGAACCCTTGAGGATGTTGCTTGTTTAAATTTCAGTGCCTAATTTGGATACCTGAGAGCTGTAACTATTTTTTGGTAACAATTTCATGACTAGTTCAAGCCCCCATTCTGCGGGGGTGGTGGAAACTTCATCTCAGCCAATTTGAGGTGCTCTTCTGCTTGGTGGGGTGCCTTTTCTTGGTGCCATAGTGCTGCATCTTAGTTTTCTGGGGCTTAGATGATGCCTAGGATGGGGATGAGGCAGGGAGAAAGGTAAACTAAGTTGACAAGGCACTGTCTCTCCATGATGGTCCCACTGAGGGGTTCTTCATCATTTTGGTTCTTGGTTCCTGGCTGCTATGGGTTGAATTGTGCCCTCCCACCAAAAAAAATATGTTTAAGCCCTAACCTCCAGTACCTCCAAATATGACCTTGTTAGGGTCATTGCAGATGTAATTAGTTAAGATGAGGCCATACTGGAGTAGGGTGGGCTATTAATCCAATATGACTGGTGTCCTTTTAAGAAGGGGAGAAGATATACAGAGACACAGGGCAGACACCATGTGACAGCAAGGCAAAGATTGAAGTGCTGCAGTTGCAAGTCAAGGAATGCCAAGATGGATTGCAGGCAAACTACCAGAAGCTAGGAAAAGGTAAAGAAGAATTCTCCCCCAAAGGTTTTAGAGGGACTGTGGCACCACCAACATCTTGATTTCAGACTTCTAGCCACCAGAACTATGAGGAAATAAATTTTATTGTTTTAAGCCACCTAGTTTGTGGTACTTTGTTATGGCAACACTTGGAAATTAATACATTGGCCAGTGCCAGTCACTGCTAGAGCCACCTCTACAGACCCACTGGCTCTCTGGACCCCATTCTTTGTCCTATATCCATTTCCCTCTTCTTCCAAAGTAATAGAATCGTAGCCAGGAACCTAGTTGGTCAGCTAGACATTTCCCAGCCTCCCTTGCTGCTAGGTGGGATCATGTGACTGAGTTCCCACCAATGGGGCTGAGAGGAAGTGACATGTTCTACTTCCTGGCTTGAGTCTTATGACAACACATACATTTCCTGTGTACTTTCTTTCTCCTTCCTGCTGGCTGGAATTGAGATGTAATGGTGATCTGGTGTTGACCGGAGGAACAAAGCAATGCTACAGGACAGTGGGTCATAAACATGGCTATACATTAAGTCTCCTGGGGAGCTTTAAAAGAAAACACCCATGCCCAGGTCCCACTGCAGAACAATTAATTCAGAATCTCTAGGGGACTTCCCTGGTGGTCCAGTGGCTAAGACTCCACCCTCCCAATGCAGGGATCCTGGGTTCAATCCCTGATCAGGGAACTAGATCCCACATGCCACAACTAAAGGAGCCTGCATGTTGCAACTGAAGATCCTGCATGGTGCAACAAAGATCCCGCGTGATGTAACTGAGACTCAGTGCAGCCAAATATATAAATAAGTAAATAAATACATATTTAGTAGTGAAGAAGAGTGGCCCCCGCTTGCCACAACTAGAGAAAGCCCTCGCACAGAAACGAAGACCCAACACAGCAAAAATTAATTAATTAATTAATAAACTCCTACCCCAACATCTAAAAAAATAAATAAAAAATAGGGCTTCCCTGGTGGTGCAGTGGTTGAGAGTCTGCCTGCCGATGCAGGGGGACACAGGTTCATGCCCCAGTCCTGGAAGATCCCACATGCCGCAGAGCGGCTAGGCCCATGAGCCATGGCTGCTGAGCCTGCGTGTCCGGAGCCTGTGCTCCGCAACGGGAGAGGCCCACGTACCACAAAAATAAATAAATAAAAATAAATAAAAATTAAAAAATAAAATGCAATCACAAAGATGATCAAACCACAAGAAATTTGTAGAAACAAATAGAAAGGGGTTTTAAGAGAATTTGTAAAAATAAAAATTTAATTGTTGAAATAAAAATTCAACTGATAAAAAGCAGATTAAACACAGCCCGAGAGAAAATGAGTGAACTGGAAGACATAGCTGAAAAAATAAGCTTGAATGTAACACAAAGAGAGAAGAGATATAAAATGAGTCAGTAAGAGAAATGAAGAATAAGATGATTAAATCCAAGGTACATCTAATCAAAAACCTAGGAGGATCAAAAGAGAAAATGGAGGAAAGGCAACACTTAAAGAGATTAAGAACTGCAAATTTTCTAAAACTTATGAAAAACGTAAGTCCTCTGATTCGAGAAGCATAACATATAACAAGCAGGATAAATAAAAAGAAATACATGCCTAGGTACATCTTGGTGAAACTTTAAACACCAAAGACAGAGAGATCTTTAAAGCAGCCAGAGAGAAATCACCTACAAAGGAATGTCAAGTTCAACATGGCAGACTTTCCAACAGTAAAAATGGAAGGCAGGCAGCATTGGAACAATATCATCACAGAGTTAGAGAAAAAAGTCGTTCTCCCCAAAGACCCTTAGCAGTTTTGGTGTCATGTGACCTGAGAATTCCATTACTGAGGATCACTGATGAGTAGGACACCCATGGAAAGCGCTAGAGAAGGTAGAAAGGTGTCTGCCATTGGGACTTCAACAGCAGCAAATCTACCATGAGTAAACTATTTCTTTGACACAAGTTTTAAAAACCCCCAGAATTCTTCAATCTAATATGGGAAACTTGTAGAGAGGAGACAGGAAGGTCCTTCCTACATGTGAGAAATAATGAGTTATTAAAATTAAAGCATTAATGTTAAAGCAGCCTCATTAGTATTCACAGGCTAGTTGGGCCTGGGCTTATTTGCCTCTAGGGTCTATTAATTGACCAATAAACTCTAAAATTTCAAAATAAATTTTGACTCAGATTAAGAGCCAAATGCATTTCCCTGAGATATACTCTAATGCCCAGATGGTAAGTGGATACATTATTGAGTATATAAACAAGATTCTGAAACAAAGAAACCCAAGAAAACAATAGCTCAAGTAAGAAACAAGTTTAATTCTCTCTCACTTCAGAATCTAGAAGTAGGCAAGTGCTTTGACACGGGCTCCACTTCACAAGATCATGTAGGGACCCAGTTCATTCTATCTCATTGCTGTACCATCTCTAGAGTATGTCTTCATCCACATGCCCATCCTGGCTTACCACCGTGGCCTTATTCCAGCCATCATGAGGAGGAAAAGAGAAAAAGTGAAGGGCAAGCATTTCTTTTTAAGGAAGCAACACAGAAGTAGCATGGATTGTTTCTACCCATATTCTATTGCTAGCACCTTGGCCACATGGCCTTATATAGCTGCAAGAGAAGCTGGGTAACCACGTACCCTACCAAAACTCAAGGAAGTTCTACTACCAAAAGTGCAAAGGGGAGGATTCCTAGGACAGAGGACAACGCCTGCCATGAAGGGAGGGGGATAAGAGCATGCTGGGGTTTACTTACAATTGTTTTTACTACTACTAATAATACCAGCTAACATTTATATATGATATGTCAGGCACTACCCTAAGTACATTATTTGTATAAACTCATTTAATCCTCAACTTTATAAGGTAGTTAAATACTATTGTAAATCTCATTTTATAAATGAAAAAAATTAAGATCTAGAAAGACTAAACGATGTAACCAGTGACACACAGCTAGTAAGTAGTACAGCTGGAGTTTTAAAACTCTAGCTGAAAGTCTTAAGAAAATCCATTTCCAAAGGTTACTTTGCATTTACGTGCAAAGTAATTATTTGGGGGAATGATAAGGACATTCCTAGGACAGTGAACAAGAAAGCTAGCAAAGCAAGTGATTTAGTATCAAGTGATTTAGTACCAATGTTGCTGAAACTCGGCCTCTGTTCACCACTGCCAAATGGAAACACAGAGACAGAGTTTTGGGTGAAGTAGAAAAGAGTAGCTTTTATTGCCTTGCCAGGCAAAGGAGGCCACAGAGCGCTAATGGTTTCAAGACTCTGTGACCCACCCAGGAAGGGACAGTGAGGAGTTTTATAGTGTTCAAGGAACAGGGAGTGATTAGCTTGTGGACAAATCTTGGACTGGTTGGCATCAAGGTGAAGTTTCAAGCATCATCAATCTTCTGGTTTCAACCAGTCTAGGGTCTATGTTCTTTCAGTCAGCAGTTTTCATCTGGTGGCGGTCTGTTTCCTGTAAAAACAACTTAGGAATGTGTGTCGGGCCTTTATTTATATCTTTCAGGGAACTGGGAGTTTGGTGATTCTGCTATATGGCAGAATTACAGCCTAAATTGTTACCCGTCCCCCAGCCCAACAGCTATTCTTTGTTTCTACATCTTCACATTTCCCAATGATTAACTCCTGAGTCAGCCTTTTACTTCAAAAGACAAGGACACAGGGGCTGGTTACACAGTTTCACCAAGAAGGCAAACTGTTATTGAATATACCAAAAAAAAAAAAAAAAAACCTTTCCTTGATTCATCTCTAAAGGCAAATGCTTTGAGAGAACATAATCCATTCGCCCCTGGGATAAAGTCAGAGCAATATCTATCTCAGGGTTTAATCTTTCCGCCAAATATGGGCTCTGTTACAAACCCCCTTGGTTAGAAATCTTCAGGATCCAGAGATGATTCCTTCCTGGTCCCTAACATACAGATGCTGAGAGCAAACATTTGTCCCCTGGGAAACTTGTCAGGGACAAATCTGAGGATGGCTTTTCTGCCACCAAGCTACTTTGGGAATTAAGATCATTAAATGCTAATAGTAGCCGTTAGGTACTTTGCAAATGTAGCTAATCAGCCACCCACACATGGGGAAGTATTCTAAATACACCACTGTTGCTAAATCCCATGGTGACTGCGGTACTATTCATCTCCCTCTTGACCAGGTAATTAGAAAGAACTGGATAATTGCCTTGGCCAAATAGCAGAGGCAGTGATATATCACAACCTGTGATGTATCACAAGCTGTGCGGCAGGATCAAAGGTTGAAAGTGCTTCTGAGCTGAGAAACATCACAGTAAAGAATAATGCAATAACAAAGGCTGAAATTCATCAAGCCAGACTCTGGGGAAAGACTCTGACGCATGTGAAGTGGGGATGTCTAGAGTGGACACAGAGATGTGCAGTTGGAGAGTACATTTCCCTGTCTCCCTTGGGGCTAGATGCGGCCAGATGAGTAAGGACTTGCCAATTAAATGTGAGCCAAAGTGATGAGTGGCTTGTCCAAGAATTGGAATGTAGATGCGTCTGTAACCCAGTCTGAATCTATCAGATGAGGACAATGCCCTAAGGAATGGCAGAACAACAAGAAGGGAACAAGCAGGATGCTGGAATGAAGATGTGTGGAACAGCTCTGCCCTGCCAACCTAGACGGCTCATGAAAGACCATGATGGGAAATAGAAACATTTGTCTGTGCTCTATGAGCCACTGTATTGGGGGATCCTTTTTGTTACAGCATATTAACCTTTACCCTAACTAATATAATAGGATAGTTCATTTAATCCTCACAACAATCCAGTGAGTTGATTACTTTTATCAGTCTCATTTTGCAAATAAGGAAAGTGAGACTCAAGGAAAGTTAAATAATTTGCCCAAGATCCTAAAACCAGCAAGTGGTGCAAACAGAATTGGAAGCCAGGATTATCATTTTCCAAAGCCCATGCAGAAGGTTCTGATTCAGTAGGTCCAGGGCAGAGGCGGAGATTCTGAGCTTCTAGAAAGTTCCCAGGTGGTACTGATGCTGTTAGGCCATGAATCACAGTTTTTGGAGCAAGGATTTCAACCACTCCACTCCTTTGCCTCTCCTAAGATTTGGGAGCTAAACTTCCAGATTCCCAAATTCTAGTCTCAGATCTCTAAATGACAATGAAGGGCATCCTAAAATAAATGTTTCCGTTTCTGTGCTGTTCCCTCTCCTGGAAATTAGTTGGATTCATAAATTCAGGGTTTTTTAATAGGCAAATTCTATTTCAAGCATGAGATTTCTCTTAGGAAGGTGTCACGCTTCCAAAGAGCAGTCACTATGAAATTGTGAAGTATGATGCCACTTTCTGGAGGTCTTGTGACAGCTGTCTCACCTTCTGTCTTTTCTAACTCTAGTTCTCTAACCCAAAATAACATTCACTGAGCCTGTTTAGAAAAGGTGACATAAGTCATTCTGTGCTCATTTCAACAGGAAACATCGACTACATGAAGGTAGAAGCACCCTCAGCCTGGAAGGATGTTATAATCAACTGCAAAAAACATTTCAGCGCCCAAAACACTTGGGAAATGTATCCCTACTGCAAATCCAACTCCAGCTTGAAAAATCAGCACATTGCAAAAGTAAGCCAACTTCAGTTCACAAAAGAGAAATATAAATGGCCAGTAAGTGCGTGAAGACGTTCCATATTACTGGTAAATAAATGAAGTTTAAACAAGGTACCGTTCTTCACTGGAAAACTAGCAAAAACTGAAAAGAAACATTAACACCCAGTGCTGTTGTTGGTAAGAAGAAATGAGCACTGTAATTTACTGTGAAAGAGAGTACGTATGGGGAATCACGTGGTTGCAGGTGACAAGATCCTGATTCAAAATTGCTTACTCAGAAAGGGAAGTGACAGGGAGATTTATCTATTGGTGACTCTGGGAAGTCCAAGGATGAATCAGGCTCCAAGCATGACTAGGTCCAGGGTTGTCATCAGAACTCACTCTATCTCTCAGATCTGCTGCCCATTGGGTAAGGACCTCCTTTCCTCCCTCCCATAACCTAACTGTGACAGCTATGGGTAGATGGGATTGCATTTCTAGAAATGCAATACATCTAGACCCTTTGCATGTGAAGGTGGAATGTCCTCCCTCATGAGTGGAGTGTATTTCCACACTGCATCGACACTGAGCTTGACCATATGGCTTGCTTTGGCCAACAGGATGTTAGCAGATGTGAACAAAGGATTTAAATGTGTCTGCATGATTTAGTTTAGCTCTTGCACTTTGTTATTTTGTTAGGAGAACAGCATGCACCAGGGTGTTGCTTCCCCTTTCTCCTGGGCCACAGATTTAACAAACGTGGAACAGAGTAAACCCAACCCTCCACATGGCACCAACTGAGCCCAACCAATCCACAACCTGAAGCGGGATCACCCAGCCAAGCCTTGAACAGATCAATTCTGAACCAATCTTTACCTGCAGACCACAAGCATAAGAATAAAAGCTGATTTGCATAAAAAAGAATGAACTAATGCCATTTGCAGCAATATGGATGGACCTAGAGATCATCATACTAAGTAAGTCAGAAGGAGAAAGACAAATACCGTATGATATCACTTATATGTGGAATCTAAATATGACACAGGACTTCCCTGGTAGTGCAGTGGTTAAGAATCCGCCTGCCAGTGCAGGGGACACAGGTTCGAGCTCTGGTCCAAGAAGATCCCACATGCCATGGAGCAACAAAGCCCTTGAGCCATAACTACTGAGCCCGTGTGCCACAACTACTGAAGCCCAAACACCTAGCACCCGTGCTCCTCAACAAGAGAAGCCACCGCAATGAGAAGCCCGTGCACCGCAACGAAGAGTAGCCCCCACTCACCGCATCTAGAGAAAGCCTGCACGCACCAATGAAGACCCAATGCAGCCAAAAATAAAATAATTAATCATTTTTTTAAAAATACGACACAAATGAACTTATCTACGAAACAGAAACAGGCTCACAGACATAGAGAACAGACTTGTGGTTGCCAAGGGGAAGGGAGTGGGGAGGGATGGATTGGGAGTTTGGGAGTAGCAGCTGCAAACTATTATATATAGAATGGATAAACAACAAGGTCATACTGTATAGCACAGGGAACTATATTCAGTACCCTGTGACAAACCATAGTGGCAAAGAATATGAAAAAGAATGTAAAACTGAATCACTATGCTATACAGCAGGAATTAGCACAACATTGTAAATCAACTATACTTCAGTAAAATAAAATTTTTTTTAAAAGAATAAAGGCTTATTTGGAGTAAGCTGCTACATTTTGGGTGGTTTGTTACATAGCATTATAGTACTAATAGCTGATCAATATAAAAAACATGGCTTCAGCATCCAGGAGCCACGTGGCAGCTGAGTCATTATTCACACACCACCCAACCTTCAATTGCAAGAGTATCATTCATCATTTGCATCCAGAGCTGATACCAACGAAAGAAATCAAATCTCATTTTTAAAAAGACCAAAAGAGAAACGAAAATATATATGGCTACTCTCATCAACAGTAGCCCTGAGTTCACTTTGCAAATTTATTTAGGTACTAGTCGCTGTTGCAGGCTACTTCCTATAATTCAGTGGTTTATAACTTTTTTGGAGTCACAGTCTCTTTGGAAATCTGAGAGCTACGGCTCCTTCCTTCCAAAAGGCACATCTTCTCACATATACGCCGTTTATTTTAATGTACTGGAAATTAATTTCCTTCATGGTATAGAAAAACAATGAGTGTAAAGCTATAAGCCTTTCTCATCCGTTTTACAGGCAAGTATTTTTTTGATTGAAGTCTAGTTGATTTACAATGTTGTGTTAGTTTCAGGTGTACAGCAAAGTGATTCAGCTATACATACACATATATATGTTATTTTTCAGATTCTTTTCCATTATAGTCTATTGAATTGAATATAGTTCCCTGTGCTATACAGTAGGACCTTGTTGTTTATCTATTTTATATAAAGCAGTATGTATCTGTTCATCTCAAACTTCTAATTTATCCCCCCCACCCTTTCCCCTTTGATAACCATACGTTTATTTTCTATGTCTGTGTTTACAGGCAAGTATTAATGAATGCTTTCTAAGATATTTTGAAATTAATTCCAAATTGAGCAGTACAGTGACTGTATAATCACTAAAGAATTACTTTTTCCCCCAGAACCTCACTTTCTTCATCCAAAAAAAACGGAGATTATTAATAGCACCTACATTGCAGGGTTGTCATGGGTGATAAATGAATTAGTAATGAGTAAAGTGTTTATCACAGTACCTGGTATACAGTGAGTGTAGGACACGTTTATTATTGCATCTCTTTTGAGTCAAAGCTTTGACTACTCATTGCTCTCAAAGTAAAAGTTGGAATGGAACAGATTGCAAAATTCTTATGTGTGCCGTTTGATTAATTTTATATATGTACACCCTTCTGTATGTATGTATCTACTTATGTATGTACACCCACGTACAATCCCCTAGATCAAGTGATAGAAATTTCTAGCACCCAATAAGTCCCCTTCATGTTACCTTCCAGTCAATACCCCAAATTAGAGACAACTCACTATTCCAGCTTTTACCACCGTAGATTAGGTGTGCCTGTTCTTGAAATTCATATAACCAGAACCTTACAATATGTACAATTTTGTGTCAAGTTTCTTTCACTTTTTTATGTTTTATTGAAGTACAGTTGATTTACAACATTGTGCTAATTTCTGCTGTACTGCTAGGTGATTCAGTTATACATATACACACATTTTTTTCATATTCTTTTCCGTTATGGTTTATCACAGGATATTGAATATAGTTCCCTGTGCTAGACAGTAGGACCTTGTTGTTTTTCCATCCTACATATACCAGTTTGCATCTGCTAATCCCAAACTCCCAATCCTTTCCTCCCCCACCCCCCTTCCCCCTTGGCAACCACAAGTCTGTTCTCTATGTCTGTGAGTCTGTTTCTATTTCACAGATATGTTCATTTGTCTTGTATTTTAGATTCCACATATAAGTGATATCGTACGGTATTTGTCTTTCTCTTTCTGACTTACTTGGCTTAGAATGGTAGCCTCTAGGTCCATCCATGTTGCTGCAAATGGCATTATTTATTCTTTTTTATGGCTGAGTAATATTCCATTGTATATATATATACCACATCTTCTTTATCCATTCAACTGTCTATGGACATTTAGGTTGTTTCCAAGTCTTGGCTATTGTAAATAGTGCTGCTATGAACATAGGGTTGCATGTCTCTTCTTGAATTATAGTTTTGTCTGAGCATATGCCCAGGAGTGGGGTTGCTGGTTCATACGGTAACTCTATTTTTAATTTTTTGAGGGACCTCCACAGAGGCTGTACCAATTTACTGACAGAGGCAGTTAAGAACTGATGTTTCTCCTCTGCCCGACAACCTTGGAAACCATGTGCTCCATTTGGTACAGCTATAAGATGGAAGACGGCTGCCCAACCTACTCCAACTGCACACAAGTAAGAAATAAACCTTTATTGTGTTCAGCCACTGAGATTTCCGGACTTGCCTGTTGTAGCAGCTGCATTGCTTAATCTAACTAATGCCCAAGGAGAATCAGAACTCCGATTAATAGAAACTACCAAAGCTCTGCAAGTTTTTCCCAGCAGTTTCTGTGTCCTCAACTCGGAACTGAGCTGCCCTATGGCAAGGTTCTGCATCACTGGTTTCTTAGGTCAGATTTTCCCAGAAGCAGAACCTGAAACAAAGATTCAGGTGCAAGTAACTTATTACGAAGCACTCCCAACATAACCATGAAGGGAGTGGGAGAAGCAGGACAGGGAAAAGGAAGAATCCACACACAAGGGTGCAATGTCAGGTGAAGTCCCAAACTCAGACTGATCCAGCAGGTATATAAATTATACCCAGGCAAAAGAGCCTGGTTTTTTTTTTAACACTTTGGTACCACAGACTGAGTGACTTAAACAACAGAAATTTATTTCTCACAATTATGGAGGCTGGAAGTCCAAGATCAAGGTGCCAGCAGGGTGGATGTCTAATAAAGACTGTCCCCCCAGGCTTACCTGGTGGTGCAGTTGTTGAGAGTCCGCCTGCCGATGCAGGGGACACGGGTTCGTGCCCTGGTCCAGGAAGATCCCACATGCCGCGGAGCGGCTGGGCCCGTGAGCCATGGCCGCTGAGCCTGCACGTCCGGAGCCTGTGCTCCGCAACGGGAGAGGCCACAACAGTGAGAGGCCCGTGTACCGAAAAAAAAACAACAACAACAGAAAAAACAAGACTCTCCCCTGGGGTTGCAGACAGCCACCTTCTCACTGTGTGCTCACGTGACCTTTCCTCGGTGCATGTAGGAAGAGAGAGCTATCTGGTGCCTCCCCCTATTCTTTTTTTTTAGCACAGGCTCAGCGGCCATGGCTCACGGGCCTAGCCGCTCCGTGGCCTGTGGGATCTTCCAGCACCGGGGCACGAACCCATGTCGCCTGCATCGGCAGGCGGACTCTCAACCACTGCGCCACCAGGGAAGCCCTCCTCCTATTCTTATAAGGGCACAAATCCTATCTGATCAGGGCTCCCCCTTTAATACCTCATTTAACCTTAATTATCTCATAAAGCCCCCATCTCCAAATGCATTCACATTTGGGGGTTAGGGCTTCACAACATAAGGTGGGGGGAGGAGGGGACACAAACTTTCAGTCCACAACAGACTCCTAAATCCATCAGCAATTGGCCACCCAGGATGGGGAAGTGAGGCAAACTCCCAGGTACTTCTGGTATTCTGTATGAGGAGCGTGGCTCCAGTACTAATGAGCGACCCTCTGAAGGTCACAGGTGTGAGCAAGTAGCAGGTAAGCTTGAAGAAGCTGGGGGATGCACACACAGAGCTGGGGTCTATGTCTAGGTGGCAACAACATTTTATGCTACTCCTGTGCGAAATCAGTAAGAGATGGCTTATAAATCTGTTTTAATGGGGGAAGTAAATTATAATTGTATATCTGCACATTTCTGTCCCTGCACACCAGGCTGCAGAAGTCTCCTGCTAGAGTTTGAAATTTCCACAGAGTTAGCCTCCGATCTCCTCTTACAACCTGGCAATTTGACCAAAAGAATTCCTAGGTTTTTCACAAAATCCAAAATTGTCACCACAGGACCTTGATTTCCCCCTCATTCAGATGGTTCCAAAGTACTGCTGAGCCCTGGTTGATCTCCCTGTCAGATTGTTCTGACAGTGAGAAAAAAACCCAAGAAACTTCCTCCTAAAGGCCAATCAAGCATTTGTCTTAAAATCATTTGCCTTGAAATCCAGCCAACTTCTGTGCAATAAGAAAAAAGAATTCATTTTCTGCTTCTATTTCTTGACCAACCCCTAGGAATAGGCAATTATTCAAGTCCTGAACTCCATGGATGTCAGTGATTGGCACAGGAGCAATGATATACCTACCTATCAGTGGGCTGGCAGTCCCTACAGAGGCTGTAACTCAGGATGTCACGAGCCACTCCATCATCCCCCGGAGTAGCCAAGCCAGGTGTGGTGCCAAGCATCACAGGTGCTCCTGAGCTGGAAGACCAAGAGATTTCTTCCAGTTGAAGTTAGATTGGCAAGGAAATTCCTCAGTCTTCTACAGATATTGACAACCTTGTCATTTCCAAAGTGGGGTCAGAAAATGGAAATTCTCCTTGGATGGTGTCCACGGGCACATAGTAGTTGTGCATTTGTTCTTTGCACTCAGAAACGTCTGTGGTTCCATCCAGTTGCACGTGGAAGAGAGATGGGGAGCTGCCAACTCCTCCATAACCCGCTTCCAAAACATTAAAAAGAACCGTTAGCAATCCTGGGTTGATGGCAAACACAATTCTTTGGTTTTCTTCACCTGCTTCAAATCACAAAGCAATTCAACCATTTCTAGGACACATAACTCTACTGGAGTCCTATTCCACGAGCTATAGGAGGGGTCAAGACAATATCTTGTGTTGGGGCAATGCCAACTCCTTGTAAAGTTTTGCCTTTCTAAATTGTGCTTTCTACACACACACACACACACACACACACACACACACACAAGTTCAAGATGGATAGACTTAACATATTCAATCTACTTTGAGAGCATCTTAATTTGAATTCCCCCAGAAGCTGAGACAAGAATTTGAGATAAATTGACTATTTAGAAAGTAACCCCTGGAAGCGTCAGTAGAGAGTACAGATGTAAGACAGGAAAGAGAAGGCAGACAGTAAATGATGCATTGGCAAGAGAGTTACTGCCATGGGTAACTAGAGCTTAATCCCTCTGGGAAAGTCTGGCAGCCAGTGTAGAACACATCCCTGAGAGTTATCCCACCTGAGGGGTGACAGAGTTGGGGTACTTATTCACCGACTCCAGTCAGTCATTTGTAGAAGGCTGCTCTCAGGGGGACTTTAATTGCCAAGTACTTCTGGCTGCCACAACGAAGGCAAAACAGACTCTGGTTGCAAGAGAAAACCTCTGATCAAAAAAAGGCAGGACTTGGGCTTCCCTGGTGGTGCAGTGGTTAAGAATCCACCTGCCAATGCAGGGGACATGGGTTCGAGCCCTGGTCCAGGAAGATCCCACATGCTGTGGAGCAATTAACCCCGTGCGCCACAGCTACTGAGCCTGCGCTCTAGAACCCGCAAGCCACAACTACTGAGCCCACGCACCACAACTACTGAAGCCCGCGCACCAGGAACCCATGCTCCGCAACAACAGAAGCCACTGCAATGAGAAGCCCGTGCACCATAACGAAGAGTAGCCCCCGCTCGCCGCAACTAGAGAAAGCCTGCGCGCAGCAGTGAAGACCCCACGCAGCCAAAAAATAAATAACTTTTTTTTTTAAAAGGCAGGACTTGGCAGCTGGAAATGGGGCCAGTGTTCACTAGAGTGTTGAGGAAGAGGGAAAATCCTCAAGCTTCAGGGGATGAGAATCTTGCCACATAAGCAGCACCAAGCTTTTGTGATCCATCAATTGAATGATAAATAGAAAACTGAAAGGTTCAATGGACTAGGCAGCGTTAATTTAAGGTGGGAAAAAATCCCTTCTTTTTTCAATTGTGGTACATCTACATAACATAAGATTTACCATCTTGACCACAATTAGGTGTACAGTTCAGTGGCGTTAAGTACTTCCATATTTTATGTAACCATCAGCACCATCTATCACCAGAACTCATCTTGTAAAACTGAAACTCTATACCCATTAAACACTAACTCCTCATTCCCCCTCCCCAGCCCCTGGCACCCAGCATTCTATTTTATGTCTCTATGAATTTGACTCCTCTAAGGATCTCAAGCAAATGGAATGATATGGTGTTTGTCCTTTTTGTGACTGGCTCACTTAGCTTATCATAATGTCCTCAAGGTTCATCCATGTCGTAGCATGTTTCAAGGTTTCGTTTCTTTTAAGGCTGAATGATATTCTGTTGTATGGATATACTACATTTTGTTTATCCATTCCTCCATTGATGGACACTTGGGTTGCTTCCACCTCTTGGCAATTCTGAATAATCCTGCTATGAATATCTAGTACACATCTTGCAGGGTTGGTGTGGGAAGGACCCCAGCTGGAATCTGAAATCCAGCATTGCACAGGTGCTGAGGCCATGCTTCCCATGGGCTGCCCCCACAAGTGACTGAGCAGGGGAAGGACACTGGGGCAGTCCAGGTCCTGGGAGAACAGAACTCCTCTGAACAAGCAAATGAGCTCAATGACCTGGCCAAATCTCTCAGAGCTACCCTGCAGTCTAAACTGTCTCCATCACACCTTCCTTCCTTCCCTCTCTCTTTTCCTCCCTTCCCTCTCTCTGTACATCACCAAGGGCTCTCCCAGCCTCCCTGGCTCCATCCATCTCATTTCCCCACATCAGCATGGCCTCCAACAAATCTCTTACATGGCTGAACTCATCTTGACCTCTGCATCTTGGAGATTCCAGACTCAAAAGGGAAACCATTTGACAAATACCGCCATTGACTTCCCGTGAGCAAAATTCATACTTCCATCGTCTTAAAACATACTAGGGTTACAGGATTTATCTGTAACAGCAGCTGTTGTTACCTTACTTAATACAGGAGGGAGTCGGCATGCCACTTCCCAAAATGTTAAGTTCAAAACCACAACTCCATGTCTGTGATTCATAGATCGGGAAGCACCTCAATATATAAGGCAAAAGCTAACACCCATAAAAGGGGAAATCGACAGTAACACATTCATAGTAGGGGACTTTAACACCCCACTTTCACCAATGGACAGATCATCCAAAATGAAAATAAATAAGGAAACACAAGCTTTAAATGATACATTAAACAAGATGGACTTAATTGATATTTATAGGACCTTCCATCCAAAAACAACAGAATACACTTTCTTCTCAAGTACTCATGGAACATTCTCCAGGATACACCATATCCTGGGTCACAAATCAAGCCTTGGTAAATTGAAGAAAATTAAAATTGTATCAAGTATCTTTTCCAACCACAATGCTATGAAACTAGATATCAATTACAGGGAAAAAACTGTAAAAAATAAACACACATGGAGGCCAAACAAATCACTACTAAATAACCGAGAGATCACTGAAGAAATCAAAGAGGAAATAAAAAAATACTTAGAAACAAATGACAATGAAAACATGATGACCCAAAACCTATGGGATGCAGCAAAAGCAGTTCTAAGAGGGAAGTTTATAGCAATACAATCCTACCTCAAGAAACAAGAAACATCACAAATAAACAACCTAACTTTACACCTAAAGCAATTAGAGAAAGAAGAACAAAAAAAACCCCAAAGTTAGCAGAAGGAAAGAAATCATAATGATCAGATCAGAAATAAATGAAAAAGAAATGAAATAAACAATAGCAAAGATCAATAAAACTAAAAGCTGGTTCTTTGAGAAGATAAACAAAATTGATCAACCATTAGCCAGACTCATCAAGAAAAAAAGGGAGAAGACTCAAATCAATAGAATTAGAAATGAAAAAGGAGAAGTAACAACTGACACTGCAGAAATGCAAAGGATCACGAGAGATTACTACAAGCAACCATATGCCAAAAAAATGGACAACCTGGAAGAAATGGACAAATTCTCAGAAAAGCACAACCTTCTGAGACTGAACCAGGAAGAAATAGAAAATACAAATAGACCAAGCACAAACACTGAAATTGAGACTGTGATTAAAAATCTTCCAACAAACAAAAGCTCAGGACCAGATGGCTTCCCAGGCAAATTCTATCAAACATTTAGAGAAGAGCTAACACCTATCCTTCTCAAACTCTTCCAAAATATAGCGGAGGGAGGAACACTCTCAAAATCATTCTACAAGACCACCCTCACCCTGATACCAAAACCAGACAAAGATGTCACAAAGAAAGAAAACTACAGGCCAATATCACTGAGGAACATAGATGCAAAAATCCTCAACAAAATACTAGCAAACAGAAACCAACAGCACATTAAAAGTATCATACACCATGATTAAGGATTCTTCAATATACACAAATCAATCAATGTGATACACCATATTAACAAATTAAAGGGTAAAACCATGATAATATCAATAGATGCAGAAAAAACTTTGAACAAAATTCAACACCCATTTATGATAAAAACTCTCCAGAAGGTAGGCATACAGGGAACCTACCTCAACATAATAAAGGCCATATATGACAAACCCACAGCCAACATCATTCTCAATGGTGAAAAACAGAAACCATTTCCTCTAAGATCAGGAACAAGACAAGGTTGCCCACTCTCACCACCATTATTCAACATAGTTTTGGAAGTTTTAGCCACAGCAATCAGGGAAGAAAAAGGAAAAAAGAGGAATCCAAGTTGGAAAAGAAGTAAAACTGTCACTGTTTGCAGATAACATGGTACTATACATAGAGAATCCTAAAGATGCTACCAGAAAACTACTAGAGCTATCAATGAATTTGGTAGGGTAGCAGGACACAAAATTACTGCACAGACATCTCTTGCATTCCTATACACTAATGATGAAAAATTTGAAAAAGAAACTAAGGAAACACTCCCATTTACAACTGCAACAAAAAGAATAAAATACCTAGGAATAAACCTACCTAAGGAGAAAAAAAACCTGTATGCAGAAAACTATAAGACACTGGTAAAAGAAATTAAAGATGATGAAAACAGATGGAGAGGTATATTATGTTCTTGGATTGGAAGAATCAACATTGTGAAAATGACTATATGACCCAAAGCAATCTACAGGTTAAGTGCAATCCCTATCAAACTACCAATGGCATTTTTCACAGAACTACAAAAAAAAAAATTTCACAATTTGTAAGGAAACACAAACGACCCTGAATAGCAAAAACAATCTTGAGAAAGAAAAATGGAGCTGGAGGAATCAGGCTCCCTGACTTCAGACTATACTACAAAGCTACAGTAATCAAGACTGTATGGTACTGGCACAAAAAGAAATATAGATCAATGGAACAGGATAGAAAGCCCAGAGATAAACCCACGCACATATGGTCACCTTATCTTTGATAAAGGAGGCAAGAACATACAATGGAGAAAAGACAACCTCTTCAATAAGTGGTGCTGGGAAAATTGAACAACTACATGTAAAAGAATGAAATTAGAGCACTTCCTGACACCATACACAAAAATAAACTCAAAATGGATCAGAGGCCTAAACATAAGACAGGACACTATAAAACTCTTAGAGAAAAACACAGGAAGAGCACTCTTTAACATAAATCACAGTAAGATCCTTTTTGACCCACCTCCTAGAGAAATGGAAATAAAAACAAAAATAAACAAATGGGACCTAATGAAACTTAAAAGCTTTTGCACAGCAAAGGAAACCATAAACAAGACAAAAATACAACCCTCAGAATGGAAGAAAATATTTGCAAATGAAGCAACAGACAAAGGATTAATCTCCAAAATTTACAAACAGCTCATGCAGCTCAATATCAAAAACACAAAAAACCCAATCCAAAAATGGGCAGAAGAGCTAAACAGACATTTCTCCAAAGAAGTTATACAGATTGCCAACAAACACATGAAAAGATGCTCAACATCACTAATCATTAGAGACATGCAAATCAAAACTACAATGAGGTATCACTTCACACCAGTCAGAATGGCCATCATCAAAAAATCTACAAACAATAAATGCTGGAGTGGGTGTGGAGAAAAAGGAAGCCTCTTGCACTGTTGGTGGGAATGTAAATTGATACAGCCATTATGGAGAACAGTATGGAGGTTCCTTAAAAAACTAAAAATAGAACTAGTATACGACTGAGCAATCCCACTACTGGGCATATACCCTGAGAAAACCATGATTCAAAAAGAGTCATGTAAAAAAAAAAAAAAAAAAGTCATGTACCACAATGTTCATTGCAGCTCTATTTACAATAGCCAGGACATGGACGCAACCGAAGTGTCCATCAACAGATGAATGGATAAAGAAGATGTGGCACATATACACAATGGAATATTATTCAGCCATAAAAAGAAACGAAATTGAGTTATTTGTAGTGAGGTGGATGGACCTAGAGTCTGTCATATAGAGTTAAGTAAGTCAGAAAGAGAAAAACAAATACCATATGCTAACACATATATATGGAATCTAAGGAAAAAAAGGTCATGAAGAACCTAGGGGCAGGATGGGAATAAAGACCCAGACGTAGAGTGGACTTGAGGACACAGGGAGGGGAAGGGTAAGCTGGGACGAAGTAAGAGAATAGCATTGACATATATACACTACCAAATGTAAAATAGATAGCTAGTGGGAAGCAGCCACATAGCACAGGGAGATCAGCTCGGTGCTTTGCGACCACCTAGAGGGGTGTAATAAGGAGGGTTGGAGGGAGACGCAAGAAGGAAGGGATATGGGAGAATAAGTATGCATACAGCTGATTCACTTTGTTATACAGAAGAAACCAACACAACACGGTAAAGCAATTATACTCCAATAAAGATGTTAAAAAAAGAAAAGGCAGGCAGAGGACATGGGTGGGGGTCTATTCTGGGAAGACCTTATAGGGTCCTTCTCAGTTACAATTAGTCACCAGTACTAACAGTTGAAACAGCAAAGAGTTGGCCTCCAACCCACACCCCCCTTCCAAATCTAGAGTGCTTCCAGTTGGCTGGACCCAGTCCATCTCCAACATTCTAGCTGCAAGGGATTCTTTGAAAGGTCATGTTTTGCTGGCCAGTCTCTGCATTAGATATTAGAAGGGTGTTGGGATGGAGACTAAGTGTAAGTCCACCCATATCGACCTCCAGGCAGAAACTTTAAGACGCTTTCTGTTTTTGACACTTTCCAACTTGCACTGATTCCCATATAAACAAAAGCAGATGGCCCATAATCCTAACAACAGATGTATTAGTCTGAGTTCCCCCAAGAGCACACTTGAAGACAATTATTTCAATGTGAGCAATTATTGAGGAGGTGATCCCAGGAAGCAGAGTGAAGGAATGTGGAATCAAGACATAGAAGAGAAGTCAATAAAACGTGTGATACCAAACACTGTATTAATTAGTCATTGCTAAGTCCCAAAACTTAGCAACTTAACACACTTTTTAACCTAAGAGTTTCTAAGCGTCCCAAATCCAGGTTAGGAGGCAGGGATCGTTGGGGATAATCTTCGAGTCTCTCTTCCACAAGCACATCCCTACCCTTAGCAATGAGAGCTCAATCCTTCCAGGGTACTCTGAGAGACCATATAGCAGAGCCCTCAGAACTGACCCCCTGAGGAGTAAGGAAGTGGAATATCTATCCACCAATGCCTGTCCCACATTGTTTGAGGGCCACTCCAAAGGCAATAATTTTATAGTATGTATTAGTCCTTTGGGGCATTACAACAAATTACCATAGACTGGGTGACTTATATAGAAATTTATTTCTCACAGTTCTAGAGGCTGGAAGTCCAAGGTCAGGGTGTCAGTATGGTCAGGCTCTGGTGAGACCCCTTTTCTGGGTTGTAGATACTGACTTCTCATTGTATGATCACTGGGCAGAAAGACAGCAAGAGAGCTCTCTGACCCCTTCTTACAAGGGGACTAATCTTATAGACAAGGACTCCACCCTCATACATAACTATGTCCCAAGTCTCCACCTCCTAATATCATCACATTGGGAATTAGGATTTCAACATATGAATTTGGGATTGGGGAGGACATACATTCAGTCCACGACATCCACACAGGCTGAGGAGAATGGCCTTAGTGTAGTGAATTGAATGATGGTCTCCCAAAAGATATGCCCTAACCCCTAGAACCCGTGAATGTGACTTTATTTGGAAAAAGGGTCTTTTCAGATAATTAAGGATCTTGAGATGAGATCATCCTGGACTTAGGGTGGGCCCTACAACCAATGATTGGTGTCCTCCTAAGAAGAGGAGGTAACACATAGAGACACACATAGAGAAGAAGCCCACATGACAATGGAAATAGAGATTGGAATGATGTAGCTATAGGCCAAGAAATGCCAAGGACTGCTGGAAAACACCAGAAGCTACGAGAGCGTGGCTTGTCCCTCAGAGCCTCCAGAAGAAACCAACACCACTGATACCTTGATTTTGGACACCTGCCTCCCAGAACTTACAGATTTCTGTTTTTGAAACCACTGTGGTCATTTGTTATGGCAACCCTAGGAAACTAATGCAGTTAGAGAGCTGAAGGCACTTGTGGTGTAAAAGGGAACTGTTTGCAAGTGACCTCCAAGGCAGTCCAAGACAGTAGGGGCACCAATAGTATCTGCTATAATAGAATATTTTTATTTTTATTTTTTTGTCTCTGGAAAATTGTTGCAAATGCAACCAAGAAATTATGAAGGTGACAGCACCTCTTTCCCTTGGGAAGCTGACATTGGCTATATTTCTGGCTACCTGTCATTTAACCTTCCATCTTCCTATGATCACCTTGATCTCCCTTTTATTTTAATTTATTTATTTATTTTATTTATTATTTTTGGCTGCGTTGGGTCTCCATTTCTGCACACGGGCTTTTTAGTTGCAGTGAGCGGGGCCTACTCTTCCTTGCGGTTTGTGGGCTTCTCATTGTGGTGGCTTCTCTTGTTGCAGAGCATGGGCTCTAGGCTCACGGGCTTCAGAGTTGTGGCTCGTGGGCTTCAGTAGCTGTGGCTCGCGGTCTCTAGAGCACAGACTCAGTAGTTGTGGCGCATGGGCTTAATTGCTCCATGGCATGTGGGATCTTCCCGGACCAGGGCTCGAACCCATGTCCCCTGCATTGGCAGGCGGATTCTTAACCACTGCACCACCAGGGAAGCCCTGATCTCCCTTTTATGGGGAAAATTCCCCACTGAGAATAGTCTTAGCATAATGGTTGTTCCAACACCAGCCTCCCCTCCTGGGGCAGGAATGGGACCCATGCTCAGCCAACATAAGGCTCATTGTTTTGACTCTTGGATGAGTGGCCCAGGGTCATTTGAAAGTGTTTGAAGGACAGTGGCAGGGTAGCATGTGGCCAGAGCTGTCTGCCAGCTCTATGACCTTGGCTTTAAATCCTCCTGCTGGCCCCCAAGGAGGAAGGCTCATCTAACACAGATGAGCTGAGAATGTAATTCCGATGAACTTTCTGTCCATCAAGAAAGTTCACCGACGTCCTGTGATAATACACAAGTGACCAGGAGAAGGGATGCACTGAGCCCTGCTGGGAACTTCCCCCCTCCCCACAACATGAAGTATTAGCTGGGTAGAAAGAAGAGGAAATCTGAACAGAATTGTGTTCCCAGACCTGGGCAAACTTGCTGTGCCCAACTCCTGTCTCTGGGGTCACTGTCTCTAGATGACTAAGGAAAATTCTATATGCCAATATTGACACCATTTCTCAGCCCTTCACTCTCAATGTGGGGGCTTCTGCCATGGAATGCAATTGTCTTTGCTTGGGTTCCCCCAGAAGTAGATACTGACCCAAGGACTCATGGGCAAATCATTTATTTGGGAGGCGAACCCAGGAAACACAAGTAGGTGTTCAGGGATATGAGAAAGAAAGGGGAGGGCACCCGATACTGGTGCACAGATGAGCAGGTTTCCCCTGTAGGCAACTCTGGCCCAGCCCTGCTAGGAGACTCTGGGGGACTGCATTGGACATGCCCCTCAGAGTCATCCCACCTGAGGGCGGAGGGAACTGGGGTATTGATCCACCAGTTCCCATCAGTTGTTAGTTGATGGCTGCTGATGGTGACAGGGGTGGAGATGTAGCTGTTAGCTGTTCATTCCCAGGCACTTCTAACCTGCTGGGCAGGCTTTGGCAACTTTAGAGAAGCCTGTTGGGCAAAAGATGCAGACACTAGCAGCTGGGAGTATCTACCAAAGGTTACGGCCATTCATCTTTAGCATCAGCAATTCATAACCCTCACGGTGTCCACTAGACCTCCAGAGAACCCTCAGTTTCACCCCTTTCTCCAAGTCTATTTCTACAGCTTTTAGTCAATTTTGTGAGCCTCTGATATTATTTCCATAAAACTCATCCTTTAAAGCTAGTATGCACAGGATCCATTTCTGTTGCATGCAGACAAAAACTCTGACTGCTGTTCCCTGCCATCCTACATTTGGAGTGAAATAATCTGTAAATAACAAAACTGGGCATGTAAAAACTTTTTTCCCAAAGATAATTTTCAAAGTAACACTAAGGAAATTAAAGAAAAAATATTTGTCCAGATTTCAGGGGCACCCCACATACTCAGGTTAACAGTCTCTGTTGAACTGCTACCACCCTGGTCCAGCCTCCACCATCTCCTACCCGGTCTAGTACAGTTGCCTCCTCGCTGGTCTCTGGGTTTCCACCCTCACTCCTCCCATCCCTGTCTCCTCCCCACAAGCAGCCAGAGGGCGCTTGTAAGAGCTTAAGTTAGATCATGTCCCTCCTCTGCTCAGAACCCTTCATGGCTCCCACCTCACTCAGAGCAAAAGCCAAAGTCTGTCTTGTAGCCCACAAGGCCCTGCCTCGTCATCTCCCTGCCTTCACCTCCTCCACTGCTCCCCTCGTTCACTCTGATCCAGGTTCCTCGCTATTCCACAAACGTGCCATGCCTGGTCCAGCCTCAGGCCCTTTGCACTTTCTGTTCCTTCTTCCTGGAATGCTCTTTCCCAGGTAACCATGGGGATTGCTTCTTCACTTCCTTTAATTCCTTCAAAGTCATTGAGACCGTCCCAAGCCATCTGATTTAAAATTGCAAACAACCCTGTTTTAAAATGTAGATTTTATTATCATTCAGGTATGGTGAGGCCAACAGATCAAGAGAGGACTGCCATTGAAAAGACACAGTTCCCAGCAGGAGGGGAGGCACACCGTGCCCTGAAGAGCCACACAGAGAAGCACCAGGATTGGTCAGGAGGCAGGGGGAGCAAGGGGAAACTTGGTGGTTTCATTGTGGTTTCTGCAGAAAGGAATGGGTGAGGCACAGTGACCAGGCTTAGGCGTGACTAGTCTGGATAATTTCAGTGGGTTCTGGGCATAGGAACTGTCCTTAGTTGTCTGGTATCTGGCTCTGGAATTATTAGGATAGGTAAATAGTGGCCCAGAGTGTTGGAACTGATAAAAAGAGGTGATTGGGGTGTGGAATCTGGATTGGAGTCCTTTACTAGCTCTAAGAATCGGCTAACCCTGGGAGGGACAGTCTTTTGTGACTCAACCAGGCCCCAGATGTCAAAGCATCAGAAACACGGTTAACGCAAAACCCCATGCCAACACTCCATTCCCCTTTACTGCATGGTTTTTCTCCACAACAATGAACAATCCGTGACATACTGTGCAGTTTACTTCTTTAATTTGTTGACTGACTCCCAGACTGGGTGCCAGCCCCAGGAAGCACAAACATTTGTCTGTTTTAGTAGTCCCTGTTCTAACGCCAGCACCTAGGACAGCACCTGTCACAGTGAATTGTATGAATGAACTGATCAATATATTCCAGGAGTTATGGAATGATTACTCTTCAGCAGTTGGTAGTGAAAGTCCAGAGCCTGTATAGAATCTTAGTGGTTTCCCTGATTTGACCCTCAAACACTGTGTTTCTTTGCATCCCCAGCAGAGCAGGAAATCTGCCTAGTATTCACAATCCAGTAATGGGGGAAATTGTATCCTGTGAACATCCACTTCTCAAACTTGATCCGTTCACAGGAGTGGGCATCTCTAGCTGGGTGATGCCCCTAGTTCTGAGCCAGAGGAAGGGGATGCTCCTCCCTGGAGGTGACTCTCGGTCACATTTTTCCTTCACCCCCTCCTCTGTCCTAAAAATAACCAGGATGCTGGAAGCTGTTGAGGCTGCATTGAGCTATTTTTAACCTTAGGATCTAGGCTGTGACCAGGCTGGACTTAGCCGCAGCAAAAACATGTCAGTGGAGAAGGCTCACCTCAGAGAGGATTTTGAGCATCCTTATAATGTGCAAGTTACAATATCTGATTTAGTAGATGGTGTGAATTGAGAGTTATTGGGGAAGCAGCAGAAGAAAGAGTGAAATGAAAGAATTTATTCATTCATTCAGTGCCAGGCCTTTTTCTGGGTACTGGGAATACAGTAAGGAAAAAGCAGACAAAAATCTGTGCCCTGGAAATAAACGGGATGAGCTTAGAATATCTACTTGTGTCTGAAAGCAAGGAAAGGGCTTTTAAAGACTAAGGGTTCTGTCAAAAGAACACACAAACTAGCTTGAAGGGGCTCCCCCTGGTCAAAATTGGGATAAGATCCTACCCTGTTAGCCAAAATCCCATGTCATAAAAACCTTGCTTACAGATGTTAAATTCAATTTCTTGCAGCTCCAATCAGAGCAATTAAATAAACAGACTGGGGGCTTCCCTGGTGGCGTAGTGGTTGAGAGTCCGCCTGCCGATGCAGGGGACACGGGTTCGTGCCCCGGTCCGGAAAGATCCCACATGCCGCGGAGCGGCTGGGCCCGTGAGCCATGGCTGGTGAGCCTGCGCGTCCGGAGCCTGTGCTCCGCAATGGGAGAGGCCACAACAGTGAAAGGCCCGCATACCGCAATAAATAAATAAATAAACAGACTGTCTGGAAGTTTCACACAACAAGAATAAATGCCAAGGATTTTTGAAAAGCAATACGGTGCATTATTTCCTCTGGGATAGTCATACTGAACCATGGATTAATCAAACATGGAGCTGGCGCCCTAGAAAGTATTCTGCTATCAGGATGTGTCATTTCTGATTGACTTATTCTACTCTGGAATAGTAGGAGCTGCCAATTTCTGGGTCCTTGCTGGGCCACTCTTCTACGTGCTTCAGGTACATTATCTCACTTGATCCTAACCACAAATGAACAAGTTAGGTTCTGATTACCAGTGTTTCCTAGAAGAGGCAACTGAGCATCCAGACCCTCTAAAGCACAATTTAGCAAAAGAGGAGGAAAAAGAGAAGGATGAAGTATTTTAGTAGTAGTCTTTTTTCCCTTTCAGTAGGTGAATAAGTCTATCAATCAGAATTCAATTCTGCTGCACAGATCAGAAAACTCAAATAACAGTGGCTTAAACAAGAAAGAGGTATGTTTTTTTCTCCCTTGTAGGTGTATAGTGGTAGGCAATTCACAGCTGGTAGGGCATCCCCACAGTTATCAGGGACCTAAGGGACTTCTAACTTTTTGCTCTCTTATTTTGGGCTTCCATCCTCATGGCCACAGAATGGGTGCTACACCTCCGGCCATCATACACATGCTCCATGCAATCTTAAGAGGTAAAGGGCTAGGGCATACCTGCCAACTGAGTCATCAACATTTGAGAGTTTACTAGAAGTTCCACTCAATAACTTTCATTCATATTTCATGAGGCTACTGCTATCTGCATTAAAGGTTAGGAAATGTGCTTTTAGCTGAGCACATTGTCACTCCCAGTAAATATGGGGAGTTCTGTTAGAGCAAAGAATAGGGGATATATACTGAGGATGCAACAAGCAAGCAATCTCTGACACAATAAGCATGCTGCATTTCCCTTCTTGTTTTTACTTCTTGCACAGGATTTCTGGCCCATGCCCCCTTGCCCTTACCCTTCAGCACATACCAGCCTGTCTTCCAAATACCAGAACGGAAGCTTTTGTTGCTGCTGAATCATGCTTTGCCACACACAAGCCACAGAATTAATAGCCTGGGGAGCAGCCCTCAACCAGTAACTGACAGGAATTGGTGGGTAAATACCTCAGCTCTCTCACCCTTCAGTGGGACAGCTCTGAAGTGTACATGCCTTATGCTGTCTCCCATAGGTCCCCAAATAGACATAAGCTCCAGCTGCTCCAGCAGGAAAACACACGAAACACGCCCTTCACTGCCTTCCTCCCCTTCCTCTCTCCTCCACTGGTGTTTCTGGGGGTCACCTCCCAAATAAATTATTTGACTTCAAATCCTTGTCTCAGGATCTGCTTTGAGAGGAGCTCAAATAAGAAAGAAAGAAAGAAAGAAAGAAAGAAAGAAAGAAAGAAAGAAAGAAAGAAAGAAAGAACCGATTCGAAAAGATACATGCACCCCAATGTTCATAGTAGCATTATTTACAAATGCCAAGATATGGAAGCAACCTAAGTGTCCATCAACAAACGAATGGATAAAGAAGATGTGATATAAAATGGAATACTACTCAGCCACAAAAAAGAATGAAATGTTGCCATTCACAACAATGTGCATGGACTTGGAGGGCATGCTAAGTGAAATAAGTCAGACAAAGACAAATACTGTATGATATCACTTATATGTGGAATCTAAAAACTAAAACTAGCTAGTGACTATAACAAAACAGAAGCACTCACAGATATAGAGAAAAAACTAATGGTTACCAGTGGGGAGAGGGAAGTGGAGAGAGGGAAGACAGGGGTAGGGAATTAAGAGATACAAACTACTATGTATAAAATAAATAAGTTACAAAGATATAAAATACAACACAGAGAATCTAGCCAATATTTTATAATTATAAATGGAATACAACCTTTAAAATTTGTGAATCACTATGTTGTACACCTGAATCTTATATAATATTGTACATCAACTGTACTGCAATTTTAAAAATTAAATTAAATTAAAAGATCAGTGCTTCCCTGGTGGTGCAGTGGTTAAGAATCCACCTGCCAATGCAGGGGACATGTGTTCAAGCCCTGGTCCAGGAGGATCCCACATGCCGCGGAGTAACTAAGCCCATGAGCCACAACTACTGAGCCTGCTCTCTAGAGCCCGTGAGCCACAACTATTGAGCCCACATGCCACAACTACTGAAGCCCATGTGCCTAGAGCCCGTGCTCCACAACAAGAGAAGCCACCACAATGAGAAGCCTGCGCACCGCAACGAAGGGTAGCCCCTGCTCGCCGCAACTAGAGAAAGCCTGCACATAGCAGTGAAGACCCAACGCAGCCAAAAGTAAATAAATTAAATAAATAAATAAAGATCAGCAGCATGTCTACATGTCTGCTACAAAAGGGGAAAAGGTTTTGACCCCTTTTATTACCCTGGTAGTATCCAAACACTTCTCTTGACATATCTAAGGTACTGAAAGTCACATCTCTCTCTTTTCTCTAATAGAAAGAATAAGCAGTGTTTGGTGTTCACCCATATGTTCTCCTCCATTTCCCAGACCCTCTTGCAGTTAGAACAGACCCATGTGACTCATTGTAGCCAATGGATTATCACTACCAGATGGAGGCAGTTAACAGCTGGTGTGCCCCCTCTATCCTTCTCTTCCCCTCCCAAGGTAGCTTTGGAAGCCTGTGAGAGATGGTGCTGGTGCAAAATGGAGGAAGGTTGGATCCCTGAGTCACTGCTTGGATGCAAGCCCTGCTAACCAGCTTCACAGGAATGAGAAACAGACTTGTGCTGGGTACAGCCACTAAAGTTTCCAGTTTGTTTGTTATCACCACTGAACGGAGCCTTACACTGACTAGCGAGCCTACTTTGTGCACAAAGGGAGAATTCTCAGGGAAATTTTGCAGACGTTACATGTCATTTTCCCCAGCTACAATTTGCATAATTCATTTTCCTAGAAGAATTCACAGAACTTAGTGAAGAACTAAGACCTATAGGCAGCAGTTTGCTGATCCCCTTTTCATGAGAGAGGAGAAATCATTTATTACATAGTGCATGCCATGGGGTCTCTTTAAAGGGGATATAGCAAAGAGCCTCTCCTAGGAGTGAGGCACATAAATCAGTTCACCAATCTGGGCCTCAGTTTCCCCATTTGGAAGGCTGTATGGGAAAGTCTCTGCAATCCATTCTCTCATTTTAAAAACTTTCCTTGATTCTAATTTCAGTCTGAAAAAAATCTGGGGAAGGGGAGAAGAGAGGAAATTTGGAAATAATTACCCTCCCTATAGCAACCCCTGAAGATCACAAAAAGGTTATAGTGAGAATGGGAGCAAGAATTCTAAAGCTTCTCCACTCCTGGGGAACCTGCTATCCTAAATTTAAACTTGGCAGAGATTTTGGCAACATCCTCAGGCCTCTTTCTGCCAAGAAACTCACTGAAATTAACAAATGGCTTATTTGCTTATGTTTGGTCTGTCCTCAGTACAGGAACAGTTTTCCAGGCACATAACTGATTATATCCAAATTTACTTCCAGTTTTCTCCTCTCTGCAGTTGTGTCATGTCCTCAGTTTGAAAGGTCACGTTCATCAGATTAGAATACGAGAGGTTGGCATGCAGACATTTCATGTAAATGCCTGAATGCCTGAAGCAGGATAAGGAGGAAACAAACTCTTGCAGAAGAAAAATAATAACAGCTCAGACACAGTCTTAGAGTTGTACATATATTAAATTTAGCAACATCCAACTTTTTTAACCACCTGAGCTCCTTTGCCGTATGTAATTTCTTTTGCCCAGACCATTCCAATAAATTTGTAACCCATAATAATGAATTTATCATACAAAAATGCAAAAGGTGAAAATGGATGATCTAAAATAACACAAATTGTTAACACCCTGGTCTAAGCCTCCATCATTTCCCACATGGACCAGGGCTGTTGTTTCTGCCCAGGTCTCCTGGTTCCTGCCCTCATCCCTGATGGTCTGTTCCCCCTGCAGCAGCCAGAGGACGCCAGTGAGCACCTGAGTCCAGTCACTGGCCTCCCCTGCTCAGAACTTTGCACAGCTCCCACTTCATTGGGATAAAAGCCAAAGTCCTTCCCACATCCCCCAAAGCCCTGCACAGTCTGCCGCCAACAACTCCCTGCCCTCGCCTCCTCCCACTCTCCCCCTCACCTACTCCCTCCAGCCACACTGACTTCTTTGCTGTTGCTCAAACATACTAGGCATGGTCCTACCTCAGGGCCTTTGAACTTGCTGTTCCCACTGCCTAGAAAGTTCCTTCCTCCCAGCTTCCTCATCCACCTGCAACAAGTTTACTCAGTTCCCACATTTCTAACCCCCTGAAATTACAACTCACTCCCCAGCACCCCCGATCCACTTACCCTGTTCTATATTCTTTCTTCCATAGTATTTACCACCTTTTTCTTTTAGGAAGTAACTTTTTATTTTATATTGGAATATAGTTGATTAACAATATTGTGTTTCAGGTGTACAGCAAAATGATTCAGTCATACATATACATGTATCTATTCTTTTTCAAATTCTTTTCCCATTTAGGTTGTTATATAATATTGAGCAGACTTCCCTGTACTATACAGTAGGTCCTTGTTGGTTATCCATTTTATTTATTTTTTATTTTTTTACTTTATTTTTGGCTGCATTGGGTCTTCGTTTTGGTGCTCAGTCTTCTCACTGCGGTGGCTTCTCTTGTTGCAGAACACGGGCTCTAGGTGTGGGCTTCAGTAGTTGTGGCACACCGGCTCAGTAGTTGTGGCTCTCAGACACAGTAGCTGTGGTGCACGGGCTTAGTTACTCCGCAGCATGTGGGATCTTCCCAGACCAGGGATCAAACCCGTGTCCCCTGCATTGGCAGGCAGATTCTTAACCACTGAGCCACCAGGGAAGTCCCTGGTTATCCATTTTAAAAATAACAGTGTGTACATGTCAATCCCATACTCCCTAACTATCCCTCCCCTCACCCCACCCCCTCCCCTCCCCCGCCGCCGTAACCATAAGTTCATTCTCTAAGTCTGTGAGTCTGTTTCTGTTTTGTAAATAAGTTCATCTGTATCATTTTTTTTAGATTCCGTATATAAGCAATATCATACGATATTTCACTTTCTCTGTCTGACTAATTCGCTTAGTATGATAATCTCTAGTTCCATCCATGTTGCTGCAAATGGCATTATTTCATTCTTTTTAATAGCTGAGTAATATTCCATTGTATATAGGTACCACATCTTCTTTATCCATTCCTCTGTCGATGGACATTTAGGTTGCTTCCATGTCTTGGCTATTGTAAACAGTGCTGCAATAAACATTGGGGTGCATGTATCCTTTTGGACCACGTTTTACCACCTTTTAACATACTTTATGTCTCAGGAGGTTTTAATATTTATTTATTTACTTTGGCTGCACTGGGTCTTGGTTGTGACATGTGGGATCTAGTTCCCTGACCAATCTAGTTCCCCTGCACTGGGGGCGTGGAGTCTTAACCACTGGACCACCAGGGAAGTCTCTATGTCTCGTGTTTATTATCCACCAACCTCCACTCGAATTGAAACCCCTTGAGGATGGGAGCTTTGTTTATTCACTCCTGTAGCTCAGACATCTAGAAAGTACCTGGCCCATAGTAGGTACACAGTACATATTATTGAAGGAACGGATAAATGAACAAATGAATGACTTGCTTTACAATATCTGACTTATGGAAATTTTGGAATATCTCAGTGTTGACTTTTTAATAGGTTTTCATTTTCTTCTTCCTCCCTATTGTTTCCTGTTTGAGTTCAAATCCCATCCTCGGTCCTCTAGAATTCTCTCAACCCACAGGCATACAGCCCCCATGCTCCAACCTTCTGTATTTTTTGTTTTTTTTTTTTTTAGAAACTGTTTATTTTCTGTTCACCTACTTCCATTTTAAGAGTTTGTGGAAGAGCAGCTTAAGACCACTCAGTGGTTGTTCCTACCCATTCAGTGGCCTGAGAAGTGGGAGCTGCAGACCAGTCTTCGGTGGCAGGCTGAGTGCTCCAGTCAGTGGGGAACTGCTGAATAGGCACAGAGGGCACCTGCCCACCTTCGGACCAGTCCAACACCTCAGGCTGAGTAGCAGTGAACTCAGGAGCTGGAGCAGTCCATTCACCCTGAAATTCTTCCTTGGTCACAGCCTTCACAGCTGCCACCTGCTCTTCCTTTTCAATCTCTTCAGGATCTCTGTTGAAGTAGAAATCAGGCATGACCTCCCATGGATGTTCACGGGAGATGGTGCCACGCATGTGCAGAACTTCCCGGGCAAGCATCCACCAAATCAGACCCACTGAGTGAGCTCCCTTTTTAGGATCGTACAGCAGGATACACCAAGTTAGTCTGCAGACAGAAAGGCCAAATAATTCCTGAGAGGTCCAAGATTAAGAAATCATGGAGAAAAGCAGAAGAAAACACAGGCCATCTTTAAAATGTTTTCATCTCTCCTTAGAGCTTTTGTACATTAAAATCATACATTTGTAGCAAGTATTACTATCAAACTCCACTCATTGGGCCAGAGACCCTTGTGGTGTTAGCGAAAAACTTGCCCCTCATGTAGAACACTACCTACACTTGTGAGTTCATTGGCCAGTGGCTGTATTTTTACTAAACCTGAATCTCATGGAATAGTACCAACACCTGGGCCTTTCTGGGGGCATGACAGCTCAGTAGGTTTCATATAAACAGAGACCGGGGTTTCTCAACCTCTGCACAGTTGGGTCCAGATCCTTCTTTGCAGTGAGGGCCGTCCTGTGCATTATAGGAAGTTCACAAGCATCCCTGGCCTCCACCCACTAGATGGCAGTAGCCCCCTCTGACCCCATTCACGACAATTAAAAATGTCTCCAGCTTTATCAAACTCTCCAAGGAGAAAAGGCACCCCAGGTCAAGAATCACTGGGTTAAATGTTCCTCGCAGATTACCAAACCCACAATCCAATAAACTTCCCAGATAGTGCTCTTCGTGTTCGTTGTTAAACTAGCACCATTTTCTTTTTATCCATGTGAGACAAAATCCAAGTGCACACTAGAGCCAAAAAGTCCCCAGCCATGCCCAGAGGTGAGCACAACACCACTTCCACAACTTTTGCACCAAAATGGCATTAATCAGGAGGAAACTCAGATAAAGCCAAACTGAGGGGCATTCTACAAAGTACTCAACCTGTGCTGTTGAAAAGAATCAGGGTCATGTACAGCATGGTGACTAAAGTTAACAATACTGTATTATATATTTGAAAATAAGATCTAAGGGAGTAGAGTGGATATATGTATACATATGACTGATCACTTTACTGTACAGCAAGAAACTAGCACAACATTGTAAAGCAACCATACTCCAATAAAAATTAATTTTTAAAAAAAGAGCTTATGGGGCTTGCCTGGTGGCGCAGTGGTTGAGAGTCCGCCTGCCGATGCAGGGGACGCAGGTTCGTGCCCCCGTCCGGGAAGATCCCACATGCCGCGGAGCGGCTGGGCCCGTGAGCCATGGCCGCTGAGCCTACGCGTCCAGAGCCTGTGCTCTGCAACGGGAGAGGCCACAACAGTGAGAGGCCCGCATACCGAAAAAAAAAAAAAAAAGAGCTTATGTCCCTGGTAATGGTCTGTCCTATTGATAACCTGGGACCACTATCAGTGTTAACATATATTAAAATATTCTATTGAAATTCTTGATTTTATTTGTCATTTAACAATTGAGGGATATACTACTTGCAAGGCACTGTGATGGGGTATGAGGAATGATTATAATATTTGCTGAGCACACACTGTATGCCAGACACTAGACAAAGCCTTTTCTGTGGGTTATTTTGTTCAATCCTTACAACAACCTTGTGAGGTAGCAGCTGTCCCACCTCTCCTCACTACGTATTACAAATAGAGAAAATGAGATGCGAAGAAGTTAAAACTGATTTTTTTTTAATTTTAAGTAAAAAAAAAAAGTCTTAGGGAGCAGATCTGAAAAGTTCTCTTCACAATAAAAAGATTTTTGAACTATGTGCAATGATGAATGTTAACTAAACTTACTATGGTAATCATTTCACAATACATACATATGTCAATAAACAAGGACCTACTGTCTAGCACAGGGAGCTATACTCAATATTTTGTAACAACCTATAAGGGAAAAGAATCTGAAAAATATACATATATGTGTGTATACATAAATATGCATATATGTATAACTGAATCACTATGCTGCATACCCGAAACTAACGACATTGTAAATCAACTATACTTCAAAAAAATAAAAAATATATATATACATATATCAAATCATCATGTTGTACACCTGAAACTTATACAATGTTATATGTCAATGAAACTGTGAAAAATAATACGTGTATAAATGTATATACATATACATATAAAGACAGACAGAGACATAGGGAGGTGAAAATAACATGGAAAATGTTAATAATTGGAGAGTCTAGGTGAAGTGTTTGTGGATGTTCATTGACTGTTCTTGTAATTTTTCTATAGGTTTGAACATTTTCAAAATAAAATGTTAGAAGAACAAGTTACCTAGTCTATTGCCAAAATTTTAATTAATTCAAGTATGGAATCTGGGTATCAAAATGCCCCCCAAGTTAGAGTTTAATAAAGGATATAGAGGAAGAATATTGGAGATTTTCAGAAAATACTTGGTTATCAATACACATTCGCCATGGATGATCTACATTTTCCAATCTCTACCCACAAGCAAATTGTGTTGTCCAGATTAAAGAGCCATTTTTCTCCTCTGAAAGTAGGAATGCTTTCAAGATTTGCATAAACCATTTCAGGGCCAGGGAACCTTAGGATAGATGCGAATCTTGGAATGTGGGTTGTTAGAATATTTTGAAGCTGGTGAGAAAAAAAAGACAGAATATCTGCAAGACAAAATAGGCATCTGCAACTCCCGGTCAACACAAAGATAAGTAGAAATGTCTCTGCCCTTGCGGGAACAGATTGAGTGGAAGGAGTTGATGGGTGTGAAGGCGATGCTGTCAAAATCCCGAAATAAAGATGTTCAAAACGCCCTTTCACAGCATGTCAGACAAATGCCGCGTGGGGACCTCGACATCCCACAGTGATGGAATGTCAAGCAGAGATTTTGAGAAAATGAGAGAGTGCGGAAGCGATGCATGAAAACATACCCTTTTCCTCTCTTTCCAAATCTGGGTCAAAGTGCCCAGCTGTGGAACCAGGACAGTTTCTCTGCTGTCTGGGAAGCAACATCACCTTATCCAAGTCTATCAGGGTGCCAGAATAGTTGGGCTTCCTATTATTAATTGATTTGTTTGATATACATTCATGGAGTGCTTACGTTCTAGGTGCTATGCTAAGCTTCGGAAAACACAGAGGATTCTGCCAGTTCCTGCCCTTGGAAGCTTGTAGTACAGGGAGGAGTACAAGAGAAGTAGTAACAAGAGTAAATAGTAACAAAGAGAAGTAGTAACAAGTGTGGTCGATTGAATTACTGGTCCCATTTCTTTACCCCTCCCCAAACCATACCCTGCACCATGGGACTTTACTGTCATTCTCACGAGAGGTAGAATCCCTGCCCCTTGTGTTTTAAAATAGTGCATTTTAGGGGGAATTCCCTGGCTGTTCAGTGGTTAGGACCCCGTGCTTTCACTGCCATGGTCCGAGGTTTGATCCCTGGTCGGGGAACTAAGATCCCGCAAGCTGCCCAGCGAGGCAAAATAAATGAAATAAAATAATAAAATAAAAATGTATTTTAGAAAGCTTGACTTATAGTAAGACCAATAGATCAGGAGATGATTTCCATTGAAAAGATAGTTTATTACTCCAAGTTCCCATAAGGAGGGGTTCATGACAAGCCATGTGAGGCCACACATGGATGCACCAGGGTCAGCCAGAGGAAGAGGGAAGGGGAAGTGTGGGTAGGAGACTTTATTGTGTTTCCCTTAGGAGGAAACAGGTGAGGCTGGGTAAACAGACTTGGGATTGGCTAGTTTGAGTACTTTCAGCAGTCTCTGGGCATAGATGCTGCCCCTAGTTGTCCAATACCTGGACTTGAGTTGATTAGGTCAGGTGGATAGTGGCCCTGAGTGCAAGAGCCCAATAAAAGAGGTGGTTGGAGTGTGAACTCAGGATTGCTCGGTTTGCACGTGAAAGGTACATTCATAGGCAAGTTGTTTATTATCTCTAGGAAATGACTAACCCTAGGAGGGGCAGTATCTGCAGGGTCAGCAAGACCCCAGATGTCAAAGCATCAGAATACAGAAAAAAAAAAAGAAGACATAGTTAATACGCGTTGATACTGGGTCATATGCCCTGCTTTGGTCAATGGAATGTAGTGGAAGAATCACTATGTCATTTACAAGCCTAGACCTCAAAAGACCTCATGTGTTTCCACTTGCCCTCTTGTCTCTGTCATTACCAGGCAGAGAGCTTCCCCCTGGGAACAGCTACTTCTTTGGCTGAGGCCCCAGAATAAACACATACAGAGTAGAAGTGGACCTGGATGCAATCTACAGAGAAGCTCATGCACGAATCAAGGCAGGCCGGCTGATCCTCACATGCCTCAGCCAAGTCCCAGTCAACCCTCAGATGTGTAGGCAAGATTAAAAGATAGTTACTTTTGGAACATTCACCAAAGTAGCCCATATGCTAGGCTGGAAAGCAAGTCTCAATAAATTTTGAAAGACTGAAATCATACAGAGTATGACCACAGTGGAATTAAACTGGAAATCAACAACAGAAAGATAACTAGAAAAGTCCCAATTGTTTGGAAATTTAACCACATAGCTCTAAATGACCTATAGATCAAAGGAAAATAATCACAGTGGAAATTAGAAAATATTTTTAACTGTATGATAATGAAAATGTAACATGTAAAAAGTTGTGGGATGCTGCTAAAGAAGTGATTAGAGAGAGATTAGCTTTGAATGCCTATATTTCAAAAGAAGAATGTTTAAAACATTGTCATTTCAAGATACTGAGTATTGGGGGGTTCTTTTCTTATGCAGCAATAGATGACTACTACAATAACGAGCATCCACAGTGTATACTAAATACCTTATAGGGACTTCCCTGGTGGTCCAGTGGCTGAGACTCTTTGCTCTCAATGCAGGGGGCCTGGGTTTGATCCCTGGTCAGAGAAATAGATCCCACATGTTGCAACTAAGAGTTCACATGCCGCAACTAAAGATCCCACATGTTGCAACTAAAAGATCCCACATGCTGCAACTAAAAGATCCCGCATGCTACAACTAAAGATCCTACATGCCACAACTAAAAGATCCTGCATGCCGCAACTAAAGATCCCACATGCTGCAATGAAGATCCCATGTGCCACAACCAAGACCCAGCCCAGCCAAATAAATTAATTAAATAAATAAATATTTTTAAAGAAATACCTTATAAATAATATATTCATATATTTATATTATATCTAAACATATTTATATATTTATATAAATTTATTAAAACCTTTTAAGTGTAATAGGAGGAAGATACTATTATTTTCTCCTTTTTTAGATGTATGTAAGCAGAGTCACAGAGTTTATGTAAATAGCTAATAAGAAACAAAAGCAGGATTCAAATTCAGGCAGACTGACTCTGGAGTCTAGGTTCTTAGCCACTTTGCTATACTGCCCTTAGAGGAGAAAGCTAATTATTACAACATTGTGATAAGTACTATTAATTCACAGAGGTGGGAGGGGCCTAACTCAAAGGATAAGAAAAAACTTCTGGAAAGAAGTGATGCTTGAACTGAGCATTGAGTACAAAAGGAATTACATAGATGACTAAGAGACAGTCAAGACTGATGAAAAAGTTGTGTAAAGGCCCACAGCCATAAGAACACAGCACAGATTTCGGTGTGGCTTGCCCTTAGGGTAGGCATGAGTGGCAGCAGGAAGTAAAGTTGAAGAGCTAATCCAGACCCAATCAAGAAAGGTCTTGCTGGGCTTCCTTGGTGGCGCAGTGTTTGGGGGTCCGCCTGCCAATGCAGGAGACGCGGGTTCGTGCCCCGGTCCGGGAAGATCCCACATGCCGCGGAGCAACTGGGCCCGTGAGCCATGGCCGCTGAGCCTGCGCGTCCGAAGCCTGTGCTCCGCAACGGGAGAGGCCACAACGTCATGAGAGGCCCGCGTACCGCAAAAAAAAAATAAATAAATAAAAGAATCTGACTGCCAATGCAGGGGACACGTGTTTGATCCCTGGTCTGGGAAGATCCCACATGCCGCAGAGCAACTAAGCCTGTGTGCCACAACTACTGAAGCCCACGTGCCCTAGAGCCCACACACCACAACTACTGAGCCCGCATGCTGCAACGACTGAAGCCCGCATGCTTAGAGCCCATGCTCAGCAACAAGAGAAGCCACCACAATGAGAAGCCCACGCACGGCAATGAAGAGTAGCCCCTGATTGCTGCAACTAGAGAGAAAGCCTGCGCCCAGCAATGAAGACCCAACACAGCCAAAAAAACAAAAAGCAAAAAACAAAAACAGAAGTAAACACAGACATAGAAAACAAACTAATGGTTACCAAAGTGGAAAGGTCAGGGGAGAAGATAAATTGGGAATTTGGGATTAACAGATACACACTACTATATATAAAATAGAGGGACTTCCATGGTGGCACATTGGTTAAGAATCCATCTGCCAGTCCAGGGGACACAGGTTTGAGCCCTGGTCCAGGAAGATCCCACAAGCCACAGAGCAACTAATCCCATGAGCCACAACTACTGAGTCCACATGCCACAACTACTGAAGCCCGTGTGCCTAGAGCCTGTGCTCCACAACAAGAGAGGCCACAACAATGAGAAGCCCACAGACCGCAACGAAGAGTAACCCCCACTCGCCACAACTAGAGAAAGCCCACGTGCAGCAACGAAGACCCAATGCCATAAATAAACTTATTTTATTTTTTAATTATTTTTTTAAAATTTATAAGGTTTAACCTTATTTCTGGATGTACCTGTGGGAGGGGGGAGGGGGAGGAGGGAAGAGGAGGGGAGGAGAGGGGAGGGGGAGGAGGGAAGAGGAGGGGAGGAGAGGGTTGGGGGGAGGGGAGGGAGGGGGAAGGGGGGAGGGGAGGGGAGGGAGGGGGAGGGGAGGGAGGGAGGGGGAGGGGAGGAAAGCTCTTCAAATATATATAGATATAGATGTATGTAGGTATATAGAGAAAGAAATGGAGATGGAGGTAGATAGATAGAGAAATAGATATATAGATAGCTACATAGTTAGATACACAGATAGATACATAGATAAATATTGGGTTGGCCAAAAACTTCCTTTGGTTTTTAAGTAAAAATAAGTCACCAAGAACTTTATTGAACAATGTCTTCGCCCTTTCGTTCCACTACCTTCTGCCATTTTTCAGACAACTTCAAAATTCCATCTTCCCAAAACTTTTTATCTTTTTGAGCAAAGAACTGTTCCAGGTGCCTTTTATAGTCTTCCAGGGAATGGAAATTTTTTCCATTAAGAGAATTTTATAAAGACTGAAATAAATGGAAACAGATACACGGATAGACACACAGATACATAGATAGATGACAGACAGAAGATCTATTGGTTCTGTTTCACTGGCGAACCCTAATACGAAGCCTATCCTAATACAGGATGACCTCAACTTAACTAATTACATTGCAAAGACTTTATTTCCAAATAAGGTCACATTCTGAGGTTCCAGGTGGACATGACTTTTGAGGGGACGCTACTCAACCCTGTACAGATAGTAAATTGAAAACCCAAGGCAGACACTTTTTTGCCCCATGTCCCATGCCCTTAGCCCACCTCTGATTTCAACACAGAAGCGGCATAAGTTCTGTGCATCCACAATGCCTCCCACCTCAAGTACACTCCATGATAACTCCTTTTGCTGCCTCAGAGATTTTCTTAAGCTACAGGAGGCTCCTCTGAATGCAGGTGCAGCCCAGGAGTACAGGGGAGATCAAGCCCACGGGAGGAAACTCTGAGCCCATGGAGAAAGGGAGTCAGTGGGTGAATGTCCCAAACTCCCTCCTACACAGGGCCCATATTGAGGTGTATTCTTCACCATGTGCCTGCAGTGATAACCAGCTCAACAATGCAGCCTTTATTGGGGTTCCCTTCTTACTTGTCTCCCTCTCCCAGCTTCTCTGCTACTACTTCCTGAAGCCACTTTCCAAATAAACTATCAGAAAAACAAAACTAAGACACAATGGCAGAGAACACGTTTAAGGACAAAGAGTGGTCATAATGTCAAATGCTACAGACAGACCACAAATTATAGTCACAGTGAGACAAAAAAAGAAGAATTGGGATTTGGGGAAAAGAAAGCCATTTCAAATCACTAACTCATCCCAGGGCAAAAGGAGAAGTATTTGGTTCTATTCTGAAAATAGTTAATTAAGAGTTATAGAGAAAGTAAATAAATATGTTTCCCTCTATCTCTACCTGTCTTATTTCTCTTCTTCCAACTTGTGGGTAAAGGTATTGGAGATATTCAGAAGAGCAGAGTTGCTAAGAAGACATGAAAAAACTTGGAAAACCCTCCTGATCTGAGTTCATAACACCTGTGCTCATTCTAAGAGCGGGAAGAAAAATACAATTTCTCATCTTAAAACTCCAGGTACATTATGCTAAGCAAAATAAGACAGACACAAAAGAACAAATGTTGCATGAAAATTAGTGGTCAAAAGTTTGATGAGAGGGGCTTCCCTGGTGGCGCAGTGGCTGAGAGTCCGCCTGCCGATGCAGGGGACACGGGTTCGTGCCCCGGTCCGGGAGGATCCCACATGCCGCGGAGCGGCTGGGCCCGTGAGCCATGGCCGCTGAGCCTGCGCGTCCGGAGCCTGTGCTCCGCAACGGGAGAGGCCACAGCAGTGAGAGGCCCGCGTACCACCAAAAAAAAAAAAAGTTTGCTGAGAAATAGGATATTTGCAGAATCTCAAAACATTCCCCCCACAAGACAGTGCTTCATTCCTTTTTACGGCTGAATAATTTTCCATTGTGTGGATATACAACGTTCATCTATTTAGCCATTGATAGATATTTGGGTAGTTCCCTCCTTTCGGCAGTTATGAATAATGCTGCTCTGAACATTTGTGTACAAGTTTTTGCTTCCAAAGTACCTCTTTCCAGTTCCTTGGGGTGTATACCTAGGAATGGAATTTCTTCTGCTATTTTGGTAACATTTTTTGTAAGGCTGACATTCTTTCCAAATATTAGAAAAAAATAAATAATCAAAATCCAGGTAGGATTTGTGAATAAAGTCACATTTGTGGATCAAATTAGACGGAAAGGGTAAATAAAAGAACTCTTTCGGAGACAACGTCTAATATCTGGGTACGGCGACAGATTTCCTGTACCCTCCTGTGGGTGTCACGCGCCAGAATGGGTAATGCAGTTCGAAGACCAACCGGTGAGAACCACAGGGACTCCAAGCCTTTCAGACACATGCGATCCGAAGCATCCGCCCCAGAGTTCCAGGCAGCAGTGAGGCGAGCAAGTTGGAAGGACATAGCAGGAGAGAGTGCAAATGAAAAGCTGGATGAAGTGACTTACGACACAGTGTCCTTTACACCAGTGATTTTGAGAGCCTCCGAGAAGTTGGAAATGTCCTACCTCTGGAAGCTAGTAGTGGTTACTTGGGTGTATACAAATGTAAAAATTCATCGAGCTGTATGCTTAAGATTTATCCATTTACGGATCTAAGTTTTAGCACCAGCACGCCTTTCCTACCACTGCAACTGTTCCCACCCCCAGCTAGCTGCTCTTCTTCAGTTTCCAAGGCTCTCTGTCCACACTTTAAATTTGCCATAATTATATATACCAAGGGTTGATGAGCCTTTTTTTCTTAAAGGACCAGGAAGTAAATATTTTCAGCTTTTCTGGTCAAATGGTCTCTTTTGAAATGACTCAGCTCTGCCCTTGTAGCATGAAAGTAACCATAGACAATAGGTAAACAAATGGGCATGTCTGTGTTCCAATAAAACTTTACTTACAAACACAGGTGGAGGGCCAGATTTGGCCCTGGGGCCATAGTTTGCCAGCCTCTGATACTTACCATGCCTGAATTGCTTCACCTCCTCTATTAAGTGTAACTACCTTGAGGCAAGGGCAAGTTTTTCCATCCCTGTAGCTTCACCATCTGGTCCAGCACCTGACACAAAATAAATGATTGTCCACAAACAAATCAGTGAGTGATTTAATTGATTGTTTACTCAGCTTGCACCTCAATGAGAAGTGGGGAAAAAAGCAAAGTTGAGTAATATAAGGGCATGACAAAGGGTGCAGCCCCACACAAGGCATAAAAAAAACCTTCCAAGTAACCCCAATACTATGGGGGTTCTGGCTATTACATTCAATTCATGATTACTGAGTACAGAATTTCCTTTAGAGTGATGAAAATATTCTGGAATTAGATAGAGGTGATGGTTGTGTTACCCAAAAACTGAGTTTGCCTCCTGGTAGGATATTGAGCCAAAAGGCACAACAAAGCCAAATATGGGAAGAAGGAAGGATTTATTACCTGCAGCAAGTAAGGGGAACACTGGGGATATTTCCCAAAGCAGTGTCTCCCCAAACAGCAATATTGGCAAGGTTTTAAGCTAAGGGGACGTGTATATTCATGAAGGGGCTTGAGCAGAGGAGAACTCAGCATAGAATTGGAGCAAAGGTCGACAGAGTCCAAGCTTTAGTTGCCTGAGTCGCGAGGGTCAACACCATCATGCCATCCTCCACCTCGGTGGGAGCCTTAGTTCCTGCAGAACTCAAAGACATGTATCAGGTTTTCGTGGGGTTTTTGCGGTACGCGGGCCTCTCACTGTTGTGGCCTCTCCCGTTGCGGAGCAACAGGCTCCGGACGCGCAGGCTCAGCGGCCATGGCTCACGGGCCCAGCTGCTCCGCGGCATATGGGATCCTCCTGAACCGGAGCACGAACCCGTGTCCCCTGCATCGGCAGGCGGACTCTCAACCACTGCGCCACCAGGGAAACCCTCAGGTTTTTATGTATACCCTCGAGGAGGAACTAGGACTCTGTTCTATCACCGAACTATTGTTTCTTGACTACTTTTCCTGTGTTCCTGCATTCCCTCACTTCCCTGAAGATCACTGATTACTGAGACGTGTTCAAGGGCAAGCACTGCATCCAGGTTTAGATCACAAAATGGCTTAGGCCGGAAATGGCTTCACTTATGTCAAGAAAGCCAGTCCTGGGCACTTCCCTGGTGTTCCAGTGGTTAAGACTCTGCACTCCCAGTGCAGGGGGCCCGGGTTTGATCCCTGGCAAGGAACTGGATCCCACATGCCACAACTAAAGGTCCCACAAGCTGCAATTAAGAACTGGCACAGCCAAATAAATAAATATTAAAAAAAAAAAAAAAAGCCATGCCTGGGACTTTCCAGGAGGTCCAGTAGTTAAGACTCCACATTTCCAATGCAGTGGGCACAGGTTCGATCCCTGGTTGGGGAACTAAGATCCCACATACCGGGAGGCGCAACCAAGAAAGAAAAGAAGAGAAAAGAAAGCCATGTCTGGTTCTCTTTCTCTGGGGACCCCTACCTTATCTGCCTACAGTTGCACAACCCTGTGAATGTACTAAACGTCACTGAATTGTTCATATTTAAATGATTAACTTTATGTTTTGTGAACTTCGCTTCAATTTTTTAAAGCAAAAACATAAGTGATATGCAAATGTGAAAACTTTGCTAAAAGGAAAAACAAAGGCTCCCTCTGGCTGCTGTATGGAGAATAGACTTACTACAAGGCAGGAGCAGAAGCTGAAGTTACCTAAGTCCTCCAGCTTCAGTCATTTTACTTTTGTTGGTTTCTGAAATATTTCTTGAGAGACACAAAATGTTTGGTCTCAGTGCTACTGGGACTGCTTAGCTTCTTGGTCTTAGGAAATGCCAAGAAATAAAGGTGCTGCCACTGGGCAAGCTGGTGGGGTCCACAGTTTGACAGTCTCGGACAGATACTGCCCCAGAGTTGGCATCTTGTAGTAGTAGCTAACACCCTTGTTGAGCTTGCTATGTACCAAGCACCATATTAACCTATTTACTCTTGAGCATACTCTTGGGAGCTGATGGGCTGTTTTGTCATCCTTTCTGCAGCAGACCCTCTAGTGCTACATGTCCCTTTCTTTCAGCCCCTTCTGCTTTCAGCCTCAAGGGACAGTTCCTGCCAGCTTCACGTGACCTCTTGCTGACTGTGTCCCATCTCAAGACTATGCCACACATCTTTTCATTTAATCCAGACTTCTCCAACCCTGCAGGCTGGAGGAAAGTGTGGGGTTGAAGACCCCTGGGGTGCAGCTTGTTACGGTTAACATCAACGTACCACATCACATGTTCCCTAACAGGATATAATCAAAAGGACTGCCATAAACTTAAAGTCTGTGTCCTTCCAAATTTCATATGTTAAGAGTCTAAGTGCCCGTGTAGTGGTATTAAGAGGTGGGGCTTTGGGCTTCCCTGGTGGCTCAGTGGTTAAGAATCCGCCTGCCAATTCAGGGCACACGGGTTCGAGCCCTGGTCACGTGCCACAAAGCAACTAAGCCCATGCGCCACAACTACTGAGACTGTGCTCTAGAGCCCACGAGCCACAACTACTCAGTCAGCGTGACACTACTGAAGCCCACGCGCCTAGAGCCTGTGCTCCACAATGAGAAGCCCGCGCACCGCAATGAAGAGTAGCCCCCGCTGGCTGCAACTAGAGAAAGCCCACACGCAGCAACGAAGACCCAACGCAGCCAAAAATAAATAAATAAATAAATGTTTTTTTAAAAAAAAAAAAAAAGAGGTGAGGCCTTCGGGAGGTGATTAGGTCATGAGGATGGAGCCTTCATGAATGGAACTAATGCCCTTATAAAACAGACTCCAGATCATTCCCTCAACCCTTGTGCTATGTGGAGACATAGCAAGAAGATGCCGTCTATGAACCAGGAAGCCCTCACCGGATGGCAAATCTGCCCATCCCTTGTTCTTGGTCTTCCCAGCCTCCAGAACTGTAAGAAATAACTGTTTGTTGCTTAAGCCACCCCATCTATGGTGTTTTGTTATTGCAGTCCAAACAGACTTAAAACAAAGACAATACAACATCACTTCTATGAATTCCTGCCAGCAATGCATAACCTCATACCTAGAACAGTCAAATCCATAGAGACAAAAAGTAGATGATGGTTGCCAGAGGTTGTAGAAGAGGGGAATGGGCAGTTAGTATTTACTGGGGACAGAGTTTCAGTTTGATGACGAAAAGAGCTCTGGAGATGGATGGTGGTGACGCCTGCACAACAATGTGAGTGGGGGGTTTTGTTGTTGTTTTCTGAGGGGTTTTTTTGTTGTTGTTTTTCAGCCGTGCTGCAGGCTTGTGGGATCTCAGTTCCCCGATCAGGGATTGAACGCGGGCCACAGCAGTGAAAGCAGCAAATCCAAACCACTAGATGACCAGGGAACTCCCAATGTGCGTGTATTTAATGTCACTAAACTGAGCACTTAAAATGGTTAAAATGGCAAATTTTATGCTATACCTATTTCACCACAGTGTTTTTCTTAATTGAAGTATAGTTGATTTACAATGTTGTATTAGTTTCAGGTGTACAGCAAAGCTATTCAGATATAAATATATATAGGTATATATATTTATATTTATATATTCTTTTTCAGATTCTTTTCCATTATAGGTTATTACAAGATATTGAATATAGCTCCCTGCGCTATACAGTAGGTCCTTGTCGTTTATCTCTTTTACATAGAGTAGCGTGTATATGTTAATCCAAACTTTTAATTTATCCCTCCCTCCCCCAGCCTTCCCCCTTGGTAACTTAAGTTTGTTTTCTTTGCCTGTGAGTCTATTTCTGTTTTATAATTAAGTTCATTTGTATCATTTTTTTAGATTCCACATATAAGTGATATCATATGGTATTTGTCTTTCTCTGTCTGACTTACTTCACTTAGTATGATAATCTCTAGTTCCACCCATGTTGCTGCAAATGACATTATTTCCTTCTTTTTTTTGGCTGAGTAATATTCCATTATGTATATATACCACATATTCTTTACCCATTCTTCTGTTGATGGACATTTAGGTTGCTTCCATGTCTTGGCTATTGTAAATAATGCTACTATGAACATTGGGGGTGCATGTATCTTTTCAAATTAGAGTTTTCATCTTTTCTGGGTATATGCCCAAGAGTGGGATTGCTGGATCATATGGTAACTCTAGGTTTAGTGCGCGGGGGGGGTTCTTTTGGTTTTTGGCTGCCCACAGGATCTTAGTTCCCCAACCAGGGATCGCACTCGTGCCTCCTGCAGTGGAAGTGTGGAGTCTTAACCACTGGCCCACCACGGAAGCCCCTAGTTTTCGTTTTTTTATTATTATTATTATTAATTTATTTATTTATGGCTGTGTTGGGTCTTCGTTTCTGTGCGTGGGCTTTCTGTAGTTGTGGCAAGCGGGGGCCACTCTTCATCGCGGTGCGCGGGCCTCTCACTATCGCGGCCTCTCATTGCGGAGCACAGGCTCCAGACGCGCAGGCTCAGTAATTGTGGCTCACGGGCCCAGTCGCTCCGCGGCATGTGGGATCCTCCCAGACCAGGGCCCGAACCCATGTCCCCTGCATTGGCAGGCAGACTCCCAACCACTGCGCCACCAGGGAAGCCCCCCTAGTTTTCGTTTTTTAAGGAACGTCCATACTCTTCTCCATAGTGGCTGCACCAATTTACATCCTCACCAACAGTGCAAGAGGGCTCCCTTTTCTCCACATCCTCTCCAGTGTTTATTATTTGTAGATTTTTTTGGTGATGGCCATTCTCTACCATAACGTTTTTAACTGATTTTCTGGGTGTAGAACTATAATCCTATTTCTACAAGCACTTGTAAAATAAAATAAAATAAATGCATAACCTCATTCTGAGGAAACATCAGGAGGGATATTCTACAAAATACCTGGCCAGAATGCTTCAAAAATGTTAAGATCATGAAAGATAAGGAAAGACTGAGGAACTGTCACAGACTGGAAGAGACAAAGGAGATGTGACACTAAATGAAATGTGCTGTCCTGGATGGGTTCCTGGTCCAGATAAAGCTTTCACTAGTGGAAAACCTGGTGAATTCCTAAGAAAGGCTGTAGCTGAGTTAACAGTATTCTACTAATGTTGATTTCTTACTTTTGATAAATCTCTGGTTATATAAGATGTTAACCTTCAGGGAAGCAGAGTTAAGTATATAAGAACTCTCTGTACTCTCCTGGTAACTTTCCTGTAAATCAAAAATCATTTCAGGGCTTCCCTGGTGGCGTAGTGGTTAAGAATCCACCTGCCAATGCAGGGGACACGGGTTTCAGCCCTGGTCCAGGAAGATCCCACATGCCGCGGAGCAACTAGGCCCGTGCACCACAACTACTGAGCCTGTGCTCTAGAGGCCGTGAGCCACAACTACTGAGCCCACATGCCACAACTACTGAAGCCCGCGCGCCTAGAGCCCGTGCTCCGCAACAAGAGAAGCCACTGCAATGAGAAGCCCGCACATCGCAACGAAGAGTAGCCCCCGTTCGCCCCAACTAGAGAAAGCCCTCACACAGCAACAAAGACCCAACGCAGCCAAAAATAAAAATAAATATTTAAAAATTAAAAAAAATAAAATCATTTCAAAATAAAAAGTTTAAAAAGAAAGGCTTCAGGTTTTGACCTTCAACCGATGGAGAATCTGATCCAGTGGATAAATGTTCCTGCCTCCAGCTTTCAAACAGACATTGTTAGGAGGAATCTTTACCCCGTGGCCCACAGCAGTGACCACAATAACACACCTTATCTTGGCTTTTCCCCCTCGTTGGTCATATTCTCCTCACTCATGCTCCCTGGGGTCACTTCTGACAAGCACCCCTCTCTTTGGCCAAACTTTAGTCGGGCTCCTCTGAGCTCTCTCTGGCCAGTGCTTGTTCTTGTCCTTCTGAGCCCAGTTGAGCAAGAATCTCCCCACACTTGACACATAACCAAGTTCCTCTTAGTAACTGTCCATCCACTGATTCCCCCACCCTACCCATTGGTTATAACCTCCCAGCTGCCCCTGCTGTATTAGGAGTTGAGGTCAGTCTCTCTCCCCTATTTCCATAGTCTTGAATGAAATCTTCCTTGCTTGTTTAACACTGACCAGTGCAATTTTTCTTTGATGCCTTCCAAATAAACAACCTGATCCCAAGTCCTTGTCTCAAGGGGACCCAAACTAGGACAATCCCTATTTAACAGATGAGGAAAATGAGGCACAGAAATTAAGGTGTTCTCCCAAGGTCTAACAGTCAGGAAATGGTTGAGATAAGGCTTCAACCAGACAGCCCAGCACCAGAGTCTGCCCTCTTGATGACTACACTATACTGTCTCTAAGAATTAAAGTATTTTCCACTTTAAGTTTCACTAATTTAAACCCAGGTTTGTATCCCCATGATTCCCTAACACAAACTCAAACACCATTCTCCTGCCAACTTATTCAAATAATGTGTGTAGGGCAGAGAAAAGTGACAGCTTGAAACTACTCTAATTTTACTTACAAATAATTTGGTTGATTCATGCTGTTTTCTCCAAAACCTTCCAAAAAAAAAAAAAAACTGGTAATCTGGTTGGTGTTACAGAATGCCAAGTTTGTCACATACATCTCTCACAACTTCTACAATTCTCCCTCGAAAGCAACACTCAAAAGCAGTCAGTCACAAAACTAGAGTAGTAAACAAGGGATATTCCAAGACAGGAAAAAGTTAGCTTTCTAAAACAGATGGAATGAGAAAAAAAGGAAGGAGGAGGAAAGTGAAAGAGCAGCTTCTGGAAGAAAGAAACTTCAGTGTTCCATGTTGTCAAGATCATTAACAGGGTAAAAAAGAACTAAGTTGCTATAACAGACACCCAAAAACGTACCAGTATAAAGAATGCAGAAGTATGAACCTTATTCAGGTAACTGTCCTCAGGTAAGCGGTCCTGTTGTGCATGGCAGCTGCTCTCTGTTTGATCACTCGGGACCCAGGTACTTTCATTCCTTTCCTCTGCTATTGTATTAGTTTCCTAGGGCTGCTCTAAGAAACTGCCACAAACTGGGTGGCTTAAGGCACCATTTATTCTCTCATAGTTCTGGTGGCCAGGAGTCCAAAATCAAGGTGTTGGCATGGCCATGCTTCCTGGGCCTGTGATAACAACATTTCAATCTCTGCCTCTGTCTTCATGTGGCCTTCTTCTGTTTCTCTCTGCAGTGCTGTCTTCTTATAAGGACATCAGTCATATTGGAATAGAGCCCCCTTAATGACCTCTTCTTAACGTGATTATATCTACAGAGACTGTATTTCCAAATAAGGTAACTGCTGAGATGTTTTTTACCTACACTTTTGACTCCAAGTGTATTTTTTCCACACCAATAACCTATTTTCCAACTCTCTGGACACCAGCTGGGTGTCCAACAATTCAATTCAGTTCTGACACTAACTACTCAGAGTTCATGCCAGACACCAAAAGTTAGGGGTTCAGTTCCACCTCATATGCCAATCACAAATCCTGGGCCTCCTGTACTTATGACCAACCATCTATACATCAGGGGCTCACATGATCCCCACCCTGGGTTCAATAATTTGCTATATCAGCTCACATAACTCAAGGAAAACGGTTTAGTTACTATTACTGGTTTATTATAAAGGATATTATAAAGGATACTTTATACACTTAGAATAACTGAGGCTAGGAAATGATATAATTTGGCCAAGGTCATACAGTCAGTAAGAGGCACAGGGAGGATTGGAATCCCTGCTTCTCTACTATGCAATGCTGCTTATCAAATATAACAGGACCCTTCTTCATCAGCCAAAAACAAAACATTTACCATATGTCTTCTTATTTATTCAAAAAATTTGATGAGCCAGTCCTTACCGTCAGGAGGTTCACAACTTAAAAAAAAAAAAAAAATCCCCAGCATCCACTCTCTCTTTATTCCATTAAGTAATACAACCTCCTGAATTGTAGGGGTATATATGGCCCCCAGCTAGAAACTACATTTCCCAGGAACCCTTGCTGCCAGGTGTGGCCATGTGACTACGTTGAATCCCAATGGGATTCAAGCAAACATCAGAGCAGTTTGGAGGTCATCTCCTTAAACACAAAACTACTCGCCTTAGACTTCCTCCTCCCTCTTCTGCTGGGAACTTGGATATAGAGGCAAGCCAGCTCCTACTGTGTATCTGAGGACAGACCCTAGGAGCTGGAGAAGCAACAAGATGGAAGGAATCTGGGTTCCTGGATGACATGATGGAGCACAGAAAAGAATTAATACCTGTAAGGCCAACTGGCCCGAGGCAGGGGAACGCAATCAGATTCACAGGTTGCATCAGACCGAAACTCTCCGGATCACCCAGCTCCAGAAACTGACCTGGAGACTTTCCGGACCACCCAGTTCCAGGAACTGACCTGGAGACTTTCCACCCGGCCCAGCCTTCCCGCCTTTCGAGGGGCGGGACTAACGGTCCCAAGACTGATGCAACCGGCACCAGATATTGCCACGATACCCGAAAAGACCACCAAATAAGGAATACCCTGCACCCTCCCAGATTCGCCACAGCCCTTTCCCTTCTTCCCCTATAAAATCTTGCCCAACCCTCGCCCGGGTGCGACTTCTCTGACCCCTTTCTCTCGGACCAGTGAACCTCGCCCGGGAGCGCTCCCTAATAAAGCTCACTTGAAGCTTTCCTCTGTTTCACGGTGCCGTTTGTTAAGATCCGACCTTACAATACCCAATCCTACATGACCTTATTTGCCCCTGTTTAATTTTAATCAAAGACTTGAGTCCACACAAAGTCTGTGGCATGAATGAAATGGAATGACATACTATAAAAGCTTGTTATAAACATTCCATAAAGCTAAAAGCCATGCAACTAATTACGGTAAAATTATTATGTGCAGGAAGGTAGCTGGCGCGGATGCAAACTTCATGCAAAGTTTCCATGAAAAAGGCATCCATTCTAACAGAATTAGGATAAGATGCACTGTCCTTCAACTTGAGGAACACAGCCTAGGCTGGATTTCAGCCCCTTTCCAGCCTCTCAGCCAGGCACAACATGAACAGCTATACACAGCAGTTTATATCTGTATGCAGAAAAAGGGGGGTGGGATCTTGTATTTAAATGAATTTTATATAAAGTGAATCGTTTTGAGTGCACTGAGGAAGTTTTCTATTTAAAGAAATCCTGCTGCGAATTCCTTTGCAGAGAATGCTTTCCTAATGGAATTAGTCACCAATGAGTCATCTCTACAAAATTCAGATTCGTGATTTGGCCTTCGCAGGATCTGGCCGGAGAAGTCAGATGAATTATAGATATCTGTAATAAATTATAGAGTACACGAAAGCAAAAGAGTTAAGAAAAAAATGGCACGTGGGTGTGAACCGGATGGACACAGGGAGATCTTCAAAGTGGTCCCCACCAGCACCCGATCTGGGCCGGGATCCGCCCGCCCGTGGTTGTCATTTAATGGTCATGGGGATAGAAAACCAGCTTCTGTCCAATCGGAAAGTAAATGAACGAAGGGACAACAAAGAACAACTCGGAGAAGCGTCACCAAGTTGAGGTAAAAGGCTGTGAACGAACAAAGGAAGCATAGGCCTTCAAGTTCTCGGCCCGCCACGCCCCGGTTGCCCTGACAACCGAGCGGGCGTCAGAGCAGAGCCTGGGACACTTGGCCAGCCTCCCAAAGGCCCCGGCCGCACTGGCGCTTGCGCATGCGCCTGAGGACTGGTGTTGCGCTGCGGAGGCCGCACCTACCTTGGGCTCCTCAGATCCTGGCTTGGGTCCTGCTCATCTGTGAGAGCCTCGCCTAGCGGGGAAGCGGGGTCACAGGGACCCAGCAGGGATAAGAAGCTCGTCTGGGCGCCCCCTTAGTGCTGAGGGCCCTCTGGGGGGACTCTGGAGAAGACACCCACCTTCCAGGCCGGCACCTTCCTTCACAACTGTGAGACCGCACTCCAGGTCCCTGGCTAGACTCAGTTTCCCCATTTTTAGAGTGGGGGTTCACAGTTCCTACCTCAGAGACCGAAGAAGAGTCATAAAACTGGAAACAGGGCGGGCTCCGTGGTGACCGCTCAGGGGCCTTCGTGGTGGGAGTGGTAGCGTGAAGGGATGCTCTTCAACAAACCGAGGAGGTGGGCACATTATTCTCTTTTTACAGGGAAGGAAACTGAAGCCAGAAAAATGAAGTGAGACCCTCTCAAGGGGCTCAGCTAGTGCCTGGCAGAACGAGGAGGGGAAGCTGCCCACCCTGGGGTAACCCCCGTTGGAGGATCTAGGGGTGCGATGAGCCTTGTGCCTTGGCAGGAGTGAGCAGGTTGTGTTTAAATGTTGGGGGTGGGAAGAAGGAGTGAGGGCAAGAGATAGCAGCCCCAAATGCCCCGAATACCATCCGGATTATAAACGGGATGGGGAAAGTGATGGATTTAAGAGCCCAAAGATGCTTAGCTTTTGAAACAATACCTTTGCTGGCAAATTCTTCAGCCCGCTTAGCATCTCCACCAGGGTCCAGATTCCAATCTGAGCTCCCGTTTTGGTTCCTCTGCCTCTAGCGCAGGGTTTCTCTACATCAGCACGACTGACATTTGGAGCCGGATCATTGTTTGTGGTAGCGGGGACTGTCCTGTGCAGTGTAAGATGTTTCTGTCTAGCAGTATAGCCAGCCTCTACCTGCAAGATCCTGTGAACATGACCCCTCCCCCCCCCCGCCAAGATGTCACAACCAAATGTCCCCTGGGGGACAACTCTCCCCAGCTGAGAACCACTGACCAGGGCCAAAAATTAAAAGACAGATAAATTTATTCCTTTTTCACTAAGTAAATTTTGAATTCATGAACAATGTTCTATGCCCCGAAGTATATATTATATTAATTCTCGCTCTCTCTGGAGACCCTAAAAATAGCCCAATTTTCTGGAAACTGGTTATCCCAATTGCATTATATGAAGTACAATGGATGATTGTAATGGACAGGTCAACTGTGGAATAAGCGTTGGGCAAAAATCAGGAGACCTGGGTTGTGTACCAAGTTCTGCCATTACAAACTCTGTGGCCTTTTCACTTAAGCTCTCTGGACTGATTTTCCCATCTGTCAAATGAAGACAGATGATTTCTAAGGACATGGAAACGCTCAGATTCTGACAAGATACCTCCCCCAACCTTGAAGTTATTTAAGCCACCCAGCCTCCCTCCAAGTGCCCCCTTCACCCCCAAATGTCTTTTGTTACTTCTCTCAGCCTCCTGGCCTGGTCCCTTAAACACATGTTAAAGAGTCAGTTTGGGGGCTTCCCTGGTGGCGTAGTGGTTGGGAGTCCGCCTGCCGATGCAGGGGATACGGGTTCGTGCCCTGGTCCGGGAGGATCCCACATGCCACGGAGCAGCTAGGCCCGTGAGCCATGGCCGCTGAGCCTGCACGTCCGGAGCCTGTGCTCTGCAACGGGAGAGGCCACAACAGTAAGAGGCCCACGTACCGCCAAAAATATAAAAAGAGATTAGAAAAGAGTTCGTCCAGGCTTTTGTTACCACTCAAACAAACTCATTATTATTCCTGATTCTAACAAGTAAATTATGGTGGTGTTTAACACAGCAGTGGCAGGGGCTTGTTTGTGGGAAATTACGGTGTTTAAGCACAAGACATCCTGATGTTTGCGTGAGGAAAAATTAAATTAAATTAAAACTGGCCTTTTAAAATGCCCCATGAGGGCTTCCCTGGTGGCAGGGAGCGGCTAGGCCCGTGGGCCATGGCCGCTGGGCCTGCGCATCTGGAGCCTGTGCTCCGCGGCGGGAGAGGCCACAGCAGTGAAAGGCCCGCGTACCGCAAAACAAACAAACAAACAAACACAATAAAATGCCCCATGATGTGATGCTTAAATTATAGGAATGTCCCAAGCATCTACGTAAGTTATTCTGACCTGGCTGGTCTTCGTACAAAAAGCCATAGATCATCCCTTTAATTAGTTCTCTTCAGCATCCACCTGCCTTTCCATGTACTCTGCAGTTGCCAGATTGGAGTCATGGGTCAGAAGATTCTATGACCTAACTTCAAAGAGCAGAAACTTGAAGGAATCAGGATCCTGCTCATAGAGAATGGTCTGCCCAGGATGATGCAACCTGAGCCCACCAGAATGTAAGCTCACGAGGGCAAAGATTGCTGCTGAGGGCCCGGGTTCAGTCCCTGGTAGGGGAACTAAGATCCTGCAAGCCGTGCGGTGCGCCCAAAAAAAAAAGAGGGCAAAGGTTGTCCGTCTTGTTTATCACTGCATCGCCAGTGCTTAGACCAGAACTAGACACCTAGTAACACTGAATAAATGTGTCAAATGAATGAATGAACAAGGCATATTTGGGTAAGTCATAAACAAAGTCAATCTAAATATTTTGCTTGAGGTTTAAGATTCTGTTTCAGCCTTCTAGGAAGTTTTGGTGTACTAGACAACGTTTCCCTTTTTTTCCCTCCTCTCTTTTTTCTGTTACCCTCACCAGTTCTCTCATCTGACAAAGCATCTCCTCCCTCATCTGGGTCGGCTCCGTGTGATCAGCACCTTTTCGGAGGGCGGCATTCACAAGTGTTCCTGGTCGCAAGAGGTGAAGGAATTTATTACCTGGGGCTCATGGTGTGGGGGACGGGGGGGCAGTTCTGTGGTCCCTAAGCCTGATTCCTGTGCCCCGCCCCTGCTGTGTTGCATCCTGGTCTTATCCCAAAAGCTTGTTGCATATGCTTCTGGTTCGCTGTTTGAAAACATCACCTTAATGCAGGTGAGTCAGACGGTGGATGCCTGACTCACCTTTTTTTTTTTTTTTTTAAGATTTTTGTTTTTATTTATTTATTTATTTTGGCTGCGCCAGGTGTTAGTTGCAACACACAGGATCTTCTTTGCGGTAGGCGGGATCTTTTTGTTGTTGTTGCAGCATGCGGGCTTCTTAGTTGCAGCATGTGGATTTCTTAGTTGCTGCACGCATGCGGGATCTAGTTCCCTGAACAGGGATCGAACCCAGGCCCCCTGCATTGGGAGCACGGAGTCTTACCCACTGGACCACCAGGGAAGTCCCAAGGCTCCGAGTTCTGACTTTCTTTTAGCGTCTCCATGCTTTTATTAGATCCATCTCAGAAGCAACAAAAGGAGAGACTTCCTCTTAAAATTGTCAATAGTACTCATTTCTTTTGGACAACACACTCCCTAAGGAGGAGAACCATCTGTAGTAAAAGTCTCTATTGGGAATTCCCTGGCGGTCCAGTGGTTAGGACTCTGCTCTTCCACTGCACAGGGCACGGGTTCGATCCCTGGCTGAGGAACTAAGATCTTGCAAGCCGCATGGCACAGCCATAAATAAATAAATAAATAAATAAATGTCTCCATTTGGCCAAGGGGGCGGTATGGGTAAGGGGGTCCATTCCATTTCTTCCATATTTCAATTGTCTGTATATAGTAGTTACATCAAGCCTAACTCCCAAACATTCTTTTTTAAGATTTTAATTTATTTTAAGGGGGATATTCTGGACACACTTCTTTTCTTTAGGGCCATTTCTCCTATGGACAGTGTTTATCATCATGAACTGATGTAGTGACTCAACATAGATGTCCTAGATGCAAAAGACCAAAAGTGACAAGTACTGGTTGTCTCATGTCAATTTTGATAAACATCAATTCATTTATGCAGTGGAAAGGGGAAAACCTATTTTCTAAGCCAAAGACTACAGAGTCAACATTGGTGGAATCTAGACTAAAGTACCAGGCATCATGCTAAGTGCCTTCCCAATGTTATCCCATGAAACCTCTTCCACAACTCTGAATTTTAAGGATCATTCTCCCCATCTCGGGGTGATGAACTTGAGCCATACAGTAGTTAACAACTTTGCCCAGGTCACAGAATTAGGAAGTGATGGGGCCCGAATTCAAATCCCTAGATTTGAAGTTAAAATCTTTGTACCAACCACTAAGCAGACGATCATGGTCCAAACACAGGACCTCCCTGCCTTCTATCCACAGTGGCTTTGCAGCTGCGTTTATCAGAAAGACTTGTACATCTGACTTGTAGGTGCACTGAAGATAAAGATTTCATCTTTTTGATCCCTTGGACCATGGCTAAGCAAACCATCTGCCCTCTGCCTGATTTTATTTTTTATTCTTTTTTATTTTTGGCCGCGTTGGGGCTTCGTAGCTGCACGGGCTTTCTCTAGTTGTAGCGAGAGGCGGCTGCTCTTGATTGTGGTGCGCGGGCTTCTCATTGCGGTGGCTTCTCTTGTTGTGGAGCACGGGCTCTAGCGCACAGGCTTCCATAGTTGCAGCATGTGGGCTCAGGAGTTGTGGCTCGCGGGCTTAGTTGCTCCTCAGCATGTGGGATCTTCCCGGACCAGGGATCAAACCCGTGTCCCCTGCAGTGGCAGGCGGATTCTTAACCACTGCGCCACCAGGAAGTCCCCCTCTGCCTGGTTTTAGAAATACAGTTGTATTGGCACACAGGCACACCTGTTCTTTTACATACTGTCTGTGGCTGCTTTCATTCAACAACCCCAGAGCTGAGCGGTTGCTACGGAGCTGTCTGGCCCACCAGTGTAAAATATTTACTATCTGGCTCTTTACAGAAAGTTTGCCGACACTGCCTTAGACTCTAAGGCTTCAAGCCAGGACCAAAGCATGCGTTAGCCCAAATTCTGGCCCACCTGCCTGTGACTGATCAGAGCACCCTTGTGTTTATTGCCCCCGTGTCCTTCAGATTTGGTTGTCAGAAGGACATTATGAAGTAAACTGCATTTGTGGGCAATTAATGGTAAATAAGGCACCACTGCAACAGGGCCACCAAGAGAGCAGCAAATGCCTTCCTCATGCACTCTGTTGGTACCGTGGATCATTCCTGGCCACCTCCCCCCAGCCGCAAGCAAAAATGCATTGAGTTATTCCTTAAAAGACTTAGAAAACCAGAAATGCTATGAGTGTCTCTGCATCTCTGCTTCCTTGCTCTCTCCTTAAATTTCAAGAACAGTAGACTCCAAGAGATGGTCGAACCCTTCCTATGGCACACCAGGTCAACTAAAATACCAAACAGCAGAGCCAAGAATAGAACCCACTGCTCCCGAGAATCCAGTTTTCCTAAACCCATAAAGGCCCAGGCCTCCTTTAAAAGTCCTTTGAACCTGGTACAGTAAAAGCAGTGCCTGAGTTAAGCATGTCATTCTTCTTTGGAGGTAGTTTGCAGATGGCATTGAACTCTTCAAGGTCCAGACCTCCTCCACGTTCTCTCTTGCTGATTACAAAGCCACAGAGCATGATTGGGCCTCGGGGCTTCAAGGTGCCCTTCCACCACTGGGAAGGGAGGCTCCCTCCCTCATTTAATCCAATCCTGTCTTCTTCCTCTTTAGAGACAGCAGCCCAGTTAAGTAGGTCTCACTACGCTGCGTGGGCTCAAAGCCGTCTGCATCGCCACACTCCTCTTTTCACACACGAAACGTATTTCTAATCAGATGTTCCTTTTCTTTTTTTCTTATTGACGTAAAGTTGATTTACAGTGTTGTGTTCATTTCTGCTGTACAGCAAAGTGATTCAGTTATACACATATATACATTATTTTTTAGATTCTTTTCCGTTATGGTTTATCCCACAATATTGAATATATATAGTTCCCTGTGCTATACAGGAAGACCCTGTTTATCTGTCAGATGTTCCTTTTCAATATTTTTGTTTCCCCCGAAGAATTTAACTGCAGAATAAGCCAGATGCCGTAGCTAACAATTGGAGGTGTGGCACTGAACTTGCTCGTTTTGCAGGTCCTCTCCTGCCCCCTCCTCTGGAGTTACAGGATCATGGGAAGGACACCAAGTTTCCCTGGGTGCCCTGTGTGCTCAGAGCCTGGCCACTGGAGGAGTGGCCCACGTAGGAGCTGGCCCTGTCCTCTCTGTCTTCCAGCTTGCACCGGGAAGAGGATTTGTCCGAGGAACCCAAGTGTTGTCCTGATCTCATCAGGATCTGACAGAGGCAGATATATAGGCCTGTCATTGAGTTTTCTGTTTTGTCTGCAGTTGATTTGAAAATGTGTCAAGCTTCCTTTCGTCGAGTTCTTGATTCTACCTTTCATCTTCTCTCTGGACTCAGACCCCCTCAACCACCAAATCTGGAACTCTGATACTCCTGGGAAATGTGTTAAGTAACCTGCAAGCACAGCTTCACGTTAAGAGACCCAGACCAGTAGGATTGCACAAAGATCCATCGTCCTGGTTTTGTAGCCCCCTGAATTTCAAATCCTGTTACCTTGTTTTCCATAATCAGAGAGCTTGCATTATTGACCAGCCTCAGTGCTCACTTGTAAAAGATGATTAATTTGGTTTGGACTTCATTTTTATCATTCTATAGCTATTTCATACTTTGCAGTTCTATCTATAGAATGAATTGCTTGAGGTCCCCTAGTCTTGGTGTCAGTTTTCACAAAAAATGAGCTGAATGATCTGGAGTTTGTAAATTCCACATACCAACACTGCATCTTAGACACAGACATTGTTAAAGTTCTTTTGCTTGCAAGAAAGAGAAACTTGTTCAGATTAGCTTAGTCAAAGAGGAGAGTTTATTTTAGGGATACAGGGATATATCAAGCCACTTAAGAACTGAAAGGTCTCCAGGGATAAGGAAAGTTTTTCTATTTCTTTCTCTGCCTCTCTATTCCTTTCTCTCTCTCTCTCTTTCCCACCACATGGTTTTCATCTCTGCTTTTCTCTGCACATGGCTAAAGATGGCTTCCCACTAAGTCCCAAAGTTCTATGTCCTCAGATTAAGCCACAAGCAGATTCCTGTGCATGTCTGGGTCCCAGTTGTAAATTGCCAGGAGAAAACCCCATTGGCCCAGCTTGGGTTAAATCTATACCCCTGATCCAATCAGCTGTGGCCAAGGATGGGCCATAAATAGAAATGCTGCAGCGCCCTCTGGAGGTTGGATGTTCTCACACAAAGGTAGGGGTGGGGGCTGGACAGGCTCCCCAAATAGTTTTGGTCACAGTCACAGATTAAATATAAAATGTCTAACCTATTGGGCCTGCTTTCTGAGCTGGTTGGTGATTGGGGCATGAAGACAGAGGTAGGCTTGAACCACAGACTCTTAGAGGTGGGAGGGAGCTGGAGGGCTGGCATGTGGAAGAGGGGTTGGTCCTCTGTGTCCCCAAAGTTAGGAATAGGGCCACATAGTGGGTGCCAATAGCAGGGAAGTGGGTTTCAGTTTTATGTAAAGAACTTCCTGGTGCTTAGAGGTCGCCTCCTGCTCGGTCATTCTGCTCTTGACCCCCAAAGACACACCATGATCTTGGAACGCCCTTCCCGGCCCACTGGCTTCTCTCTTCCTCTTCAAACTGTTTTACAGATGCATTGGTAGGCATTTACTGCATTTGTTCCTATGGGCAGGGCTGAGATATCCCACTTTACAGGTAAGCAGACAGAGGTGATGTGACTTGGTCAGGGTCCCCCAGAGCTAAAATCCAGGTCTCTTCCTGTCACCCTGCCCGGCCTGGCTAATTGTCTTCCTCTCCCTGAGCCAGTTCCCTTGGTCCCACTGGAACTGCCTTGCGCTTGGCATCTTTATAGACAGTCTCTTCGTATCCCAGGCTGATGTTTGTTTCCATCACCTGAGCTGTGTGTAAGTAATAAGAGTGAGGCTCGGGACTTCCCTGGTGGTGCAGTGGTTAAGAATCTGCCTGCCAATGCAGGGGACACGGGTTCAAGCCCTGGTCCGGGAAGATCCCATATTCCGCGGAGCAACTAAGCTCACGAGCCACGACTACTGAGCCCACGCACCACAACTACTGAAGCCCGTGCTCCTAGAGCCTGTGCTCTGCAACAAGAGAAGCCACTGCCCTGAGAAGCCCGTGCACCTCAAAGAAGAGTAGCCTCCACTCGCTGCAATTAGAGAAAGCCCATGCACAGCCACAGAGACCCAACACAGTCAAAAATAAATTAAAAATAAACAAATAAAGGATTTTTTTTAAAAAAGAGTGAGGTTCTACACGTCGCTTGAAAGCCAAGGGCTCTCACACTTCTCACCAAAATATTACTCACAAGGGAGTATTTTGTGGCTTTTCAGTCACTAGCTCTTCTTTCAGGTGCAAGACAAGGACTCAGCCAAAATTCAGAGGTAGCAAGCAAGATTACTGGGGTTTGAATGCAGCTCCATCTTGTTCCTCAGGATCTGTGAGCATTCCTCTGCCCTGCCCCCCCCCTTCCTCTGCCTGGCTTCTCTTTATCCAGCTCCGGTGTCACCCATCACAGAGGTCTTGCTCACCCTCACTTCTGCCCGCTCCCAAACACCCCACACTCGTTAAAGATTCCTCCTGGTTCCCACAGCCCTTATGTTTAATGCATACAACCCAAAGCAGTATAGCTCAGAGGTTAAAGGAACAAGGTTTAGTGTCAGCAGATGTAAGACAAATCCTCCACCTTTCACTAGCTGTGTGACTTTGGGCCAGTTGCTTAATCTCTCTGGGCCTGTCTCCTCATTTGTAAAATGAAAATGATAGAGTATCCATCTCCTGGAATCAGCATTCCCTGAGGTGATTCATGTGAATAGTGAGCACTGGTGAATGATGTCTGGTGCGTAGTGAGCACTCCATATGCAGCACTATGATTACACGAGATCTGACTTATGAGAGCTTTAGAACAGGGCCTGGCACCAAATAGTATAGTAATAGTAGCAATCATAGCAGTACCAGTGTCATCATTTTTCACGCTGTCTTCGATAAATTTCCAGTTGACATGCCAGCCTCATCAGTGAGAAAAGGGTGTGTCCTTTGCTCCATAATCCCCATGGCCTGACATATAGCAGGCACCTAGTAAACAGCTGTTGAGCGAACAAATGAACAAACAGATTTTGCTAAACTCTACAAGGCACAAAAGTACATTCAAAAACCATTGCCCTGTGCAGAAGGCAAAATCAAGCTGACCTGAAGGTTCTAAGACAAGGGCTGACCCACTTCTGTAAACGGCCAGACAGTACATTTTCAGGTTCCATGGGCCATAGGCGCTCTGTGACAACCATTCAATTCTGCCACTGTAGTGGGAAAGCAGCTACAGACAGGTAAATGAGTGGGCGCAGATGGATTCCAATAAAATTTTATACACGGACACTAAAATTTGAACTTCATTTGATTTTCACAAGTCATAAAATGTTATTCTTTTGATTCCCCCTCCAACCATTTAAAAATTTAAAAACATTTGTTAACTCGCTAGCCATTCAAACGCAAGGGGCTGGTTTGATTTGGCCCAGGAGCTGGTGTTCGCTCCACCGCTTCGGCTGGCGAAATCCCGCTCTCTGGAGAGCATCATCAGAAAGACGGTCCTCGGATTGGGTCAGGCGAAGTGGGCGGGGCCGAGGGTGGGGCATTGTGTAGTGCGCGCAGTTGGGAAGGGCAGGCCCGGATTGGTCCACTCCGGCGGCTGTGAGCGAGCGGCGTGTTCGACATTCAGCCAGTCAGCGCTGCGCTGCCGCCTCGCCCCGCCTCGCGCAGGCGTCCCTGTCACGCGGGGAGTGCGCCACGCCCCCTTACGCGCCCAGCAGGGACTTCCGGGACGGGCGCGGAGTGACGTCAGGAGGAGGGCAGGTAAGTGCCGGCGGGCAGAGGGGCGGCTAGGCCAGGTACGCCTGGGGGTCCGTCCACTGCTTCACCCGGCCTCGGAGCCGCCCTATGGGGTCGAACGCGCCGGGGGCCGCGGGGCTCTGGGAACGTGGGCCCGATGCTCGGAGCTGCCCGCCCCCCAGCCGCGACCCCCGACACAAAACCCCGGGCCCTAGCTGCGACCCCAGACCTGACCCTAGCCCATATTATACCTCTTAAGGTTTTCCTCATCTGGAAAATGGGACAGTAAGCCCGTATTTCTTTGGGTCTTGGTGAGGATTTTTTTAAATGACGCTTGTAAAACGGTTTGGCATGAGAAATAATCAGAACTACAAACGTTTAACTCAGCATCAGGCGCTCTTCCAGATATTTTAACTCACTGAGTCTTGACAGCAACCTCATCAGGTTGATACTTGTATAAACCCCATATTACAAATAAGATAACAGGCTCAGAGAGAGAAGCAGTTTGCCCAAAGTCAAGCCGCTAGCAAGCAAAGCAGAGTCGGGATCCAAGCCCAAGCATTATGCCCTGAGCCAGTGGGGTTTATCATTATTCTTGACACCAAGGACCAGAGATTTCTATACATCCACCCTGTAGCCCCACCTGTACCACTCACTGGGGTGATAAAACCACGGTAAGACCCCCAACTCCTGTAAGCGGAGTGCTTACTCTGTGCAAGCATTACCCATGTTTGTATGTTATTTCATTTACAGCAACTCCAGAAAGTCCTCTTGCCGTCATCCACTCTTTACAGGTGAGGAAATATAAGCTCAGGGAGGCTCAGACATTGGCCAAGGTTACCCAGCTAGTGAGGAATGGAGCAGGGATTCCAGCCCAGGGAACTGTGCCCCCAAAGCCTGGGTGGGCACTTAGCTATTTTGTTGGCAAAAGCATTTTTAGTTTGGAAGTGACTTTAAGAAAATCTGGTCCAGGGGCACACTTTACAGGTGGAGGATCCGAGGTGGAGAGGAGTTTGGGGGGATGGTGGAACACTTTATATCTGGGGCTTTGCACCCTGGCTCTGCCTTCCTATCAGCTTCTGACCCCTGGCAAGTTACTTAAGCTCCCACATCCTCATTCGTCAACTGGAGATAATACTAACATAGTATAGAGTAAATGGGGCAATGATGTTGGACTCTGTGCAGCAGGTAGCACACAGTAACTATTAGAGAGCGCGCAGCTAAGTTTGCAGAAACAGAGACTTCCTGACTCGAGCACAAGGAGCCAGCAAACTACACTCACAGGCCAAAACCAGACCACTGCGTGATTTTGTACAGCCCACCAGCAAAGAATGGATTTAACTTCTTAAATTGTTGGGGAAAAATCAAAAGGAGAATAATATTTTGTGACATGTGGCAATCATGTGAAATTGAAATTTCAGGGTCCACAAATAAAGTTTTGTTGGAATGCAGCCATACCCGTTCATTTACATATTGTCTATGGCTGCTTTCTAGCAGTGACAGCAGAGTTGAGCCAAGTTGAGCTGTTGGGACAAATTCTGGCCCTCAATCGAGAAAATCTGCCAATCCCCATTCTGGACTACGCTTTAGTCCCTCATACTGTCTCTCTTTTTTTTTATTTATTTTTTTAATTGAAATACAGTTGATTTAAAATGTTGTGTTAGGGCTTCCCTGGTGGCGCAGTGGTTGAGAGTCCGCCTGCCGATGCAGGGGACACGGGTTCGTGCCCCGATCCGGGAGGATCCCACATGCCGCGGAGCGGCTGGGCCTGTGAGCCATGGCCACTGAGCCTGCGCGTCCAGAGCCTGTGCTCCGCAACGGGAGAGGCCACAGCAGTGAGAGGCCCGCGTACCACAAAAAAAAAAAAAAAAAAACATAAAATGTTGTGTTAATTACTGCTGTTCAGCAAAGTGATTCAGTTAAACATATATATATGTTCTTTTTTTAATATTCTTTTCCATTACGGTTTATCTTAGAATATTGAATATAGTTCTCTGTGCTATACAGTAGGACCTTGTTGTTTATCCATTCTATATGTAATAGTTTGCATCTGCTAACCCCAAATTCCCAGTGTCTCTGTGTCACCCACACTGAGTCTTATGGAACCTCAGTCAGTTATCAGAGGTTGATGAAGTCAGCATTTATCAGGAGCTGTCCTGGGTGCCGGAGACGTAGCACAGTGGCACCTGGCGGAGGAGACAGACTGTAAACAAGTAAACAGACACAAGGTGATGTGGTGGAAGCTCCAGGGAAGAAGTGGCTTTAGATCAGGTGATCAGATGAGGCCTCTGACAGAGGTGATGTTTGAGCTGAGACCTGTGACCAAGAACACTTGTGGGTGTTATCCTGTGTATTGTAGGTGTTTAGCAGCATTCAAGGCAGTTGGCCTGCACCTGCTTAGCTTTCGAAGGCAGCCAGGAAGCCAGTGTGACTGAAACAGTGAGTGAGAGGGAGAGGGGTAAAAGGTGGGCTCGGAGAGGCAGGCAGGGGCCCCATAGGCCATGGGGAGGGGTTTGACTTGATTCTCAAAGCGATGGGAATCACTGGAGGGGTTTAAGCAGGAAAGTGATAGTTCAGATTTATATTTTCACAGATCCTTCTAGCCCTTACAAGGAGAACAGACCGTAAGAGTCAAGGGCAGAGCCAGGAGCCTAGGGAGGAGGTGACTGTACTCGTCCAGGTGAGCGATGATGGGGGCCATGGAGGGATGAGAAGTGTCAGCTGGGAAATATATGTTGGATGGAGAGTGGACAGGACACTCCCTTTCCAGACAGACAAACGCCGCTCCTTGGATGCCTCCTACACCTGCGGAGAGGATCATCTGAGCCGCCACCACCACCACGCACAGCCCACCGCATCGTCACAGAGAAGCCGCGACTGTCTGCCAGGCTGTCCAGGAGGGTGGCACTGGGCAGTGAGTCGGCAAAGCAGTGTCTCGTCGTCTTTTCAGGTTGGCTGAGTGGCGGCTGAGGACCAGTAGGCAGCTTCCAAGATGGTGAGTAGACAGGCTGTGCTCATTGGGTCTCTCTTCTGATCTTTAGGTGAAGGGAAGGGGTCCCCTGAATAGCCCTTTCCCTCCCCTAAAAGTCTCCTTCCCCACCCCTGACCCCAAGCTCTCAGGTATTTTCAAACTCTGGATCATGGTCTTCGGGTGCAGTGGTTTTCAAACTTTGCTGTGTACTAAAATCACCCAGGGAGCTTTTTTTCTTTTTTTTTCCTGTTTTTTTTTTTTCTTAATGACGTGGAATTCACATAACATAAAACTAACATTTTAAAACATATGATTCAGTGGCATTTAGTACATTCACAATATTTTGCAATGACCACCTCTGTCTAGTTCCAAAACATTTCCATCACCCCAAAAGGAAACCCTATACCCAACAGCAGTCACTCCCGTTCCCCCACCCCAGCCCCTGGCAACCACCAGTCTGCTTTCTTCTTCTGTAGATTTGTCCGTTCTGGACATTTCATATCAATGGAATCATGTACCATGTGTCCCTTTGTATCCAGTTTCTTTCACTTAGCATGATTTTTTCGGCCTTTACCCACATTACAGCATATATCAGAGCTTCCTTCCTTTTTATGGCTGAATAATATCCCATTATATGGATGGACCACGTTTTGTTTATCCTTTCATCCACTGATGGACACTTGGGTTGTTTCCACCATTTGGCTATTGTGAATGGACCTGTATGTACAAGGATGTGTATACACACGTGTTTTCCAGGGTTGCTTTGGAAAAGCCCTGTGTCCAGGCACCATGCCCTAGAGCAGGTCCTCTGTCAGGAGAACCTCTGGGCGTGGGTCCCAGGCATCAGTATTTTAGAAACTCCTCGGGTAGTTGTAACATGCAGCCAAGTTTGAGACCCACTGCTTCAGTGGATCGTTAAGTCAGTCAATTCAGCAGGTGGCTGTCAGTATTTAAAAGAGAGATTCACAGCTGGGTGAGCACTCTTTCCTGAAACCTGTGCTTGTGTATTTGGGGTTAAATATGTCTTACCTTAAGTCACGGTCCCAAAATAACTGTGAAAGCCATTGCTCTAGGAGAGTCTAACCCTTGTGGAATTTTCCACAGCGACGACAGTGGGATTTGTTTTGTTTGTTTGTTTTTCTTTGGCTGAGCCGCTCAGCTTGCCGGATCTTAGTTCCCTGACCAGGGATTGAACCCAGGCCACGGCAGTAAAAGCGCTGAGTCCTAACCAGTGGACCGCCGGGGAATTCCCAACAGTGGGGCTTTTTCCCCCAAGTCACCAGTCCTCGATGGGACACGGAGCCCTGGGCCATCCTCCAGGATATCCCTGTCTTCCTTGTCCAGGTCTCGCCCCTCAAGGCTGCACAAGTAGGTCTCCTGTAGGACCCTCTCTGACTCACGTCTCTCTTCTGCTTTCCAGGGTGAAAGGAAAGGCGTAAACAAGTACTACCCTCCGGATTTCAACCCTACAAAGGTAAGGGGCAGGCTTCCTTCTCCGTGTCCATGACAGCATAGCGACCCCGCCGGGTAGGGGCCCCACGCTCTTCATCCCCTCCTGGAGTCAGAACCACAGCTGCAGAAGCCCGGGCGGCCCCCGAGGTCTCCCTGCCTTGCGCTTGTCACCTGAGTCTTGGGGCAGCCTTCCCTCCCAGGTGGTCAGTGTGACCCTGGTCAATGACCCATGTAAACACCAGCATGCCCAGTGTCAGGTGTGGTGTGTTTCCAGTGGAGTCCAGGATGAGGTCCCACACACGGCCTCTGGGTCAGATCCCCTCACCCTCCCAGCTCCAGCTCGTCTGGCCTCCTCATTGTTCCCTCTGCCTGGAACCTCTCCCTCCCTCTGACCCCAAGACTCCTTTCCTTCCTTTAGGTCTCTCCTCACAGAGGGCCTCCCTGACCACCCTCTCATTCTCTATCGCATGACCTAGTGCTTTATTTCTCTCCGTAGCCTTCTTAACTCCTTGATGCATCACCCATTTATTTGCGTATTATCCATCTCCCCCTCTATTTATTTATTTTATTTATTTATTTTTGGCTGCATCGGGTCTCCGTTGCTGCACGTGGGCTTTCTCTAGTTGCAGCGAGCGGGAGGTACTCTTTGTCGCAGCGTGTGGGCCTCTCTTTGCGGTGGCTTCTCTTGTTGCGGAGCATGGACTCTAGGCATGCGGGCCTCAGTAGTTGTGGCTCGCAGGCTCTAGAGCGCAGGCTCAGTAGTTGTGGCGCACGGGCATAGTTGCTCTGCGGCATGTGGAATTTTCCCAGACCAGGGCCTGAACCCGTGTCCCCCGCATTGGCAGGTGGATTCCTAACCACTGCGCCACCAGGGAAGCCCCCCATCTCCCCCTCTAGAACGTCCGCGCCTCGAGGGCAGGGATGTTCATCTGTCTCATTTGCATCTGTGTCCCCACACTGTGGGCGCTCAGTAAGGGGCTAGTAAATGAATCAGCATGTCCCAGCTATGTGGTCCCTGCACATGACTCGGTCTTTCTACACCAGAGTCTCCCCATAGGTCCAAAGGGGAAACAAAACAACGTGACCTCCCAGAAATGTTGAGGGATTAAAGTGAGATGACACACTTAAAGTACCCAGCAGAGGTTTGCTGGTCTTGTCATCTCACCTGATCCCACAACACCTGGAGGTAATTATGATCCTCGTCCGCAGTTGACTCATAGGGCTGTGGAAGGCAAAAGGTGAGGTCACTGCCCAGGGTCACACAGCTCTTTTAGCTCCTAAATGGGAGAGGTAAGATGCAGACTCCTGATTCCAAGCCCACTTGCTTCGCCAAAGCCTAAGTGCCTCCCATTTTGCTGTTAACACCCCCAGCAGGACATAAGAATGAGGCCTCTCTCGGCCTGTGAGAGAGGGCCTGAGCTCCCCCAGCTCAGCAGTGCTATCTGCTCCCTCTTCCTTTCCACACAGCACGGCTCGCTCAACAGATACCATAACAGCCACCCTCTTCGGGAGCGGGCTCGGAAGCTGTCCCAGGGCATCCTCATCATCAGGTAAGGCCCTGGCATCACCTGAGGACCCCTGCCCTTTGTGCCACCTGGTGTCAACCTCAAGGAGCGTTCAGCACCCCCTGATTTTGCCCAGTGCTGCAGGGTCTTAATTCCATAAAGCAGAAAGTTGCTGTATCAGTCAGCCATTGCTGCGTAACAAAACGATAAGCACATGTTAAGCACTCGTGTTGTTCACGAGTCTGCAGCTCAGCTGGATGCCTCTGCTGCCCTTGGCTGGTCTTGGCTGACCTGGGCTGGGCTGTCTCACATGTTTGGGGGTTGCCTGGCTGGGGACTGGCTGGTCCAGCATGGCTTTGGTTGGTATGACTGGGCTGTGTTCCAAGTCTCATCCTCCAGCCGGCTAAGCTGGGCTTGTTCACACAGCAGCAGCCGGGTTCCAAAAGAGAGCCAGCAGAGGCATGCAAGGCTTCTTGAGGCAGAGACCCTGAGCTGGTACCCTGTCACTTCTGTCTCATTGATTCCCCAAAGCAAGTCATGATGCAGGGAGGGGGTGGGCAACACACTCCACCTCTTGACAGGAATGGCTGCAGAGTCATCTTGCAAAGGGCACGGACATGGGGAGGATAAAGAATCACAGCCATTGCTGCAGTCAAGCCAGGACGATGGCTATTCCGGGGTTCTCGTCTTATTTCTGGCCAGCACCCTGCGGGTCAGCCGTGGCGGGAAGCAGAAGCCAGCTTGTGTCGCCCCAGAAGGAGCCCCTCTCTGCCTCCTTCTCTGCCTCATGAACTCTGCCCTCAGCCTCTGGGGTCCGCCCTGGGCCTGAGCAGAGCATCCAGTGACAAAACCATCAGAGGCAGGAACATCTATGGAAAAGTAGTCAAGATGCAAATCTCAGCAGCAGCCCCAAGAGTCACAGAGCTGAAGGTCACCTCCAACTCCCGCCATGCCTCCACACTCCAGATCCAGCCACCCACCCTGCCTTCTGTTTGCCAAGCCCTCATCTCATCTGTACAGTGTCTTAAATTCACCTCATTATTCATTACTTAATGGCTCTGTTTTAAAAGAGAAGTTCCATTACTACTGTTAATGGAAATTTACCAGAATTGCACATTGCAAATAGAACTGGATAAAAGAAACCCAGGGACTTCCCTGGTGGCGCAGTGGTTAAGAATCCACCTGCCAATGCAGGGGACCCGGGTTCAAGCCCTGGTCCAGGAAGATCCCACATGCCGCAGAGCAGCTAAGCCCGTGAGCCACAACTACTGAGCCTGTGCTCTAGAGCCTGTGCTTGGCAACGAGAGGAGCCACCGCAGTGAGAAGCCCGCGCACCACAATGAAGAGCAGCCCCTGTTCGCCGCAACTAGAGAAAGCCCGTCCGCAGCAACGAAGACCCAATGCAGCTAAAAATAAATAAATAAATGTATTAAAAACAAAAAGAATCCAGTGTCACTACAACAACGTAGCTAAACTGGAATCAAACACCAGTGCTCCCTGAAGCCTGCTTCCTCCTCTGCTTGGAAACTTGTGTAGCTGACGTGGTGGGATATGGAAGACAGGGCAGCACCCAGCAGAGACGCTCGCCCAGACTGGGTCAGCTGGCCAGAGAGCCACGTGATGGGCCTGGCCTGGCTGCAGGAATGACCACCGTTCTTTACCCCCCCACTTGCACGCCCTTTGCAATGTGACTGCAACCAGAGTCGCTGACCTGGAGATTCTGGGAGAGCCCACGTGGACGGGGACAAATGAGCTGTTCTCTGTTTGTGTAGATTTGAGATGCCCTATAACATCTGGTGTGACGGCTGCAAGAACCACATCGGCATGGGTGAGCTTCCGCCCGCTCCCCTGCTCCCCACCCTGACCCCCACCATTCAGCCCCACGGCCAGCGAGCCCCTTAACTGCTGGGCGCCGTGAGAGACCATCTCCGCCGGGGTCCCGATCAGGAGTCGAGTAGGGGACAGTGCGCTCAAGTGCCTGGTGGGCTGTGGATGCCTCATGGCAGAGCGGTTAGGAGGCTCTGGGTTCAAATCCCATCTCTGCCACTTCCTAGCTGGTGACCCTTGGCAGGCGACTGAGCCTCTGTGCCTCGATTTACCCATCTGTGAAATTCAGGTGGTATGAGTGCCCGCCTGTGTGGCACATAAAGTGCTTAGTGCAAGGAATTCCCTGGCGGTCCAGTGGTTAGGACTCTGCGCTTTCCACTGCAGGGGGCGTGGGTTCGATCCCTGGTTGGGGAACTAAGATCCCAGAAGCCGCACAGCGCCGCCAAAAATAAATTAAAAATAAAGTGCTTAGTGCACAGCATGTGGCATGTGCGAGGGCTCGCAAACTCAACCTGCTGCTGCCACTACCCCTACTGTTACCGTGAGCATTCAGACCCCTGATCGTGCCCACAGGTGCACAGGTGGACGGACAGACATGGGTCCGCGGCCCTGCTCAGCAGCCCTGAGGCCTGTGGCAGGTGACTCGACCCTCCTGGCTTCTGTTTCCTCCGCTATAGTACAGGGATCCTCAGCCCTTCCCACGGCGCCTGGCCCAGGGCAGCACCTCGCTCTGTAAACAGGAGCCGGCAGCTCTCGGCAGGAGGGTCCAGTGCAAGAAAGAGGGGCCAGGCCACCCCACTGCTGAAGTGGAATGACTCCCCCCAACACGTCCCCCCTGATCAGACCCAGCAAGGGGCATCTGCCCCAAAGGCCTCCAGGCGCTCAGGCGACAAAGAGCAGGGCGCAGCCTGACACCACACTTGGGTCAACCTCAGGGCCGTGAACAGAAGCAGCCCCCCAGAAAAGGAACAGCCGGCCAGGCCACACCACCAACCCCCCCCAAGCTCTGTTTTTCTAGTTTAAGCTTTTTTCACTCAGTAAGCAAGATAAGAGTCAAGAATATACCATCTAATTAGTGAAAAAGGAACAAAAAACCTGGATATTCTCTAGAAAAATAATAAAAGCCAACCTTTTTTTTTTTTTTTTTGGCCGCACCCCACGGTTTGCGGGATTTTAGTACCCCGACCAGGGATTGAACCTGGGCCCCAGCAGTGAAAGCACGGAGTCCTAACCACTGGACCGACAGGGAGGGAATTCCCAAAAGCCAACCCTTCGTGAATGCTTGCCGAGCACCTGGCCCAGTGTTAAGCGATCCGTGTGTATTACCAGCTTCTGCAGTTCTCACACCAGCCCTGTGCGGTAGGCATCATAGCCATCCCTATCCAATCGACGGGGAACCTGAGGCCAGACGGCCAGGGCAGCTGGCCTAAGGTCGCACAGCTGGTGGGGTGGCGCCAGGGTATGAACCCGGGCCCTCTGGCTCCATCCAGCCCACCCTCCTCTGTGGCCTGAGCACCCATTCCGCAGCCTAGACGTGGCTCTTTTGTGCTTGAATTTCAGTGTCCTCCAGAGGTGTCTCCCCTGCAGGGGAGTAAAATACCACCCCCATCTGCTCCCCACCCCAGGAAAAGACGCTGAGGGTGGCCTGAGCCCTAGCCTCATTCTCTCCCTCTCCTCCTAGGTGTTCGTTACAATGCAGAAAAGAAGAAGGTTGGCAATTACTACACGACCCCGATCTACAGGTAGAGGCAGCCTGGTGGGCTGCAGGGTGAGGGGGCTACAAAGGAGTCTGAGTCGGAGGGAAGTTTCTACCCTCTGCCTGATGATTATCCCCTGGGGGTCTCCTGGAAACCATCATGGTCTGTCAGTCAGGGCACATCCTGCCTAGAACCCTTCATGGTTCCCACCTTCTTCAGAGTAAAAGCCTGAGTCCTCCCCGTGGCCCACAAGGCCCCGCAGGCTCTGCTCCATCCCCTCAGGAGGGTCTGTTGAATGAATGAACGAACGAACAAATGAATGGATGGATGAACAAGTGAACAAACTCCAGACAGAAGGTCAGTGCCGGGGTGAAGGAACCATATCTGTCTCACCCACGGCTGTCCCCCGGACATGGAGCCCGGCATGTAGCAGGTGCTCCGTGAACACTAGTGGATGACACGCACGGATGGAAGGAAGCAGGCCACAGTGTCCTGACTCTAGCCCGTCGCCCTCCACCCTGCCAGGTTCCGAATGAAATGCCACCTCTGCGTCAACTACATCGAGATGCAGACAGACCCCGCCAACTGCGACTACGTGATCGTGAGCGGCGCCCAGCGCAAGGAGGAGCGCTGGGACATGGCAGACAACGAGCAGGTGCTGACGACAGGTGAGCGCCAAGGGTGGGCTCCGGGCCCACTGCCAGCCCTGAGCCCAGCCCCGAGCCAGGGCCCTGAAGGCCCAGCCCCGCTCTCGCTCTCGCAGAGCACGAGAAGAAGCAGAAGCTGGAGACAGATGCCATGTTCCGACTGGAGCACGGGGAGGCCGACCGGAGCACGCTCAAGAAGGCCCTCCCCACCCTGAGCCACATCCAGGAGGCCCAGAGCGCCTGGAAGGACGACTTCGCCCTCAACAGCATGCTGCGGAAAAGGTTCCGGGTGAGCAGGGCTCCGGCCCGGGGTCAGGACCACGGGCAGGCGGGGGTGGCCTGGCATCACCAGCAGTGGAGCGGGGAGAACAAAAAGCAGGCTGAGACCCAGGTCCAGCCCACTCCCTACCACGTCCCAGCTATAGGCAGGTCATTTCACCCGCGGTTTCCCCATTCGCCACCACATCCCCACATCACAGCACCCATGGGAGGCATTTAGCCCAGCAGCTATTATTAAGCATGTGGCCCCTTCCCCTGGGGACTCTGGCCCTCACAGCAGACTCTCAAAGGGAAGAAATCCTCAAGCTGGGGCACAAGTGAGTCCCGACACCCCCCCCCCCGTGGCCGGGGCAGGCAGAGGCCCAGGAGGGCCCTGATCAGCTCCTAACATATTTCATGGGCCCGCTCAGCTGTCCTGAAACAAAATCCATAGTTTGACAACCCACCCCCACGTAATTTCCAAAATCAGCCCTAGAGTCAAATCCCTAGAGATAAAAAAGGAAATTACCTATAAAATGTATAATGCCTATCTCAGCATGTAAATGCTTGGGCCAGACACCTGTACCTGCTTGTAGAGCCACTGAGGGCGCAGGTGCAAACGCAGACTCCCGACCCCAGGGGGACAGGGTCGTAGCTGGAGGACACCCTAGGGCGTTGCTGTCAGTGACACAATGGCTACTACGGTTGTGCCAAAAATACTCAGTGGAGCTAAGTCACAGGGAGTGGGGGTCTGGGGTCAGAGGAGTAAAATAGAAATGGGTTTTTTACCCTCGCGGGCATCCGACAGAGCAGTGGAACGTCCTTTGGGAACGTGAGAACTTTTGCCTCTTCCCTCGCTTTGTGGGGCAGCTTACACCCCTGGAGCCTGCGAACAGAGCCCGGGCAGGAGCATCCCGGGCGACCCCACAAGGCACAAGCTCCATATTCATCATCTTGCCACTCCCATTTTTTCACATCACCTTTTCTGATCATCCTGTGGTTGTTATTATTAGGAGTAAAATTGTGGGTTCTCTTACTAATTATTTGTTACTGAAAGTGTATCTCTCTGGCCAGGCCTCTGCCCAGAGCTGGTGTCCCCTGCCTTGTGGGCATCCCCGAATGGGGTCTAAGGACCCTCCAACGTAACATCCCAAGGAACCCCATCAGTCCCTAACCTGCCCTGCCTGCATCCTCCCCTTCTCAGTAATGGAAGCATCTCTGTCCTTCCAGACACTCAGCCCGTAAAGCCCAGAGTCAGCCTTGGTTCCTCTTGTTATAACCACCACTCCCCTCTCCCCATCTGTCAGCAAATTCTGGTAGGCTCTGACCACTTCCACAGCCTCCATCATCTCCTGCCTGGACCAGCACAGTCCCTCCGCCCTGGTCCCCAGGGGCTCATGCCCTGTGTCCCACAGGCTGTTCCCCTCATAGCCACCAGGGGGCGCCAGTGAGCGCCCGAGTGGGATTACATCCCTGCTATGCTCAAAACCCTTCGTGGCTCCCAACGGCCAGAGTCCTCCCCTTGGCCCACCAGGCCCAAATGATATGCCCCTTCCCCTCCTTAACCCCCATCTCCACCTTTCCCTTGCTCATTCTGCTCTAGCCACATTGGCCGCCTCACTAGCAAGCGCACTTCTGCCTCAGGGCCTTTGCACAGGCTGTTCCCCACCTTGGAACACTTTTCCACCAGATACCCACATGGCTCCCTCACTCAGACACCTTTTCTCAAATATGATTTTCTCAGGATACTGTCCCTAACTCTCCCCTCTACCATGCACACCACATTTAAAGTTGAGCCCACTGCCTATTTCCTACCCTCTTCCCAGCATTCTTTCTCTCCTCACCACTTTGTCTTGCTCACCCACTAGAATGTCAGCTCCACCAGGGCAAAAGATTTTGTCTGCTCACTGCTGTGTCCCTAGTGTCTAGAACAAGGCCTGGCACCAGAAAGACATTCTGTAAATATCTGTGGAAAGAATGAATGAGTGAAGAACCCAGTGGTACACATACTAATGATCGTGTCTCCTGCTGTTGAACAAATTCTATGTCCCGAGCACTGTGTGAGGCCTCTTCCTCGCATAAGCTTGAAGAGAAGGAAACTGAGACCCTGAACACTGGAGGGATTCTCCCCTCCAGCTCAGAGGGCAAAGAGGCACAGCTTTGACACCCACCATCCCTCCCCAACCCCTTCTCCCCAACACAGGAAAAGAAAAAAGCCATGCAGGAGGAGGAAGAGAGGGACCAGGCCCTGCAGGCCAAGGCAAGCCTGGACATCCCGCTGGTGCCGGAGACGGAGGATGACCGCAGGCTGGCCGCCCTGCTCAAGTTCCACACCCTAGATTGTGCGTGGGGGCCAGGGGGCGAGGGGGTCGGGGTGGGGGGAGATGGGGGGCTGCTCGGGCAGAGGGCGGCTCTGGACCTCCTCCTCCCCGCTCCCTCTCCCACCGCCAGCGTATGAGGACAAGCAGAGACTCAAGCGGACAGAGATCATCCGCCGCTCCTGGTTCCCCTGCGGCCCGGGGCCTGGCGCCAGCAGCAGCAGAGCCAGCAGTGTCCTGAAGAAGCTGCCCCAGAGCCGCAGACCCGCTCCCGCTGGCTCCCCCATCACCGTGGGGCACCTGGGCATCGTGCGGCGGCGGTCCCGGGAGGTCCCAGAGAGCCCTCAGCACACAGCTGAGACCCCCAAGTCTGGGGAGCCACGGGTGCCAGAGGGGACCGCCCAGGACAGGCCCACATCCCCCAGAGACCGTCCTCAGGAGACAGCCAAGACGTGCAAGAACAGTAGGCCACCGGGGCAGGAGGAGAGCTGTCAGGACAGGCCCCAGCCCCTGCCAGGCTCCTCCCAGGAGGCAGCCAATCCCCAGGACACACCCCAGCCCTGCAGCCTCAGCTCCTCCCTCGTGGCTGACTACTCCGGTTCGGAGAGTGAGTGATTCTGGGGGCCAGATTCACTCAGGAGGCCAAGACCCACCGAGGAGGCCCCTCACAGGCTGCAGCCCCTTAACCCACCAGCCCTTGGAGAGCTCAGTGACCACCCTCCCCAGACCTCACCTCCTCACAGTAATGGAGTTGTTATTTATTTGGTCCTGGAGAGGGTGTCTGTGCCTTGTGGGACCCCCGACCTCCCAGCATTAAAACCCTGCTTCTTTGCCTCTGCCTCAGGTTACTAGATGGGCCCAGGAGCCATGCCTGCACCCCTCCCCCCGCAACCCAGCTAAGCTTGCCCAGCATCTCATCAGCCAAGGCTGATGCTGTGGCCACAGCCCGGGTCCCCACCCAGCTTGATGAGAGTTGAAAGGTAGTAGCCCAGGCTGGCCTGTAATCGGTGCCAACTTCCTGGAGGAGGTGGCACAGGCTGGGTATGAAGGATGAAAATGGGACTGGACAGCAGGGGTGCTCAGGATCCAGGCCGGATGCAGAAGGGGATGGAGCACACAGGTGTGGGCTGTTCATTATCCCCCACCCATGGGGACACCCTGGAAGGATCACGAAAGAGTCCCCAGCGTGTTGCTTCCTTTGAAGGAAACTAGTAAACTGAGCAAAAAAAACAGCTGAGCATCCACCAGGTGACTCATGGCCCACCACCTCCCCCTATATCCTGGAGAAGGATCATTTCACAAATATTAACGGAGCACTTGCAGTGCACCAGACGCTATCCTAGCCACTGGAGATGCAGTGGTGAACAAACCAGACATACGGACCTCTCCGGGCTGAGGTTCTGGCTGAATTCTGCTGAACTTGTAATGTGCCCTGTCCGGAGGTAGTGGTGGCCCCCAGCCCGGAGGCCTTTACTCCCCGCGGGGATGGGAAGGTCTCAAGGCAGCAGTAAGAGTCTGTTGGATCTCAGAACCCCCTTCTGGTGCCTTGCTCTGCGTGAGGCCAGAGGCAGCACTGGCTCTGGCTGGAGAAGTCAGGCACCCGAGGGCACCCACCTGGCACTTAGGAGTCTTGCTATAGCCAGACGCCAAACACAGGACTTGGCATGCAATAGTTGCCCTATAAATAGTGGCACCATTTTGGTTCCGAGGGTGCGGCTAACTGCCCAGGTTTGGCGGGGAACGTGGAGTAGGATCCGGCGCCTGGTTGGCGGGTCCCAGGAGCCAGCGAAGTTGATGTGCGCACGCTCCTCCTTCCGGGAGAGGTCCCACCCCTGGGGCCCTGGCCTCGCCCCCTGCGCCCTTTCCGGCCCCGCCTCTGGTGCGCGCGGACAGCTGAGCCCCGGGAAAGGCGGTGATCGCGGCTGCAACAGCATGACTTTGGAGGCGATCCGCTACTCGCGGGGCTCACTACAGATCCTCGACCAGCTGCTGCTGCCCCAGCAGAGCCGCTATGAGGCGGTGGGCTCGGTGCGCCAGGCCTGGGAGGCCATCCGCGCTATGAAGGTGGGGCCGCTCGGTGGGACCGGGGTGGGGGGCTTCCCATGCCTGCAGTCCCTGACGCCCCCATTTCCCCACCAGGTGCGCGGCGCCCCAGCCATTGCGCTCGTGGGCTGCCTCAGCCTCGCCGTGGAGCTGCAGGCGGGCGCCGGGGGACCCGGACTTGCCGCGCTCGTGGCCTTCGTGCGCGACGCCCTGAGCTTCCTTGTCACCGCCCGGCCCACCGCCGTCAACATGGCCCGCGCCGCCCGAGACCTGGCCGACCTCGCAGCGCAGGAAGCGGAGCGGGAGGGCGCCACGGAGGAGGCGGTCCGAGAGAGGTAGAGGGGCCTTGTGCCAAGCGCTGCTCTAACCGGCGGCTATTCATTCTTTTTTTTTTTTTTCCCGCAACGACCCATGTTACAGATGGGGAAACTGAGGCAATGTGCTCTTAGTCCAGTGCCACACAGGCAGGGCTGGGACTCACCACTGGACAGCCTGGCCCCGAGATCCTTGAACTCAATGCCCTGACTCTGACCTCCCTGAACGTCCCCAGCCCTATCTGCCCTTGGAGGCCCTTTTAAGTGCCACCTCATTTACCTAGTTTTTGCTTTTGACGAATTTTGTTTCTAGCCCTGGTCCTCTCCCTGCTCTCTTCCCACTCTCTCCCTCCGCATCTGCTGCACGGATACTCTCCATGTTCCTTAACCCCCACCAGGGTCCCTTCTGCCTCGGGGCCTTTGCACACACCATTTCTGCAAGCCAGGTATCCATCTACTTAATCTCCTCTCCTTCAAATTTCAGGTTTGTGCCTTCCCCACCCCCCATATAATACAGCTCATTCCTGTCCTCTGTCTCCTGACTCCGAGGCCTTTTCCTTCACTTTATTGTCTGTTCATCACCTGCTTCCCCCACCTCAGTGTCAGCTCCAGAGGAGCAGAGATTTTTGTCTTGTTCACTGCTGTGTCCCCCAGCCCCTGACGCACAGGAGGTGCTTAGTAAATGTGTCTCAAGAGCAAATGGAGTTACAGTTAGGTGGCTGTGGCAGAAGGGTCCAGACCCACAGCTGTGAGAGGCTTTCAGCAGGAGAGCTCCAGGAGAGCGGTGTTGGGCAGGGAGGAGGGGCTGATGTGGGCCCTGAAGGCTTGTGACTTGTGTCGGCCCAAGAGTGATCCGCTGGACCGAGGACATGCTGGCAAAAGACCTCCGGGACAATCGGAGCATCGGGGACCTGGGAGCCCACCACCTCCTAGAGCGGGCAGCCCCCGAGGGCGGCAAGGTGATAGTGCTGACCCACTGCAACACCGGTGCGCTGGCCACTGCTGGCTATGGCACAGCCCTAGGTGAGTGGGCATCCACAGGGATAGGGGAGGGCCCTTTTTGGATGCAAGAGAAAGAGATCCAAACCACTTTATACACCCCCCCAAATTGTGAATTTATTAGTTTTTGTACAGAAACACTCAGGGGGTTGGCTTCAGGCATGACTGGATCCAGAGGCTCAAATAATAGCATCAGGGTCCATCTATCCGTATCCCTAAGATCTGCCCTCCTCCATGGTGGCATCATCCTCATGCTCCACTCGTCGGCCAGGGTTCAGATCACAAGGAAAAGAGCCTAGGGTCTCTATTCCGACAGTGTTAGAAAAGTCTCCTTGTATCTCGGGGGCTCTGATGGAGTCTTCTGTCCATCTAGGATCAGCCACTCGATAGGCCTGGCCTGTGCCATGTGCCTAGAAAATGGGTGGGGGGAGTTCCCTGGCCGTCCAGTGGTTAGGTCTCAACACTTTCGCTGCTGTGGCCCGGGCTCAGTCTCTGGATGGGGAAGTGAGATCCCACAAGCCTTGCAGTGCAGCCAAAAAAAAAAATTAAATACTTTTTAAATAAAAATAAAGTTAAATTAAAATTAAAAAAAAAAGAAAGTGGGTGGGATGTGGACTCCAAGAGCACTGAGGGGTAGGGCGTAGCCCCCTAAAGAAAGATTAGGGTAGCTGTGACCAGGACCAGGGGGACTGGGTCCTGGAGTTCAAGGCAGCGGATTCCAGTTGATCCCAAATTCTCCAGGAGGTTTCCCTGCCTGCCTAGGTGCCACCCTTGGGCCTGGGGACTGAGGCTCTGATGGCAAGACATTCATTCATTCACTCAACAAATATCTATGCTTAATAAATGCTTATCTCCTGTGTACCCCATCACTCATACATGCATCCATTCCTTCAGTCACTCAACATTTATTAAGCACCTACTGTGTGCCCAGCACAGTTCTAGGAGTTAGGGACCCAGCAGTGGAGAAAGTAGATCAAATCTCTGCCATCGGGAGCAGGAAAACAGGAGGAACAGAACAAATACGTATGATGCATTTGAAGGTGGTAAGTGCTAAAGAGAAAGAGTAGGGGTTGGCAGTGTGAGGGTTGCTCTGTGAGATGGAGGAATCCCGGAAGACCTCACGGAGAAGGCATTCTCTAAACACATTTGTACCAGGCAGAGAGAACAGCCACTGCAAGGGCCCGGGAGTGGGACTGCGTGGTTTGGAGAACCATGCTGCTAACCAGTGGGCTGCCCTGCCCATCTGTCCCTTTGCATCTCATCCTCCTGGTGGGCTGGGCCCCACAGGTGTGATCCGCTCGCTGCACAGCCTGGGCCGTCTGGAGTGTGCCTTCTGCACGGAGACCCGGCCCTACAACCAGGGAGCCCGGCTGACGGCCTTTGAGTTCGTCTACGAGCAGATCCCCGCCACCCTCATCGCCGACAGCATGGCGGCAGCCGCCATGGCCCACTATGGAGTGTCAGGTCAGCAGGTGGGGGGTGCCAGTGGGCAGGGCTCCAGGCATCCAGGGCCCGGTGGTGACTCCCGGCATCTCATTCCCCAGCTGTCGTCGTGGGAGCCGACCGCGTGGTTGCCAATGGCGACACGGCCAACAAGGTGGGCACCTACCAGCTAGCCATCGCCGCCAAGCACCACGGCATCCCCTTCTATGTGGCTGCCCCCAGCTCGTCGTGTGACCTCCACCTGAAGACGGGCCGGGAGATCATCATTGAGGAGCGTCCTGGCCAGGAGCTGACCCATGTCAGTGGGGTCAGGATTGCGGCACCCGGTAAGCCATCCGCTCAGAGGGGGGCACCATAGGCCTGGGCACCTCTGTTGAGGCACCCTGACCCCTTCACAGGCAGCAGGTGGTATTTGGGGTGTCATCGGCCTTCTGGGGCATAAGGTGCTCCTTCAAGCCGTATTTTAGAGCAGACACGTCTTGGAAGTCAGATTCAAGTTCAGAAGATACAGCTAAGGAGTTGGGAAGCCTTGAGCGCATTGCCTTGCTCTTCTCCACCTCTGTTTTCTCGCCTGAATAAGAAATAAGAGTACCACCTGGCCGAGGGCTTATGAAGAGACAGATATTTCTCAGCCTCCCCACACTTCCTGGCCGTGTAGCCTGGTTGCCTAAAATTCATCCCTAAGAGCCCCATGAGCTGTTTTCATGACCTACCTCATATACCCGAGGCGGTTCGGTGTAATTAACCCACGTGAAGTGGAGAACAGTGCCTGGCCCTTAGTGCTCGTTAAATAGTAACAAGTATGATCAAAAACCTTTTATTAAAAGGACCAGTTAGGGACAGGGAATTCGGGACTGACGTGTACACCCTGCTATATTTAGAATGGATAACCAACAAGGAGCTACTGTGTAGCACAGGGAACTATATTCAATATCCTGTGATAAACCGTCATGGAAAAGAGTACAGATAGATAGATAATAAAAATAGATACATTAATGCTGAAAAAAAAGATTTTCTCCTTATTTTTTTGGTGCCCCTGCTTTCCTGGAGGCTTAATTATTTAGCACTGATCAAAACCCATAAGACCATGGAAAGCAGAGTTGACAACCCACCGTGTCCCTCCCCCCAAGAAAGCTGGGTAACACGGGCCGGGTGCAGTCTGGGGACCCCAATACTCTGTTCTGGCCAAGGATCACAGGAATGCAGACCCCAGGAGAACAGGTCTTTCTTCTGATTTTTCCAAGAGAAGCCTTAACGTTTGTTATATGTTTGAAAGCTCCCACACTTTGAAAGCTGACAGCTAATTCAGTGGTCTTAAAAAACTGTGAACCAGAGAAAACAGAGTTTGCAGCCTCTTGTGTAAGAGATTGTTATTCATTCAGCAAATAGTTTTGAGCACCTGGCCAGTGCCAGGTGACATGATAGGGCCGGGGAAACAGGAGTGATAAAAAACATAAAAGTCCCTGCCCTCATAGAGCTGACAGTCCAGTGGGGAGACAGACAACAAACAAGATAAATAACAAAATTCCAGTGTATGTTAGAAGGGGGTAAAGGCTGAGGAGAAATAAATGAGGCACAGAAGGATATGGGAAGTGTCTGTGCAGGGGGTGGATTAGACAGGGTTATCAGAGAAGTTCTCACTGAGAAGGTGATATTTGAGAAAAAACCTGAAGGCAGTGAAACATCAAGTCATGTGCGTATATGAGGGAAAGCATCCAGGCAGAGGGCACAGCCCGTGCAAAGGCCCTGGTGTGGATTCTTGGAGTTGCCTAAAGAAATTCCTGGAGCAGGCACAAGTGGGTGGATGTATATAAGACTTTGAAGGCTTCTTCTTAGACAGTGACAATCCAGGAATGTAGGGGTCTAAATTCATTACTGGTATCAAAACCCATGCCTTCATGCACTTTTGGGGCGAGGATCTCTAGATTCTCAAGGATTCCCCAATCCCAAAAACCACTGTGAGTGAGACAGGTGACAATAGCTTGAGAACTTTCAATGAGCCTAATACCTGCCTTTCTTGCCTCCCCCCTCTCCCCTGAAGGAATTGGGGTTTGGAATCCTGCCTTTGATGTCACCCCCCACGACCTCATCACTGGCGGTATCATCACAGAGCTGGGTGTCTTTGCCCCTGAGGAGCTCCAGGAAGCCCTAGGTGCCACGGTCACCCTAGATGGACCCCAGAAGTAACCAACCTAGCTGTCCATATCCTGCCCCCATTATTTTTATAATAAACTTATTGAATGGCCTGCCCAAAAGCTGACCTTGTTCCCCCAACCACAATTCTTCCCAGAACAGAGAAAGCAGACAGGGCCTTTGCATGGCTCTTAAGATCCCAGCAGCTGAAGTCAAGCTGCCTGAGTTCATGTCGCAGTTCCACCACCTTTTCTTTTTCTTTTTCTTTTTCTTTTTTTAATTAGTTTATTTATTTTTGGCTGTGTTGGGTCTTCATTGCTGCGTATGCGCTTTCTCTAGTTGTGGCGAGCAGGGGCTACTCTTCGTTGCAGTGCGCGGGCTTCTCGCTGCAGTGGCTTCTCTTGTTGCAGAGCACGGGCTCTAGGCGCTCGGGCTTCAGTAGTTGTGGCACACGGGCTCAGTAGTTGTGGCTCGTGGGCTCTAGTGCACAGGCTCAGTAGTTGTGGCGCACGGGCTTAGTTGCTCTGAGGCATGTGGGATCTTCCCAGACCAGGGCTCAAACCCGTGTCCCGTGCACTGGCAGGCAGATTCTTAACCACTGTGCCGCCATGGAAGTCCTCCACCGCTTTTTCTGTTGTGTGATCTTGGCCAAATCACTTCACCTCTCCATGCTTTGTTTTCCTCATTTACAAAACGGAGACAATACTAGTACCTCCCTTTTTGGTTGCTCTCAGGGCTGGAATTAGGGTGACACCTCAGGTGCAAAATTTTAGAGGAGGCCCTGAGAAGCTCAATAGTCAAGATAAAGAATAGCTTCATGCATTACTTTTGAAAAATCAAAATTAATGCAAAAACAATCCATGGTGAACAAAATATAAGGATATTAAATAGAATGAAACCCTGACCTTGTATATCCTGACCCTACTCCCTTCAGTCCTGATACCAGCCCTCGTTCCAACAAAACTTTATTTACAACATCAAGCAGCCAGTCCACAGGCTGTATTTGGACGATTTTTCTTTGTATTAAAATATTATTTTTGAATGTAGAATATATTTTTATCTTGATAACTGAAGTTCGGGGCACCCCTTAAATTTTGCACCAGAGTGCCTCACTTGCCTGACCGTAAGTCCTAGACTTGAAGTTTATGTATAAAGAGCATAAAACAGCATAAGTTTTATAAAGCAGATGAGCACCCAGTAAGTGTTAGCTTATCATTATAACCTTTACTTCGAAATTTTTGCGAAATGCTGGCTATCATCGACCGTCGTGGGTAGTGGTCACTTTAACTCTTTGCCACGTTGTATCCCGTGAGCCGTTCCGCCCTCCGGCCCCACTGTATCCCATGGTGCCCTGCGTTTTTTCGTCTGCGACCTCCCACAGCCCCGCCTCTTCCGGTGCATGACTGATCATGGCGCAGGGGCAGCGCAAGTTCCAGGCGCGGAAACCAGCGAAGAGCAAGACAGCGGCGACAGCCTCGGAGCGGAACCGGGGCCCGAGGAAGGGCGGTGAGGAGTGGGCCGGGGACTGGGGGGCGAGGTGGGCCCGAGGTTCTCCGGCCTCACGAGAGCGCATCTCTCCCCAGGTCTCGTTATCGCACCCAAGAAGGCACGCATCGTGCAACAGCAAAAGCTCAAGAAGGTGAGTTCGAGCGTGTGAGAGGCCCGGGATGGAGAACTCCCAGTGCTGTGAGCTTCAGTTTCCTCCCTTGTGCAGTGGGTACGGAAACATTACCTCCCAATCAGTGAGCCTCCTAAAGCCACGAGTGGCGCGCAAAATGTGTTCAGCACACACTGGCTGCTTTCGCTGAAATTGTCCTCGTTAATAGACCTTGAGAGGGAAGGCAGCCTGGGAAAGGGGTTGAAAACCCCAGCTTTGCAAGAAGACAGTGCTGGGAGCAAAGCGCAGTTCCATCGACAGCTAGTATATCTTCACCCTGAGCTTCTTAAAGAAGAAATGGTTGTAGTGATAGCACTTTTCTCCTAGAGTTGTAAGGATTCAATGCCATAGGACACCTGTAAAGCCCTGAGAACAGCACAGGGCTGAAATAAACGTTTTTGTGGTTGTTTTTAAGTGTAGCTTTTTCGTGTGCAGGTGAATAGGGTTGATCTTATAAAGAAGTTGCAAAGAGATTTTTGTTAAGGTTGCAAAGAGAAGTTACAAAGAGATCTGGTGGAGGCAGACCTGAATTCTAATTGTACAACACACACTAACTCACCCTATAATCTTGAGCAAATTGTTTAGAGCCTCAGTTTTTTGTTTTTTGTTTTGGCTGCGCTACACAGCTTTCAGTAGTTCCCCGACCAGGGATTGAACCCCGTGCCCCCTGCAGTGGAAGATGGTATCTTAACCACTGGATCGCCAGAGCCTCAGTTTTCTTAGACCTGGGTACCCAGCAACCTGCTTACCTCCATGTCTCAGCTGGAGGGGGAAAGTGTCTCGTGGGCATCTCAAGCTCAGCGTGTCCAGAACCAGGGTCCTGATCCTACCCCCACTGTGCTCCCCGACTCCACCATGATCCTGCCACAGTCTCTCCTTCCAGATACTCGGGATTCCCCCTTTCTCTCACATACAGGTTGGATCTCGTCCTTTTTGCCTTCAGGATTAATCTAGATTCCACCCACTTTCCACCTCTCTGACCCCCCAACCTGGTCCCATCCCATCATCTCCCACCTGGACCAGGGCAGTCACATCCTCCCAGATCTCCTGGCCCCGCCATTCCCCATAGCAGCCAGAGGGCACCTGTGAGCACCTGAATCAGGGCACTTCCCTTCTCTGCTCAGAACCCTCAGTGGCTCCCACCTCACTCAGGAAGAGCCCAGGTTCTCCCCACAGCCCACAGGACCCGGCACACTCTACTCCTGTCTTTTCCCTGCCCTCACCTCCTCCCTCTCTCCCTCCAGCCTCACTGGCCCCATAACTGCTCCTTGCCCCACCTCAGAACTTTTGCACTAGCTGTTTCCTCCGCCTGGATTCTTCTCCCAGAAATCTACACGGCTTCCTTCCTCCCAGTCAAGTCTGGCTGCAAGCGTTGCTTCTGAGCAGCTGTCCCTGATGGCAACCGCACCCCCTCCCTCACTCGTCATCCCTTGTATTCTTTTCTCCATAGCAGCACTTGTCATCTGTTATCCTTCAACAGTTGACCAGAGGGACTTCACTGGCGGTCCAGTGGTTAAGACTCTGCGCTTCCACTGCAGGGGGCGCCAGTTCCGGTTCCGATCCCTGGTTGGGGAACGAAGATCCCGCATGCCACTGGGCGTGGCCAAAGGAAAAAAAAAAACGGTTTACCAGAATTTGTCACTGACAGCTGTGTTGTCCACACGCACTGAATGTCAGCTTCATGAGGGCAGAGGTTTTTCTGTGTCTTTGCTGTTGTTTCCCTTGCGCCCAGGCGTGTGGTGACAGTCATGGTTGTCATGGTCATTGGAACTCACAGGTCGGGCAAGGGAGCAATTTAGGTAATATGATTAAACTACCAGTTTTGGACCCAAACACTTGGGTTCTGATTCCTGTGCCTTTACTTGCCTGCACCCCTATTCCTCAGAGCCCCAGTTCACTATTAGCAAAGCAGAGACAAGGGGAGGCTGCCCGCCTGGAGGCTGAGGCTGGAGACTCTGGGCGTGCTGGGTTCCAATCTCCCATCACTCACATGATTCGGGAATCCTGGGCAAGTGCATCCTCACTGCATGTGCCTCAGTTTCCCCAGCTATAAAATGGAAATGGGCAGAGGTTTAGAAGCTGAGATCCAGAGATGAGAAGGGGTTTTTCGGTGTGCAGTGTTCCCAGAGTATGGGGCAGAAGCAGGACTTAAGCCCCAGCCACCAGACTCTCAGGTGTTGTTTCGGGGGGAGTTGCTGATCCAGCCCCTTGTGAGCTCACAGGAGAAAGGGCAGCAGACCAGGCCCTCCCTCCCGCCTCAGGTCCCAGTCTGATTGTGCCATGGTTGCTCCCTCAGAACCTGGAGGTCGGGATCCGGAAGAAGATCGAACATGATGTGCTGATGAAAGCCAGCACCAGCCTGCCCAAGAAGCTGGCACTGTTGAAGGCCCCCACCAAAAAGAAGGCAGCAGCCCCCTCCTCCACCAAGACGGCTTCCTAAGGATGCACCCCAGCAGAGGCCATCACCGCAGCCCTGTCTGTGCTCAGACCTGTGCAGGGAGGAGAGGCCGTGCTCCCCAGAGCCTTGGGTTGCGCCTCAAACTTTACTGGGGGCCTGGCCCGTGAGCAGGTGATCAGCAGGTCAGAAGTGCACTGGCTGGCTTCCCAGGGTGCCAAGGCCGGGCCAAGCGCAGGCCAAGACCAGGAGGATGCCTTCACCAACTTCCTGTGTCCCCCTACCCCTCCCCACATCCTGTCTCCACTGGTTTAACCCAGAGCAATAAACCTGACTTTGTCATTCCTCCCACGGTCACATGCTCCTGTGAGCGGGACGTGCTGGGGCCTGGGGCCAGGTGCCCCGACCAGGTCATCCCCAGCAGTTTCCACAGGAGACTAGCCACATGCCAGGGAAGGACGAATGGGCTTCTGCACCTCCAGCCTGGGAACCAGGGGAGAGTGTTCTTTCCTCCTGCCTTGGGTGACTCACCTACATACCCTCCACGGACATGCCTGTGTCACCCCCTCTGCCGGGGACCGGCCAGGCAGCCTAGTGAGTCACTTTCCCATCTGCAGGACCGGTACTGACACCACCTTGTAGAGTCAAAATGCCGATTAAACCAGAATGTGCTTATAAACTCCTCAGTGCCACCTCGATCTTTAAAAAAAGTCCTAAGTCATAACGGCAAGTATGAAGCACTGCCTGTGGCCCAGGCACCGCTCTGGTGCTTTCCACACATCACCTCAGTCCTCATGATGCCCAGGTCAGGTCACATTAACATTCCAGAGCAGGGACCTGAACCCGGCACTGGCAGAGCCCCAGTACGTGTTCTCGGCTGCCCATCTGCTGCCTCTCTTAACAGACCAAGTTTCTGTTCTGTTCCATCCCGGGCTTCCCTCCCCTAAAACATCTGTGCCTGTGGGATCGGCTGAGCCACTGTCTTTGGAGGGAGGTGGGAGTGCGGTGGCTCTTCCCCCGAGGTGGGTGACAGAACTCCCAACATTTTTCTTAAAAGCAAGGGACAGACATTGGAAAACAGTTTGGTGGCTCCTCAGTAAGTTCAGGCTGGAGTTACCACGTGACCCAGCCGTTGCCCACCAGGCACACACCCCAAGGGATCGAACACAGACTCAGTATCTCGTACACGTACGTTCACAGCAGCACCAGTCGTGGTCACCCAAAGGTGGTAGCAACCCAAATGCTGCCAACAGATGACTGGATAAGCAAAGTGTAGTTTATCCACAGGATGGAATATTATTCAGCCATAAAACAGAATGATACAGTTCACCATGGGTGAACTTGGAAAACATTCTGAAAGAAGCCAGACACAAAAGGCCACATAATGTGTGATTCCATTCATGTGAAATGTCCGGAAGAGGCAAATCCATAGCGACGGTGGTTCTCTATGGGGTGCCAGGAACTGGGGGAAGGGCAGTGGGGAGTGACAGCAAATGGGTATGGGGTCATCTTTGGGAGGTGATAAGGTTTTGAAACTAGATAAAGTTGGTGGTTGCAAATGTGAATGTGCTAAATGCCACTGAATTATACCCTTCTAAATGGTGAATTTTCCATGTGAGTTTTAACCCCCGGAAAAGGCAGGAACGGTAATTTCACATGCAAAAAAAAAAAAAAAAATCCTGATTTACATCTCAAAAACGCAGGAATTGTGGCAGCAGAGCCCTAATTTGATGGCGAGACTTCACAGTTTGGAGTTGTCTGGGGCCCGGAGCTCAGGGTTTCTGTTAGGGGGAGGAGAGGGGCGGAGGATGGGGCCCAGACCCGGGACTGGAGGGCAGGGCTGCCGCTTGGCTCTGTGATGCCCAGAGTATACGGTTCCTTGAGCCCCACCTACAGGACCTGGACCCTCCTGCCATCTGCCCACCTCACGGCAGTCTCTCCCCTAAGCGGACAGCGAGTGACTTCTGCCCTTTGATATGGAGTCGCTTTGCACGTTGGGCATCTATTGTGCGCCTACTGCATGCCAACCTCTGGGCTAGGTAGAGCTGAGAACTGACATTCTAGTGGGGGAACAGAAAGCAAGGAAGCCCCAGGCCACCCCCTCCAGACTCCCGCCTCCACCCAGTCCTGCCCCCTGGCCTTTTTCACCTCCTGTTCCTTCGCCCTCCCAGGTGTCACCTCAGAGAATCGTTCTCTGTCCCCTGCTCCTGGAAGGGGTCACTCTGTGCCACTCTCATCCGTTTTCTACTCTGCATCTTTGTTGTGTCTCCAGCACCTGGAACAGCGCACAATAGTTGCTCCAGGAACAGGTGTTTGTTGAATGAAGGAAGGAAGGAATTGTTTCTTTCTGCAAGGTACATTTTGCGTCTCTGTAAATCAGTTCTGACCATTCAAAGCGTCATCGCTATACAACGCGTCCTTCCCTTCCGGGTTAGCTGGTTCATAACAGCGTCTTTGAACTATTTCACAGCTCCATCCATGAATTGTAAGCAACTGATAGCAATACAGAACCACTCTTACCTGCTCATTCTGGCCCACGCAGCTGAGGTTCCATTGACAGCCCTCCTCCCCTGTGGAAAAACCAATTTGCCTCCATTCGCACATTTATTTACTCAAATAGTCTGATCTGTTGTAAAAGTGCCCGTTTTCCGGACTCTCTTTTGAACCTCGTATAACATCTGCCTGGTTCCCACAGGAGTTCAATAAAAAAAAATCTTAACACGTGTTCGTCTCTATTTGTCGGTGAGAGCCTTGATTGCACCCACTTTTGAAAATTATCTTTTAACCTTTCTATCTGGAATCTCGAAAGGGTGAGGGGTGGGACCGGCTGGGCTCTGGGTGCCATCTGGCGCTTCCCTCAGCCACCAGGAGGCGCCTCCAACCCGGGCCAAGCCCATTGCCGCTGGCGGCGCCCGGGCTGGCCAAGGACTCCTGTAAACTGGCTCCCTTTGTCCCTCTGACGCCAGCCCCTTTGAGGGGGACCCCAGGGGTGAGGAAAGGCATTCAGGTGTGACAGGTTTCAGATCTGGAATGTCAACGCACCTGTTCCCTCTTCACCCCACTCCCTCGGCCTCCCCAAACAGCCTCACTTTCCCACCACCTCCACCCTCCACCCCATCACTGACCTGGGTGACTTTTCCCTCCCAGGCTAGGTCCTTCCTAGCATGTGGGTCCTGCCCACATATCCCCCATTAGTGTCGCAGCCAAGAGCCCCAGACTTTGGGAAATCCCTACACCTCTTGTTCTCTTCAGCAAGTCCCTTTCTGAGCCTCAGTTTCTTCATCTGTTAAATGGAGACCCTAACACCCCTCCCTGAGTGTGGAAATGTGGGGAGCCTGAAGACTGTGACAGCTGCCTTTGTTTTCCTGGACGGGGAGGGAAGCCCAGTTCCAGCCACTCAGCCTGTCTACTCCCTGCCTTTTCCCCTGCCCCTCCCCACTCCCCAGGGCCAGGGCAGTCATTAAATGTTGCTTTTCAGACAATTATTCCTGCTCAAGCCTTTTCCTCTCCTGCCTCCACCTTCCCCCTCTGCCTGGAATGCCCATTTTTCCTGGCAGGGCCCTGACTCTCTGCCCATGAACTTGTGTTCCAAAAGGGAAGAGAAGAAATGTAAGAAGCAAATCTTGCCAGCTGGGCAGCCCAGAGGGGCTGCATCGGGACCAGGAAGTAAAACTGCCCTGGCTGGTTTCCTGCCTGAGTTAACAGGGGCATTGGGGTGCTTCAGGGGGGTTGGCAGAGGGAGGGACCCTCAGAATGTTAGGATGGGGTGGCACAGAACTAGGGGGTGGGGGGGCCGTGGGCCCCCTCATCCCAGCCTTCAGAGTCACCGTGTTTCTCATGGGTCTTGATGTCAGTACACATGTGGGTTTGGGGTCAGGAGCTGTGGATGCCTAGACAATGAGCTCACAGCGGCAGGCGGGATAAATGTGGTTCCATTTTCCTGAGGCCCAAACTCACTGGCTACACTGAGAAGGGAGGACTTGCGGGTAGCTAGAACACCCCTTGCAACGTCACCCTTCCTAAAAGTGTTGCTAGGAAGAGGGTAGGCGTGAAACAGTCTTGGAGACTTCATCCTGGAGGCAACCCCCATTTTCCCAAGGGCCTTTCTGACTTCTCACATTCTCTAGGGATTGCTGTGTGGCCTTGGGCAACTTTCTGACCCTCGCTGGGCCTCACTGCCTTCATCTGTAAAATCAGAGGAACGGAATAGAATGTTGGTGTTTCCCAAACTGTGCATCTGATCCCCAGCCAATGTGACAAGACCAGCCCACCCACCAGGGCTTGAATGCTGGCCCTACCCTTTCCTGCTGTGGACCTAGGTTAAGTCACCTGACCTTTCTGTGCCTCAGTTTTCTCATCCATGAGATGGGGATGATGAAAATATTAGTATCTCTTGTGAGAGAATAAAATAAAACATCCTCACCCTGTGATGTCCCATTCTCTATTCCTCCCATACATCCTGTTCCACTGGCCTGGAGTGCCTTTTCTGATTCAGCATCTCAGGGCATCCACTGAAGCGTCCTCAGGGACAAGGGCCAGCCACAGACTAAATGCTGAAGGGGGCTGCTTGGAAAACCTGGACCCTGGGTCCTGTTTGCTAGGGGAGCACCTGAAAGACTTGTTTCACTGATGTTCTCCTTGCTTTTCTCCCCACCCATTTCTCCTTCCCCATAAGTCTACCTTTGCCTCAAATCCTTGCAAGAAAGACATGCTCTAATAAGTCTAAGGCTTCCCAGTCAGGCAAGAACTCCACCTCTCTAAGCCTCAGTTTCCTCATATGAGAAATGGAGATGACATCCCCATTTCGCAGCACTGTTGGAAGGCTTACATTTGATAATGTGTCTGAACAGCTAGAGCACCACATAAGCAATCAGTACATTATTGTTATTGTTGTTTCATTGTTGTCACTGTGGTCAGCTGTGGTTTCTCAAGACCACTGCTGTCCCATAGAAATTACAATCCAAACTGCATATGTAACTTTAAACGCCCTGATACCGCATAGAATAAAATAAAATAAATACACAATGAAGCAGGTGGAATTAATTTTAATAATGTATTTTACTTAACACAAACGTCTAAAATAGTATTATTTCAACATGTAATCGATATAAAAAATTCTTAATGACATACTTTGCCTTCTTTTTTTTCTATTAAGTCTCCAAAATCCAATGTGTTTTACATTGACAGCACAGCCTAGTTCAGCTTGGTCCCATTTCAAGGACTCAAAGGCCACTTGTGGCCAGTGGTGACCATACCGGACAGTGCAGGTCGGAGGGAGTTTACTGAAGGGTGGGTTGGGGACTGGCCAGAAAATGCAGCTGTGAAACTGGAAATTCCTGGAAGGAAAAAGGCAGAGTTTCCATGTGGGGAGAGGCAGGGGGCAGCAATCAGGCCACTTAGGGGCCAGCTTCGGTTTTCCTGCTCTGTAGATCATTTCAGTGGAATGGGAGCAAAGCGTGAGCTGGGTCATTCAACAAGTTATATATAGATTGAGTGACTGCTGTATGTCCCGAGGTGTTCAGGTGCTGGCAGTAAAGCAGTGCATCAGTTAGACAATTAGACTGCCCCTTGGAGCTCACCGTGGAGCGGGGAGAGACAGAAATTAAACAACTGCTGAAATAGATAAAGAAACGTAATGATAACGGAGAGAAGTGTGGCGAGGGGGAAATGCAGGGTTCTCTAGCAACATGGAGATGGCAGGGGTGGTGGCGCCGGGGACCGGCGACGAGGACCACTGCCTGCTTCAAGGTCACATCAAGAGATGTGACCTAGACAAGCTGAATCAGAAAAAATAATCAGAGGTGGTCGGATTTGACATCTATTACGTTGAACCTTATGAAATTGCCATTTAGTGTATCAAAAATTGTTGAAAATCAGTAATTTCATAGGACTTAACGTAATATATAAGGCATAGAATGGATTGGAGATTCTTAGCTTGGAGCTCAAGGATGGGCTTGGATTGGGCTCTATTTCTAGCGAGGGTGTCCGCAGCCCCCATAAACTCTACCAAGGGACCTGTGATCCCTTCATCCCGCAAAGCATCAAAACTTGACCCGCCGCCCAAAGAGGCTGAATTTCTCGTCACACAGCCCAGAGGGAGGCGGGGCTGAGGGGCTGCCCGGGGATCCCGCCGCTCTGTCTCGCTCCCGGGCCGAGCAGTGTTGATTGTCCCCTCGCGGCGCCCGGAAGCGACCCTCAGTAAACAAAGCCTTGTGTGGGCGCAGCCCCAGCTGCCCGGGGAGCGCTGTCCAGCCCTAGTGGGGCGGGGGAGGAATGTTGTGAATGAACCCAGGACCCGCCCCGAAACTCCGCTTAAGGCCGGCGCCGGTGGTCTCCTCCCACTGTGATTGGTCTCCGGTGTCCCGTGATTGACAGCGCTGCTCGCTGAACGCCCTGATTGAGTAGTCCCGAAAAGACAGGCAGTGCATACAACGAATGAACAGCAGAAACTTGGAGACGGATCTGGCGGTGTAGCCAATGGCGGAGGAGGGCCTCGGAGGCCGAAGGGGGGCCAATGGGGACGGGCGGTGGGGGCGGGACGACGGCCGAGGATAAAGCGGAGGCCGAGGCAGCTTCATTGTTGTGAAGGGTCTTAAAGGGGCCGCATCACCCCGCCGGCCCGGGGGTGGGTGCGGAGCGAGTACCGGGGCGGCCGAGCGCGGACGAAGGACAGGAAGGCGGGCAGGGGTCGCGGGAGCCGGTGAGGCGGAGTAGGCGTCGGACCGACCCCCCCCCCTACACACAGGCCCCGCCCCGGCCCCGGCCAGGCCGGATGGACCCCCCCGCGGCCAAGCGGAGCCGGGACTGCCCCGCGGGACCGGAGGAGCGCGACGCCGGGGCCGGGGCAGTGCGCGGCCGGGGCCGACCCGAAGCGCTGCTGGACCTCAGCGCCAAGCGAGTAGCCGAGAGCTGGGCCTTCGAGCAGGTGACCGAGGAGTGCGGTGGGGAGGGACCCACTCCCAGCCCCGTCCCCGACATACATTCTCCCCCTGTCCAGATTCCAGCCTCCGGACCTGCCTCCATCGGAGACACCCCCCAGAGATCTCCTCCAAGATCCTTAACTCTGCCCGAGACATCCCCTCATCCTCCCATTTCACTCCTTCAAACCCTATGACTCACCCCCATCCCTTCCCCAGCAGCTCTGCCCTTCAGCCCACAAGACCCAGGGGTTCCCTCAGTGCCCCAGATCCCAACTCGGGACACTTTTTCTCCTCCTGCCCCATGGTCCTCTCACAACCCTGGGTACCTCTCTTTTCCCACCTTATCCTCATCTCCCAATTAGGGCACCCCATTCAATCCTCACTCCTCTCTCCAACTCCTACAACCCGCCCCCACTTGGGAACAGAGCAGATCTCTGTCCTACACCCCCAGTAGAGGACTCCCCCACTTATATAGATCCCAGCCCCAAGACACCCCTTTCTGTCTCCAATCCCTGCATCCAGCCTCCAGAACCTACCTGTCCCATGGGGACCCCCTTCTTCTCCTGCAGATCCTTCCCTCAGGCACTAACACTCACACACCCCTCAGTAATTCTGGAACTACCTCCCACCTGGGGCTGCCCAGCCCCTCCTGGCTGGCTGCAGAGATTACTCCATCGTCAGAGTCCCCCCTCCCCATTACCCCATGCTCACTCTCCCCTTGCCCCCCAGCCATCTCAGTCCTTCCAGAGTTTGGCAGCAGGTGTGGGGCCTGGGTTTCGGTACCTGGACGGGTGCACCTGGAATCCTGCACCTATAACTTCTGGGGGGCCCTGCCAGGATGCCCCAGGGCTAGGCAAAGTCCCCTTTCCCAGCCTCAGTGTGGGTCCCCAAGGAGCTGGGTTGTGGCCAGGACCTGAGCAAGCCTTCCTTAGCCCCCACAGGCCCTGTCCTCTGTTTGGCTTTGGGGGGCTTTCTTTGCTCCCTGGCCTCTCCAGAGTGAGTCTGCTGAGACTGATGGGTCTGGGCCAAGTGTGGATGGGGCGGGCTCTGATTCATGGCCTGGAAAATCCCTCCTTAGTCATCTGCCAACTGTCCCCGAGGCCTGGGCCAGTCACTGGTCCTCCCACTTCCCTTTCAAACCTAGGACTGGGGGCTCTGAAAGGTCCCTGCCCCTTCATTGTGTGTGAGACCCCCCCAGAGTAATCCTAAAACCTTCTCCAGGGCTCCCATGTACCTGCCCTGGGCAGGTCTGGCCCTAGGAAAGCTCTTGCCCTGCAGAAACTCACGGAATCCTCTGCAGCCTTTTGGGAGTTGTTCTCCTTCTTTGAGGAAACTGGGGCACAGAGAGGCTGAGAAACTTGCCCAAGGACACTCAGCCAGTGAGTAGCAAGCCTGGATTGGAACGCAGGCTCAACCAGATCAGTTCATTGCCCAAAGCCCCCAGGGGTGGGCAGGACACCCCTCCCTTCCTGAGAACCCTTAGCAGCTGGAGCAGAGAGCCTGTCTTGGGAGCTGGAGCTCACCAGCTGTGGGACCCTGAACAAGTGAATTCACTCCGCCTCTGAGCCTCAGATTCCCCAGGCTGCAAAAATACTGGGTTGTTGCTATGAGAATTAAGGGAAATCGCACACATAAAGCATTTAGCACAATGTAGGCTAAGAACATGTAGGCCTGATCACTGGTCTTCTTATCACATTTGTCTTCCTTCCTCGTCCCCCCTCAAAGCCTGAGAGGTGAGACTACCTTACATTAGGACCCTGAGACCTGACATCCAGGAGGGAAGCCGCAGAAAGTTCCAGAACACTAACAATAGGCCAGGTGTTACTGTAAGCGCTGTACATATATTAGTGCATATGTAATATTCATGACACCCAGAAGGCGGGTGCTCTTAACATCTTCTTACACTCGAGAAAAAACGAAGCTCAGAGAGGCAAAGTGACTTGCCCAAGGTCATACTACTTGTAAGCAGCAAAGCCAGGATTCAAGCGCCAGGGTTTCTAACACACCGGGCCTTCCCACAGGTTGAGGAGCGGTTCTCCCGGGTGCCAGAGCCGGTCCAGAAGCGCATCGTGTTCTGGTCGTTTCCACGCAGCGAGCGGGAGATATGCATGTACTCATCACTGGGCTACCAGCCCCCGGAGGGCGAGCACGATGCCCGGGTGCCCTTCACCCGTGGACTGCACCTGCTACAGAGCGGGGCCGTAGATCGTGTGCTGCAAGTGGGTAAGTGCCTGCCCCCTACCCCTGCCAGGGAGGCCAGGGGGTCCAAAGCAGACATGGAGGGCTGGGGGAGGTTCCAAATGTCCGGCTTTGATGCCCAGGGAGGGTTGTACAAGATATTATGAGCTCAAGATCAGGGATCTGCCTTGACCTCAGTCAGCCTAGTTGAGGCATAGGGGTAGAGGTGGTAGGATAGGGGGGAGAGCAGGGAAGAAGGCAGGGCCGAGGCAGTGGGTTTTCTTTGTTTTTGTTTTTGTTTTGCGGTACGCGGGCCTCTCACTGTTGTGGCCCCTCCTGTTGCGGAGCACAGGCTCCAGACGCGCAGACTCAGCGGCATGGCTCACAGGCCCAGCCGCTCCGCGGCATGTGGGATCTTCCCGGACCGGGGCACGAACCCGTGTCCCCTGCATCGGCAGGCGGACTCCCAACCACTGCGCCACCGGGGAAGCCCGAGGCAGTGGTTTTGAGGAGTGATTGTAAACCAGAAGCGAGAGGAGGTTCCAGACCTCAGACAGAGGGACCTAGGGATGCTCTGGGTCCAAGATTTAGAGCCAGAGGTAAGGATGATCCTAGACCTCAGGCTGCAGCGTCCTCGGTGAGAGTGGCAACGTTTTAGAGCCAGTGATGAGCGACAGTCTTGGACGTCAGGCAGAAAGACTCAGGTGGAGGTTGGGTTCAGAGGTTTAGGAATGGTCTCAGACCTAAGGCAACGAGGCTTCCGTGGGGTCTAGGGTGGAAGCTGGGGATCATCTGTGAGGAGTGGTCTTAAACCCCAGGCAGCAGGGTCCCGGTGGGGGGAAGGGGTGGAGGTTTAGAGCTAGCGATGAAAGATGATTCTAGACCTCAGGCAGCAGGGCTGAGAAGGGAACCAGTAGAGGTTGAGCCAGAAGGCAGGTAAGCCCTGGAATGCCATACCTCCCATGGGGGCAGGTCATGTCTCCCAGCTGGAGGCAGGGGCTCAGCCAAGATGACCCTCTCTGAACCCTGTCAGCCTGGGGGCCCCCTTGCCTGGACATGACCCAGCTGGCCATAGGCTCGGCCACCTCCAGCCGGTATGAGGAAGCCGCCGTCTCCCTGCATGACGCAGCCAGGGCCAGCTGGGGCCTGAGCTGCCCAACCAGTCGGATGAGCCTGGCATCTGGGCTCCCCAGGGGCCAGGGAGGGGTGGGGGTGATGGGGTGACCTGGCCCCTGGCCGGCCACTTCAATCCCTCGCCCCCCAAGTGTCTCTGGTATCTTCCCAGGAAGGGACAGGGCACCTGGAGCCTGGGCTGTATCCATGATTACCCAAGGGCTAAGAAAATCATCTTCGACAGCATTGCTGTAATAATATTATTCAGAATTGGAAGAAGAACAAACATTTATTTAGCACTTACTATCCGCCAACAGTGTTCTAAGCACTTGCCAATATTAACCCATTTCATCCTCATTACAAACGCATGAGGAGGATGTTACTATTTGTTCCCATTTCACAGACGTGGACACTGAGGCACAGCAAGGTTAAGTGACTTGTGCTAGGTTACTCAGCTGGGATTTGCACCTGGTCTTGCTGTGCACCATGGAAAAGATTACCCATCTCTGGGGTGACACAGCAGTGACAATTTGGTTTTGGTCTTAGGGTTCCACCTGAGCGGAAATATCCGGGAGCCAGGGGGCCCCGGAGAGCCCGAGCGCCTTTACCATGTCTCCATCAGCTTTGACCGCTGCAAGATCACATCCGTGAGCTGCGGCTGCGACAACCGAGACCTCTTCTACTGTGCTCATGTGGTGGCCCTGTCGCTGTATCGCATTCGGCATGCCCGCCAGGTGGAGCTGCGGCTACCCATCTCCGAGACACTCTCCCAGATGAACCGGGATCAGCTGCAGAAGTTCGTGCAGTACCTCATCAGTGCCCACCACACTGAGGTGCTGCCCACTGCTCAGCGCTTGGCGGACGAGATCCTCCTCCTGGGCTCCGAGATCAACCTGGTGCATGGTAAGGGCGCCCCAAGGTCTGATGGGGCAGTGAGGCCCCAGCTCACAGCCATCTCGCTTGCTGTGCCACAGGCATTTGTCACAGCATCCAAAGGTACCCCTGACTGTGGAATTCCCTTGTGGTCCAGTGGTTAGCACTCAGTGCTTTCACAGCTGCGGCCCAGGTTCAATCCCTGGTTGGGAAACTAAGGTCCCCTAAGCCACGTGGTGCGGCCAAAAAAAACCCAGAGGTACCCTTGATCCATGAGCAGGGGTGGGGGAGCACCACTGCATGAGGTCAAGATCACACACCTCAGCAATTATACTCCAATAAAGATGTTATAAAAAAAAAAAAAGGATCACACACCTCAGTAAGTGGCAGATCCTGGATTTGATCTGGCCCTGGGTAGATGAATGGTCAAGAAATCAGCCAGTGGGAAGATCCAGCCCCAGGGTGGGGGTGTCTCAAGATCACAGGAGCAGGCCTGAGTATGGGTGTGTGGAGGTCATAAGGAGTATGTGTGGACACTAGTGGGTGTCAGAAGTGGGATAGGGTAGGAGATAGACCAGGAGGTGTTACGAGTTCTGGGGTGGTTTGGAGCTACAAGTGTTGCTTAACTATAATGATGGAAGGATGGAGTAGGATGGTGGGTGAGTAGACGGATGCATAGTGGGTTGAGGCATGAATGGATATTTGAGGGTGGCTATGGGTGGATATAGAAGGTGTTCATGATGGGGTGTTGGGGTGAACTGTTGGTGTGGCAAAATGGATGGAATGAGTGGATGGGTGATTTACTAGGATGATAGGTGAATAGGGAGTTGGTGGTCATTGGTGGTAGGGTAGGATGGGATGGGCTTTGATTGGGGAGTTTGAGGTAGTGGACAGATGGGGCTGGTGGAAGACTGGAAGGACCAAGGGGTGCATGGATTGAGGGTGAGTTGATGCGTGCATGAATGTTCTTATGTGAGGACTAACATGATGGATGGATCAAGTAGGTGGGTGTTTTATATAGGATGTATGGATGGACCGATGGGCTGGTGGGTGTTTGGGGAGATACATATGAAGGGTGGTTGGTGGGGAAAGAATAGTCGGAAAGTTTGGGTTCATTGGATAGATGGATAGCAGAGTTGTGTAGGGCAGTGGATGAATAGGTCAGTGGGTATTCTGAGTGGTTAATACAGATGAGTTGGAAAGACAGATAGGGGTGGGCAGGTGGATGGATGGGCCGGTGGGATGGGTATATAGATGCGAGTAGGTGGGAGTTATGGGCAGGGTGGATGATGGTCTAACGGGGTAGGTAGGTGTGCTAAGGGTTATGATGTGTGGATGGAAAGATGCATGGCATGGCATGGGGGTGTGGACAGATGGTTGAGTGGTTTAAATGGATGGGTAGGTGATGTTTGGGGTAAGATGATGGGTGGGTGGATGGATGGGTTTTCAGGTGGGACGGATGGAATTCTGGGATGGTTTGGGTGATTTGAAGGACTGGATGACAGACACCGCCTCCCCCCAGCCCCAGCCTCAGCCGTCCCTCCCTCCCCACAGGTGCCCCAGACCCCACGGCGGGCGCGGGCATCGAGGACGCCAACTGCTGGCACCTGGACGAGGAGCAGATCCAGGAGCAGGTGAAGCAGCTGCTTTCCAACGGCGGCTACTATGGCGCCAGCCAGCAGCTGCGCTCCATGTTCTGCAAGGTGCTGGCTGGGCGGGCACAGGGGGGCGGGACTAGACTGCTGGGTGCCAGAGCCCCGCCCCTCCTCACCGTTTGGTCTGGCGCAGGTGCGGGAGATGCTGCGAATGCGGGACTCCAATGGCGCACGCATGCTGATCCTCATGACTGAGCAATTCCTGCAGGATCCGCGCCTGGCCCTGTGGCGGCAACAGGGCGCCGGCATGACGGACAAGTGCCGCCAGCTGTGGGATGAGCTGGGTAAGTCCCAGACCCCGGAGTGCGGCAGGCACCCAGGCTTGCCCACCTGAGATTAGGGTCTTGCCCACCTGAGATTAGGGTCTTGCCCACCTGAGATTAGGGTCTTGCCCGTGAATCCTTCCTCATTCATTAGCACCGCCAATGTACGAGGCACTGTAGTGAGCGCTGGGACTACAGCAAGAAATAAGAGAGATTAAATACCTGTCCTCAGAGAGCTGACACCTAGTAGGGCAGACGGACAAGAAAACCCCACAAGCCCATTCGACCAGGGGTCAACACGTTTTCCATAGGGCCAGATAGTTTTGGCTTTTCAGGCCATTTGGTTTTTGTCGCTGTTACTCGATTTTATCTGTTGTAGCAGAAAAGCAGCCACAGACACACATGACAAAGTGGGTGTGGTAGCATTCCAATAAAACTGTATTTACAGACACTATTTATTTGAATTTCAAATCATTTTCACAAGTCACAAAATGTTCTTTTTATTTATTCCCCACCCCCTCCACCATTTAAAAATGTAAAAATAAATCTTAGCTTACGGGCCATTCAAAGACACGTAGCGGGTTCGATTTTCTCCACGGGTGGTAGTTTGCTGACCCCTGTGATAGATGGTGATAAGTGCTATAGAAAAAAACTTTTTTTGCAAAAGGAATCCAGTAGTCTGGGTTTGAGTCCTAACTTCTGGCTTCCCAGCTGTGTGACTTTGAGCAAGTGATTTTACCTCTCTGGACTGTAAAGTGAAGAGATGATGAATTGCACCCTCAGAGGCCAGAGGTGAGGGTTGAGCAGCGACCAGTGCCCAGCACACAGCAGGCACTCCACAAGTGCGTGCTGCTCCTGTTGCATGAGTGTTGAGCCTCCCCCGTGCCCACATTTGCTGCCCTCTCTCCCCAGGGGCCCTGTGGGTGTGCATCGTCCTGAGCCCCCACTGCAAACCAGAGGAGCGGACGAGCTGGCTCCAGATGCTTAGCAAGTGGGACAAGCTGGACGTGTGCCCACTGGAAGAAGGCAACTACTCTTTTGATGGGCCCAGCCTGCAGCCCACTGTAGCCCTCAGCCCAGGTAGGAGAGGGGTCCCCGCCACTCCCCCCAACAAACCATCACTACTGCCTGTGGCCCAGCCACCCCATCATGGCGCTCTGGGGGAAAATGGAGGCAGGGCAGGGGGGACCAGCCCTTGCCTGCCTCCCAGCCGGGAGGGAGTGCCCAGGGCAGGGGGCAGCAGGCAGCCCGAGGGACAGCGATGTGAAATCCTTAAGATGCCTATAGTTGTGGGCTGGTCTCCTGACTCAGTCTCCTTCTGGCCATGGAGGCAGGAATCGGGCAGGGGGTAGGGGAAACAGAAAAGGAAACAGGTATTGAGAAGAGAGAGACAAGTAAAGAGAGGCAGAGATGGAGGGAGAGAGGGAGAGGGAAAGATAGAGAAGGAGAGGAAAAACTGGAGTGTGGAGGGAGAAAGATGGACAGAGAGTCACAGTTGTTCAAGATCAGTTGTCCATTCATATGAAGGAATATCTCCACTGACACACACACACACACACACACACACACACACACCGCTTTAAAAGAAGGATTTGGGGAGATAACACACACTCATCGCTACACCTGGAGCCTAGCACCAAGCTGGCACTCAGTGGGGCAGAGCCGACCAGCGCCTGACTGCTAGGGCCCCCCTCATGGGGCTGCATTTGGGCGCCTCTCCCACAGGCCCAGAGGAGGAGGAGGAGGAGGAGGAGGAGGTGGAGGCTGCAGGTTCCCGCCACACCGTGTTTGGCCGCGCCCTGCAGGCTGGGTCGCTGCACTGGAGTGACGCCCACCTGCAGAGGATCCTGGCCAGCGACTCCTATGGCCCCAGCCTCACAAGCAACGGGGGTGGTGACAAGCCAACCTTTGACCCCCAGGGCCGCCCACTCTGGCTGGGCGAGCCCTTCCCCACTGCCTGTGCACGTGTGGACACCCTGAGGGCCCACGGATACCCCCGCCAGGCCCTGCGACTGGCAGGCGCCATAGTCAACACACTCCGGCTGCAGCGGCGACATCAGCTTGAGACCTACAAGCAGCAGAAAAAAGGTGGGCACCAATATTATCATCATGTCCTGGGGCTGCAGACACAAATGCCAACAGCTGGGGGCTGTGGCAACCTGGAGAGTCTGTGGGTACAACAGGAAAACAGACCACTCTAGGTGTCTTGAGCAGAAAAAATTTAATGCAGGGGATTGAGGATTCTCAAAACCACTGGAAGGGCCGCAGGACTGAAAGTCAGGGAAGCCCCTGCTTGGCTTCACACACTTGAACTTCAGAAGCACAGGAGGTTCAGCAGGCTATAGCCCTCACAGGGGGGCAGGGCAGTTCCCAAGAGGACAACCCAGAACCTGCTGGCAAACCTCATGTCTGTGCCCTGCAGACAGCCACACACCTGCTCACAGCTACTGCAGGAGAGTAATGGCCTCATTCTCTCCCAGCTTCCACACCTCACACAAAGAAGTCTGGGAAATGTAGTTTCTATAGATCTAGCCACGTGCCTTTCAGGAACATGGACCCCGTGTGGCCAGATCTTCTGATTTTTCAAGAGAAGCCAGAAGTCCAGATTATCTAATGTGGAATTTACTGATTTTTTTCAATATGGGCAACAATTTGAAAATTGTATTAGGAAAAACAAAAACTCACACTGTGTTGGCCCAAAAATGGACACGTTTGTGGACTGGATATGGGGGGACAGGAGAGAGGCTACCAGTTGTGTTCTCTGGGTGATGGAGTTGAGTTGATGGGTCAGTTACCAGGAAATTGAATACAGGGTGTAATGGGGGAGAAATGGGGGCATCGGGATCTGAGCAGACCCCTGACCTAGCCTCAAGGCATAGGGTTAGCCCCCCCCCAGAGGAGGTGAGAGCTAAGCTGAGATCTTAAGGATGTTTAGGAGTTTCCCAGGAGAAGAGGAGGGAGCAACAATGTTCCAGTTAGAAGGAACAGCACAGGCAGGAGCCCAGAGGCAAGGGAGAGCACGGCTTGTGGGAGGAGATTGGAGGATGGGCTTCCAGGTGGGGTGGGTGACCACCCCAGGGAAACTTTCATATCAGTCCTTGGGAGCCCTGAAGGCTGGCTGGGCCTGAGAGAGGTGGGAAGGATCAAGGGTTATAAGGAGGGGAATGACACCGGTTGGATGTTTTAGAAAGCACCCAGTTTAGCCAGGCCTGGGTCTGGGTGTGGGACAGGAGGCCAGGGCCATGGAGGTGAGAGCTGCTGCAGAGCTCCAGGGGCAGAGAAAAGGGTGCTGGGTGGGCAGATGGTGAGTGGGCACTGGGAGGTTGGGCTTGGGGTTCAGGGAGAGGAAGCCCCCCCTGGGGGCTTGGTGGAGGGGGGCTGGGCATTGAGCCTTCTCTTCCTACCTGCAGAGCTACTGCAGAAAGGCTCCACCTGCATCACCAACATGGAAGGATGGGTGGGCCACCCCCTGGACCCCATTGGCTGCCTCTGCAGGGCACTCTTGGAGGCCTGTCACCTAGAGGAGGAGACCCTTGCCATTTACCCAGGTACCCACACTGGGGGCCCCTTGAGGAGGTGGGAAAATCACCACCTCTTGGCCATGCCCTCTTGCCCAGTACCCCTAGAAAGCGAGGCCACGCCCTTACACTTGGCCACACCCTTCGGCCAGTGCCAGGTGCCAAGAGACTTAGCTTCTGAAAGGGAGGCCACCGTAGGCCTATCTGCTGTTGGAAGGTGGGCCCCACCCCCTGGTGTGTGCGGAAGCGGCCGGGCTCTCCCTAAACCTCCCCCCCACCCCACACACAGTGTCCATGTTTAAAGTCAAGGACCACTGGAGTCCCAGGAAAAGGGGTTCCCCTCTAGCTGCCCTGGTGTCCTTCTCCCACAGAATCAGGCCCTGAGAAGCGGAAGGTGGCCTACCAGCACGTCCCGGTGCCTGGGAGCCCTGGGGAGTCCTACTTGGCAATGGCGCTAGAGGTGGCACTGCTGGGCCTGGGACAGCAGCGGGCCCTGCCCGAGGGGCTGTATGCCCAGGACAAGGTGGTACGCAACGAGGAGCAGCTGCTGGCCCTGCTGGAGGAGGTGGAGCTGGACGAGCGGCTGGTGCAGGTGCTGCGCAAGCAGGCGGAACAGCTGCTGGAAGGTGAGGCCCCACTGCTAGCCTGGCCGTTCCTGAAAGATAGGGTCCTGCCTCTCTACTGTAGTGGCCTGGTTGTTGCGGGATGGGGAGACCCCGCCCCTAGCTCCTCCTCCTTGTCCTTACTGCCTTTCCATACCTTGGCAGTCCCTAAAAGGTGAGCTCCAGACCTTGGCCCCGCCCCCAGCAGTGCTGGCAGCCAATAACGGCTTCGAGTGATGAGGCCCCCCCCCCCACCCCCCACCCCCTGCCCACTTTGGAGCCAATGAGCCTAGTCGCTGATGCCCAGCTAGACTTTGATTGGCTCTGCCCACGGTCCTGCCTTGTGAGGCCCCTCCCCTACTGCAAAAGGAAGCTGGCTTGGCCACACCCCTGGAGCAGGTGCAGCCCCACCTCCACCCTCTGGCCCCACCCTGCATCTGAGTCCTGCCCCCTATCCAGGGGTGCCCAGGGTCTCTTTTCTGTGGATTTTACAGTGCTTGTCTCAATCTTAGTCCTGTGCTCCTACCCCCGGGACCTCTCTAGCCCCAGCCACTCTATCCTGAGTCTGCCCATCCCACACTCAGAGCCTGGGGTGTGGGGAGACCTGGGGAGGGGCCGTGCAAGCCCACACCCTGAGGCTGAGCTCAGGCTGCCCCTGCAGGGGGTCCTTTCAGCGGCTTTGGAGAAGTGCTGTTCCGCGAGAGCGTGCCCATGCACACCTGTGCCCGCTACCTGTTTACTGCACTGCTGCCCTACGACCCCGACCTGGCCTACCGCCTCGCGCTGCGAGCCATGAGGTGAGGAGAGGCAGCTGGGGACTCCCACTGGGCCGGGCAGGATTGGGGAATGGGAGGCTACTGGGAGCCACATCCTTCTGCCTGAACTCACAGCTTGGTTCATTCAACCTCCCTCATCCGGGCATTCCAGACTGCCCTGTGCTCTTGATTACACACTAGAAATGTCATATTATTTTGAATTTGAGAAATATCCACATGACACAGAATTCAGAGTCCTTTTCTAGGCAGGCTTGTCCCAACTTACCCAAAGCTCTCTGGAGGCAAGCAGTGGTACCACTTTCTCATCTATACTGCAAGAGTCCATATTTCTGCAAACCCATAATCTGAAAATGAAAAGTTGGTTCTCCTTTACTCCATGACACATACCGCACGTATTCTTTGCACCTTGTTTTCACTGAACATTTGCATCTTAAAAGCTATATCCTGTCACATAGCATGTGAACCACTGTAGGGATACACCAGGAAAAAACCAATCTGGAGCTGATAGACATTTACACTGTTTCCAAAAAGATGTTGCAATGAATAACCGGGTTATTTCCCATGTGCAACAGCAAATCATAGAAGCAGAATTTTAAAAGGCCCTGTCTCTAGTGAACCATGTCCAACAAATAAAGTGAAATCTGTCCCCCATCCTCTGATCCTATTCTCCAGAGGCACCTATTAACAATTCGGAGTGCATTTTTCCAGAATATTTGGAAAGAATAATCTGTTAAGAGCCATGATTTAGAGAACACTCTTTCATGTGCTCGACTTTTTTCTAAGCCGGTGCCAGCAGATTACAGCCCATGGGCCAAATTTGGCCCGCTGCCTGTTTTTGTGCAGCCCATGAGATAAGAATGGTTTTTGTATTTTCAGATAGTTGGAAAAAAATCAAAACAATATTCTGTGACACATGAAAAGTATGTGAAACTCAAATTTCAGCATCCAGAAATAAAGTTTTATCGGCACAGAGCACCATTCACTCATTTCCTTATTGTCTGTGGCTGCTTTTACACAACAGTGACAATTGTGACAGAGACCAAATGGCCCACAAAGCTGAAAATATTGGCTGTCCAGCCCTGTGCAGAAAAAGGTGCTGACCCCCCCGATCTAAATCTGTGACTCACATAGTGAAATAAGTATGTTTACCCCCATTTTACACATAAACAGGCTTAAGGTGTGTCCCGAATTATGTAGCAAAGTCATTTAGATACTTGGAACCAGGACGGTCTTGACTCCTATTCCATGCTATTGATTACATTTAACAGCTTTGAAAAACTTTCTTAGCACAGAATGCATGTAAACAGTGAGCTGCTGAACAAAATATCTTAGGGGGGACGTTGAGTCATTCAACAAACATTTGTTGTTTACCTGCTGTGTGTCAGACATTGTTCTGGTGCTGGAGAGGCAGTGTCGGTGAACCAAATAGTCAAAAATTCTTGCCCTCGTGGAGCTGACCTTGTAGTTAGGGAGAGACAGTAAATAAATTTTATAGGTAAACTATGCTGTATGTCAGACAGTGACATGCAAGAAAGGGGTGGAAGGAGTTGGGAGTAGGAAGTTGCACTCTCCCATGTGTTGGGCATGTCAGGGAAGAGCTTATTGAAAAACATTTGAGCAAAGACCTGAAAGAGGTGAGGGGGAGTCACAAGAATGTCTAGGGGAGAGTGTTCCAGGCAGAGGACACAGTTCGTGCAAAAGCCCTGAGGTAGGGCTGTGCCTGGTGGTATGTGAGGGATGTCAAGGGGGACAGTGACTGGAGCAGAGTGAGCAAGGGGTGGGACCACATCAAGACACAAATAATCCCCTTACCTCTTTATCAGCCCTTGGTGCGTGAATAGAGCATCATTTATTTAATCAACCCCACAGTGATGGGTATAAACACTGCAATGAACATCTTTTTTTAAAATTTTTATTGGAATATAGTTGACTTACAATGTTGTGTTAGTTTCAGGTGTACAGCAAAGTGAATCAGTTATACGTATATCAATACGTGTATCCACTCTTTTTTAGATTCTTTTCCCATATGGGTCATTACAGAGTACTGAGTAGAGTTCCCTGTGCTATATGGCAGGTCCTTATTTATCTATTTTATATTGCCGTGAACATCTTGAACATACATCCTCCATCTTTTTGGATGCCCAGAGATTTGCTGGCCTAGGAGGGTAGGCTCTGGCTGAGGCAGGAAGCCTTTCTCTCCTAGAGAGGATGGAGACTCCAGCCTTGTCTCAGGGCAGGGCTGCTTCTCTCCTCACCACAGGCTGCCCATACTGGAGACAGCGTTTCCAGCTGGAGAACCTCACGGCAACCCACTGGATTCCATCGTGAGCAACCGCTTCCCCCGCTGGTTCATCCTCGGCCATCTGGAGACCCGCCAGTGTGAACTGGCCTCCACCATGCTGACCGCCGCCAAGGGTGAGGGCAGCGGCTGCCCCCCACCCCCGTCCCCCTGTCCTCCTTTACCTTACTCCCCTCCCTCCTTTCCCTCATTCCTTCCTGCCTGCTTTTTATCCTTTTACCATATCCCACCCACAGTTTTCCTTAAGTGCATTCTTTTTTTGGCCACCCCACACAACATGTGGGATCTTAGTTCCCCAACCAGGGATCAAACCCACACCCCCTGCAGTGGAAGCGCGGAGTCTTAACCACGGACTGCCAGGGAAGTCCCTCCTTGAGCACTTTCTATATGTACCAGGCACTGTCCCAGGTGCTGAGCTTGCAGCAGCGAACAAAACTGTCCCAAATCCTGTGCTCTGTAGTGTTAATTCTAGTGAGGGCAGACAGACAATACATAAGGTAAAGAAGATACTTATGCAGTGAGAGGTAATAAGTGATAAGGAGGGGAATAAAGCAGGTTGACACTTAAGCCAAGACCTGACAGTGAAGGTGGAGTCATGCCAGTATCTGGTGTCTTAGCTCAGCTGCCGTAACAAAATACCATAGACTTGGTAGTTTAAACGACAGGAATTTATTTTCTCACACTTCTAGAGACTGGAAGTTCAAGATCAGGGTGCCAGCATGGTCAGTTCCTGGTGAGGGCTCTCTTCCGGGCTTACAGACAGCTGCCTTCTCACTGCCTCCTCACGTGGCAGAGAAAGGGAGAGCTCTGGTCTTCTCCTCTACTTATAAGGACACTAATCCCATCCTGGGGATCCTAGCCACATGGCCTCATCTAAACAAAATTACCTCCCAAAGGTACTATCACGCTGGAGGGTTAGAGCTTCAATATGTGAATTTTGGGGAGGACACAGTTCAGTCCATAGCATCTGGGAAGAGCATTCCAGGCAGAGGGAACAGCCAGTGCAAAGGCCCTGATGCTGGACTGTGCCTGGTTATGTTTGAGGAACAGAGAGGAGGCTGATGTGGCTGGAGCAGAGTAACAGAATTGTAGGATCTGGGCCAATGATAATAATAGTAATAAAAGCTCACATTTGTGTAACTCTTGCCACGTTAAGGCCTTTACAAGTATGGGCTCACTGCAGCCCTGTGAGACACGTACCATTGCATTAGTATTACCCTTTGTACAGATGGGGCAGCCAAGGTACAGAGAGGTGAAGCGACTTGCTCAAGGTCACACAGCTTGTGAGTGGCAGGTATTTGGACCCAGGCATCTGGGTCCAGAATCGGTGCCCTTGACAGTTAAGGGTCCAGTGGGTCCCTGGGTGGCTTCCTCCCACTGGAGAGGAAGGGGCAGAGGAGAGAAAAAGGGGAGTGCCAAGAGTGGTCTGGGTCTTCATAGAACCATTGCCAGGTGCCTCACCGTCCACATTCACACATTTGCACATTTGTAGAGGAACCAGTGTGAGCAGGTCAGGCAGCAGCAGGGGCTGGTGCTGGGTATGCCCACAATATCCTCTGTCCCTCCCCCAACCCCAGGAGACCCCAAGTGGCTGCACGCAGTGCTGGGCTCCATCCAGCAGAACATCCACTCTCCAGCCTTGCTCTTCAAGCTGGCGCAGGACGCCTGCAAGACTGCCACGCCGGCCAGTGCACCACCAGACACCACACTGCTGGGCATTGCGCTGGAGCTTGGCCTGCAGGTAACTGGCCGCAGGGAGGATGGGGGCAGGGGGCTGCTGCCTGAGGGCCAGCCAGGTGAGGGCCACTTGGGGGTGGGACCTGAGTGTGAGGTCTGCCTCTAGGGGCGGGGCCTGAGGGTAAGCATCGCCTCTGGGGGCAGGGCCTGGATGTGAGGGGCACCTCTTGGGCAGGTCTACAGAGGAGCAGGGTGGGTGAGTAAGTCCTGAGAGTGAGGGAATGGAGTCACCAGTGAGGGTGGGGCCTATGAATGAGTGACTCAGTAGCAGAGCCTGAAAGTGAGAATCTACTTCTGGGGGTGTGGCTGAGGACAAGGAAAGGGGTCACGGAGCATGCAGGTGAGTGGACTGGCCACAAGAGAGAGCAGAACCTAAGGGTGCTGGCCTTGGGAGTGGGGCCTGGGGCTGGTGTGCCATAAGAACCACGGGTGGGCGGAGCTGAAACTGAAGGGGCAGAACCTGCCTGCAAGGAGCTTTCTTGGGGAAAGGGCCTGTAGGGGACTGAAGCCTAGAAGGAGGGGTCACCACTGAGGGGCGGGGCTTGGGGATAGTCCTGTGAGTGAAGAGCCGCCTCTGGAGGGTGGGGTCTGTGGTTGAAAGTCATGGAGGCGGGGCCTGCAGGTGAGTGTCCAGGCCATCCTCAGGGGCCAGACGAGGGACAGTGCTGCAAGGGCAAGGCAGAGGCATGGCTGCAGCCTGAGGGGATAGACAGGTATGGGGCTCATGGGGGCGGGGCCTCAGACAGTGGCCAAAGTAAAGTAACAGAATAAGGTACAGATTCGGGTGATACCTTCCCAGGTAGAACTGGCCAGCAAAGGGCTGGCAGGAGGCAGAATTGGCCTCTGAACAACCCCCTGAGGGGGGCGGAGCCATTGTGGGGCACATGTGGGAGTTGAGATAAGGGTGGTGCTTTAGGCAGGTGACCCACTATTTAGAAGCTTCCGGACAGGACCTGGGGATGGGGCCTCAGAAGAGAGGCCAGCAAGGAAGGTGCTTATTGGGGGTGGGACCTGAAGAAGGCGGGACCTGTAGGGCAGGTGCTTTGTTTGGGGCTGCAGGGGGAAATCTGCTGACAGGAAGCATGGAACTTTCCAAAGAGAAGGGACAGGTTGGTTTGTGGTCCCAGGTAGGATCCATGGGGCCTCAGAATAACACCAACACTAGCAGTAATGGCTGGCATCAGCTGAGCACTTTGAAGAAGTAGGCACCGTGCAAAGAGCTTTACCTACATACTTTCACTTAATTCTCGCAACTCGATGAGGTGGATACTGTTTTTATCTCCATTTTACAGATGGGGAAGCTGAGGTCCAGAGAGGTGAAGCCCCTTGCCCAGATTGTATGGCTCATTGATTCAGCCCTTAACTTCCAAGTTTCCCGGGGCCCTTAAGGATCCCCCGCCCGCCCCCCTTCCACACGCCAGCCCTGGCTTGGGTGACCCCCTTCTCTCCCCCTCCCCATCCCATGCTACAGGTGATGCAGATGACCCTGAACACCATGACCTGGCGTCGGAGGGAGATGGTGCGCTGGCTGGTCAGCTGTGCCACGGAAGTCGGTGAGAGTCCCCAAGGGGACCCGCCACCCACCTCCCTGTGGAACTGGGCAGGCATGAGGGAGAAGCAGAGCCACTTCCCCGACTCCAGCCTGTGCTCAGGGCTAGGCCAGGAGGGAATGTTGGGAGGGGGGACCGAGCTGGACAAAGACCTGGAGTCTGGCTAGGCTAAAGTGGCTTGGAGAAGGGACAATCCCTCCAATGCCTAGCCCCCACCCCCCAGATCCCACCCAGCCCAGTTGCCCTCTCCTCCTTTGGAAAAGTAAAGTGACGTTTCTGTCAAGCCAAGAGTGGCGGTAGAGGGGGTACAGCTTTAGCCTTGGCTGGTGGGGATAGTAGGTCAGGGTAAACCCATGCACACAGGGTAACCCCCTGTTCCATTCCTGACCAGTGCCACCCTGTCATCTCCCACAGGCCTGCAAGCCCTGATGAACATCATGCAGAACTGGTACTCCTTATTCACACCGGTGGAGGCAGCCACCATCGTGGCAGTGACGGGCACCACCCATGCCACGCTGTTGCGGCTGCAGCTGGATGCGCCCCGGCGGGAGGAGCTCTGGGCATGCGCCCGCACCCTGGCCTTGCAGTGCGCCATGAAGGACCCGCAGAACTGCGCCCTGCCCGCCCTCACCCTGTGCGAGAAGAACCACGCGGCCTTCGAGGCGGCCTACCAGATTGTGCTGGATGCCGCAGCCGGAGGCCTGGGCCACGCCCACCTCTTCACCGTGGCCCGCTACATGGAGCACCGCGGCCTGCCGCTGCGGGCCTACAAGCTGGCGACGCTGGCCCTGGCGCAGCTCAGCATCGCCTTCAACCAGGACAGCCACCCGGCCGTCAACGACGTGCTCTGGGCCTGCTCGCTCAGCCACTCGCTGGGCCGGCACGAGCTCTCTGCCATCGTCCCCCTCATTATCCGCAGCATCCACTGCGCGCCCATGCTCTCCGACATCCTGCGCCGCTGGGCCCTCTCAGCGCCCGGCCTGGGGCCCCTCGGGGCTCGCCGGGCTGCCAAGCCGCTGGGCGCCGACCGGGCACCGCTGTGCCAGCTGCTGGACGCGGCGGTGGCCGCCTACATCACCACCAGCCACTCCCGCTTGACGCACATCAGCCCGCGGCACTACGGCGACTTCATCGAGTTCCTGGGCAAGGCCCGCGAGACCTTCCTGCTGGCGCCTGATGGGCACCTGCAGTTCGCCCAGTTCCTGGAGAACCTCAAACAGACCTACAAGGGCAAGAAGAAGCTCATGCTCCTGGTGCGGGAGCGTTTCGGCTGAGGGGCAGCAGGCAGGCGGTGGGGACATCCGCCTTCGCCCCTGCTTCTGTGGCACCCGCCCTCCATCACGGGCCTCAGCACTGGAGGCCTATGTGGCATTTCAGTATTAAGTCAGGGAAGGAGCCCGGCTGGAGCTGGGTGGTCTTGCCTGCCATCCCCTCCAAGCCCAGAAGGAGGTGGGAAGCAGGGGGTCGCATCCTGCCACATGCGTGCCTAGGGCACATGCGTGCCTAGCGAGTGTGCAAGACGCAAGGATCAGAAGCCATACCACCACCCAGAGGCCTGGAAGGGGGTGTGTGCTTGTGCAGCCGGTATGACCCCACCTTGAGCACCCCAAAAGCAATAGGCAAGCTCTCCTTCCCCAAACCCACAGGTCTCCCTTGGGCTGGGGTGGATGAGCTGGGAGGCAGGACTTTCCAGAAACTGGCTCTCAGAGTCAACGTAGCAGACCCTCCCTGCAACCAACTCTGGGTGCCCGGAGGGCTTGCTTTAGGGCATCTAAACTCCTTTTGTACCCTCCCCTCACTGCCTCAGGGGTCCCACCCGCAGGCCTGCGCCCCCTCCAGGCTGCAGAGCTGGGACCAATGGCTCACCCCCACTGAAGGATTTGAAGAGGCTTCAGGCCTCGGCCACATACCTCACCACCCATCCTGCCAGGACTCCCATTCCCTTGGGTGCCAGGGTCCCAGGGTGGGCTGGGGGCTCATTACTGTCCCTCCCCCTACCTGCTAGTCACTGGACATACAACTCAGGAACCGAGCCAGGCTCACACTGTCCTCCAAACCTGGTGTGTGTGGGGGATACAAGCGCAGGCAAGCCAGGGACCCCCCCTTCCCCCTGATCTAGAAAGGAAAGAGGCCAACATCTTAGCATTTTTTGGCCCTCTGTCTCTCCCTTTCTGATCCTCTGCCTCCCTGCTCTGCCCTTCATCTTACTCCCCCTTCCCATATTTCTCTCCATCTAGCCTGTCTTTCTATTTGCATCCCCAAGTCCCAGCTGCTGTCTCTCTTTGGCCTCCCTTTCCCCCACCTTGGCCCAGGGAGAAGGAGAGTGTCCCACCCCACAATCACCCTCCTCTATCTTTTCTCCTCTTGTAATTAAGTACAAAGATTACCACATTTTGTAACTTTTTTTCTATTTATTGAACCATATATTGTATTTCCTTTTTTTTAAAGGTTGAACACAGCTTGTTCTTTTTAATTTTATTTTGAGACTAAGGCGTGTTCTGCCCCCCCCCGCCACCATTGTGGCCCCCTGCCAGGGCTTCCTTTTTCCCCCCCACAGAAAATCTCCAGCCTCTTCTCTGGGTACAGCTTCAAGTGAGGGGTGCAATGGGAGCCACTGCTGGTTTCCTCCAGTGGTAACAGTATGGATGATAGCAGACAGGGAGAGAGAGCTCACTATGAGCAAGCCGGGGGCTGACACCTGCGCTTTACACCTGTCATCTGTTACAACACCTGTCATAACAGCGCTACGAGTCGGTAGGATTAGCATTCCTATTTTACAGAGGAGAAAACTGAGGCTCCAAAGTTTAAGAAAGGGCACTCACTTTTAGAAAGCGACAGAGCTAGATTTAGTACCCTGCTGGGGTAGGGCCACTGATTGCTCACCCCGGGCTGCATGGGCCATGCAGAGGTGGGAATGGCCACTAGGGGGTGCCCTGGCTCCAGCACTAGCTATTGGAGTTAATTGCAAGTTTCTGAGCACGGGACGGTGGTGCGTGTCAGGTGCTGGGTGCAGCTGGGTGGGGAAGACACGCCCCCCAAAGGTGGAAACTCGGCTTAGACAAGGCCTTGGTGGGTGAAGTCAGTGGGGGGGCGTGTCTGGGCTCCTACACCGCGGATGAGGCTCCCAGTCCCCAAATAGAGTGAGGGATCCGGAGGATGGCAACAAGGCCCTTGGTTGCCTTCCTTTACTGGCTTCCTGCCTTTAGAGAGTGACGAACAGAGGGACAGACTGTCTGGGTCACTGTCAGGGCCGGGGCAGGCGAGGACAGAGGCTTCCCGGAGGGGCGGGGCTCAGAGCGAGGCTGGGCGGAGCCGGGCGCTAGAGGGCGCCGAGGGTCCGCGCGCAGCAGTGGGCGGGCCGTCGGTGGCGCTGGGCCTGGCGATTGGTTCGTGGCTCCTCCCTGCGCCGGAGGGAACCAGTTGGAGGCGGTCCCACCTCCCGCCCCGCCTCACGTATTCCCGCAGGTATGTGCAGGGAGACCCCCCGCTGACCCGCACGCTCCTTAGTGCCGCCTGGAGGCCTGGGAGGGTAGGAGTGGCAGTTCTGAGCACTCTACATCAGCTTTGGCCCTTGTGGTCCCAGCTCCCTCCAAACATCCTCAGACCTGCGGTGCCCCTTACCGTGCCCCTCACCTCTCAAAGTCATCTACAGATGTTCCCCACAGACCTAGGGCGCGACTCAGGTCCCAGTCACAGCCAGATGTCCCCCTTGGGCCCACATACACACCTCAAGCCCAAGTTCCCCACCAGCCTTCTCACATACCGCACACCCCAAATCTTACCCCCAGCCCAAGTTGTCCCTTACGTCTAAGTCATCCCCAAATGTCACTAGATCAAAACCTTCAGGTCCCAGTTATCCCCAAATGTCCGGTGTTTCCCTTAGGGTCACCCCCAGCCACCAGCTTAGATGGGGTCCCATTCTCTCCCACGCCCAGCCCTGGATGTGGGGCATGCCTCATCATGATCCCATCTAAGTCCCTCCAAGAACAGTCCTCCCTGTCACCACACCACCCCTGAAAGTCAGTCCCTCCAGCCCAGGGTTTCACGTGGGGTCAACACCCATCCCTAGGACACTCCTCAAGGTCACCTTTCCATGACAAGGGCACCCTTTCCGCCCATGTGACTAAATTATCACCTTCCTCAGAGCAGGCGGATGGGGATCCTGTGAAGTCAGGAGCCCAGGATGCCAGGACAGTAAATTCAGACCAATCAACCCTCCCCAGTCAAAAAGCCAGAAACTCCAGGGTTGGAGGCCAGAATAAATCACAAACCACCAGACCTTCAGGAATGAGGCAGGGGGCAGCTTTTATTTAATTGGACAACAGGCTCGACACACAGCATAGACTTGCCCAAGCTGCTGTCTGCCCCTGCCCCAGTGGGACAGGGGTACACTGAGACAACTCGGGGGGGGGGCTTCACACTGCCTCCCCAGTCTCACCCCCAAAAGAGCCCCATTCCATCTGATGATGGACAAAGTCTCAATGCGCCCATGCCCTGGGACCACCCAAGGACTGAGCGGGCCTGTTTGTGTCCTTTGGGCCCACAGGGACCTCATTCCCTGCCCCACGTGCCAGGAGGGTGTCATGGCTCCTCCTCCCCAAGTTAGGAAGCCGCAGGCCCAGGGAGAAGGGGCCAGGCAGGTTCAGGTCAGGCCAGCCTGGTTCCGGAAGCCTGGAGTTGGCATTTAACGGTCTGGGGGCCCAAGGCAGCTTCCTCTTGGGTAACTGACTGCTGGGAAGATGCGAGCCAGCCATCCCCCAACCAAGCTTGGGAGAGGAGGGGCCGAGGGTCGGCCAGGCGGGGACACAGCTGGCTTCCTTTTTTCATGGAAAGGCTGGCCACCCGCCTGCCTATCCATCCTCCCTGGGAACACAGCCCAGCCTGAGATGGGACTGTGTGAGGGTCCCCAAGTGCAGAACGGGAGGAGGGGGCCTGCAGCAGACAGCTGGGTTGACCCATCCCATCCCAGGCTCCACTCGTCCCCAGGTTCCTCCTCCAGACACAGGTCCAGGGCAGGGTCCTCATCTCTTCTCACAGGAGGCGAATGGCCCACCCAAGGAAGGCAGGGGCCGAAGACTCCAAGGGGGCTTGACTCCTGTTCCTGCTGAACTGAGCCAGTCTGCACAAATCAACTGTGTTTCAGCTCAGTAGGCACGGGAGGCAGAGCCCAGGGAGGTCCGGAGGTCGGACAGGCAGGCGGAGGGGAGAGGTGGCAGGGCCAGAGGAGGCGGGGCCCCGGGGGGCGGAACTTAGCCACTGTGAACACGACTTGCTGTGGACCTGCTCACAAGCAGCTAAGCCCTGCTCCCCAGGCCAGACGCAGGCGGTGGAGGCCTCTCTGCCACCCCGTCCCCATCCCTGGGTCGGTGTCCTCAGCGGAAGCAGTGACAGCGGTGGCCCCAGAGGCAGGGCTCAGGGTCGGTTGGAAATCCCTGGCAATGTGATTTGTGACAGGCAGCAAATCCCATCCCCAGGAACCCCAGCCGGCCATGGCACAGGGGTGGGGGGGCACCGGGCAGGGCCAGCAGCTGGCACCTAGGAGAGACAAAAGGAGGTAATGAGATTTGAGGACATCTGCCCTCCAGGTCCCCACTTGCTGCCATCCTTTGGGGTCTTGCAGGGAAGCCCTTTTTCCCCACGTGCAGCAGCAACTAAAGAGAGCTAGACCACCAGGCTGGATACCCCCAGCCCCAGCCATGCCTCCCAGGCCCAGAGAGGCAGAGATACCCAGAGGGTCACTTTCAGCCAAGGAGGCTGCAGGAGCTCCCAGAGCCAGGTCCCCCCTCCCTTTCTTCACCACCCCCACCACTGAGCCCTGGGCAGGCTAACTGGGGCCATGGGGAGAGGAAGCTGAGGGGGTGGCGGGCAGGAGGGTGAGGAAGTGATCTCACCCCAGCTGGCGCCACTTCCTAGAAGCCTGAAGGGCAGGAGGAAACCACCAGGGCCACCCCGCGTGGCCCTGTCTCCTTGGTGGTCAGGCCTCAGCCCGCACCCCACCCGAGTGAGCGGATGCTGGCAGCGGGCGCCCAGGTCTCCCCCGAGGCACGCATGCCCCCAGAGCACCGGACCCAGGCTCGAGGTGCAAATTCCAGCTCGGCAGTTTCCCAAATGCCCTCCAAGCCTCAGTCTCCCCATCTGTAAAATGGAGCCAAGAGTCTCTACCACATAGCATGGTGAGGTTCCACCAAGAGTGCTGCCTAGCAAGTACCTGGCACCAAGACCACCTATAGAATTTGTGGGACTCAGTGCAAAATGAAAACTTGGGGCCCCTTGTTCACAAATTAAGAATTTCAAGACGACAGCAGAGCATGAACCCAAGCTCCAGGTCCTTCTCAGTAGCGGGTGACCCTGTGAACGGCACAGGTCACATGCCCATGAAGCCCGCCCTGTGTTCAGTAAACAGAGACCTCCCGTGTGATGAGAGCCCTGCGGCTAGGAGATCCAACTCTGGAGCCAGTCCAGCTGCATATGAACCCTGGCTCTGCAGCTTCCCAGCTGGGTGACTCTCAAGTCACTCAGTCTCTCTGGGCCTCCGTCTCCCCATCGGCAAAGCAGGGATAATGTCATGGTAAGGATCCCGCGAGTGCTGTGTATAATTAGGATGGGGCTACTCTGTCACCATTCACCAGGCATAAACAGGAAGGATGATGGCACGGAAGACGCTGCACACGGGTAGGACCCCAGCGTCCAGATCTGGTAGGTGGTGACCACCACTGGGAGACAGGTGGAGTGAGGTGTCCTGCTCTGTGCCTCCTACATACACACATACATACACACCGGCCACCCGCTTTACGGTCGGGCCCTAGCCCAGCCCTGTTCCCTCAAGGTTTAGGGGCACCAACCAGGAGCAGACAAGGCCCCGCAGGGCGGCCGGCCTCCCTGGGCCGCCTCCGGAAGTGAGACAGCACATTCGTGTCCCAGGGACGAGAACGGGAAGGGCGGCCATTTGGCCAGGCCCGTTTCCTGTGGGGTTTCCCCTGCACAGAGCCCCGGGCCGGGGCCAAGGCCACTCCCCATCCCCGCAGGCGCAAAAGGCCTGGTTCTCGAGTGGAGGGGGCACCGTCATGCAGGTGCCCAGAAGCAGGGCCCCCGTTACCATAGGCGTGTCTCTCAGGCTCTGGGGAGATGGTGTCCAAGGAGGGCCAAGCTCCTGGCAGCTGGAGGCATTGTGGGGAGGAAGGGCCCTGGGCCCAGGGAGCACAGCAGGCCCCAGGCCACACCGATGGATGGATGGATGTATGGATGTATGTCTGAGTACGCTCTGCAGACAGGGCGTGGACTCGTGAGACATACTCTGTAATGCCTGCCCCCCCCAACCCCATGCTCCAAGAATGAATCAGGGGCAGCTTCCGCCGGGGGCGCCACCACCACCGCCCCCAAGCCTGGTCCCCAAATACTTTCCACCCTCTCAGAGCAGCTGGGATCGGAAAATACCAAGGGCTGCAGGCCCCGCCCTGCCCGCTGCTGCTGCCCGCCCTCCCAGCCTGTCACTAACGCTTTGCCTAATGGGCCCAGACTCTCCGCAGAGGCTCCCTAGGCCAGGCGCCGAGCCAGCCGCTAACCTGGGCTGCCCAGCCAAGTGCCGCCTGACCACCCGCCCCCCACCCCTCACCCCCAGCCCAACGTGGCCACCATAACAACCGGCCCGATGGGCAGCCCTCAGAGGTTGGCGCCCGGCTGGAGGGAGGCAGGGCACTGGTAAGTGGGTGGGCCCCGCTGCCCACCCAGGGCTCGGGGGAGGGGGGCAGGCTCAGGAAGGGGTGAGTAAGTGAGGACTGAATCACTTGTTATAAATAGGGGAACCATGCAAGTCACATCCCAGCCCCCATGGTGCCCAGCCACGCCACGCTCCAACCCCTGCCTTCAACGTTAATCCCCCTCAGACCAGTCACAGAATTCCCAGGGGACCCCTAATATCCACACTTTGGGCCCTTTACTGAGGGGTACACCCTACTGCCATGTCCATCTCTGCCTTATCCTTGTCCTGGCCTCCTGGCCTGCCTTTTGGGGGCCAATGGCCTCGAAGGCAGTTGCTGGCTTCCAGGCCCTGTCCCCCTCCTATAGCACCCCGACAATTCCCAGGCCCAAAGGTCAGGATTCCTTGGCTCCCCAAGGTATTCTCAGGGTGTGGGTGACCATGGTCCTGGACGATGACGCCTGACCAAGGCCAGAGGGAGGCCAAGGGGCTTTAGCATCTCAGAAGTCAGTTCCCTGGCCCCTCACCATCCAGGACCCCATCCCAGACCACCCAGGCCTGCTCTGCCCAGGGCCACAGCTCAGTGACCACACCCAGGGTGGCGCCAGCTCCAGCACCCTGGGGCAAGGCGCCGCTGCAGCATGACTCAGCTGTGCCCAGCATGGCGGTGTCCTTCTCTGCCCAAGGATTCTCACACACCCACACCCACTGGCTTCCCAGTACGTCCTTCCCGGGGGACCGGCCTTTCCCCAGGCACACCTCCGTGTTCACACAGGACACCCAATGGCAGGAGGGAAGGTGGCCAGAGTGCCCTCCAAGTGATCTGAAAGTGAGGGCCCAGGACAGGGAAGGGAAGCACACACTTCCCTCCGCTCGTTTTTCCCAATGCTTCCCATATACAGATGGAGAAACTGAGGCCCAGAGGATTCAGAACCAGGCCCAAGGTCATGCGGGAAGTCTAAGGAAAAGCCAGGCCTGATCCTGGCATAAAGTGTATCCAAAGTGGGAAAGGGCCAGCCAGCCAGCCCAGAGAGGGGCCGGAAGGAGTTTTCTTCAGACCGCCCAAGGTTCCTTGCGGTGTCCTTCACTTCGAACAGACTCCCCCACCCAGCCTCCCAAAGTGAAGGGCAAACTGTGAAAAATGCCTTACGGTGTATCAAAGCATCACCTGGGCCCCCAGAGAACAGGTCATCCCACTGCACCCATGGGGCAGTGACCCTGTGACTGCAAATGGGTCAGGGGTTTGCCCCACAGCTGCGGCCTGCACAGAACATCTGGCCTCCACTTACAACAGGCAGGGCTTGGTACGGGGGTCCCGGGGAGGACCCCTGGAGCATCCGCCTCTGCTGTTTCTTTCCAGTGAGCAAGGGTCTGCGAGACTCAGAGGCTTGGCCAGCACAGACAGGCCCGACCCCCCGGACACGCCCTGTCACGCATGTGCTCCGCGTGCCAGCCCCGAGCCAGGCTAGCAGCTATTTTAGGGCCCCCTCCAGGCCCACAGACAAGACTTGCCCGTTGGGGTCTTGAGGGAGCTCCCAGAGGACATCCTGCAAGGACAGAGGGCAATGGGTGCCCCCTGGGCGCTAGGACAGAGCTGGCACCAGGCCCTAGGGCCCATGCCTTCCCAGGACGGTGGCATGTGAACACATGCGCACCGGCTGGCCCGGGCAGGGTGCGTGGGCGAGCGGACAGGGTGTGTCCTACATCACCTCGCCTCTAAGCCCGGGCACCTGTTGGGTACTGCCCTCCAGCTCGGGCTGGCATGGGCAGGGCTGCCAGAGGACACCCCTCATGCCAAGGGTCCCACACATCCCAGCCTCACCCTCATATACCACCAGCCATTGACAGGCAGCTGGTTGGGGCTGGGGCAGAGGGGACAGGTGACAGGGAGCCAACTGCACCTCCAAGGCATTCAAGAGGCCACTCACTGGGTCTGGGCCTGGCTGGGTTGCATAGGACAGTCAGTGTACGGCTGGGGGCTTTGGTAGCAGTCAAGTCCGGTGCTGGGGTCAGAGGTCAGTCTGGGGCTAGGATGAAGGGGTCAGAGTTCAGTCTGGGTCCTTTCACCCTCTTCCTGCCTCCCGAGGGCACGGGGACCCCAAGCTACACAGGGCTGGGGAGTCAGCCCTCCAGGAATCTCCCAAACCTGGCCCCCTTCCTATGAATGAGCCCTTCTCCACTGGGCCAGAAGGAGTGGGAAGGGAGGAGAGGGTCCCCCAAGTCCTCCTAAGCCCAGGCTGTACGGCTGAGCCCCAGCCCTCTCCTCTGTGGAAGGCCTTCCCCTCGCTCACTGGCTGACATGTCAAAAACTTGAACCACTGTCTTCCACCCGCATCCACAGAACTCTGGGAGACCCCGACCTACAAAGCCCAGACATGCACCCCCAGGGGCCATTCCCTCCACCCCAAGCGACGCACATACCCTCCCACCCTGCGGCCAACTCCTGCCCACCTCGACCTGCGCCGGTCGCGTTGGGACCCGTCCTCCCCACCACACTCGCAGGAGTCTCCTGGGGGGGGAGTGGTTGGGGGGGGCCCGCGGCGGGTCCCAGGGGACGGGGGAGAGGTGGGCCGCCCTTCCCCCGCTCTGTAGGGGGCGCCCCGGGACTCCGCCGCCGCCACCACCAGATACACGGGCCCCGCGGTCCTCCCCCAGCCACCGGCGGCGGGGCGCGGGGCGGCGCCCTCCCCCTCGCTAAGGGCCGGCGGACCCGCCGGGCGCACCCCCACTCAGCCCCAGAGTCCGGCGCGGAAAAGTTGCCGCCGCCACCACGGCGCCGCCGCCTCCCTCCCGGTTCCCTCCCCGACTCACCCACGGGGGAGGGGAGCCGGCACTCGGGGCTCCGGCCGCCGCCCCGGCCCGGCCGGCGGAGACACAGGCGGGCGGGCGGCGGGGCCGAAACGAGCCGGGGGCGGTCGCGGACCGCGCTCCATCCCACTCACTGGCCGGCCCGCCGCGGGGTCGAATCGCTTTTAAAACCTCCCCGTCTCCTCCCCCGCGGCCGGGCAGGGGGCGGGCGCGGGGCGGGGCGGGCGCCGCCGTCATGTGCCCCCGGAGCCGGTCCGCCCCCACTTTCTTTCTCCGGTCCCCCAACTCTGTCCCGTCCCCAACTCAGCCCCAACTTTCTCCTCCCTTGTCCCAACTCTTCCTGGGCCCCATACTCAGCCCAACTCCTCCCTCTGGGTCCTGGACTCGGGGTCTAGCCCCAGTTTTTCAGCGAAGGCTCTTCCTGCTGGGATAGGGCGGGAGCAGGGGTCCTAATTCACATCGCACCTCCGAAACTCCTCTTGGCCTAGGTCCTGCCCTAGGCAGGGAGAGAAACCCAGGAGGCCGCAGACAATGGGAGGGGAGATGGAGGGGGCATGGGTGTCATACTGCCACCGCGGACCCCTCCCTTCCCTGGGAGGGCATGGGCCTGGATATTCTGGGATTCTGCCAAACACGAATCCCCACTCTTTCCAGTTCCACAGTATGTTCCTTAGCCTCAGGAAGTCCCTCCTTTTATCCCACCCAACCCTCTCCTGCTGCCATTGAAGACTTTCTGACCCCAGTCCAGGTGGTCCCTGGTCTAGGTCCCCTCCCCCCTCAGGCTTCCCGGCACACACCCAGGGCCTCTGGGAAACTCCCCAGCTCCTGGAGTATCCCTGGGAGAGAGGCCCTCCCTGGATCCCTCCCTCCTTCCCTGCATGCGTGTCTGTCCCACCTCATCCTCCACCGACCTCCCCTCCACCGGGAGGAGGAACACGGAGGCATTGTTCCCCAGGACGGGGCCCTGCCTTGGGGCCTGGCCCTGTGCCCAGGTGGGGGGCCGGGAACAAAACTCAGCAAAGGGGGGGCGGGGTGCCCTCTGATTCCAAGCCAGCCTCCTTGGGCATGCCTGGATGCCACTTTGCCATCTCCAAGATGGGACTGGGGCCAATGGCCTCCAGACCACCACCACCACCACCATGATGCCACAGCAAGGTTCTGCAGCCAGAGGACCCTTCCCAGACCTGTGTGAGCATTGCTATGGGAGATGGTTCTTCTCCCACCCTACCCCGCTCCAACATTTCCAAAGTCATATAATTAGGGCTGGGGGTCAGATTCTTCACCACCCCACTTCCCAGGCAATAAGACTAAAGCTGGGGTGGGGAGGGGGCGACCCAGCAGCAGACCCTGGCAGAAGACTGGAGGAGCTGGTTGGGTGCCTCTGGGTCACTTTGCACCCCAGAATTCCTCCAGAGTCCCTCATTTCCTCAGTACAGCTCAACAGGCTCCTACTTTGGATCTTGGTGGGATTGCGGAGAGGGGGGCAGAAGCCACACCTAGCTACTATCCCATGGGGCCCAGCCCCCTAGGGGCTCCTGGGTCTTTCTTCTCTCTGGGGCCCAAGGGGCAGGCTGGCCCAGGCTGCAGGATCTGGCAGGTTGGGGCAGGAGGGGGCAGAGCCGCCTGTGGGGCCCCAGGGGGAGATTTGGGGTGGCACAGAATTCCCCGACTCAGGGTGGGGCCCAGAGGGGGTGGGGCACTCGCCACATGGCTTCCTGAGCAGCTACAAACAGGGGAATGGAGTTCCCAGGATCCAGAGTCTTCCTGTGGACACACACACACACACACACACACACACACACACACACACACACACACACATCATTCCAGAAGCATACAGCAACTAAATTACAGTGGGGCACCCCCTCCACGCCACCCCTCCAGAACACTACCTTTACACCGCAGGGCAAGGTCTCCCATCCAGAACCATCCTCCTCCCCTTATTAGTCCAATCGGGCACACATTTAGGGGAAATGCCTCCTCCACGATGGCCTCCAGGGATACCCGTGCCAAAGGCCCTGAGCCCATGTAAGCCATTCTGCCGTTTCCCTGCAAGTGGCTTGGACCACCACAGCTCAGCCTCCCTCAGCCCAAGTTTGGAGGGTCCTCCCAGTGCCCTCAGCCCTCCATCTGGATTCCTGACATTTGCCCCCTACACACACACACACACACCCTGGTCCTGAGCCGGCCAATTTACCCAGGGACAGCAGCCAACAGGGATCGGAGCTCTCCAATGTGGCCAACTGATCCTTTGTAATGACGGGGAGGGGTGAGAGGACAGGGCCAGGGTGAGACCAGGCCAAGCGGTCAAGTGGCACAGGGCATACACACACACCCATTTGTTCATTCTTCAAACATTCTTGAGTGCCTGCTGTGTGCCAGGTGCTGTTCTGGGCACTGGGAACACAGCAGAGAACAAGCCAGAAAAAAAACCCTGCCCTCATGGAGTCCACATCTATGGGGAAATACACAATAAATAGACAGGTATAAAGATACATGGTGTGTTGGGTGGTATGGTATGTGTTAGGGAGAGAATAGAAGGGGGCAAAGGAGATGAGGAGGGAGGTGGTGGGGCCCAGGTCAGGAAAGGCTACCCTGAGGAGGAGGTGACATTTGAACAAAGATTTATAGGAGGCAAGGGAGAAGCCATGCAGACATCTGGAGGAAGAGAGTTTCAGGTAGAGAGGGAACAGCCAGTGCAAAGGCCCTGAGGCAGGAAGTTCCTGGAGTATTTGAGAAACAGTGAGGAGACCAGTGTGATGGTGGGGGGCGGGGAGCAGAGTGGAAAAACTAAGTTTCCAATTTTTGCTCCCCAGCTTCTAGCTGGATGTCTTTGGCCAAGTAATCACACCTCTCTGAGCCTCAGTTTATCTGTAAAATGGGCCTGAAAATGTGCCTTTTGCAGTTGTTATGAGATTCAGAGATGAGCTGCACCATGTCCTTCCTGGTCCAGGGCCTGAGGCGGGGTCAAAGCTGGATAAGCATGTTCACATAGGTACGCCAGGGTTACGCAGTCATGCACACCTAGGTTGGGGGAGCTGGGTCAAAGGACCCTGACAGACTCAGTCACCCTGTAGGCCACCCCGGCTCATACGCAGGGCCGCCTGCCTGGCCCCATGGCAACGCTGCACACAGAGACATCAAACAGGCCCTGCCGAGGAAGTCCCACGTCACTGTGGTTAGGGTGGCTCCTCCCAGCCCAGCCCCAGGCTGGTGCTCTGCTCCTCCTTGCCAGTCAGGGCCCCTGCCTCCCATCACCCTGGTGACAGGCTGTGTTATGGACTGAGCTGGGATCCCACCACCTGCCCCCTCACTAGGACACCAGCCACTCCCCACATCCGGGGAAGGACATTGTGTGGTGGCCCCAGTTCACTGACACTAACCCTTTCATTCAACCCCACCAAACTGGTGTTGAGAGAACCAGAAAAGCCCTTGCCTACCCACCTACAGTTCAGAGCGGCAGAGAGACCCCAGGGATCTATGGGGACCCCCAGCCAGGTGCCTGAAATCCCCAGGGCAAGGTCCATCAGGGTGCTGGGGGAGGGGTGAGTCAGATAGGAAGAGCCCCCCAGGCCTGTCCCAGCCCCCACCCGAGGACTGACTCACCACCCACCCAGCACTGGATGACATCAGGGCCTGGCCGGCCACCCTAACTTGGCACCGGGCCAGAATGGGGGCGCCCAAGAGGTGTCGCATCTGGCTGCCATCTCCCCTCTGACTGGGGCCCGGCAGCCGCAGGGTTAAGGAGGGTCCCTCCTGGGGGGTCTCCCCCCCTAAACCCATCCCCCCTTTCCCGGGGATTTCGGGCCCCAGCCCCTCTGACGTCACTGGGGGTTGCTATGGCAACTGGCCGAAGTTCCCAAATAAAATTACCGCGGGCGGGTTAAGTTTCCTAGGAGGCAGCCGACGGGTAAACAATGGCGGTGGCAGGCAGGGCCGGCGAGGGGCTGGCTGTCTCCCGCTTCCACTCCTCACTCTGCTGGGACCAGGGGGTCCCCGGGGCTAGAAGCAGGGTCCCCTCTCCGCCCGATTCCCAAGAGCCCATGAGCACCGGGGACACTAGCGCAAAGATGGGGGACAGCGAGGTCACCCCTGAGATGAGCAAGCGGGGATGGGAGTGAGGGGGGACCTCAGAGGGGAGGCTGGGGCGGCCGGGAACAAAGGGGGGACCTGAGCCTGGGATCCGCCCTCTGCACACCCTGCCTCCCCCCGCCCCCAGCCGGCCGCCAGTCCAGCTGTGGCTGCTCCCAGCTGTCTGGCTCCCCACATCTGGCGGGCTGCGCACTCGCTTCCTGTCGCCCCGCCTGCCTGGAGGGAGGTAAAAATAACCCTCCCCCTCCCCCTGCCGGCGGGCGCAGACGGCGGATCCTCCCGGCTTGGAGGAGGCCGAGGCCGAGCCTCAGCCGGGGAGAGGAGCCCCCCTGAGGCCGACTCCCGTCCCTCCCACTGCCTCAGTATCCTGAGGCGCAAAGGAGGTGGCACAGATCCCAGACTGCAAGAGGGGGCTGAGGAGTCTATTGCATTAAGAAGGCCCTTACCTGGGTCACCAGAAACCGAGGAAACCCTGGCGCCTAAGTTCCATTCCCCACCCCACTCCCGGGGAGGAGGGGGGATGCCAGCTCTAATCGGCTGGTGAACTGTAATCAACATGCCTAGGTTCCAATCGGGGGTCACCTACTTACTAACTGTAGAGACATGTTACACACACACACACACACAAAAAAACTCTCTGGCCTCAGTTTACTTATCTGCAGAATGGGGATGATAGTAGTACACACTTCAAAGTGCATTCGCTCCATCGTTGTTATATTATCGTTTCCCCATCCCCAGGGTTCCCTGAGACCCTCAAGTACTCTTGCCAGATAAAATACAGGACACCCAGTTAAAATTGATTTCCAGATAAACAATGAATCATTTAGTATCAGTATGTCCCATGCAATAGTTGGGATATATTTTACCAAAAAAAATGTTTTTACTTGCTCTATATCTAAATATCAAATTTAACTAGGTCTCCTGTATTTTTATTTGCTAAATCTGGCAACTGTATTTCTGAGCCACCATCATCTCTGGCCTGAAAACACTCCAACAGTCAGGTCTCCCTGGTCTCCTTGCTTCCAGCCTTACTCCTTCCATCCATTCTCCAGAGAGAGCCAATTAAATCCAGTCACATCTCCCTTCTACCATCCGCTGCGAAAAATTCCACCATGGTCCCCCTTGCCACCTACAAGACCCTGCTTGTCAGGTCCCCACCTTCCCTCCAACCTGCCTTTCATACCCACCTGCCAACTCGTGAGCATCCTTCAGGTCCTAGGCCATCACCTCCTCCAGGAAGCCTTTCTCACCTCCCACCATGACCCTCTGACTTTACACTCTCCAGAGACTCTGTACACTTCTGTCTCCTCACTCAAACATATGGGTAATTTAATCAATCATTTAAGTAAAATGAACGTTTCTTAAATGACGCAAAGGTACCCAGGGGTGGGGTTGGGGCATGTCCCTGCCCACCCTGCTCCAGCGTTGGTGCCTACTCTTTTCCCTATCCCACGGGGTCTGGGGCCCTGCGAAACCCCTCATGAAGCCCCCTTAGGGGTCCCGTGGGCAGCTCCGTGGTGGCTAGTATGGGTCCTGGGGAGCCTAGAGTGAACTGATGCTGGCCCTTGGGGAACTCTCTCCCTGCCCTCAAATAGCCTGGCAGCCTGGGAGGGGGCCTGGCACAGCCTCTGGAGGACACAGCCTTGTGTCAACAGTCCCCAAGGAGCCCACCCAGCCCCTACTACAGCCTTACATGTCCCACCCAAGCTCCGAGTGGACTTGTCACTCATAACCACGCTGGAGACTCCCACAGATATGACGGCCCCCAAGAGGGGGCATGCACCCACTGACAGGAGCAAAGGAGCCCAAGTCACCTTGCCTGGTTTCAAGCTTGATGCTCTTCTAGCAAAGGATTTTGCTTTTCTGTGACTCGGTTTCCCCATGTGTCAAATGGGAATAATACCAGTGGAATGTCAGAGAGCTGTTGTGAACATTAATGTCCATAGGTACACACGTGTGTAGAACAGAGCTTGGAACATAGAACGTGCTCGTTGTGTTAGCTCCTTTGAGGGTGGGGGGATGGTCAAAAGCCAAAAGCTCCCACCACAGCCCTCCTGATCCCCACTCCCAGGTCGGCTCCCCAGATCCCTCTAGGACAATGGCTTCTTGACCACAGCTCTAGCCCAGCTCCTCAGGGCACGTCTCACCCCACAGCGAGTCTCCAGTGCCATTCCCTGACCCTGGCACCGGCCTCCTGAGAACCAGGGGCAGGTCTGGCCTAGGGACCCTCTGTTCTCCACCCCCCTCAACTCCAACCCCGCGCCACCCCCACCCCCCCTGCCGTTGAACCACTGCTGTGTCTTTTGCCCTCATCTCCGTGCGAACCAGGACTGCAGGCCTGATCTAAGTTCCTAACCTGAATAAAGCCACCGGCTCGCGGAGCCCCTCACAGCTTCCACCTGGCTGGAGGCTCGAACCCCGGTCCTCGAGCGCGGCCCGGGCGGGGAACCTGCGGCGGTTGCCAGGCAACGCGCTGTTTGTTGGCGCGGGGGGCGGGGCCGGCGCGCTCGGTGACTCACAGCGGCGTGATGCAGGCGGGCGCGGCGCCCGGCAGCCTGGCGGGCGGCCTTCCCCGGCTGGCCCCGGCGGCTGGAGGGGCCCGGCGGCTGGGGCGCCCCAGCCCCCAAGTGGGTGCTCAAGGCCGGTTGCGAAGCGTCGGAACAAGCCCCGGCTGCAGATACCGGTTCGAATCCCGTCCCAGCCTCTCACTCTCGGGTGTGGCTTAGGCGCTCATTGCCTCAGTTTGCTCATCAGTAAAATGGACGCAACATTACAGGCTGCAGTAACCCATTACTGATGCACAAGGCAGCTGGGATCATTACCTATATACACTCGGGCATCACTTTGATATGCCCCAGCTCTGGGTTTGATCTGCTTCTTGGGTCTTTGGGCAAACTTCATAATCTCACCAAACCTCAGTTTCCTCATCTGTTAAAGGAGGTAGCAAGAACGCCCTACCACTCCGGTGATTTGGGGATTCCATGAATCATTCGTGAGATAATAGCTGGCACATCTCAGTACCAGGGCTGTGCCCCCCGCCCCATCCCACCAAGAACAAGAGGGACTGTGGGAAGTTTTCTCCGTGGTCTGAGCCCTGCAGGGCGAGGAGGGCAGGGCAGGGTGGGCACCCCTGGAAATGAGTGCAGATCACAGGCCCGGTGTAAGGTGGCATGAACCTGGCTTCGGGGGGCCCCCATCCCGAAACTGGCGCTGGCAGCACCTGCTGCAAGCGGGCAGGAGGGGGGCCTAGGCGTGAGTCACTGCCCAGCAATGAAGAGTGAGTCATGCAGGGCGTGGTCCCCCGGCAGCCCCCCCCCCCCAAGCGTCCCAGCCGCTCCCACAAAGGCCCTTTGAGAAGAGCTCCCCACCTCCCTCCCCCAGACCCAGGCCCTCTGGGGGAGACGGGCTGTGGGGACAAGGCCCTGGTGGGCTGCCCACAGGACCCCGGCCTGGGCCCGGGAGGCGCCAGCCCACTTTCACAATGTCTGTGAAAACTCATCGTGGGTAGCCAAGCATCCCCAGGGAGGGGGCTTCCAAACAGCCTGAGTCACTAGGGGGACAGCGGAAGGTCACACGCATACAGCGGGCAAACTGAGTCAGGCTGTCTGGTTGAGCCGGTAGGCCGGGGCCCTTGGAATCGGGCTTTGGAGGCATCATTCTTCCCACCTCGGAGAGCCTGCAACTCAGAGAAGCCCATGACTTCTGGTAGGAAACAAGGGCGCTGGGGGCACATCTCTGCCCTGGCCTCCCCTCCTTGGACCTGCCCTGGGGCCTTTTCTCCACCTTATCTGTCCCTCTTAAGCGTGGTGTTTGGGAAGAATAGCAGGGCCTGGACTAGGTTGAGAAGAGAGAGGCACTCCATTGGGAGGCAAAATTTAAGGGAGCACAGAAACACTCAGTAATTAAGGTTAAATATTTTTTATAACAGCTTTATTGAGATAAAATTCACATACCATACAATCGACCCATTTAAATAATTCAGTGTTTTTAGTATATTCACAGAGTTGTGTAACCATTGCCACAATCGATTTTAGAACATTTTCATTGTCCCCCAAAAGAAACCCAGCACCCATAGGTGGTCACTCCCCAAGTCCCTCCCCTCCCCCAGCCCCTGGTGCCCCTAAACTACTTTCTGTCTCTCTATATTAATGGACTCATATAATGTGACTTGTGACTGGCTTCATTCACTTTTCAAGATGAATTCATGTTGTGGCATGTATCACAACTTCATTCCTTTTGATTGCCAAATCATATGTGGTATGGATATGCCGCATTTTTTTAAATCCATTCATCAGTTAATGGACATTTGGGTATTTTTCACTTTTTGGCTAACATGAATAATGCTGCTATGAACATTTGTGTACAAATTTTTGTGGGGGAAATCAACTAATAAAGACAGGATCCGATAGGGTGGGGATTAAGGAGATGTGAATGAGGTGAGTCATACAAGGGCAAAACTGGGTCCTGTCTAGATCTGTGCTTTACCAGTGACACTGCCACTTGTCACTTGTCTACTGGGCACCTGAAATGTGGCTATTCCAAATTGAGGCTGCCTGCCAGCCTACATCTGGGTATGTTGTAAATATAAAGTTTTGGGGTTTTTTTAAATATTTGTTTATTGATTTGGTTGCACCGAGTCTTAGTTGCAGCAGGCAGGCTCCTTAATTGTGGCTCGAGGGCTCCTTAGTTGTGGCACGCAAACTATTGGTTGCAGCATGCATGTGGGATCTAGTTCCCTGATCAGGGATGGAACCTGGGTCCCCTGCACTGGGAGCACGGAGTTTTAACCACTGCGCCACCAGGGAAGTCCCTCAAGCTTTTTTAAAGAATGTGAAATATCTGATTGAGAGGGTTTTTAAAATCTTGATTACATGTTGAAACGATGCTATTTTGGGTATATCAGGTTAAATCGAATATATTATCAATATTCATTTCACCTGTTTCTTTTTACTTTTTTGCAAAGGGGCTACTAAAAATTTTTTTAATTACACATATGTAATTGCGTTTGTGGCTTACAGTATACGGTACTTGTGTTGGAGAGTGCCGCGCTGGGCTCACTGCCTCTGTTTCCTTCCCTTCCTTCCTTCTTAAGGGGCTGCCTGATCACACCACTGACACCAAGTTGCTGAGTCAGGCCAATTTTCCCAGTCATCACTGTCCTTGACCTCTATATAGACTCTGTCATCTTTTGAGAACTCCCTGGCTGTCCAGTGGTTAGGACTCCATGCTTCCACCGCAGGGGGCATGGGTTTGATCCCTGGTGGGGGAACTAAGATCCTGCATGCCACACCACATGACCAAAAAAAAAAAAGAATCTGTCACCTTTGCCCACTTGCCCCTTGGCCACAGGACACTACATTCTCCTGGTGGCCCTTCTCCTCCCTCCTTCCCGTCCTCCTCCTCCTCAGTCTTTGTGAAATGCCTCTCAAATGCTCTCCGACCTAGGCATAGCTTTGGTTACCACCACGTATTGATGACCTCCCTCTCTGAACATCTCCTCCCGGGGGGCCCACAGGTGCCTCTGACTCAACCTGCCCACCCTTCCTCCTCAACCTCCACACTTGGTCCACCTCTGAGACCTGTCCGCCCCATTTCCTGAAGCTTCCCATTCCCACCTGTCCCCCAGGCCTCTGTCCTAATCCAGGCCAATGGATAGCCAGCCACACTGGTCTCCCCTCTGGCCCTCTGCTTCTACCCGTGTCCCCATTGCTGTGTGCACGGCCTGGTGCTCGTGACCTCATACTCCTATTATATCTGCTATACTGTGATTCAGGCAGTGGTTACACAGCTCTATGCATTTGTCAAAACTCATAGAATAGTATAAGGGCTGAATTTTACTCTACGTAAATGATACCTCAATAAACCTAACTAAAAATTAAAACCCTCCAAATCTTCCAGCCCTGTACTTATATCCAAACTCTTCACTGGCTGTCAAGGCCCTGCCTCAACTCACCTCCTCCAGAAGCCTTCCCTGATTGCACCTCATCCTCCAGGCTGGCCCCATGCCTCCCCTATACTCCCTTGTGCTTCTGGCTTTCAGCACTGAAAACTCTTCATTGCAATCAGCTAGCTATGTGACTATCTGCCCCACCCGACAGTGGCAGGAGGGTGCTATGTCTTTTTTGTTCCCCAACATGCCAGGAACATGGTAATTATCAATACGTCCACACAACAGTCTGAGACTCTGCTCTCAGTGCTCCAACAGTGATCAAGTCAAAGCTTCCTGCCCTGAGGGAGCTGACATGTGACTAAAGGAGTCAGACAAGAAACAAGAATATGCAGTAAAACATACAGTGTGTTCAAAGGTGATAGGCCAATGGAAAAGAAAAAATGGAGCAGGATAAAGCAAGGGGGTGTGGTTTTAAATGGGGGGGGGGGGTCAGGGAAGGTCTCACTGAGGAGGTGATATTTAAGCAGAGACCTGAAGGAGGTGAGGGAGGCAGCCACGTGGGTGGGTATCTGGGGGAAGAGAGTTCTTGGCAGAGGGAACAGCCTGTGCAAAGGTCCTGAGGCCGGACAATACCTGGTGTGTTTGAGGAACAGTGAGGAGGCCCATGTGGTTGGAGTAGAGGGAATAAGGGACAGAGTAGAGGAGGTGAGGGAGGGAGGGGACAGGATAGAGTGTGTGGGGCTGCAGAGTGGGCTTGGGCTTTTGGTATGAATGAAATGGGAGCCATGGAGGGTTCTGAGCAGAAGAGGGACTAAGATGTTCACAGGTGCCCTTGGGCTGCGGTGGAACAGACTGTGGGAGGTTGGGACAGGGAGAGCAAGGAGGTGGCAACTGCATAGGTCCAGGGGAGAGATGATGGGGGCTGGACCTGCATGGGGGCTCTGGAGAGGGTAAGATTCTAGGTGCCTTTAGAAGGGACAGTAACTGAATTTGTTAATGGATTGCATTTGTTAAGAAATGTTTTGGCCCGAGTAGCTAGAAGAATGGAGCTGCCATTTCCAGATAGGGGGAAAATGGTTGGAGAAGCTGGTCTGTGGTTGAGTAAACTAGCTCCCAGCCCGGGCCTCATATGGACCTGGAGCACCCTCTGCCCAGACTCCAGTGGAGTGTAGAGGAAGGCACGCTCACAGCCTGGGCCTTGCCTGGGGCACACATCTGGGCACACACGGGCACTGCCCTAGACCCCCACAGCCAGGCATCCCACATCCACCCATAGCCACAGCCTTGGGGGTCCTTGGGGACTGGAGCTCAGGGATTGATTGAGCTGAGAAGGGCCTTCTGGTTTACACACCCACCAAGCCTACATCTGGGTCCCCGAGGAGACCCTCAAGGGGACAGGAGGGACATAGGGTGAGAAATCTCTCAGGGAGAGGTTCAGGAAGGGCCGTTGCTGACTCACAGCCGTGGGTCCCCTATGAGTCAGCACTGGCAGGGGCCCCAGGAACTGGGGGCTGGGGTGGGGTGGGGAGGGCAGTTCCCACGCCAGAAGGAACCAGGCGGCTTGGGCACTGGGGCTTCCCCCACTGACCCTCCCATCCTGTGCTGGGCTCCAGGGGATATTCAGAGGACTTTGGGGTAGGGGTGGGACTAAACACTGGGCCGGGATCCAGGAATCCTCTCTCCTGGTCTGACCCAGTTCAGGAATGCAGAGGCTGCCTGCCAGCCTGTGTTGCAGCAAGAAGGAGTAGAGCTAGAGCTTAGAGTGGCATGGACATATATACACTACTAAACGTAAAATAGATAGCTAGTGGGAAGCAGCCGCATAGCACAGGGAGATCAGTTCTGTGCTTTGTGACCACCTAGGGGGGTGGGATAGGTAGGGTGGGAGGGAGACGCAAGAGGGAGGAGATATGGGGATGTATGTATACGTAGAGCTGATGCACTTTGTTATACAGCAGAAATTAACACACCCTTGTAAAGCAGTTATACTCCAATAAAGATGTTTTAAAAAAAAAAAAGAGGGACCACGTGCGAGTGAGGCCTTGGTCGGGATGTCAGTTCTAGGGGCTTTACTTAAGAAAAGCTCCTTTCTTCTGGAGCCCCTGCATCTTGACAGTTGGAGATTCCAGCCTGCGGGGTCCAGGCAGAGTCTTCAGCTGCTGGGATGTGGGGAGGGCTGGGAGGAAGAGGGAATTGAGAGCCAGCCTGCCCCCACAGCGGGAGGGCTCTGGAGTCTGCTTCCCCCTGCTGGCAGCTGAGGGAAGCTCAGCAGGCCAGAAAGCTGGCGGGAGAGCTTCTTCAAGCCCATCCTGAAAGCAGACGAGGAAAGGCCTTGGGGAAATTCCCAGCTCTGCAACCTACAGGCTGTGCCTCCCTAGGCAAGAGGCAGTCCCTTTCTGGGCCTCAGTTGCCCATATGTAAAAATTACAATATTCACTTCATTGGCTTGCCAGGAAGAGTCTGAGATGATTGGGACTGAATGAATAAATGTTGTATATTCCAAAACAATCCCCTCCTTTTCAGTTAGAAGGGGGAGGCTACATAAGGGACATCAACAAAGCTGTCCCCGCCCACGGAGGCCCAGTTACTACTTACTCTCATCCTCCTCCTTGCGTGGCCCCTCTCTTCCAGGGGATTATCCCCCATTTGCGGGGAAGTCAGGTATAGAGTAGGGCTGAACCCCAATAGCCTCTGGTGGGTCCTGGTGACATCCACCCTCCTGGACCAGCTGGAGCTTGGCTTTCTGGGTTGAAACCTGAAGAAAGGGGGGAGGGTATGGGAAAGGGAGACTTGTCAAGGAGAAGTGAGACAGGACTGTGGTGAGGGTCCTCCCAAAGGGGAGGGGCATGGCCAGGTGGAGCAGGGCCCTGGCCCACAAAGGTTAAGGCCTGGGCTTGGGGGTGGGGGGCTCGAAGGTTTCCTTTACCCCTTTTCAGACTGGAGTAGGGGAGAAATAAATCAACTGAATGAGAAATCTGTCAGCTGAGTGCCAGCCAATGGAAGGTCCGGCTGGCACCACAGTCTGCCCTGAGGTGACCTCTTTCCACCAGTCGAGGTGGCCACGACAGGCAGGGATTGTGTGTATTGTTAGGGAGTATTTGGGGGGGTGGGACCTGTGTGCAGATCCCTGGAGGAATCCTCAGCCAGTGTTTTTTCCTACTGTGTGTGCCCACGTACGTGGTGTGTGTGTGTGTGTGTGTGTGTGTGTGTGAAGATGGGGGCTCCGTGTGAGCAATTCCAGGAAGCCAGAAGAGTCCCACCCCATGTTCAACTTTTGAGTCCACTTCCTGTATGTGAAGTGTGTGTGCCTACACCAGATGGTCCCAGGCACACATATGCCCAAGTGTCCCTGTATTTCATGTGTCCTTGTAGACCCCTGTGGCCCTGCCCGGGGGTTTTGTGGGTGTGCGTGTTGGCTCTATGGATTCTAGTGTGCCTCCACCCTTTGTACATGAGTGATTGTACATATAGTTGTGTGCCTGTGAACTTTGTGTGTCTGCGTGTGCCCCTGAGACTGTGTATGGTCTCTATGGGTTTCTGTTCTGTGTATATATCCGTGTGCTGTGTCTGTGTATATATCCATGTGTGTGGAGGTGTGTGTAAGGGTGTTCCCATGGCTGTACACCTGATGAATGGGGAGCTGTGCTGGTTTTATGTTTACACCTGTATGTCTGTGTACCTTGTGTATGCCCCTGGGCCTGTGTGCATGCATGTGTATGTTCTGGGGCCATTCCTGTGAGTCTGTGTATTTGTGTGCCAGTATTTTCTGTGTGTGCCCCGGGATCCTCTATGTACGATATTTCAGTTCTGAGGACATTCCTCCTGTCCCTTGGAGGTGGTGTGTGTCTGTATCTTGCATGTGTCTGTGTGACCCTGGGTGTCCCTATGCGTGTAGCTGGGTTTCATGGACATCCTTGTGTGGCGGGTGCTCCTGCATGTCCTACAATTTCCTCCGGTGGGGTTGTGTCTGGAAGCCCCTTGCACACCCTTCCCTGTGTTTGTGGTCCGTGTGCCTTTGTGCGCGTTTGCTCCCCGTGCGCCTTTCAGGTCTGCGTGCATCTGGGTTCCTGCGTGTGCCCGTTCGCGCCCCCGTGTCCCCTGCGCGGAGCCCGGGAGCTGCGTCCTGGAGCCCATGGGCATCCCCTCTTGTGTCCCGGTGCGCCTGGCGGGAGGCCTCGGGGCGCACACGGCCGCGGCTGGACCCACCGCCCGGCACGGCGCGGGGAGGAGGGAGGGGGCGGCGGCGGCGGGGAGCGCGGGCACGTCACCGAGACAGACAGGCGGGTGGGCGGGAGGCGGCGGCCGCGGGTTCGAGCCGGCGCCGGAGCACCGCGGCCCCCTCCCCCTGCCCGTGGCCTGGGGAGCCCCCGCCCAGCCCCGGAGCCGCCAAAATGCAATTTCCCGTGCAGGCGCCTCGGCTCGGGGGGCTTTTCCGGGAGGGTTTTGGACAGGAGAGGGGAAACGCGGCGGCGGCCCCAAACAAGGTGAGCGCGGGCGCCGGGCGGGCTGGGGGCGCGAGCGGCGCGGGGGCCGCCCACGGGGAGGGGGCGCGGCCGGGCGGGGCGGCGGCGGGACCCGGCCGCAGCCCCCTCGCGCACCTGCTCGCGGACGGGGGGCTGGCGACCCGGCCTCTGCAGCCCGGCCCTCCATTGTTGCGGCGGCTGGGGAAGGGGGGCGGGGAGGCCCCGGCGGCATCTCTGTGTCTCGCCTTCCCGGAGAAGGGGCCCCGGGAGGGCCAGACCCCTCCACAGGGGACAGACACACAAGTCCCGAGTGAGCGGGGGCCGCCGCGGGGAGGGCAGGCCGAGATGCCCCTGCGGGGCGGGGAGGCATGACGAGGGTCGTAGGGGCAGTGGTGCCCAGGCCGCCTGACACCTGACCGCGGGAGCCCTGGGACAGGGCGGCGGCGAGCTTTGTTCTTGGGGGCGCCGAGCGGGTGGGCGCCTCGGATATCCGGGACCGGGAGAGGCTCCGGGCTGGCGCGCGCATTCGGGAAGGCGCTCCCGGCCAAGTTCACGGCCGCGCAGGCCTGTGCGGGCCCTGCAGAGACCGATCCCGGCGGGGGCCTCGCTCGGGCCTCGCTGCGGCCGCGGGCCCGGGGCTGCAGCGGCGCCGCCTGCCGGAGCCCCGGAGCCCTCAGTGGGCTCCCCGCCGGCTTGTCATTACCGGCGGAGGCTGCAAGGTATTTACTGGGGCGAAGGTTTGCTAACAGGATCACGCCCTCCAAAAGTGGCCATAAAAAGGAAAAATGGCCCAGAATCCCACTGCTGGGGAGCCCTTTTAAAGCCTTTCATGGGGCCCTCGCCCTGGAGGGCATGAGGTGGGGGGGAAGGGAGGAGGGGACGGAGAAGACCCCTCATTGGCTGATGGGACCTGAGAAGTGCCCCCCCACCCCACTACATTTAAGTTCCCCCCATTTCCTTTCCCACCGGTTCTCCACCTCCCTGGACGGCTCACAGATACATTTACAGAGTCACAATTAGATATTCCCAAATCGCTGGTGAAGACCCCCAAATCCACACCCTATACTCCGACGTACCTCATCCCCATTATTACTCACATCACCTGCAAGAACTCTGATGCACACATGCACACACACAGTCACCCATCATAACACTGCCACGTGGGCACACACATCACCCACAACGACGCGGACATCCAGGACTGACACCCGTGAAAACAGTGCCACACAGAGAAATGAAGCTGCCACCGACCGTGGTAGACACATCCTCGCATATAACGCTGACACACACATAGTTTTCCACTGCACCCACAGATACTCCTAGGCTTACCGTCCCATGGGCACCCATGGGCTGTCATCCAGAGTAATTGTGACAACCACAGATAGGTAAATGCCCCAACAGAGGTACATATAGACACCATTATTCACAAGAACTTGGACATGCACTCGTAGATGTCCATGTGCCCGCCCGGGCAAGGACACACCCACAGTCACCCAGGCAACCTGAGACACATACACACAGATGGTACAAGGCCTGCACAGATGCTTGACATCCTGACATTGGGTTATAGTATTCTTGACCTACATACATACAGTTAAACTGACCCTCCTAGACACCCATTACAACTCTGTCATCCACAAACAGATATAACACTCCAACAGTACCTACACCCATAGTCACCCACCCTGACACTTGATTATACCCTTGGACACCTACAATATCACTGACCCACAGACAGACACAATAAAACATGTGCAGTGAAAATGACATACAGGAAAAGGACATAGGAACATGCAGAAATCCACAGTCACCTGGAAGCCCACAAATCCAGCACTTGCTTACTGAGCCTCTGTTATGTACCAGGCACTGTTCTAGCACTGGGGGTAGAAGAGATGAAGATCCCTACCCTCCCGGAGCTGATGTTTTAGTGAGGAGGGTCAGGGGGCACCATAATCGGATGACACAAACCACAGTCACCCCCAGTGACACTGACAGACGCCAGACACCCACGTACACTGGCTCACACATCGACTTGCAATTACCCACCGTTAGCCTGACACACAACCAGAGTCACACTGACATCCATCCATACACAAACAGCAGCCCACAGGAGTGCCGACATGCACACGCACAGCTGGCATAGAGACAGCTGCTCACTGTGGCACACACCCGCCTGGACTTACAGACACCCACAGACCCCCTAAAATAGCCCACCAGAGTAGCTCAGACCCCCAAGCCCATCACAGCCCCCCAGTAACAGGCCCATAGGCAGCTGCGGCCTGCATTTTTGCAGATGGAGCCCACAAGCCTCAGTAGAAGTGTCTGAATTTCTCATCAACCTGCCCCAGGTCCCTCCACAGCCCCCAACTCCAACCCAGGGGAGCATTCTCGCCTCGCCCAGCCCTGGCTCTACGTCTGGTGGTCTTCAGAAGGAAACTCAGGCTCCTGGCCGACTGGCCGCCCCCAGGTCTGGGCAGGACAGACAAGCCCCTTGTCTGAGGACACGGAGTCAAAAGCCTGAGCAGCTGGCAGCGGAGAGGAAGCTGGGCAGACGGCCCGGGGAGGGCGGGGTGGGAACCTGAGAGGCCATGCAGGTATCATGGAAATGAGGGGCCCCTGCCCGCCAGTCTAGACAGCCTGGGCCATTAACAGGACCCCACAGTAGGACCCCTACATACACTGCTACTGCATGTTCCATAATGGGCTCTTTGTCTGCCAGGCCCTGAGCACCTCCTCCCCATGTGCCCCCCCAGTTCCTATGCACACACACAAGGGCGCAGACACAAGGACAGATGCACACTGGGACACACGCAGGGACACACGCGCCACTAGACACCCCCTGGAAGCCCTGCATCTCTGACCTCATGCTGCCCCCCACCCCCCCGGCCCCGCCACCTTGTTCTTCAACTTGACAGCAGAGCTGCCTCCATCCATTGCCTGCCCATCTGGCTCCACTGAGACCTCTCACCTCCGACCCTGACCCCCCAGACCCTGTGCCAGCTGCCCTGCCTTCCCGGAGCTCAGGATGGGGGTCGGGGTGGGGGTAGGCTCAGGGTCAGCATGGCTTCTGCCAGGCTGCCCGCCACCCCAGTCATTCTCAGCCCCCTGCCCAGACAGACCCTCCCAGCTGGGGTGTAGGGTCCTAGGAATAAGGATGAGGAAGAAGCAGGCCTTGAAGGGCACCCCTGCTTTGCTCCAGGGCCCGGGGTTGGGGGTGGGAGGAGACAGCTCCCTGCCTCCTACCCTGCTGGGCTTCAAAGTCAGACTGGAGGCCCAGTCAGCCCCCAAGAAGGCCTCAGGACACTTGGTGGGAGGAACAGTCAGTGCCCTGCTTAAGGGCCCCAGGTGCAGACAGTGAGATGCAGACAGACCAGAGGCCGCCTTTCACCAAAGGGCAGCCCCGGACATGTCTGTCCTACAGGTGGACAGACAAAGAGGGGAGATCAGGTGTAAAGGGCCAGACACACACAGGCGACCCCAGACAGCCAGAGACAGCGCACACAGCAGGGCTGGGGACCCAGACAAATCCCCGCCTGTGAGGGACACGGTCAGACCCAGACAGGAGGACCCAGACAGACACCGAGGGCGGGAAGCCAACACTTAACCATGACGAAGGGAGACAGTCAGACCCCAGGTTGTGCCCAGACAGCCCCTCCCCCATAGGATGAGTCTGGGCACTGCCCGCCTCCCACCCCTCCCCTTGGCCCGAAGCCCCGCCCTCTTGCCCTAGCCCCACCTTCACTGGAACTTACCTCCTAGGTAGGTCAAGGTCAGAGCCCTCCGGGAAACCTGTGAGGAGGCATAGAAGGAGCAGCGGTGTCATGGGGAGCCCCCCACCCCGCGCAGTGTGGCCAGAGTACCTCGTGCCTGATGACCCCGCATTCTAGCCTCGTGGTCGTTAAGAACAAAGGCTTTTTAGGAACTGCCGAGAGAGTTCTGTTCCAAACTCTCAGAGCCTCATCTTCCTCATCGATAAAATGGGTATTCTAATAATAGGGTGATGTATATAAAGCATTATTATTATTACCCCTCCTCTCTCCGTATTCTGCTTGTTAGGACCACCATCTTCAAAGCAATACACCCCCCACATGCTCCCTGAGAAGGTCCTGGATACCCTGTGCCTGAATGGGGCCCTGCAGGCCGGGTGGATGGGCCACGGGAGAGGGCGCCCCACCCGGAGCTCCAGACAGGGGTGGGAACGTGACTGGACCCCGGCCCAGGGTGGGCGAGAGGGCGGGCTCTGGGGAAGGGACTCCATGAGGTGGGGAATTTCAAGGGGCGCGGGTCTTGCGGGGGGCGGGCTCCGAGGGGGTCCGGTTTGGGGGAAGGTCGTGCCAGGGCGGACCTTAGCGGGGTTGAGCTCCAGGGAACGGCCTTGGGGACTCCGTGGGGACGCGGTCCCTGGGGGTCTAGGCAGGCGGACTTTAGAGATCCTAGACGGCGGGGTTCTGGAGCCTTGGGCGCTCCCAGAGCCAAAACTAGATGGGAAGTCTGCAGTGGGGGGGCCCTGAGGGCGGGGCCCCGGAGCGGGTCTTAAGGGAGCCGGGCTCCTTGAGAACCGGCTTAGGGGGCGGGTTTTATGGAGGTTGACTTTTGGGGGCGGGCTACATGGTAGTCTATCTGGGCGGGCTTTAGAGGGAGGGTCCTAGGGACGTGCAATTTATGGGTGGGCTTTGAGGGGGCGGGTCTTGGGGGAGGGGCCTGAGTCGGTGGCTTCTGAGGGGCGGGTCTCTGGAGGCTGTCTCTAGGTGGGGATCTCGGGGGTGGGGCTTTAAGGGCTGAGCTGCCTCAGGCCGCCTCCAAGGAGGGTCGTTTTGGGGTTCACTCAAGCTCAGCACCCCTGGGGGCCCTAATCCACGTTAGGGTTACGCCAGGGGATTCATCCTTTGGGGCTCGATATTGCCCTCAGTGAAATGGGAGGGGACAGGAAATTTGAAGTCCCCTCCCAGACTGTCCTTGGAGGGCCCCAGACCCAGGTGGGGGGCGGTCTCCCCTGAGACTGCGCCTAGGGGCACCCGAGGGGGCGGGCACCCAACTCTGCGCAGCCCCTGGAGGGAAGGACTGGGGGCCCTGTTTGCGGGTGAAGAAATGCGGAGCGGGCAGCATCTTGACGCAATCAGAGCCGAAGCAGGGATTTGACCGCAGCCCATTTCGAGGCCCGAGGGTGGGCGAACCCGCACCCCGCGTTAACGGGGCAGCCCTCGCGTGTCTGTGCGCTTGGGCGCTGACCGCCACAAGGGCCTGAGTTCAGATGCCCGAGACCCTGCAGGCAGGCTGGCAACCTGTGGTCCTCTGTGGTCCTTTTGCTTCGCCCCTGTCCAAAGTCCCGCAAGCGGACCTGCGGGCGGGGCCTGCCTGGTAGCGGCCCCACTGCTGGCCCGAATTTGCAAAGTGGAGACTGACAACCCCTGGGGGTTCTTGTGATTCAGAAACAATTGTGCCCGGAACACGATGTAGCTCACCGAAGGAATTACATTGTATTAAAATGTTTTATCTCTCTGTTGCATCGATGCCTCCGGGACAAGAACCATTTGGCAGCCAGACATCTTGGGGCCACTAGGAATCCCTCCTCTGCCTCTCACTAGCGGTGCCCTACGGGCCTCAGTCTCCCAAAGTGACAAACGGAAGTAATATGCACCTCTGAGGGCCGTTTTGAGGATGTTTTGGGTAAATGCATGAAAAGCTGAGTCCAGCGCCCAGTACTGCTACATTTACATAGCAAAGGCGACATAAATATCTACTGTTGTTATTATTTATCTCCTGCTTTCTCCAGTTCCCGGAGCAGAGAGTTGGCACCTAATAACTATTTGCTGACTTAATGATTCTATAAGTTCCTCATTCCCTCCCCTCTCCCCTCATCCTATCCAGTTCCCTCACCCCCACCCAGCCTCCACTCCCCAAGAAGTTGCCAAGGGTTTGGGGGAACATTCAACCTGTCGGTGAGTTTGGGCAGCTCAGGCAAACCATCGACCGTTGAGTGGACCCCGAGGCCTGGAACTGCCGTCCACCCATCACGACCCCCACCTTCCAGATCTGGGGGGGCCAGGGGATCCTGAACACATCCCCTCCCTTAGGCCACAGCAAAGGTCACAATCAACATTCATTGTTGTCGGTGGGTTGTGAGGACGGAGGCCAGACCCACCGAGGGATGAATGTCACTGTGTCTGGGCCGGACACAGCCTAAGGGGAATGGGATGGGGAAAAAAACCCCACCCTGGACTCCCCCCAAAAATTGCTCAGCCAGTACCTGACCCTGACCCCAGCCTCTCACCCCTTGGTGAGGGCTGGTGTCTGGGATCCTTACAGACACAGGCTGGATTTGGAGAATAAATCCTGGAGGGTTGGGGGCATGAATCACAGGCTCAGGGCTGGGCAGCTGGGAAACCTTTGTGAAACCGATTAGTGAGGCCCTGCTTCCAAAAGGCTCAATAGAGTTTTCTTGAATGATTGAATGAGTGAGGTGGGTAGGCAGCATAGCACCTCTTCTCTGCGTTCAAGTCCCGGGCCCAGGTTTCTCACCCTCCTTGCCTGGTACCGGCAGACCCCTGCTTTACCTTCAGTTGCCCACCTAGCACCTTGATGCCAGTTGATCCTTCCACCTGCCCATCTGTGTGCCCCACGTGGGTGACTCCTGGGCACACCTTATCCTCCAGAGACTGAGCTGAGGTCTCATTTGAGGGGGAGATCAAGGCACTGGCGAATGCTACGGGTCCCCCCATTAGCCCAGCTTGTGCCTGTGCTCTGCTCCACCCCCTTTCCACCCCAGGACCAGGAGGAGCTGGTCCTAAGGCTCTCCAATACCTAAAGTTCCGTTGGTAACTAACTGCGTGGGGAGGCAGGCTTTTGTGCTTGTCTTTGTGAATAACCCCAGGGGCAGGTGGTTTCATACCCCAGTTTGTTCATCCATTAAATGCGGGATCCACTGAAAAGTGGTGTGAAAGCTCCCTGAGGGTGACCAGAGCTGGGAGCCTTGGTCCTTAACCCCCCACCCCATAAGCCAGGCCCATTCTCCTTCCGAAGACAGTTGGAACATCAGTAGCTCCCCAACCCTTCCCAAAGAGCACAGGGGTACCCGGCCCCTCCCCCAGCCCAGGAGAAGGAAGAAAGGAGTTACTAAGTTACTGGTTACATCAATGCTAGTCTGTCGGGTGGGGCTTCCAACCCTCCCACCCCCATCACCCTGTGGGGCAGGAGAGGCAGGCAGGCTCTAAGGAGGGGTCGCCCTTCCAATGCCCTCTGGGTGGGGCGTGTGGCTCCATATTACTGGTGCCCCCTGCAGCCTGTGTCTTGTCACCCCCCCTCGCCCCCAGCCCACCCAGAGACCATGCATCCCCTTGGCAGGTGCATTTTTGGGGGAGCGGCAGCAAGCCCCCCCTGTGACAATAAGGAACCTCCTACAGCCTGCTCCTCCCTCTTCACACCCCCTTGGAGGTATAAGGAGGGAACTGACAGCCCAGACTGCTCGGCTCCAGAGAGGGGAAGGGAGGGTTAAGAAGGAAGGTGTAGAAAGACAAGCTTTTGGGGCGGCTGGGTTGCTCCTCTCTCTGCCCCTCCGCCTGGCACACAGTGTCCAGCCATGGGGACCTTCAATCTGTGGACAGATTACCTGGGTTTGGCACGCCTGGTGGGGGCTCTGCGTGGGGAAGAGGAGCCTGAGATCAGGCTGGACCCCCAGCCAGAACCAGTGCCAGGACCAGAGGAGGGTCAGACACACAGCCCGGAATCCTCACCAGCTCCCGAACGCCTGTGCTCTTTCTGCAAGCACAACGGCGAGTCCCGGGCCATCTACCAGTCCCACGTGCTCAAGGACGAAGCTGGCCGGGTGCTGTGCCCCATCCTTCGAGACTACGTGTGCCCCCAGTGTGGTGCCACTCGCGACCATGCCCACACCCGCCGCTTCTGTCCGCTCACCGGCCAGGGCTACACCTCCGTCTATAGCTACACCACCCGCAACTCGGCTGGCAGGAAGCTGGTCCGCTCGGACAAGGCGAGGACGCAGGACTCCGGACACTGCCGAGGAGGAGGTGCCTGCGCAGGTGGCTGGGGGAACTCGAGGAGGGGGGGTCTGCCCTGGGCTGAGCCCCTAGGGGCCTTTGTGAAGTGGGTTAACCCCTGGAGTCACAACCCACTTCAGAGGGTTGGGGGGTGATCATCCATGTAGACAGCTTAGGGCAGTATTCTAGAACTGTTGCCCTACGCTGGTAAGCTGGGGATGGGGTCCCCTGTGTGGCCTTGGGCAAGGCACTCTCCCTCCCTGGGCCCGTCAGGGAAACGCCATCCTTTTCCAGGTGTGGTGTGATCTAGCAGGGAGGCTGTGGGGACTACTGGTGGGATCTGGGGATGGGTACAGCAGGGGCTCCAATCTGCGTGACCAGAGGGAAATGGCTCAGTTAGAGAAACATTCGCCAGATAGTTTCTGAGGCTTGCCGGGCGCCAAGCGCTGGGCTGTGGGCTCGGCCCGCCGCGGTAGATGGGGGAGTGAGAGTTAGAACACAGGCATGGGGGAGTCCGGCGGAAGCGCCTGATCCAGGTGAAGGGGTCCGGGAGGTCCTCCTGGAGAAAGTGGTTTCTGGAAGCCTAATTCAGTTTGGTGGAGCGCTGAAGTGGAGCCCAGGCAATGGGGCTCGTTTAGGAACTTAGTGAAGTTCGGTGTGTCTGGGATAGAGTATGTGTGCATGTATGTCGGAGGGGAAGGTGTCAGAGATTTCAGGGATGGCACAAGGACGTGTAGGTCCTTGCTGGTCACCTCAAAGGGTTTGGACTTGAGTACTAGGGAGCCAAGGAAGGGACAAGACCAGGTCTGCACGTGTTGGACTGTGAATGCGTTAGACCGTGGCTAACGGGCTGGACCGTGGGAACGGATTTGAAGGCGTTGGAAGAGCCTGGTCCTCCAGGCAGAGGTGTTCAAGGCGGCGAAGAGGGAGAGTCCCAGCGCCTGGGGAAATGTCAGTCTGGAGGGAACTACCATGAGTTTGCTGTGTGCGAATCAGCCACTGGCTGGGGCTGAAGTTTAGAAGAGAGATATGGCTGAAGCCTCCCTGAGGTCTAAAGGGCTCTCCCTACACTGCACGGTCCACCACATAGGGCGCTCCCCACCCCCCACCCCCCATCTTGCTCATCAAATGTGGATTCCAGTTCTGCAGGTCTGGGTGAGGCTTGAGCATCTGCATCTCTAACCAGCTCCCCCTGACGCTGCCATGCTGCGAGGCCACGGACCGGCAGGCTTTGAAGTTATTATTACAGATGAGAAAGGCCTCAGCTTCTGCAGGGTTTTAAAAGAGAAATCCGTTTTAGCAACTTTCATTGACTTTGAGGAAGTCAGCAACAGAGGAGACGGGTCTGACCGGGCGGTCCCCCTGCCCATTTGGGTGCCCGGTGTGGGTACTGCCTCTCCTATCAGACTGTGAGCCCCTGGGGAAGTCACTGGGTGGGAGTACCCCTCCCTATCCCGGCAGCTGTGCAGTGAACATCTGTTAGAAGAGACTGCCTCCAGAAGATAGTGTTCCCTATGAGGTCTGACGAGGTCCAACTGGGAGAGGTGGGAAGCTGAAGGGACGCAAAGATGATGATCTCAGAGTCTTCCGTTTTTCCCCTCAAGTCCGAGAGAACAGGAAAACTTGCCTCCGCGGGCGTGCGGGGTGGGGGAAGCCCTCACCAGCATATTGGCACAGAAAGGCTGCCTGAGGCCGTCCTCCCAGGAGGAGGCAGCACGGCAGGACTGAGTTGGAATTTCTGCGCTTTGTGTCTGGCTCTGGGTCCCACCTGGGGCTGCCCGGGGCCGGGAATGTCACAGGGGGTGCTATTCCAGAAATAGCCTGCAGGTGGCGCCAGAGCCATGGCAGCCCTGCAGGTTGAGTCGGTACTTCCGGAGCATTGAATCATCCCTGTTATTAAATGTTTTTCTCCTCCCGTTCTGCTTTTAAAATCCAGGTTCCAAAGGTGCCGGGAAGCCTACTGGAACTACCCCCTCTTCCTGCTTACCCTCCACTTCTGCCTAAGGAGGCTGGAGCGGGCAGGACGGGGATGCTGCCTTCACCTGGGGTTGGGGACCCAGGCTCACTGGAGCCTGGATTTCAGGGAAGACTCGCCCACCGAGGATCCACCCCTAGGCCCTGCCCGCAGCCTGAGGGCCTGGCAAAGGAGCCCCGTCTGGAAGCACAGCCCAAAGGGTGCCCCGACCCCCTCACGGAAGGAGGTGGTTCTCAGGCACCCCAGCCCTCCTTCCCCAGCGCTGGGCACCCAGTCAGCTCTCAATAAATGTTTATGAATGGATCAGCGTCATAGCAGGCCCGGTCTTGGGACAAGGTAGCGTGAACTGTGCCGATGGGGCTGGGGACCCTCCTCTCCTGGCTCATCCCTTGCCCCCACGTTACTCTGACCTCCACATGCCCCGACTGCTGTTTGGATTGCCGTTTACCCTGGGGCCTTGGGGTGAGCTGCTTTGTGCTGAAAAATGGGAGTGGGCACCACAGGTTAGCTATGGGGTTCTGAGGGGTCGCCCCAGCCTGGCACTTATGAGCAGGGCACTTGCTGATGGGTTGGCGTCATGAGGCTGTTTCTGTGACGCTTCGGGTTTGCAGACTCTTCCAGCCACCCCTTGCATATTGACAATATCAGGTGGAATCCCCTACCCTGGAGGTGGGGGCCTGACTTGAGGAAGGGCAATGGGGAGACAGAGGTTCCCCCGCATCACTGTCCTCACCTAGGAGGCTCTTAGTGAACGTTTAGGTCACCATCGATGCCCCAGCAACTGGGGGCCATGGAGTCACACGCAGGCTCTTCAGAGCAAGGGAAGGACTTCCGGGCTGGGGCAGGGGTGGGGTGGGGAGCTGCAAGGAATGGGAGTATATCCAGAGGGGGCTGGGCCAGGCGAGGCCATGGGTAGGGGGCACCACGGAGGTGATTTGGCTGTGCTTAGGCAGGAGTGGGTGTGGGGTGGACATCCATCCCCACCCAGGAAGTATGATCTGGTCCTCCTGGGGAGCTGTGCTTGGGGGGATCCCCATCCCGTCTGCCTCCTGCACCCCTACATCTTGTTCCCCCAGCCCCCCGGGGGCAGCAGATGACAAGTGCCTGTCCACATCCCTCCCCCAATCTGAGGGCTTGGCCTGAGGGCCCGGTCTCCACCCCCAGCCGACAAGGTCTCCCAGGGTTGAGTGGGGGCAGGATTTGGACTTCCACTTGAACTGGGACCTGAGGCCACCCAGGAGGAGGGCTGGGGTGAGCCGGGGATGGGAGACGGCCCTTGAAGACAGCCTGCTGCCCAGGCTTGAAGACGAGAGGGAAGGAGGAGAAAGACACAGAGGAGGCCTCTTTACCAGCCCCAAGAGTTTCAGATTGAGTCAGTGGACACGATCCCCCAGCCACCCCCAGGTGCCTGCAAATGCTAATTGTATAAGCCAGAGCCGCTGGGGTTTGAGACACAGGGAACTGGGCGATTGGGCACGTCTTGGAGCGTTCAAGGAAGTAGCTGCACAGCCAGCAGGCAGAAGGGTTGGGGGACCCTGACCCACCTTGCTCCCTCGCAAATGGGGTATCCCAGGGTATAAAAAGGCTGTGGGAGGGGGCCCTGCCTTGGCTGCAGGAGTTAGGGTGCAGGAGCCACAGGCAGAGAAACAAATTAAAGTATTGGGTGTGGTCCATCTCGTGGTGACCTATTTAATAGAAGCGCGTCTTCTGCAAAATGGGTTTGACAGCAGCACCCTGGACTGCTCATGACAGTGTGGCATCACTGGGGCTGTGGTATGGTTTGGTGGGGTGGTGTGTGCAATGCCTGCCCTCAGCACCCTCCAGGCAGTAGCTGTGTCTGCATCAGTAACATTCCCCCAGGGTTGCCTCCTTCCAGGCCAAGGCCTCCAAGCAGCTTGTCCCACGGAGGACGGGCGAAGCCATCTCAGCACTGAATACAGACTCGCAAACTCCACTTGGACAATCAGTCAAGATACTCTGTGTGCTTGAATTCGTGCACACAGCCACCTGCTCCTGACACACTCAGTACTGCATGGGGGACCCCTGAATCCAACAGTAGCCGAACTTGTCTTCCCGGGGAAGACGAAAAGTAGAAGTCAAAGGAGAAAGAGATGGTTAGGGAGGTTTGTGGGCAAGATATCAAGGAACTGAAAATGCCTCAAACCCCAAACAACAGGTCAGGAGGTCTGAGGTCTGGCTAGGGAATCATTTATTAATGGGCTTCCCAAAAGAAAGAAAATGGAAATCCGGAGAAAAACAAGGGTACAACCAACAAAGCTAGCCCTTTTCTCTTCCAGGAAAGAAACAAATTCCGAACCTTCCATAACCTCGGCTAAGGAGCTGAAATTTGCAAACCCAGATAAACATCTGGGCGGCTCTGCGGGGGGGCCCCCCCACCCACCCACAGCTTCCTGGGGCCCCAGCCCCCCTCTCTGCCTCCAGCTTCCAGGCCTCTGCCACCGGGAGGAGCAGGTTCCCTCCCCCACGCGACCCCCCGAGGGAGGCTGCTGAGGAAGGCAGGGCCTTTTCTGTTTCCCATAGGAAGTTGACTTCCAGGTCAGCTGAGGGGAGGTTTCTGGGGCCCACCAGGACTTGCTGGAGCATCTCGGATGGTAACAATATAACAGGGGGCACACAGGGGCCAGCAGGCTTTCCGGAGTCTGCTGAGGGATTGTTTCCAGCTGTCTGGCAGGAACATCAGGCACTTCTGGGGGCCCGTGAGCTCGTACGAGCACACACACCTACGAGTCCCTCCAGGACTGCTCCCCTCGAGGGAGATTCCCAGCCCCCTTTGGTGTGTAGGCTGCAGGGGCCTTCCCCGCCGGCTTTGCTTTCTGGTAGTAGTTGAGGCGCTTGAAGGCCTCCAGGTCCCGGTGGGCGCTCATGATCAGCCGGCTGTGTGGGAAAGGGTCTGAGCTGTGCTCCACCTCGCGGCAGAGTGGGACCATGCCTCACACTCGGGCACACACCAGCCTGCTCACACAGGCTCACACCCTCATGTGACCTCACAGGTCACACACACAGGCATGCACACGTGCATAATCAGAATCTGCCTGCAGCAGGGCAGGTTGTGACCCTTGTAGCCTCTCTTCAGAGCCTAACAACTCTGCGAAGGACGGGTTTATGACACAGCCGGCTGGGGCCCAGGAGCGGTGGAGCGTCCCAGAGGCCCCTCGCTGGGGATCCCGGGCCCACACTGACACCCCAGGATCGCTGCCGTACTGGGCCCTCCACATCCTCCCGCGGCCCCATCCCCTCCACCCGTTCCTGGGGACTTGTGGATCCGTGGATCCGAGCCCAGCCCTTACTTCAGGTTGGAGAGCTCGATGACGAGGCCTCGCACGGTGTCTGTTGCATCCTCCATCCTGGCGGCTTCGCAGGTCTTGATCCCCATTCGGGTCCTGGTGGGAAGGGAGAGAGGGCAAGAGGCCTGACCTCACTGGACAGCTCCACCAGACTCTGCCCTGGAGGGCTTCGCTGGGCCTCGAGCTGTCTTCTCCAGAGATGAATGCCTTTGACAGTCATGAGGCCACCCTGGGCACAGCCCTGATGGCCGACCCAGCCGGCTCTACTGCTGAAATCACACCGGATCCAGCCACTTCCCCCACCGACGTGGCCCTTGTCCGACAGCTGCCACAGCCTCCCCGACCCCCAGCTCCTGCCCCTACAGCCTGTCCCCCCTGTGGCCTGGGGCGCAGGGGAGGGCGTGGCAATGGAAAGCAGGCCTAAAGCCCCTCCCCAAAGCCCTGCATCTTCTGTGCACCTCCAGACCCCAGCCCCTCCCTCCCGTCTCCGCTCCTCCCTGCTCCAGCCACACTGAATGCCTGGCCATTCCCTGAGCATTTCTTAGGGCTCTGGAGTGTTCTTTCCTAAATGTCTCCTCCTTGCGGGGGGTGGGGGTGGGGGGGGGTGGAGAAGGTGGGAGGAGGGAGCCCTCTCCATCACCACAGGTTAAAATTTTAACCCCTGCCCTGCTGTCTTTTTCTCCCCAACACTCTGCCATCTGACCACCTAATTTGTCTGTCTCTCGCTCACCCCTGCTCTGACCCCCAATAGGTAGAAGCTTCATGTTTTGTCCCACGCAGCCTCCCCAGTGCCCAGAGCAGTTCCTGGAAGAGCCGGCACTGGCGGGCGTCAGTGTCTATGGAAGGGGTGGATGTGCCTCTGTACCACCGTATCTAACGGGTGCAGCCTGTGGTGGGCAGGGGGTTGCCCAGCTTGGCAGCATCTCCTGGGTTGTCACTATGGGAACCCCGGTTCTGCTCCACCTGCCTTGGTCACCTTGAGACGACTGGCCAGTCCGGGCCTCAGTCTCTTGCCTTTTCTCCCTCAGCCATGGGCCACAGAACCAGACCCTGGGACCCACCTGGGGGCTTCCAGCCATCCATGGAGGCCGCTGGAGATTCACCCAGGAATCTCCCTCCTCTTTGCTCAAACAATAGTGGGGCCACTTTGACTAAACTGCCTCTGGTCCCTGTGCAGGGTGTGCGTGCGTGTGTGTGTGTGTGTGTGTGTGTGTGTGTGTGTGTGTGTGGAGGGGGGCGCAGGGGGTGGGGCAACAAGTGGTGCAACAGGTACTATTTACAGATGTGTGTAAGGGCAGAAGGTGGGAGCACGGCCTCCCTCTCCCCTGAGGGGGAGGAGAAAGAGGAAAGAGACAGACTCCCTAACCCTCCTCCACACTTGCCAGACAGAAACAGAAGCTTGGCCATAAATAATCAATAAGCCACCACTCTGCAGAGAGGCCAGTTCAGGTTCAAGGTAACGGGAGAGGACTGTCGCTCAATGCTAGCCACCAGCAAGGCTGGGAGACAGGAAAGGTGATGGACTGTGAGAGGCTCTGGGGTGGGGGGAGAGGACTCCCCCCAACACACACACACACACACACACACACACACACACACACTCCATAAGCTGGAGGAAAAGCACACCTGGTGCCTGCAGGAGGGAAAGAAGGTGGGCTGCCTTGGGGAATAAAATCAAGCAGGAAATAAGATGGGGCAGGTCGGAGACTCTGGAGGGCCCGAGGGTGCCAGAGAGGGGATGGCCCCTGTGGGCCAATGGTTCTTGGCCCTGTCTGGGTCCACTCCCCCTCCATGGAGATTCAGGGAAAGCTCTGGACCTTCTCTCCAGAAAAACGCACAATATGCATTAAAACAACCACAGAGCTGGGGGCATCATCCCAGGGGTTCTTGGGAGAGATGCTGGCTTGGGTGCAGATTGCTGACGAGTTCTCCACTCGCGGGGAGCAGGGGACATGGGTGGTTTGAAAGTCGGGGCTTAGCAACCTTACTGGACCGAGGAAAGTGAGGCCCCTCGAGGCAGAGCCAGGGCGACCTCCGACACTCCCATCCACAAAATGGGAGCTCAAAGGGCTGGGGGGAGTGAGAGCATGGGGGCTCTAGTGCCAGGAAAGCAGCCACTCTCTTCCCTCCCAGGGACAAAAGGAGGACTCCTGTCAAGGAAAGCGTTCTGGGGTGGCCTCCCACCCTGCCTACCTTGGCTGGGCCTCAGCAAGGGAGCCTCCATCGGCACGTGGGCTGGTGCCAGGCCAGCAAGGGTCCAGCCCGCTCCCTGCAGGAGACAACTGGAAAGACAGAGCATGCACACATGTGAACGGCCCAGCTGGGTGAGCCCTGCATAGGGAAGGAAAAGTCAGGCAGGGGAGGTCTGGCTTCTCCTCTGCCACGCCAGGAACACCGAGGCTGGACTCCTGCAGAGGAAAAGTGGTGTGGGGGACAGATGCCACGATGGCCAGATCTACGGGCCACCAGCCCGGGCTGCTCTCACCCTCCCTCTTTGGAAAGAAAGCAGAAGGGCAATACTGGGCCTGACCCTGGGGTCCCGTCCCGGACCTGCGCCTTTCGACAGGCTGATTTGTACTGGTGGGCGGCTCCATCCACACGTTCTCTGTCCCTGACAACTGAGGAGTGGTGCTGTCTCCAGCTTGTCCTGCAGTATCTAGAAGGGTACAGAGAAGACCCTGAGTGGTGGCGACTGTGGCAAGGTGGGCATCTGGCATGGAGGGAAAGAGGTCGGCTAGATAGGCCACAGGTTTCATGTCAGGAAGAGATTTTGCAAATGTATTTTGAAGGGAAAATTCATAATTAATAGGGGAGAGAGCCAGATAACCCTGAGAAGCTTAAATTTCTAAATGTCAACGGTGGTTTAATTTTCATGGAAAATGTCAGGCTCAGTTGTGGAGGTGACATACGTCCTTCTGAAAAGAGGCAAAGAGGCTCAAGTGGAGCGGCCGGCCCAGGGCTGTTGGGCCTTTTCTGAGGACACTAAAGTCCTGGGGTGGCGGATGGGGTGAAGGGCTTGCACTCGACCTGCAAAGGGTCCCTGAATCCAAATGAACAGACGTGAGGAACTGGCTGCAGCCCGGCGGCTCTCGCGTGGGGATGACTCCGCCTCCAAGACACTTAAGTGTCCGAAACCACTTTTGGTTGTCATGCCCGGGGGAGAGGGTGCTCCTGGCACCTGGGGGTGGAGGCGAGGGACACTGCTCAAGCCCCTGCTGTGCACAGAATGGTGATCCAGCCCCCAACACCAGTAGTGCCGAGGTTGGGAAGCCTGCTCTAGGCGATAGTTTCTCCCGTGCACCTGGCTGACTTTCACGGAGGCAACTCTGACTTAAAATACAATTTGAGGGCTTCCCTGGTGGCGCAGTGGTTAAGAATCCGCCTGCCAATGCAGGGACACAGGTTCGAGCCCTGGTCTGGAAGATCCCACATGCCGTGGAGCAACTAAGCCCGCGCGCCATAACTACTGAGCCCACGTGCCACAACTACTGAAGCCTGCGTGCCTAGAGCCTGTGCTCCGCAACAAGAGAAGCCACTGCAATGAGAAGCCTGTGCGCCGCAACAAAGAGTAGCCCACCCTCGCCGCAACTAGAGAAAGCCCGCGCACTGCAACGAAGACCCAAAGCAGCCAAAAATAAATTTAAAAAAAAATACAATTTGATGCCACAGATTCACCCAACTCACGGCACCATTCTTGGTCATGAGGGATAGTCTCTTTCCCAACAGGTACCACGGCTCCCACCAGGGTTGTGTAAATGTCATGACAAAGGCGGTGCTTGTATTGAATGTGTGGGGACCACCCCTGTGGGCTGTGAGAGGGGCCTGGGAGTCAGTGTTTTAAATGACACTGCTTGTGGGCAGAGGAGGGTTCCACCGGCCCTGGGGTGAGCACCACGTCCCCAGGGAGCCGCAATGAGAAGAAAGCACCAAGTGTTCCTGTGAGGGCAGCTGGGTTTGAAGCCAGTCTGTCACTGCTGTGAGACCCCAGGGCCCCTCCTCTGAAGCGGTGCTCACAGCTGTGCCACAGTGAGGTCGAGGGCTGCTCTCTCGGTCCACCTGCGCGCTGTTCCCATGTGTCCCTGCCCACAGGGCCTGCCCGCACCTTCCCATGGGAACCTGTGCCTGGGTTGCCCCGACTTGTTCAGGAACGCCCAGTGTCAAAACAAAACGTGCCTGGGCGCCCACAGCCTTGTCAGGGCAGTGCCTCCTCTCCCAGCAGGGCTGTCCACCCCAGCTGCTGCTAGGTCCCCCGCACTGGTGCTGCCAGCTCCTCGGTGATTTCAGAGAGCACTCACTGGTGGCAGGTCTGGGAGGGCTTGCTCCTTTGCCCTCTGGGCGCCACCCAAGGTCCCAACTGCTTCCCCAGCCTTATCCCTCAGCCACAGCCCAAGAAGCCAGAGACTGGGGATGACTTAGCTCTTCTTTCCAAGAGAGGGGTTTGCATTTTTCAAGGGATGCAGCTTTAGTTATAAAGTTTCAGCTCTGCCCAGCACCTGAGCGCCCACCTCTCCCGGCAATCATGTTTAAACACTACGACCAAACCGCGGTGTGACTCGATTTCTGTGCTCTTGCTCATCTGGTGATCACAGCAACGTGCAACGGGTGGTACAAGGAATTGGGGCCGTGGCAGGGAGGGCCGGGTCTGCAAAGTCACCGGGTAGGCCTGTGTCACAAATGACCCCTGGCCATCCCTTGGAAAGGCAGCGCCTGAGACCCACATTAGCTCAACCCAGTCACATCCCCCTCTGCAGTGGGAACAGCTGGCTTTCTTCGGCTGGGCACCAGATGAGGTCCTTTGCTTGTTTGGGGGCTGTGTCGTATGATAAGACTCTTTTAAGTGCCAAAATGACAGGGTACAAAATGCTCACTCCGGGAGAGGCAGGTGGGAACGGTGCTACTGAAAACCTCACGGGGGCAGGGACCATGCCTGATCTGTTCACTCCTGGCATAGAGCGGACTCTCACATCTTAAAAACATTTTCAAACAACCAATAAAATGAAGTTTTAAAACAGGGACAGCCAAAGAAACGGAGGCCATGTTTGTGAAGCGACATGGGCTCTGCGTTCGCTCCAGGACGGAACAGTTGAGGCACAGCTGCAGAATCAGGCCAACCTGGGCACAGACCCAGGCTCCTCCCCTCCTGGCTGCCTCATCTGGGGCAGGTGCCCAACCTTCTTCAGCCTCTCAGCCACACCCAGTGTGTGGAAAGAGAACCACCTACCTATCAGGGTGAGGCTGCAAAGCACTTAGCTCAGGCTCAAGTGCGCCAGCAGCCAGAGATGTGGCGCTTCCTGAGGGGGCGGGGCCAAAGCAGGGACTGCCACCTGCCCTGACAGGTGACCACCAACGGCCAGCACAGGCTCAGCAGGCAGATCCCTGAAGGACGCAAAGCCCCTAAAATTCCAGCAGACAAATGAAATTCCATGTATGTGTCTGAAAAAGAATTGTATCTGGGCCCCCAAATGACCCTAAAGATGGGCAAAGGTTCTTTCCAGTGGGGGAATGAAGTTCCCGCCCGCAGCCCAGGTTTGAGGTCACTGGCTTCTTTAGGTCACCCCATCTGGTCCGTCACCCTCCATACATCCCTCGGGAACCTCCGGCCAGAGCAGGGAGGGCACTGAAGGGTGGAGGGGGCAGGTGCACCAGGGGCTCTCCCTGGGCTGACACATCCCGGGGCTCTTCAGCTCTCACACAGATGGGCCCCTCATAGAAAGGCAGGTCTATCCTCTCCAGAATGTCAGACTCCACACCCGCTGAAGCTGTGACTCAGACCCCTGGACCCATCTGCTGTACAAACAGATGGCCACGTGCCCACCTCTCCCCCACTACCGGGTGGTTTGGGAGGGCTTGTGGCCATTTGGCACCTGTACTAGGACATCTCGCTGTAACTCAAGGAAGCTCTTACCTGTTCAGGTGGGGCTTCAAAACCAGGGGCTTCCAGGGCATCCTGTGTCTGGCTGTCCGGCAGGAAGTAGAGTTCCATGGCTGAGGACCCCTCCCAGACAGCCTGCTCTGAAGAGTCAGCAGGGTGCTCAGGCTGGCCTGCTGGGCTTGTGTGGGCATCTGGGCTGCCCTGACGTGCCCCAGCATCCTGGGGAGGGCCGTCCACTGCTTCTCTGTACACTGGTGGAGCACAGGCTCCGAGGGACAAACTGCGCCCCTTGAGGTCTTGTTTGTGGCTATGGCTCCCTAACTCAGCTGCCTTTTTACCCACAGGTTGCGATAGCAAAGGCAGCAAGCACATACCTCCCAGCCCTTCTTCATCTGGGCCTGGTACCTGTGTCTGACCCACACCTGGACCCATTTTCAAAGCTAAAGGGCTGGAATCCCCAGCACCTATTGTGGGTTCTTGGATCTCGTGAGCCGGAGCCAGGGAGGCTGCAAGGCCCCCCGGGACATCATCAGGGGGCTTGTCTTCCCGCCTTGCCTTCTCTCTGCCTCCTGTGGTCTCCCCATTGAGAGGCATGCACCCGATCAGGGCCCTGCTGTGGCCTCCATCAGGAGCCTTCCCACTGGGAGAGGCAGTCACCCTGGCGTTGACTGTCCCATCTGGCCCAGCCACCCCCAGAGCCCTCTGTTCTGGCTCCGTGGCGTCTGTGCTCACACCTGCGATGACAACAGCCCCAAGGCGGGAGCACCTTGGGCTGCTATAGCTCCCCTCTGCTCCCCCGCCAGTCCAGCTGGGCATCTGCAGAGGCCCAGGAGGGCCCTGGGCTGCATATCTGGGCTCTGGGCCCAGGATGCCATCTTCTTCCTCCTGGCACTCCTCAGGCAGCTCAGTTCCTGCTTCCCCTCGGACACCTCCCTCCTGAGGGGCTCCTTGGTCTGGCTCCTCTTCAGCATCACTGCCTGGCAGGTGCCCTTTCTGGCCATGATCACCTGGAACCCAACCCTCCTCCGTGCTTCCACCATCTGGCACGTTGGTCCCATGCTTTGACAGGTGGTCCTGGCTGGCCCTCTCTGAGGCCGAGGGCACTGTCCCCCACTCCAGAGAGGCAATGCTGGAGGCCAAGGGCTGAGGATCCCCATCGCCAGGCACAGGTGTCACAGGGTTTTGGCCGCTGGGCTCGGGGCAGGCGCCGTCTGCCTGGGTCTGGTCTCCTGGGTCCCTAGTCTCCTGCAGGGCAAGCCCTGGGGACTCCTCTCGAGGCTGGCTTCTGGCCTGCTGGGCACTGGGTTCTGGCAGCGTTTCCTGTGGAGAGAAAAAGACTCAGCCTTGGGCCTTCAATAATCAACAGCTCTGAGGATTTTTCTACTCATTACTGCCCCTGTACAAAGTCTCAGAAGCTGCACGGATGACGGTGCACCCAAATAGGGATCAGTCCCCATGCTGGGCAGAGCTTTGTGCCAGGGGCTAGAGGGGGAACCGGAAGCACAGGAACCCCTCTTTTTTTTGGCCACACCACACGTCACGTGGAACTTCCCCAACCAGGGATTGAACCCCCACCCCCTGCAGTGGAAGTGCGAAGTCTTAACCACTGGACCACCAGGGAAGCCCCAGGAACCCCCTTTCTACCAGCTCCTTCTCCCCACCAGCACCAGGCACGTGGAGGCTCTCGGGAAGATCAAGGATATAAAAATCGAGGAGGTCCTGTGGATCGCACCAGTGTCAATGTCAGTTGCCTGGTGCTGCCAATGGACTACAGTTACATAACATGCTACCGCCGGGGGATGCTCGGGGAGGGCACACGGGGGCCTCTGTGTACTGTTTTGTTTTTAATTTTGGTAAAATACACATAACCTAAAATTCACCATTTTAATCATTTATTTTTTGAAGGAAATGATCTTTTTAAAAAAAGTGTTTATTTGTCTGCATTGGGTCTTAGTTGCGGCACGCGGGATCTTTCAGTGTGGCACAGGCTCTGTAGTTGCAGCGTGCGGGCTTAGTTGCCCCATGGCATGTGGGATCTTAGCTCCCTGACCAGGGATTGAACCCACGTCCCCTGCATTGGAAGGCGGATTCTTAATCACTGGACCACCAGGGAAGTTCCCACCACTTTAATCATTTTAAAGTGTATTTAGTTCAGTGGCATTAAGTACATTCACAAGGTCGGGCAACCATCACCACCATCCATCTCCAGAACTCTTTCATCTTCCCAAACTGAAACTCTGTCCCCATGAAACACTAACTCCCCACTTCCCCAGCTCCTGGCAACCCCCATTCTACCTCCTACAGAATCGGTAGAATTTGCCTCCTCTAGGGACCTTGTATAAGTGGGATCATACAGTATTTGTTGCTTTGTGTCTGGCTTATTACACTTAGCGTAATGTCCTTCAGGTTCATCCATGTTGTAGCATGTGTCAGAATCCCTTCCTTGGGACTTCCTTGGTGGTCCAGTTATTAAGACTCCATGCTCCCAATGCAGGGGGCACGGGTTTGATCTCTGGTTGGGGAACTAAGATCCCACATGCTGCATGGTGCGGCCAAAAAAAAAAAAAAAGAATTTCTTTTTAAAGCTGAATAACATTCCGTTGTGTGAATATACAGTATTTTATTTGTTCATTCATCTGTTGATGGCTACTTTGGGTGCTCCCACGTTTTGGCTACTGTGAATAATGCTGCAGTGAACATGGATGCACAAATATCCGTTCCGTCATACGGATATACCACATTTTGTTTATCCATTCATGCATCGATGGACACTTGGAGCCATATTGTTTCCTTTTTTTTTTGTATTTTATTTTTTTTTATACAGCAGGTTATTAGTTATCCATTTTATACATATTAGTATATACATGTCAATCCCAATCTCCCAATTCATCACACCACCACCTCCCGCTGCTTTTCCCCCTTGGTGTCCATACGTTTGTTCTCTACGTCTGTGTCTCAGTTTCTGCCCTGCAAACCGGTTCATCTGTACCATTTTTCTAGGTTCCACATATATGTGTTAATATATGGTATTTGTTTTTCTCTTTCTGACTTACTTCACTCTGTATGACAGTCTCTAGGTTCATCCACATCTCTACAAATGACCCAATTTCGTTCCTTTTTATGGCTGAGCATACTGTTTCTGCAACCTCCTCTGAGTCCACATAATGCCCTGGAGATCCATCTAGGTGGTTAAGTGTATCACACCTGTTTGTTCCTTTTTTATTGCTGGGTTGTGTTCCATGGTGTGGATGGACCATGATTTGTTCAACCATTCACCAGCTCAAGGACATCTGGGGTGTTCCCGGTTGGGGGCAATTACAAACAAAGCTGCTGGGAATGCCCACCACTCACTTTTTTTTTTTTTTTTTTTTGCAGTACGCGGGCCTCTCACTGTTGTGGCCTCTCCCATTGCGGAGCACAGGCTCCGGACACACAGGCTCAGCGGCCATGGCTCACGGGCCCAGCCGCTCCACGGCATGTGGGATCTTCCCGGACCGGGACACGAACCCGTGTCCCCTGCATCGGCAGGCGGACTCTCAACCACTGCGCCACCAGGGAAGCCCCCACTCACTTTTTTAGGTGTGTGTGTTCCAGAGACATCATGACCCCTGGAGCTCGTGGTGGCAAGGACAAGAGAGCCTGCTGTAAGACCCACCCACCCCGACTCACACAAAAGCTTCTGAGGAGCATAGGGGTTCAGGGATGGAATGTGGGCTGCCTTTCTGAGTTTCACTACTTTCATGCAACTTGGGGAAGAGAGCTCTGGCCTCGACAGCTTCAGTGCAGGCACGGCTGTCCTGAGTACCTCTCACAGGCCTGCGAGTTGCTGGCATGGCACCTGCCATCCACAGACATCTGTAGTGCTAAAAACGGGGTGTGTGTGTGGAGAGATGCAGGGCTAGCCATTGCCAAAGGAAATCAAGGCTGAACTTGGCTGCCAAGGTTGGGCCAAGAGGAAGGTCGATGGTAGGACCTTACCAAGCTGAAGGCCCCACTCCTGGGGTCCTCCTCCCTCCTCTCTGCTCGTCCTGTCACTGTCTTCCTGGGTTTTGTAAACTGGGGGACAAACCTCCCGACTGAGTTCTGTGAACCAGATACAACAAGAACAAAACAGCAGTAAAGATGAGGGAGGAATGACGTCTCGGAAATCAAGCAAGCAGACACCAGAACAAGTTTCTCTCTTGCAATCTCAAACTCTCAAGGCCCTTGCCTTCCATCCCCAGCACACCCTCCCACCAGCAGTTACTGATGAGGAACAGAGACAAGATCTCCAGCTGAAGGGAGGCAGCATCTTTTGTACATACGTCAGGCTGCAAAACAGGCTCACCTGGGAAGGAGGAAGGCGAACTGGCTCTTTTTCTGGCTGCCCGAGGAGCCTGGAGGGAGCTCCTGCTTCCTCATAAGGAGAGCTGGGAGGAGAAAGACAAAACAGAGGAGGTTCTCAAGTCCTCCTACGCTGTTAACTTGCATAGTAAGACAAACAGCGGCGAATGAAATCCAAATGCAAAGTAGCGCCCAGGGTCTCCTAAGAGGGAGGCCCTGGAGCACCTGCTGAGAGAGGGTGGGATGGAGAAGGGGACATGTGACTGCCAAGAAGGGTGTGGAGTCCCACATCCAGAATCCAAGTTGCCTGCTCTGGCAGCACTTAAACTCTTATAATCCCAGGAACTGGCTCCTGAAGTAAGAACAGGAATTCTCATTTGGACTGACTGACACTCCAGCCCCCAGCTCTGCAAACAGTAAAGAAGTTGTAGATACAAAAAAACACAGTGTCTAAAAAAACGGGTGCGTTCTTATCTGCCAAAATGCGGAAGCAACTGAGATGGCCTTCAGTGGGTGAGTGGATAAATAAACTGTGGTAATCCAGACAATGGGACAGTATTCAGCGCTAAAAAGAAATGAGCTCTCCTCTAATCAATACTCTGTAGTGGCCTATGTGAGAAAAAAATCTAAAAAAGAGTGGATATATGTATATGTATAACTGACTCACTTTGCTGTACACCTGAAACTAACACAACACCGTAAATCAACTATACTCCAATAAAAATTTTAAAAAATAAAATCATGCCATCTGCTTTATAAAAAAAAAAGATTGAGCTCTCAAGCCATGAAGACACATGGAGATACCTTAAATGCATATTCCCAAGTGAAAGAAGCCAATCTGAAAAGGCTACATACTGTGTGACTCCAACTATATGATATTCTGGAAAGAGCAAACTATGGAGACAGTGAAAAGATCAGTGGTTACCTGGGGTTGGGGGGAGAGATGAATAGGTTAGGATTTTTATGGCCATAAGAAGACTCTGTATGATACTGTAATGAGGGATATATGTTATTATACTGTTGTGCCAACCCACAGAATGTACAACACACAGAATGAACTCTAAAGTAAACCGTGGACTGTGTCAATGTAGGTTCATCCTTGGTTAAAAAAATGTACCGTTCTGGTGAGTCATGGTGATAATGGGGGAGGCTGTGCATGTGTGGGGACAGGAGGTGTATCGGAAACCACTGTACCTTCCTCTCAATTTTACTGTAAACCTAAAACTGCTCTAAAGAAGTAAACCCTTTTTAAAAAAACTGGTGAGACTTATGATTATGTCTAAATAAATGTGGATATGTACGTTGTAAAAAAAAAGATCAAAATCTGGAACTGAAACTTCATGGTTTCAACTTTGGAAGTGGAGCAGGAAAACGCATGAAGCTACACTAATGGGCTTGAATCGTGCCAAGGGAGGTTATGGAGACAGAGTAACTCTAGATACTGATAGCAACCGCCTGTTTCAAAATTTTTAATTGGGATGGGTTGTTTGGGCGGCTTCTGGGGTACTGGCAAAGTTTCATTTCTCAACATAAATGTGTTAAACTGACTGCTTTATGTTGCTTTCTTCTGTTATATTTCTGCACGTGTGGTATTTCTTAATAAAACATTTAAAAAACAGAAACAAAAGAGTGGGAACCCACTTCTGTGGGTTCTGATTATTCTTATGGTCTCAGGCAGCAGGGTGGGCAGCAGCCATGACCCCATCAGCCCTGATATGGCCTCTCGAGGGGTGAGGGGCACAGTGTGACATCACTGTGTCTGTCTGGGGGAACAGCTTAGGTGTGATACATGGCCCCTCTCTTCCTATCACACACACAGCCTTTAGCCGTAGGATTGCAAAGACCTGAGATCAGACAGACACACACCCCAGAAAATGGTTCTGTCAGCCAGACTGCATGCCTCAATTTTCCACTCAGAAAACGTGCTAGTCCAATCCATGATGCTTTCTCTGAAGACTTCAGGTAGCAGGAACCTTCCTTCTCCTAACTCCTGCTAACCCTTTCTACTCTGCTATAGTTACATGTGGTTTAACCCTGTGAAGACTGAATGGTTCTCCAGATCTTTCTTCCTTTCCCCTACCGTGCTTAATTACATATTTTCTGAAAAAATAAGGGAACCGGGAAACCACTGTGGTAAAGAGCAAAGGAACCAGACGCAGCCAGAACCCCAGCCTGCCTTGTACCAGCTCAGTGGCCTTGGGAAAGTCATTTTGATCTCTCGAAGCCTCAGAGTCCTCATATGCCAAATGGGGATATAAACCCATGTTACAGTGCTGTGAGGATTAAATGAGCTGATGTGTGTAAAGTATTTATTATTAGAATGCTGCCTGGAACATAAAGATCGTTATTCTCTCTTATGGGTTATTGTTTCACAGACCCACCACTCCTTCAGTCCCCTCTTGATTAAGAGGAAATGTGGATAAATATGGATTTGACCAACAGGCAGGACAAGTTGCATTCCATAACTAAGTGACCTTGAAAAATTCAAGGTCTTCCTTGCCCGTGGTTAAAATATCGACCTTTCTCGCTGAAGAGGAGAGTCCCCAGAGCAAAACTTTGAGAAGCTCAATCCAAGGGCCCCGAGCCCCTGTGGGGGATGCATGGCACTGGGTGGGTCGTGTTGACTGGCCCCCTCCCCTTTGCATCCTGTGCCCACTGTCAGCGGAGAGGCTTGCTGGAATGTTCTGAGCCACCTACCTGGAAGCTGCCTGTCCTGGTGCCTCCCTGCTCTGCTCTGCAGAGGGAGCGGGTCCTGATCTGCTTTCTGTCTCTTCAGGGTGATGCCAATGGCCCAACTTGGAACTCTGGGGGTCCCCGTCAGAGTCTCCTAACCTTGGGTTCTTTGGAAGTTTTGGAGGACGGATTCCTTCCCCTCCTGGTTTAGAGACAAAAGAAGATGAAGGGGAGGGGGATGGCGGGAGCATGCACTGCCGTGGCCGACCACCAAACACATCTGGGCCACTGATGCAACATGAGCAGGCTTGTGCAAAGGGCAGGAAATCCCTGCTCTGACACTTGCCTGGAGAGTGAGAGATGAGATGGAATTTCATCCAGGTGGGACCCAGGAGCTTACATGGCCATGGGATCCAAAGGCTTTTAATCTATGGACTGGTCACGACTGACGTTCAATCCTGAGGTGACTGGGCCTGGCTCGGAACCACACGAGACAACCTGGCCCAGCTGACTGTCTCTCTGCGGAAGTGCTGAGAGGTGTGTGCTGGCTCCTTCGGGTCTCAGCTCAAATGTCCCTGCAGTGGCATCCTTGCCTTTTCTACAGAGCAACTCCTCTCGGGCCCGTGCTCTGTTTTACTCACTTCACAACTTCTGCAAGTATCTGATGCACTGGGTCATTTTCTGTCTCCTCCACTACAACCTGTTCCATGCAAGGAGGGGCCTCATCTATCTCACTCTCTGCTGGGTCTCAAGTACCTAGAAGAGCATCTAATAAACTGTTGGTGCTCAATAAATACTTGGCAGATGACTGAATAAACGCACAAGAAAACCCAGATCACCTCCCAGGAAATGCAGACAACACTAAATTATGTACCACTCTGGTTTTCCATGATGCTTGCAGAATATCCATCCTGGGAAAACTGGGACCCAGAGTCATCGAGTGCTAAGGAGGTGACTTCTCTGCTGCCTCTTGGTCCCTGTTGTATCCCTACGATACCTTTCCCAGCATTGAAAGCAATTTAGAGCCTAAAGGTGCATATTAACATCTATTTGTTGAATGAAGGAAATTCCCTTATACAGAAACTGCCAATAGTGGCTGGCTTGTAAAACCTAGCCAAAATCTGGCCCCAACTGACCCATTTATTCAATGAACAAATAATAAGGGTTGACTCTACTGAGTTCCATGCCAGACACTGTCCTGAGAACTCAGGTGCGCTATGACAAAACTTCAGGCAGGGCCCTGATGTTAGGCCCATCTTATGGACGAGAAAGCTGAGGTACAGGGAAGCTGAGGAATCTGGAACAGAATCCAGGCAGTCCAGTTCCAGAGCCTCCACACCTAAGTATACTTGAGCACTTATTGAGCACCTACTATGTACTGCATCTCTGACTAGGCAGTGAGAACAAAAAGACAAACCAGACCCGGGTCTGATTTTCTTGGAGGTCAGTCACGTAGACCCTTTCCAAACTCAGCTCCTTACATACCTTGAAGTAAAACCATTGAATAAGCCCCCTCTCTCCAACATTGAATGCTAGGGTCCTCCTCAGCATCCATTCAGCTTTTGGGGCTTCACTAGACCACAGTGGCTTTCCTGTAATTTCTCCCAAGTCTGTCAGTTACGGTTCGTGTGTGCCCATTTAGAACTTCACCCCACTGTTACTTGATTAGCTCTCTCAGTGAGAAACATCTTTCTTTTTCCCCTGACTAGACCTTGAAGCTGTCAAGGGCAGGAACTGAGTCTCATCTTGATCTCATCTTCACCCTGCCTCCCACCCCCCACCTCAGGTGCCTACGCCAGCACTGCACCCAGAGCAAAGCTGCAATGAATGTTTCTTACACAAACACATTCCCACCTTGTGGTCTGCCATAAAATGCAAAAATATAGCAGTTTCATTTACTTAGTTTCTTTAAGATGTCCAAACACTAGCTTGCTTTGCTCATCCAATGGACATTTATTTGTACCAAATAAAAAGCAAAAATATCAGAAGTGAAGAGGCTCCCGTTTCCTTCCTGTGATCTGTTCCCACAGGATTAATTTAAGAACTAAGGCAGAACCTTGTGTTCAACACCAGAGGCCAAAGACACCACAAGGGAAAGGGCTCCTTTCACCACCTGCCAGAATCTTCTTCCTTTCTCTCCACGCCATCCAGGACACACAGAAAGAGCTGTCCTGGGCCAGCCCAGGGTCCACTGAGCAGGGGAGTCCACTGCAAAGAGAGGCCCCATATGACCTGCTGTGGGTGGGCCTGGCTGGCCCCAGCTTCCCGCTCGAAGGTCAGAGAAATTCCTGTGCCTCCAAACAGCTTGTTACTCATCTCTGCACAAAACACCTTCAATCTGTTGATAGTATCTTTCCTGTCCCACATCTTGGGAAAAAATGAGTGCTACTCTCGAAGTTCATTAACCACTAAGTGAAGGGGTCATTTCTAAACTTTGAAGAAATTTAAACTGCCTTAGCCCATGACTGGAAAATGAAGCTATACTATGTAACACTGGGCGTTTTCCTTTTCGAATGAGGAAATTCTCTACGTATATTGAGAAGTAAAGACAGTCTCGAAATACCATGAAGTTGAAAAACAGAGGTTGCAGATCAGTATGTGTGATGATTCTATTTTCCAATAAAAACACTGTATTTGTGTACACAAAGAAAAAGTTTGGAAGAAGTAGTGTACTGAGGTTCATTTCCTGTTTTTTATGCTACACTATATGGTTGATCATCACCCTATGGTTGAGGGGGATGTTAACATTAGGGGAAGCTGGGGGAGGGTAGACAGAACTCTGAACTTTTTTTTTTTCTTTAGCTTTTTAATGACAAATAATATAGAACAGAAAAGTTAGCATAGGTGTACAACTCACTGCAAATTCATAAAATTAACAGTGTATTTCACATCTAGATCAAGAAATAAAACATTGCCAGGAACACGGACGTTCCTCTCATGTTTCTTTTCCAGGCACAACTCCCTCAAAGGTAGCCACTGTCCCTGATTTCTTTTTTTTTTTTTTTTTTAATTCAAACAGAAATGAACTATTTTTTACAACTTTTCTGTAAGCTTAAAGTTGTTTCAGAATGAAAAATTTCTTCTTAATCTGAAAGGGCAATGATAACAGCAGCATGTATTTGTGTCCTACCATGGATCTACTCTCTGTGCTCTACAAACACTAATCCACATGTGAGCTCTAGGGCACAGTTCTCTACTTTGGCACTATTGACATTTGGGGCCAGGTCATTCTGTGTTGTGGGGACTGTCCACCACATTCTATGATTCTGAGCAGCATCCCTGGCCTAGATCCACTAAATGCCAGGACCAACACTGCCCCCCTCGCCCCCGCCCCCGCCCACACACCAGTTGTGAAAACTAAAAATGTGTCTAGACATTGGCAAATGTCCTCTGGAGGTCAAACTGCTCCCCCCAACGGGTTGAGAATCACTGTTCGAAAGTAAAGCGTAGGTGCTCTTATCCCCTACAAATAGGAGGAAAGTGAGACACACAGTAGGTCATCTGCCATCACACAGAGAGATGAACCCAGGTTTTTGGCTCGAGAGTGAAGCAGTTGGCCACACAGCAGGACATCAAGCTCTATTCATGGGTCATCTCTGAGAGTGGGCCTGCATAGAGGCTGGACCCCTGCCCTGAAGCCTGGGGGCCTCCCCTAGGCTGTGGGGTCCCACTAGAGGCTGGGGGAAGCTCCACAAAGCTTTCCCTTTTTACTGTAAGCACTTCTCCATGACTTACACTTGTATTAAGTCATTGCATGTATTAAGTCATTGCTGTTATTTTAAGGAGCTTGGTGTGATCATCTTAGCATTTCTGCAATAAGCCCACCTTCCTCCTGTAAGCAGAAGCAGCAATAAAGAGGTGTCAACTTGAATGTCCAAATACCTGAGGTCCGAAGCTTCTTCCTCTTACTCATTGTATCCCTCCCTAGAGAAATCTGAAAGCAAGAGCAAATCTCATCATTACGAGCAGTTCCTGTCTCTCGGTACAGACCCAGTGGCCTTGGCTGAGGCCACCCCACCCCCACCTGGGCCCATCTGGCTGCCCCAGGGGTCACTTGGGCCCCAAGGGGACACAGGGTGGGAGTCATGGCTACCTTGGGCTATGGCCGAGTTAAGAATTTAAACTCCTCCATATTGCAGAGAGCAGAGAGGGAACTGCCTATCTTCTGTCCAGGGTCTGAGAGCACCTGGGCCGCCCCCCTCTAGTCTCTAAGATGGGGCAGCCTGTGTGAAGCCCCCTCCCTCCAAGCTGGGCTACCTAGGACCCTTCTAGGGACAATGCAGGATTTTCGAGGTGACACGTGGGGCCCTTCAGGGTCATCGGAGGACTTTAGAGGGGCCACCGGGTAACACTTCAAGGGGTGGGGCGCCCTTCGGGGGATGCCTGGGGTCTTGGGGAGGCAGGAGTAGCCGCCACAGGTCAATTCCTTCCAGCCTAGGGGGCCAGACAGGCCAAACACAATCTGGGCCAGAGAAGTTGCCGAGGTCCCTCTGTCCTTAACGGGAACTGGGAAGATCTACCTGGATCTGTTGGGGGATAATTCGGTTAAATAATTTGCGTAAGATTTTTCTGAGATAAGAAAAGGTAAAGTTGGCCCTCACGGAGGCCGGGCAGCTGGGGGTCCGAGGCCTGACCACTGTGGACCCGGCTTCTGCTGACCAGGCCCACCCTAACCCTACCCCGGCCACCGAAAAGCGAGGAATGCCCAGACCAGCATCGCCAGGAGAGGCCGGAGCTCGCAGGTGGCCAACCGTCGGCCTCCACCTCACCTCACACCCGCAAACACTCCACCTCTGTCCCTCACACTTCGAGGCCTCGTCGCGCGCACGCGCGATGCCAACACCGCCCCTCGCACTTGCGCACGCTCCGCCTCTTTCCCGCGCAGCCCGCGGCACCGCCCATCGCTCCGCAGCGCGCCTGCACGCTCGCGCACTGCCTGCCGGGAGTTGTAGTTTCAGTGCGGCGGGCCCTGCAAGTCCGGTGGCTGCGCTCGGGTTCCGCGGAGCCCAAGGGCCGAGGCGGAAGTGGGGCGGCCAACCGGGAGGCCGAGGGCGCGAAGTCGGCGGTTGCGGGGCGCCAACGAGGGTCGTGGGATTCAGGAAGGGCTCGTGCGCGGCCATAGGCCCCGGGGGAGGCCAGGCCAGGGGTCCGGTGGTCCGAGTATCCAGCCTGGAAGATGCACAAGAGGAAGGGACCCTCGGGACCCCCGGGCCGAGGAGCCGCCACCGCCCGCCAGGTGAGTCTGTACCCCACGGCCCGGCCCAGGGGACCCTTCCCACCCTTGTCACACATTCAAGGGAGGGCCCCACCCCCAGGGGAGCCCGATCTTCACCCCAGGTGAGCCCCGGTCCCCGCCCCCCTGGTTAGGTTCGACTCCCAAAGTGCGGCCTATTGGCCCCGGCTCCCCAGCTTCTGGCGCCCCTCCCAGGGCTCAGGGCCACCTGTTGCCGCAGCAGCTCCAGTTCGGGAGGGGAAGGCCTCGGACCTGTGGTAAGAAAGACAGTTACGGGTCTCCTGGCCTGAGCACTCGTGGAACCCTCGCATCAGCCTGGCCAGGTCAGACTCTTTTATCCCCATTGTATAGATGAGGACACTGAGACCCAGAGAAGTGAAGACACCTGCCCAAGGTCATAAGGATTAAATGCTTGGCCAGAGCTAAGCACAAATCCAGAGCTGCTGCCATGAGCCCACAGAACTGTGGTTGGGCCCCTTCTCCCTCCCTCATTGCCTTTACCCCAGGCACTGGGAGAATTTGATTTTTCTCAGCTTTGATGGAAGGAGCTCAGGCCATAACCTAGTGCCCAGGTATTACAGTCTGAGTGACGTGAAGTTCCCTCCTGGATTCTACACGTTGGACACTTGGCTTCACCACTCTAAGCCTCAGTTCCCTCATCTGTAAAATGGAGCCCCTAAGAGTCCTTATGTCACGGGATAGTTGTGAGAATTCATTGAGATAGTTTATGGAAAGCGCTAGAACATAGCACTCAATAAGTATTGTCATCATCATTATTACTATTAGATGGAGACATATATGATTGCCAATGTCTGGCCATTTTTGATCCAAAGAAAGGGGGTTAATTTTGTGTACTTCAACCTGATATTATCACATCATGGTTGGTCATTAACCAGGATAGGATAGGAAGACAGGTATGTCACACAGCAAAGCCCCCAATTCCAGCTTCTACGTTGTCTAGGCTTCTATTTGCTCTTGACGCCTCCAACCTTCCTTCATGGCTCGCTCTGCCAAAGATGCTGGAAAGGAAAAACCAAGGTGTGCAGAGTGGCTTTGCTGTGGGGCAGGGTGTGGGGCCTTCCTTCCCCACTGACCTTGGCTAGCAGCACATCATGGGTGTGGGCTTAGAGCGGGCAGTTGGGTCTCTCTAGCTGCCCTTTGCCCCATGTTGATCTGTGCCAGAGGACCTGCCCACCTTGGGACATCTGTTGTATTCTGGGGCCTGTTCTGGCCTCCTGGCACTCCCCAGGGAAATGGCTTTCCCCAGCTCTGGGTTCCCTTCCTTCCAAGGGGACTCCAGGTCCATCATGGCTGCCTCGAGCTAGCTGGGGTGCATCCCAAGGTCTGACTGAACCCCCATTGTTCCCACAGCTGGGCCTGCTAGTTGACCTCTCCCCAGACGGCCTGATGATCCCTGAGGACGGAGTTAATGATCAGGAACTGGAGGCTGAGTTCTTGGCTTTGGTGGGGGGCCAGCCCCAAGCCCTGGAGAAGCTTAAAGGCAAAGGTAAGACTCTCAACACACCCCTGAACATTTTGTGAGCTCCCTCTGTGGGCGGGGCTTGGAGCTGGGCTCTGGGGTGATGGTGAAATGGAGACAGAGAAGGTGCCTGCCCTTCTGGCATCCACAGTCTGGGTAAGAGTTAAGCAATCAACTCTGGAGCCAGAATGAGGGTTCGAATCCCACCTTTGCAACTTACTGGCTGTGTGACTTGATGAATTCCAGCACCTGTGTGGGCCTCCGTTTCCCTGTTTGTAAAATGGGATAATGACCACACTTACATCACAGGAGTTAATCTTCTAGTGTTCATCAGGCACTTCACATAGGATGTGGCGCGCCCTCCAACCCACTGTTCCGTGACCGGGGCTGGGATGTGGAAGGCACAGAGCAACGGGGGAGACCTGTGAGCTGGACAGGGCTTCCTGGAGGAGGCACCTACAGTGGGGAGGGCCAGGTGAAAAGTGGGGGACTGCTTCTGGGGGGTGGGTCACAGCACATGCAGAGGCCCTGGAGGAGATGGCAGGGGCCAGGGGACTCTGCAGTGGTCAGGTGGGGCTGGAGCTCGGGGCAGAAGGAGCCTTTACACTTTGTAGCTAATGCAGTTGATACTCGTTATTCATGGATTCTGAATTTGTGATTTCACCTACTAGCTTAAATTTATTTGTAACCCCCAAATCAGTGCTTGTAGCACTTTTGCAGTCTTTCACAGACGTGCACAGAGCTGCAGAAAACTTGTCTCCCGATGTGCACGTTCCCAGCTGAGGCGACACTCCGCCTTCTTGTCTCAGCGCATAAATAAGTATCCTTTCTTTGGTGTGTTTAATGCCACATTTTTCTCTTTTTTGTGCTTTTTGTTGGTGATTTTGTGAATCCACATGGCCCCCAAGCGTAGTGCTGAAGTGCCGTCTCCTGTTCCTAAGCGTGAGAAGGCCGGGATGTACCTTCTATATAAGCTTCATTCAGGCGTGACTTATAGTGCTGTTGGCCTCGAGTTCAATGTTAATGAATCAACAGTATACATTAAATAAGGTGTCTTTAAATAGAAGCACACATAAGACAAGGTTATGTATTGGCTGGTTGACAAAAATGTGCCCAGAGGCTCACGGGAACCTAATGCTGTATTTCCTCCAGGGACAATGGTTCAGTATTCGCTCATTCCATGTTTGCGACAACTTTATAGCACATGGGTACTGCGGATAACCAGAATAACATGAACAACAAAATGCTGACAGTATGCTGTTCTAAGAGCTTCATTTACCTTTAGTCCCCACAAGCTAGCTATGAGGGAGAGACTATTGTTGTCCCCATCCAACAGATGTGAAGACTAAGGCCCAGAGAGGTGAAGTGACTTGCCCAAGGTCCCACAGTGAGAAAGTTGCAGATCTGGGGTTCCAACTCAGGCGGGATAAGGAAGAGATGAGACCAGAGAGACTGGCGTGGAGGGGGATCATGCCTAGCTGGCCTGAGGGCAATGGGGTGCCATGAAGGGCCAGGAGGGGGACATGCTGCCCCACCGCCTACTACCCTATTTTTCGGGGCCGTGGGTGACCAGGACGGGAGGCTGGGGGCTCTTGAAGGATCCCGGTCCAGCTGGGGCCTCCCCCTGACTCCAGGTCCCCTGCCCATGGAGGCCATTGAGAAGATGGCCAGCTTGTGCATGAGAGACCCAGACAAGGACGAGGAGGGGGGGCCGGACGAGGAGGACGTCGAGGCTGATGATGACCTGCTGGTGAGCACCCGGAATGGGGCAGGGGACCTCCCTTCCGCTGCTGCCCCATCTGGCAGGCCCTTGCGACTGGCCCCTGGCTGTGTGTCCCTGCAGGCGGAACTGAATGAGGTCCTTGGGGAGGAGCAGAAGGCTTTGGAGTCCCACCCTCCTGTGGCCCAGGTATACCTCCGAAGACACTGGTCCCTGAAGCCCAGGGTTCAAGGCCTTCCTCTTCCCCTCTCAGCCATGGGACCTCGCTCAGGTGGCGGGACACCACTGAGCCCCAGTTCTCTGCCCTGGGAAATGGGATGATGATTTCTGCCCCTTTGGGGTTAGGGTCGCAACATGCCTGGTATCCAGTAGGTACTCAACCAAGGAAGATGTCAGGGCGGGCCCGAGTGGGGTCACCGCCCAGACTGTGTGCTCGGCCCCTCCCGCAGCCAAAGGCCACAACGCCCAGCCCAGGGTTGGAGGCCACCTTGCAGGAGAGGCTGGCCCTCTACCAGACAGCGATCGAAAGCGCCAGGCAAGCCGGAGATGGTGCCAAGATGCGGCGCTACGACCGGGGGCTTAAGGTGAGCGGGCAGATGGGAGGGTGCTGGGACCTCACCACCCAGCTCCAGGCCCCTCGCAAACCCACGTTCACATCTTCTCCCAGACGCTTGAAAACCTGCTGGCCTCCGTCCAGAAGGGGAAAGCCATCGATGAAGGGGACATCCCGCCGCCTGTGGCTGTGGGGAAGGGCCCAGTGGCTACGCCCAGCCACATCCCAGCACCCACCCAGCCGGTCCCTACGAACCCACTGGCCCCAGATCCCCGGGTCATCGTGGAGGGTCCTCCTTCAACTGCCCCAGCCTCGTCCCTGGTCTCCGCTAAGCCCCAGCTGCCCTCAGGTAGGCCAAGGACAGGGCTGGGCTGACGTGGGATGGGCCGGTTATTTATTCAGTGGTAGGGCCTTCTGCGGGGTTGCAGGCCCGACACTGATTGTTAGATATTTTTAACACCCTTCCCTCCCCGGAGCCTACCTTCCAGGGGGGACATGAGCTCACAGAGAAGTTTTGTGTGTGTGGTGGCAGTAAAATATATTTAACAACACATTTGCTATTTAACCATGTTTCAGTGTGCAATTGAGAGGCATTTTGGCTTATTCACAGTATTGCTCAGTCATCACCTCTGTTTCCAAAACTTTTTCCTCACCCCAAACGGAAACTCTGTCTCCATTAAATGCTAACTCCCCATTCTCTCTCTCCCAGCCCCTAGTAACCTCCATTCTACCTTCTGTCCCTGTGGGTTTGCCTCTGTAGACATTTCACGTAAGTGGGATTGTCCGTCCACTCTTTGCCCTCCTGTGTCTGGCTTCCTTCACTTAGCATAATGTTGCAGTATGTGTGTCAGAACTCCATTCCTTTCCATGACAGGGTAACGTTCCCACACATAGGGTTTTGGGGGGTTTTTTTTGTTTGTTTTTTACAGAAACACAACATTATTTTATTAGTCACTGTAATTTTAATCATGACCTCTTTATTGTTTTTCACATTGACAATGTTCAAAATCTCAAGACCTTTTAGGGTTTTTAAAAAAATTTTTGTATTGGAGCATTGTTGATTTACAATGCTGTGTTAGTTTCTGCTGTACAGCAAAGTGAGTCAGTTATGCATGTTAATATATCCACTCTCTTTTAGATTCTTTTCCCATATAGGTCATTACAGAGTATTGAGTAGAGTTCCCTGTGCTTTACAGGAGGTTCTTATTGGTTATCTATTTCATATATAGCAGTGTGTATATGTCAATCCCAATCTCCCAGTTTATCCCTCCCCACCCCGCACCTTACCCCTGGTAACCGTAAGTTTGTTTTCTACAATTGTGACTCAATTTCTGTTTTATAAATAGGTTCATTTGTACTCTTTTTTTAGATTCCACATATAACTGATACCATATGATATTTGTCCTTCTCTGTGTGACTTACTTCACTCAGTATGACAATCTCTAGGTCCATCCATGTCGCTGCAAATGGCGGTATTCTGTCCTTTTTTATGGCTGAGTAATATTCCGTTGTATGTATGTACCGCATTTTCTTTTTTTTTAATTAATTAATTAATTAATTTATTTTTGGCTGCGTTGGGTCTTTGTTGCTGCGTGCGTGCTTTCTCTAATTGTGGACGGGGGCTGCTCTTCATTGCAGTGTGTGGGCTTCTCATTGCGGTGGCTTCTCCTGTTGTGGAGCATGGGCTTTAGGCCTCCGGGCTTCAGTAGTTGTGGCACGTGGGCTCAGTAGTTGTGGCTCGTGGGCTCTAGAGCACAGGCTCAGTAGTTGTGGGCTTAGTTGCTCCACAGCATGTGGGATCCTCCCAGACCAGGGCTCGAACCCATGTCCCTTGCATTGGCAGGCGGATTCTTAAGCACTGCGCCACCAGGGAAGTCCCTGTACCACATCTTCTTTATCCATTCCTCTGTTGATGGACATTTAGGTTGCTTCCATGTCCTGGCTGTGGTAAATAGTGCTGCAATGAATGTTGGGGGTGCATGCATCCTTTTTTTTTTTTAAATATCTTTATTGGAGTATAATTGCTTTACAGTGTTTTGTTAGTTTCTGCTGTATAATAAAGTGAATCAGCTATATGTATACATACATCCCCATATCCCTCCCTCTTGCGTCTCCCTCCCACCCTCCCTATCCCACCCCTCTAGGTGGTCACAAAGCACCGAGCTGATCTCCCTGTGCCATGCGGCTGCTTCCCACTAGCTATCTGTTTTACATTTGGTAGTGTATATATGTCCATGCCGCTCTCTCACTTCGTCCCAGCTTCCCCTTCCCCTCCCCATGTCCTCAAGTCCATTCTCTACATCTGTGTCTTTATTCTTGTCCTGCCCCTACGTTCTTCAGAACCATTTTTTTAGATTCTGTATATATGTGTTAGCATACGGTATTTGTTTTTCTCTTCCTGACTTACTTCACCCTGTAGCGTGTATCCTTTCAAATTATGGTTTTCTCCGGATGTATGCCCAGGAGTGGGATTGCTGGATCATATGGCAGCTCTATTTTTAGTTTTGTAAGGAACCTCCATACTGTTCTCCATAGTGGCTGTACCGGTTTACATTCCCACCAGCAGTGTAGGAGGGTTCCCTTCTCTCCACACCCTCTCTAGCATTTATTGTTTGTAGATTTTTTGATTCCCACACATAGGGTTTTGAGTGAATAATTCCCAAGCCCTCAGCTTGTCTGTCTTTCCTATAAAACTCACCTGCTGGAGGATGCACCTCCCAAGAAGTTTCTTTCCCCCAACCTCCCTTCTCCCCCTTTAGGGAAGGAACATGGGGATCTGCCCCAGGGGCAAACACTGCCCTGGTGGGAACCAAAGAGATACTTGAAACACTGGCCTGGGGTTCAGAAAGTGAACCCCTGGTCTCTAAATCCTTCTGCAGCCAGGCTGGTTTCTAAGCTTTTGTTTTTGGCAAAGTTCAAGGACGACTATCAGAAATCATCACCTGAGATTCTCAGCTGAAATCATCAACAATTTTTCATGATGGAGTTTTTGGTATGTAGCTGGGCAGGGGCTCTGAGAATCACGTGACGTCGATAATAAGACTGTCTCTTCTATTTGTTGAGGTGAAGCAGGTTTCTGTACATATTAAAAACAAAAAAGGAAAGTAGGAAAAGCATAAACAAGGAAACAGAGATAAATGTTAGGAGGTGGACCCAGCCACCGCCGTGTCAGCAAGAGCTGCCTTGCCAATAAAATTTTACTCTCAGTATATAAAAATTATTTGTCAAAAAAGCTCAATATATTTAGGCTTTGCTCAATTTCGTGCTGATAATAATTGTAACAGTAATTCTATCCTGGGAGAAAAATTCTTTAGCACAGAGACTTGCGATGGCAGTAAACAAAGCCAATCAGATGTCAAGGTGTTGGGGAGAGGGGTAGATAAATTAGGAGTTTGGGATTAACAAATACACACTACTATATATAAAACAGAAAATAGGTAAACAACAAAGACCTACTGTATAGCGCAGGGAACTACTCAGTATCTTGTAATAACCTATAATGGAAAAGAATCTGAAAAAGAATAAATAAATAAATAAATATAAATAACTGAATCAGTTTGCTGTGCACCTAAAACTAACACAACGTAGTAAATTAATTATACCTCAATTTTAAAAAAGCGTTAAGGTGTTTTAGACACCTCTTCAGACAAGTCCTCCAAAACTAAAGCAGTGGGTCCAGTTGTCAGTCTGAAAAAGTACAATGCATGCTGGTTTTCAGGTGTTTCTAGGATTTCTGGACACTGGGTGGTGTATCTATTGTGTTTTTTTTTAATATACTGACAGTTGTACCTATTGCTTTCAATTTAGGGATACTTCCCCTAAAAACTGAGCATATTGTTTGAAACTGTAACTAACATACTGTTTAATAAGCCATTTAATCCCGTTTAGATCTGAAATTCCTGATCGCTAAATGTGAACCCTGGCGTATATTTAAATAGTAAATGTTGGTTTGTGTTGTTTCAACCCACTGACTTTGCAGTAATTTGTTACAGCAGCAACGGGAAACTAATAAAATAGCAAAAAATAATTTTTACCTTTTTCTATATATTTTTCCCCAGTCAGTTTTAACTTTGCTATTTTTTATATAAGAAATTAAAAATTTTTACCGAGCAAAAAACATATATATATATATATATATATATATATAGTAAATGTTGGTATATAGTCAAAAGAATTGAAAGCAGGGACATGGAAAGGTATTTGTACACTTGTGTTCTTAGCAGTATTTTCCACAATAGCCAAAAGGTAGAAGAAACACAGTGTCTATTGACGGATACAGGCACACCTCATTTTTTCTAGTTTTTGCTTTATTGTGATTCACAGATATTGTGGTTTTTTTACAAACTGAAGGGTGGTGGCAACCGTGCTTTGAGCTAGTCTTTTGGCGCCATTTTTCCAACAGCATTTACTCACTTTGTGTCTCTCTGTCACATTTTGGCAATTCTCACAGTATTTCAGACTTTTTCATTATTATTATATTTGTTATGGGGGTCTGTGATCAGTGATCTCTGATGTTACTGCTACAATTTGCTAAAGGCTCTGTTGGTAGTTAGCATTTTTTAACAATAAAATATTTTTATACTAAAGTATGTACGTTGGTTTTTTAGACATAATTCTATTGCACACTTAATAGACTACGGTATAGTGTAGTAACTTTTATATGCACTGGGACACCAAAAAACTGAGTGACTCTCTTTATTATGGTATTTGCTTTATTGCGGTGGTCCGGAACCAAACCCGAAATATCTCAGAGGTATGCTTGTAAATAGATAAACAGATGTGGTCCATTCATGCAATGGAATACTATTCACCCTTAAAAAGGAAGGAAATTCTGACGCGTGCTACAACATGGATGAACCTTGAGGACATTATGCTGAGTGAAAGAAGCCAGTCACAGAAGGACAAATACTGTGTGATTCCACTTATAGGAGGTCCCTAAAGGAGTCAGATTTGTAGAGACAGAAAGTAGAATGGTGGGTGCCAGGGGCTCGGGGAGAGGGGATAGGGAGTTAGTGTTTATGGGGACAGAGTTTCAGTTGGGGAAGATGAAAGAGTTCTGGAGATGGACTGTGGTGAATGTTGCCCAGCCTTGTGAATGTGCTTAATGCCACTGAACTGTACACTTAAAAAGGGTTAAGATGGTAAATTTTATGTTGTGTGTATTTTACCACAGTTTGAAAAACTAAAAAGGGAATATTGGTGAGTTTCAAATCACCATAGTAGTTAGGATACATTTGATTTAAAAGAGAGGTGTGATGGTTTTCTTTATCAAATGTCAATATTTGGAGACACTGGAAATGACAACCCTTGCTACTTTTTCAACTTAAAATGAAAAGTTTTCGATGTCAACTTAAAAATGTGTAAGGATACATAAAGTTTTCCAGAATTCTCTTGGGGGCAAAACAGCAATGGCTCCAGAGACTGAGAGTCGTGCGGTTGAGTTCCCACCATGTCATCTTCAGGCTGTGTGACCTTGGGGAGGCAGTATCCCCTCTCTGAGCCTTAATTCTCAAATCTATAAGGTGGGCCTAAGAACAGTCTTTGTTGTGAGAATTAAGTAGAAATGGTTTGCGTGCTGTTCCCCCTCTCAGGTCCCTGCAGCCCAGGACCTCCCAGGTCCCTGGCCCAGTTGCAGAGCCGCCAGCGCGAGTACAAGCTGGCCGCCCTCCGCGCCAAGCAGCAGGGAGATACCGCCACTGCCGCAAGACACTTCCGCGTGGCCAAGGTGTGCCCAGACTGACGGACAGGGTCGGAGGGAGAGGACAGGATGCTGACATTGCATGATGGCAAAGAACAAGGGCTCTGGAGTCAGACAGATTTAAATCCTGGTCACTCCGTAGCTGTAGTTTGCTGCACCTCTTGAAGGCTCAGTTTACCCTCTCTGTGAAATGGGCATAAGTGTCTGGAAGAGGCTTGAGCAAGTTGCTGCAAAGGAAGGGACAGAGCGGGGAGTCCTCTGTTGTGGGCAGGGCATAGAGACTCCCCTCAGGGTCGTGGCCTCCAGCTGCAGCCTCTTCCCCTGATCTTCCTTTTCCCAGAGCTTTGACGCTGTCTTGGAGGCCCTGAGCCGGGGGGAGCCTGTGGACCTGTCACGCCTGCCCCCTCCACCTGGTGAGGACCCCACCCTGCCCACCCTCCAGGACTGCTGGAGGCCTCCACAAAGTTCTTTCTAATACTGCCGCCCCTGTTGGTCAGGCCCAGGGACCCCACCCTCAGGCCAGGCCAGCCTGGTGGGGGTAAGGGCAGCCACAAGCAAGCCCCCCATTGGACTGGACCTCTCTGCCCCCAGACCAGCTGCCCCCAGACCCACCGTCACTGCCACCACAGCCTCCAACTCCTGCCGTCGTGCCCTCCATGCCAGGTAGGCTTCTGGGACCCTGTGGGGTGGGCCAGCCAGAGCAAGACAGCCTCCCCGACCCTAGACTCTTAACTCTACCCCCTGGTCTGGCCCAGAGGTTCCTGCACCCCCAAGGACTCTCCTGGAGGCGCTGGAGCAGCGGATGGAGCGGTACTGTGTGGCCGCGGCTCAGGCGAAGACCAAGGGGGACCAGCGGAAGGCTCGCATGCATGAGCGCATTGTTAAGGTGTGTGGAGACCAGGTGGGCGAGTTGGCAGCCCCTCGAAACCTTGCCCAGGAAGCCCTAACACCTGCGTTCCCTGCAGCAATACCAAGATGCCATCCGGGCCCACAAGGCTGGCCGAGCCGTGGATGTGGCCGAGCTGCCTGTGCCCCCAGGTAGGCCCCGCCCCCGGCCCCTACCCCTCTAATCTCTGAGCCTTTGCAGGTGCTATTCCTTCCGACTCTGCAGTCTCAGGGAGCCGATGGCTTGCACATTCAGAAATTCTGCAAGCTTGTTAGACGATTGGTAGCTTAAAATCAGTCACAATGGGAGAGTTTATACCACGGAAATTGGGAAACAATAAAAATCAGGAGGTTTTATTTGGAGAGCCTGTTCACCAGCCCACCACTGCCTGCTCCCTCCCTTTCTTCTTTGTTTTTGACTCAACTCCTTCCTAGTCATCAGCTCTCAGTTTTACAGATACCTGCTCAGCCTCCCATCAGCCCCCCAGTGGGTAGGAGGCATCCTCTGGGATCTCAGAGCTGCCTGTGTGTCCCCCATGGGAGCAATTATGTGTCTGCACCTTGGTCCCATGGGAGAACCTCCAGGCCCAAGACTACCTCTTATGCCCAGCACACTACCTCACACCGTGCTTACTTTTTGGAGTCTGGTCGAGGCCCAGCCGGGGTCAGGCAAGAGGAAGGGCAGGCAAGAGGGAGGTTGGAATGGTCTGGCAATCTCCACCCAGCCAGCAGCATCTCTTTTCTTACATGCAAAGTAGATTCAGTGGCCTGAGGCTCCTTATGGGGGAGGAACCTGAGTCTCCACCATTATGGTGTTGGCCCCTCCCTCCTGATTGGGTCCCAACTGGCCGCCCAGGCTTTCCCCCGATCCAGGGCCTGGAGGCCACGGAGCCCACCCAGCAGAGCCTGGTGGGGGTCCTCGAGACTGCCGTGAAGCTGGCCAACCAGGATGAAGGCCCAGAGGACGAAGAAGATGAGGAGCCTAAGAAGGTATGAGGGGCCGGGGCCTTGGGGCGAGGCCAGGGAGTGGCAGCAAAGCCAAGCCCCAGCAGTCCCGGCCTTGAGCCAGAAAGACCCGGCCGGCCCTGCTGCCTTCTGGCTGTGTGGCCATTGGGCAAGTCGTTTTGCTCTCCGACCCTCGGGCTCCTCCTCTGTAAACTGAGCACGGTAATAGTCCCTGCCTCCCAGGGCTGTTGCAAAGATTCAGTGTGAACAAGATCATATGTTGTGTTCAGTGCTGAGGAAACAGAAACTAAGACGGTCAGTGTTGTCAGTGTCGGGCCCTGACCCTTTGGGGAGTGGACTCATCACAGGTGCTGGGAAAGCTCTGACTTCCTCTCTGTCCCTCAGCAGCTCAGCAGCCCTGCAGCCCCCACAGCCCAGCCCAAAGCCCCACCTTCAAAGGCACCCCAGTCAGGATCTGCCCCAGCAGCCAAAGCGGCCCCCAAAGGCGCATCCACCAGAGGTAGGTACACCTGCCCCACCCGGGCTGCCTATTGCCTGGCCATGGGTTGGGCAGCACCCGCAGACGCCCCTGTGCCCACAGCCCAGCAGCAGCTGGCCTTCCTGGAGGGCCGCAGGAAGCAGCTCCTGCAGGCGGCGCTGCGAGCCAAGCAGAAGAATGACGTGGAGGGCGCCAAGATGCACCTGCGCCAGGCCAAGGGGCTGGAGCCCATGCTGGAGGCCTCACGCAACGGGCTGCCCGTGGACATCACCAAGGTGAACCCTCTAGGCCTGCTGGACCTTCCCAAGCACTCACCCTTCAGGCTCATGCCGCTTAGCAGCCATGTGACTTGGAGTGTATTAGTCAGCATCCAGGTTAAGCTGCTGAAACAACTAGGCCTCCCCAAGACCGTGGCTGAAACAGGACAGACATTTATGTTTCTTGCATGTAACGTTCAGGGCATTCTGGTCTCTAAAAGACAAAGCCCTTCAGGGCCCAGGTTCTTTTATCTTGTTGCTCTGCCACACCCTAGGTGTTGTCCACGTGGTCAAAGTGGTTTGATGCCTTGTCTGCATCCCAGCTATGAGAAGTTACATGGAGTTGCCATCACTTCTGCTTGCCTCCCATTGGCCAGAACTGAGTCACATGGCCACACCTAGCTGCAGCAGAGACTGGGACATGTAGTCTCTTGCTGTGTGCCCAGGCAGGACTCCATTACTAGGGAAGAGGGGGTGGGGATCAGACTTGGAGGAAAATGGATAACAGATTCTGCCATTTGGGGCAGGACCATCCACTTCCCTTTGAGCATTACTTTTCTCCTTGGGAAAGAAGGAAGAACAGGGACAGGGGATGAAGCCACAGTCAGGGAAGGCCTCTTTAAGGAGGGGTGACGTTTCGGCAGAGCCCCGGGTGGGCCTGCTCCTTGCTGACCAGCGGACCCTACCTCATGAGCCTCGTCCTCCCCAGGTGCCACCCGCCCCTGTCAACAAGGACGACTTCGCCCTGGTCCAGCGGCCCGGCCCAGGTCTGTCTCAGGAGTCTGTCCGGCGCTACGGTGAACTCACCAAGCTCATAAGGCAGCAGCACGAGGTGAAGGGGGATTCCCCGCCCAAGTCACTACAAGGGCATGGGCCCCCAACCCTCCCCTCACTTTCTTCTGCTCCCCCAGATGTGTCTGAACCACTCTAACCAGTTCACCCACCTGGGCAACATTGCCGAAACCAGCAAGTAAGAGGCCCCGCCCCCATCCCCACCAGACGTCTGCACCCCCAGCCTGCCCCTGGGACCCGGGACCTGAGCAGGGCCCTCTTGCTGGCAGATTTGAGAAGCTGGCGGAGGACTGTAAGCGGAGCATGGAGACTCTGAAGCAGGCCTTTGCCCGGGGTCTCCCCACACCCACTGCTCGCTTTGAGCAGAGAACCTTCAGCGTCATCAAGTAAGGCCCCTGAGACCCCCCCCCCCAGCCCTTTGGTGAGGGGTTTGTGCGCCCCAGAAGCCAGCAGAGGATTTGCCTCTGGAGTAGAGTTTGGGGAGCTGGTGGGAGCACAGTGTGTGCAGGGGTCCTGAGGCAGACGTGACGCGCGAGTGAAGGACGGCAATAGGGTGTTGACAGTGACACATTTGGAAATGGGGATGATCTAGTGGCTGTAGACATGTGCCTGGTCCCAAAGGCCTGGGCAAGCCCGTGGGATGGTGATCTTGGTTCTGCTCCTGTTAAGTCTTCTTACACCCCAGGGAGTTGGGATTGTTTTTTCCCACTTGTAGATGACATTAGGTGCAGCCACTGGGATAACCTAAGATCACCATCTAGGATAACCCATACCCCTCACCCCGGCTCCCCTACATCTGCATAGCTTGGCTCCCTACCACTTCATCTCCTCCCACTGTCCGCACTTCACTCACTTTCTGCCACGTAGGCCTCTTTTTGGTCAATCAGACACACCAGCCGTGTTCCCACCCAGGGCTTTTGCACCAGCTGTTTCCTCTGCTCAGACTCTCTCATGCAGGTTACCATGTAGCGGCCTCTTCTTGACATTCAGAGTCACCTGTGATGTTGCCTCCCCTGAGGGCCCCCCGATCACTCTGTCTAAAGCAGCCCCTTCTGAGCATGCTCCACCCTCTCTCCCCTGCTTTAATTCTCTGCAGGGTTGTTGTTGTTTTGTTTGCTTATTTATGTATTCATGGGTCATCTGTCCGCTCAGCTAGCCCCGGTTCCATGAGCAAAGGCATGGGGTCTGCCTCGTTTACTTCTGTGTCCCCAGCAGTGAAGACACTGGCTGGCATATAGTAGATGCTCAAGAAATACTGTCAAAGAAAGAGAAGGTCCCACAGCAGGTAGGGCCACTGGCTGGTGCAGAGCAAGTCCCAAATAAATATATGCAGAGTGGAGAAAGGACTCAAAAGGTAGCCAGTGGTGGACCTGGATAGAGAATTCTAGTCTGTCTGGTCCTAAAACTCAAGCCTAGGCGCTGAGGCACCCCTAAGAGACTGGGGGGAGGGCAGAGAAGGCGGGCAGGCAGTGGCACTGAGGTGCCTCTGTCTCTTGCCCGCCCTCCTGGAAGGATCTTCCCTGACCTCAGCAGCAACGACATGCTCCTGTTCATTGTGAAGGGCATCAACTTGCCCACACCCCCAGGTGAGGGGGCGTCAGGCAGGGGTGGGGCCGTGGGGTCCACCCCTCTGCCCAGCCCTGACCCTCATTTGCCCACAGGGCTGTCCCCCGGTGACCTGGATGTCTTTGTTCGGTTCGACTTCCCCTATCCCAACGTGGTATGTGGGGAGCTGAGGAGGGACGGGCTCAAGCCCCATCAGGCCCGGGAGTGAGTCTGGCCGGGGTTCAAGGGCAGGCGCCCCTGAGCTTTTTCGCTTCCTGTCTGGTCACAGGAAGAAGCTCAGAAGGACAAGACCAGTGTGATCAAGAACACAGACTCGCCTGGTGAGCCTTGGGCGGGAGGCAGCCCTCCTCAGAAAGCCCATGAGACCATAGCCTGACCCCTCCCTCCTCCCTCCCTCCTTCCCTGGGCAGAGTTCAAGGAGCAGTTCAAACTCTGCATCAACCGCAGCCACCGTGGCTTCCGAAGGGCCATCCAGACCAAAGGCATCAAGTTCGAAGTGGTCCACAAGGGGTAAGCTGGGGCCACAGGTGCTGCGTGGGCTCTAGAAGAGGGGGAGCTCCCCTGGGCCAACCATCCTGTCCCCTCTCACACACACAGGGGGCTGTTCAAGACCGACCGGGTCCTGGGCACAGCCCAGCTGAAGCTGGACGCCTTGGAGACAGCATGCGAGGTCCGGGAGATCCTTGAGGTGAGAGGTGGACATTCGTCTGAACGCTCCGGTATGGCCGTGCCGCTCGTGAACACCACCCAGGTGCTGCCTGCCCTGAGCCCCCAAGGGTCCCCTCTGCTGACCCAGCCCCTCCCCAGGAGTCCCAGACCTCCCTGCTACCCAGCCTTAAATACCCTCAGCACCCTGCTCCATTATGAGCAGCTGGTGTGTCAGCCGTACCCATGGACTCGTGTTTTGGAAATTGCTTTGGTCTCCCTGAGCCCAGCCCTGAGCCTCCAGCCGCTGCCTGCTTCCTAACAGGCTCTCCTCACTCCCGCCCAGGTCCTGGATGGTCGCAGGCCCACAGGGGGGCGGCTGGAGGTGATGGTTCGGATTCGGGAGCCACTGACGGCCCAGCAGTTGGAGACGACAACTGAGAGGTGGCTGGTCATCGACCCCGTGCCAGCAGCTGTGCCCACAGTGAGACCCCTGCCCATCGGCAGCCCCAGGGAAGGAGGGAGGCTTGGTTCAAGGGGACCAAGGCTCACAAGACTGGTTCTGTCCTCTGAAGCAGGTTGCTGGGCCCAAAGCGAAAGCCCCTCCCGTGCCTGCTCCTACGAGGGAGCCAGGGAACAGGTAGGTGGCTGGGCCCGGCTGTGCTGGAGAGAACCCCCTTCTTCTTATCTCAGCCTGTCCTGGACAACTTCCCATCAGGCACAAATTGGAGCATCTCTCTCCCCTGCTCCAAGACCTTTCCTGGCTTCCCTTCTCCTGGAGCATCTAGTTTAAACTCCTCAGCTTGATCTTTAAGACCTTTTGTGATCTCCGTCAATATGTCCAGCCTTCTCTCTCCCCACTTCTTCCTCCTGTTGGTTCATGGATACACTTAGTTTTCACTGACCTCTGGACTTCTCTGTTGTTACAATGTCCTGAGCACCCCTGTCCCCACACTATCTCCTTGCTCCTCTGCCCAACTCTGACTCCTTTGAGTCCCAACCTGGCTCTCACCTCCTCCAGGAAGCCCTCCCTGACACCTGGCGTCACAGTTGCCTGGGTGTACAACCATTGTCCCTATTAGGTTGTGGACTCGGCAATACAGGGGTGGGCCTGGCTTGTCTCCCGCTGTTCCCCAGTGCCCAGTGTGTCTGTTGAATTAATGGGGTCGGGGGTGGGAGATCCCTGCAGCCCCTCACCCTTCCTCAACCCCATAGATCAGCCCGGCCCCTGCATAGTCTCAGTGTGCTGGCCTTCGACCAAGAGCGTCTGGAGCGGAAGGTGGGTACCCATCCTGCAAGGCTCAGTGGGGCAGGATTGGGGGTCTGCAGGCCCGGGCAGGGCCCTCACAACTCCCTCTGCACCCCCCCCACCCCAGATCCTGGCCTTCAGGCAGGCACGGCGGCCGGTGCCCCCCGAGGTGGCCCAGCAGTACCAGGACATCATACAGCGCAGCCAGTGGCAGAGGGCACAGCTGGAGCAGGGGGGCCCCGGCATCCGGCGGGGTAGGATCTCAGGGATGAGTATGTGGGGGAGGGGCGAGGCAGGGGGCCCCGTCGTGACCCCCTCCCTCCCTCAGAGTACATGGCCCAGCTGGAGCGGCAACTGCAGTTCTACACAGAGGCCGCCCGGCGCCTGGGCAATGATGGCAGCAGGGTGAGCTGCAGGCGGGCCGGGCGGGCGGGCATCGGGGGGCCGGGGCTGCCAGGGGCTGCCCACTGACCTCCTGTTGGCCCCCCAGGAGGCTGCCAAGGAGGCACTGTATAGACGGAACCTGGTCGAGAGTGAGGTGAGAGGCTTGGGTATTGGGGAACGGGGTGGGCAGCTGTGGCCATGTCCCCCCCCACCCTGACCCCTGTGGCCTCTCCCCTCAGCTGCAGCGGCTCCGCAGGTGAGGGGCCGAAGGGGCGGGCAGCCCCTGGAGAGCCGGGAGCGGGCCCAAGGCCCCGGCGCTGGGAGGAGCTAACGCGGCCACAGCCTCAGACCCGACAATCAGACAATCAGTGGACAATCGGCGCTGGATGGACACGTTCCCCCGGCTGGGCCCACTTGGCCCGACTGGAGCCTCCCTGGCAGGGGGCGTTGCGGGCGTCAGCCTGTGTGTGCCCCTCACCTAGGCCTGGCCGGGTGGGCCCCAGAGAGTCCGTTTGCACAGCCCAGGGGTGTGCGGCCCCTTGCCTGCCTCCGAGGTGGGAGGGCGGCTAGGACCAAACCTCAAGGGCCCCTGCAAGCACTTTAGTTCCAGCCCGTCCCCAGCCTTAACCCTGACGCCCACCCACACCCCAAAGAAGCCACTGAGGCCAGCCAGAGCCCAGCTGGCTCCCCAGAGGGTTGCCCTGGCCCAGCTGGGCCCCCAGGGCTGACACGCGGAATAAACAGCCAGGGCCCTACCTGGCTCACTCTGTCCTGCCTTTGTTTCTTGCTCCTGCCCTCAGTGCCTGGGCTGGGTCTCCTTCACAGCTCCCCTGGGGGCTGATGGAGAGGTGCCTGCGAGAGGAGCAGGCTGGCAGGGGGTGTGCCCGTGAAGGATGTGTGCTCCGCGCACACTTGCTGCGAGGACGTGTGTGAAGGCCTGTGCACGTGTCACGAGCGTCTGTGGCCCACCTGGGGGCATCTGCGAGTGTCTCTTCAGCTGGTGGCCTTGGGCGTATCTGGGTTTACACGTGTGGTCAGGTCATACGTGGTGGTGCCTGGTGACCCGTGTGTGTCTCAGGGCCTTGACAGCCAGCCCTACCGCTCACTGGCCACAGGACCTGGGCCAAATTGCCTGACCCACTTAGCATCCCAGAGCTTCAGCTTCCCCTGCTGGACGCAGGGAAGATGAGAGCCCCTCCCACAAGCTGAAGGGCACCTGGTCGGTGGTGAACACTTGAAAGGGCTAGGCTTTATTGTTGCTGTGTCCATCTGCACGGGCAGTGGGGGAGTGTCCGGCAGGGTCGGAGTTGCCTGCACACCCAGTGTGCGAGCTGCACGCTTCAGTCTCTCCCTGGACTCCCTGTGTGTCGACGTGGCACCGGTGTCCCAGCATCCTGGCCAGCGTGGGTTAGGCGGGCCCAGCTCTCCAGGCCTGGGAGAGCCAGCTCGAGGCCCCAGGTTGGGCGCTGTCTCCTTAGTCCACAGCCCAGCAGAGCCCCAGGTGTCTGGACTGCTCTGCTGGGCCCCTCCAGGCTCAGGGGCCCCCTGCCCGTGGCCGACGTGGGGCTGTGGGTGGCAGCTGGACCAGGACTGGCTCAGGGTTACCCGTTGTGTCCACCACGCGAAGGTGCGGGAGGCCCAGGAAGGCCTCGGGCGCTATGCTGGTCACGTGAAGCCTGTTGGCCCTGGACCGAGAGGTGGGTGTGAGGGCGTTTTTGAGGGGAGGTGCCCCCCCAGGCCTGCTCACGTCCCCCACAGCCCTCCCTCGTCCACCTGGAGCCCCCTGGCCCTGCCACCCTCAGGGTACCTGAGGAAGAGGGCACGTAGGCGGGGCGTGCTGAGGAAGGCTTCGGGGCCCACGTGGCTGATGCGGTTGCCCTGCAGGTGCAGCTCCTCGAGGGCCTCAGGCAGGTCGGGGGGCACGAAGGACAGCTCGTTGTGGCTGAGGTCCAGCACCTGGGCATGCGGGCAGAGATGGCGCCGTGGCGGCCCCAGGCCCTGGGCCACCCGTTTAACCAAGCCCCAAACTGCTCTCCTCCCAGCCCGGTCCTTCTGCCCCCTCCCTCAGCTACTTTGTGACTGCCAAATCCTGCCCTCAACAGAGGTAAACTGAGTCCCCTCTGGGGCAGGCCCTGTTCTAGGTGGTGGGGGCCCAGACAGGCAGGGCCCCTGCCTGCTGCGGGAACCGTTGATTCAGTTAATCCCTCACAAAGATGGTGCTTCCTTTACCTCCTCGTGCCCTTCTGACAGCTGTTTGCTTATGATTGTTGCTGACTGCTCTCTCCCTAACTAGGATGTCTGTGCCAGGGGCCAGGAGCTGTGTCCTTCTGTGCCCAGTGGCATCTCCAGGACCTAGAGTAGCGCCCGGCACCCACAGATGGCTTGAATTCTGTGGCGTCAACAGCACTCAGAAGGAGCTAGAGGCTGGGGAGGTGGAGGGGTGGTCGTGGAGGACCAGGTGGCAGGGGCAGCACAGGCAAAGGCCTGGGGGCTGGATCTGTCTTATCCACCCCAGGGCTGGCCTGCAGTGGGAGCTCTCTTTCTGGCATCTCAGAGCCTTGCACGGGAGTTGCTGGGCAGGCAGGCCAGGGAGTGGAGGGGCCGTGGGGACACCTGCGGGCATTCAGTGTGGCCAAGCAGCCCACCCCTGACCTGGAGGGCCTGCAGCTCATGCCAGGTGCCAGGCCCGATGTCACCCACACGCAGCCGGTTATGCGCCAGGCAGAGCTCCTGAAGCTGGTCCAGGCCGGCCAGCGGCTCAGGCTCGAGGGCCCGCAGCTGGTTTCGCTGCAGCCGCAGGGTGCGCAGGCTGGCGGGCAGGCCAGAGGGCAGCAGGGTCAGCTGGTTGCCGGCCAGATCGAGGCTGCGCAGGGCCCGCAGCCGGCGGAAGGCCAGGCGGTGCACGCAGGCGCTGGCCAGGCGGTTATAGGCCAGGTTGAGCTCAGCCAGACTGGGCGTGGCGGCCAGATCGCGGGCACCCAGCGTGGTCACGCGGTTGTGGGGCAGCACCAGGGCCCGCAGGCGGCGGGGCAGCGCCTGGGGCACGCGGTCCAGCCCGTTGCCGTAGAGGTGCAGCGTGTGCAGGCCCCGCAGCGGCCGCAGTGCCCCGGCCGGCAGCCCTGCCGCCCCCAGCTGGTTGTGCTGTAGCAGCAGGTAGCGCAGCCCTCGCAGGCCGCGCAGCCGGGCAGCCTCCACCCGGCGGATGCGGTTGCGGCCCAGGTGCAGCACGGCCAGGGTGTGCGGCAGGCCGGCAGGCACCGCGGCCAGCTGGTTGTGGGACAGGTCCAGGTACTCGAGGCAGTGCAGCTTGCTGGCAGGAGAGAGAGGGTCGGCGTCGGGCTGGGCGCCCAGAGTGGGGGTTGTTGAGGACTGGTCCTGAGAGACGTAAGCTGGAGATTCCAACTTGGGGGTGATGAGTTGAGAGATCTGGGTAGGAGGTAAACCTGGGGGTGATCAGGGCAGATTCCGGCCTGAGGGTTAAATGTAGGGGTGACCAGGACAGAGTTCTGGGTCTGAGATGTTCATGTGGCAGCAGTGTCGTTGGGTAGTAGGACCGAGGCCCAGGGTGGTTGGAGACAAGGATGCTGCCAGGTGCTTGGCTGAGCCTGGCCCAACGTAGGCGCTCACCAAGTGAGGCCTTGAGTTAAGAGTCATACAGAGGTGGGGGATGGAGGCCTGAGGCCCCCAGATGCTGAATCCTCAGCCCCTACTGCCGGTACGAGGCCGCACCCCCGAACCCCCTGTCCCCAGGCCCCACCTGAACGTGGCGGCATGCAGGCCGCTGTCCGTCAGCTGGTTGTGCTGAAGGTAGAGCTCCCGGAGGTGGGTCTGGCGACTCAGGGCTCCTCGGGGCACCTTGGAGATGAGGTTGTTCTGGGAAGGGAGCAGAGCATGAGACTGAGGGTCCGGGACAGAGGGCAGTGGGGAGCCACAGAGGGCTCTTGAGTAAGGGACCAGGAGCTCGCTTGAGCAAGGCTGCCCACAGAGAGCTTGTGAGCGATCAGTGCCAGTGGAAGGGACTCAAAGACATTTCTGACTACTGGGATAACAAGGAGGTGTCGGGGTCCCGCAGGAGAGAGGTGCAGGGAGCCCAGGGAGGTGGGGACACGGGTATGGTAAGGGGAAGGAGGGGCACCTGCAGGTGGAGCCGCTCCAGCGAGGACGGCAGGCTGGGTGGCACATAGCTGAGCCGGTTGCTGGAGAGACTGAGGGTGACGACTGCCTGGGAGCCATGGAAGGCGTCGGGGGGCAGGCCCGTGTTGTTCAGCTGGTTGTTGTGGAGGTACACGGACCTGAGGGGAGCCAGGCTCCAGCCACCAACCCCGCCCTGGCCTCCCCACCGCCCCGCACCCCAGCCACCTTCAGTGTGAGAGTGCGTATGTGTGTGTGTGTGAGCGTGCGTGCTCTCTGCTTCAGTCTTGAGTTCTCCAAACAGAGCATCCAGGGCCCTGTCTCCCCACCAGACCCCCCCCCCAAGGTGGGGAGTGACCCCAGGCACATCTGAGACCCCTGGGGCCTGGGCTGGGCCTGGGGCTACCTGAGCGCAGGCTTCTCCCCAAAGGTGAGCGGGAAGATCTCCGTCACTTCGTTAGCAGCCAGATCAGCGACACGGAGGGAGCGGGGCAGAAACTGGGGGGCCACAGAGAGCTGCGGGAGCACAGCTGCACTGGTCCTGTGGCCCCGCTCCTGCACCCCACTGCCCGCTGTCCCATCTACCCTCTGGGCTATGTGACCCCAGCCCGGCTGCACCCCTGTGTGTGTGTGTGTGTGTGTGTGTGTGAGGGGGGCTCACCTTGTTGTGGGCCACGTAGATGTGCTGCAGCTGCGTGAGGGACTCAAAGGCCTCGTCAGGCAGGCCTGTGAATGAGGTGGGCAGTGAGGGGACCGCTGGTGTGGGGTGGGGGCAGGGCAGAGTCTGTGCCCCCACCCAGCCAGGGACTGGCAGAGGCTCCTCCAGGCCCCGCCCCCCACGTCCTCAAAAGCCACAGCCCCTGCCCCCCATCCCCTGAGTTTCCATCCTGCTCGGCAAAGGGCAGTGCAGGGAAAAGCCGCAGACCTGCCCACAGACCGAGCTGGGGAGGGAGAGGGCAGCGGGGACTGTGGTGGGGAGGGGCCGCCTCCCGTTGTCCCCCTCACCCTCGGAGGAGATGAGGTTGTTGTGGAGATTGAGGGTCCGCAAGCTGCTAAGGCGTGACAGCTCGTTGTAGGGGAGCTCCTGGAGCTGGTTGTTCTGTGGGGCAGGGAGAGGGGCGCTCACACCCTGACCCCCGTGACCCTGGGCCCTGCTTCTCAGCTTCCCGTCAGCCTGAGCAGTGAGCTCTGACACCCCATCACCCTCTACTTGATCCCAAATGCCTTATTACCTCGGAACAACCCTGTAACCAAAAAGAGAGTGGCCCCCAGCGCCCCATGCACCCCTACAGTTGATCTCAAATGCCCCGCCACGCTGACCCCAAGCAACCCCGTAATCACCGGACGTTGACTTCCCCGACACCCCTAAACCTTCAGCCCCTCCCACTTCCAATATCTATGCCCCCACCTCCTCTCACCGGACACACAGGGCCCTGCACCCTCCTCAAGGCCGACTTGCATCTGTGCCAAGACCCTCACGCCCAATGCCTCACCCCTGCACGTGGACCCCACACCCCATCACCCTCAACCCAACCACTCCCCAGGCTCCCCGCTTCCCCTGGGAGCTACCCTGCGCCCCCACCCCAGGCCCCACCTGCAGGGAGAGGTGTTGAGCTGCCCTGGTGATGTGGTCCGGGAACACCCGAAGGTCCAGGCCAGCACAGTCCACTGTGTCAGCCCGGGGGCAGGAGCAGCGTCGGGGGCAGGCCCGGGGCGGGGGCTGCGAACTCTCCCCCAGGTGGGGGAACGAGGCGTCCTCCATGCCGAGGGCGGGCGGGGGCCCAGGCAGCAGCAGGGGCAACAGCAGTAGGCTCAGCCACTGGGAGTTGAGGGACGGCTCAGGGTGTCCCCAGGCTGGGCACCGGGTCACCATGGCGACAGGAGCATCCCCGCATGGAGGGGGGCGGGCAGGCAGGCCCCACCCTCAGACCCTCCCCTGCCCCGACTTACCATAGCCAGCCCCAGGTCTGCCGTCTTGCCGGAACTGCTGACCAGGGTTCCCTAATGGAAAGCAGGCGGTCACCTCCTGGAGGTTCTTCTGTGGCCGCCACCGCCCCCCATCTCTTGGCGCTGGCCACCCTCCCCCCGCCAGCCTGTTCTCCCAGGGGTTCAGGGAAGCTGGCCCACCCTTTCGCCGCCCTGTGGAGGGCAGGCAGGCGCCGGATGGGGTGATGAGGACAGGCCAGCCTGTACCCTCTGTCCCACCCACCTCCCCCCAATCCTCCGCGCCACCCCCCCCCCCCCGCCGCCTCCCCAGCTCTGCTTGCGTAACCTCGGCCAGCCTGGGCCGGGCCACAGGAGCGAGGAATGTTTGGGGGAAAGCTGAGATTTGCCCTGTCTGGTATTTGGGCCAACCGCAAAGAGTAGAGGTGGGGGCAGAGGAGTGGAGGATGCTTCAGGCCACAGGAGGGTCCCCAAGGAACCGGCGCTGGGGCAGGCCTGGGCTCTGCCTGCCAGTCCAGACACCGGTCTGTGGGCTCCCAGCCAGGTCTGCCATCTGGGCCCCTCCTCCCCCCTGCCAGCTGGCCTCGCTGGCAGCCAGGCTCCCCCATCCCCAAATAGCCACAGCCGCCGCCCAAAAAGAAATTACACGTATTGAGGCACCAGCCTGGTGGTTAAGGACGTGCACTCAGTGGCAGCCTGCCTGGGCTTGAACCTGGGCTCTGCCACCTCTCCAGGCCTTGGTTTCCCACTCTGCAAAGTGGGAGAATAGTTGCCTCGCCTCCCGGGAGTGGTGTAAGGATTAAATGAAATCATGCATAAGAAGGGGGTGAGGGCTTCCCTGGTGGCGCAGTGGTTGAGAGTCCGCCTGCCGATGCAGGGGACACGGGTTCGTGCCCCGGTCCGGGAAGATCCCACATGCCGCGGAGCGGCTGGGCCCGTGAGCCATGGCCGCTGAGCCTGCACGTCCGGAGCCTGTGCTCTGCGACGGGAGAGGCCACAGAGGTGAGAGGCCCGCGTACTGCAAAAAAAAAAAAAAAAAGAAGGGGGTGAGACGGTGCCCAGTACATGCCAGGCCCTCAACCGCAGAGCGGAAGTGTGTGCTGAGGGGTGAGGAAGCCCGTCTCTGCCCCAGGTCCGATCCCCCGAGACACGCCACTTACCCGCGAGACTTCAGAGAAGTCATTTTCCTGTCAAACCTCAGCTTTCCAATGCATAAAATGCAGCTGACAGAAGACCCCCTCCTCAAAAGGCGGTCACAAGGCAAAGGCAGGTAGTGGGCTGAAATTTCCAAGCATAGCATCTGCCCCACAAGTGCTCAGCTTGGGTTGGAGTGGCTGATGGGCTGCTCAGAGGGCATGAAGGAGATTGGGGTCTCTCAGAAACAGACTGAGATGAGGACTGAGTGTATTTGTCTGGGAGACAGCAGCTGTAGGGGAGCAGGGATGTGGCAGAGAGAAGGAAGGGAACAGTCATGAATCGATGAGTTATCACTGGGGTAATCAACTTGCCTGGAACTTGCCAACTTTAGCTCTCAAAATCCTGCATCTGGGGAACCCTCAGTCCTGGTCACATTGGGATAGTTTGGTCACTCTTGTAATTAAGCAAATTCTCACTATAGGCAGCTGGGGCTCAGTCCCACTGGGGAACCCTGGGGGATCAGAGTCATCTCATCCGAGGGGTGAGAGAGCTGGGGTATTGATCCTCCAACTCCCTCCATCAGTCACTGGTTGAGAGCTGCCCCCAAGGGATCTGAATTCCCTGGCAGTTTGGGTAGAGTAGACTCCATCCCTAAAGAGATATTACATGCCTGCTGGTGAGGCCAGAGGCGGGCATGGTAGGCCCCAGACAGCACCAACTACAGGGGGCTTGGGGGGGGGGTGTCAAGCCATGGGGTGATGGAAGTGAAGTATATCAGGTGGGCGGGAAGAAGGGACTAAGATGTGGAAGAATGATGGAGACAGAGGGTGTCTGTATTATTAATCCCTCTTCCACAGAGGAGGAAACTTGGACCCAAAAATGTACTCATTTGACCACGTTTCCCAGGACTGTGTGGCCTCAGGAGAGGGGTCCCTCAGGGCTAGGACAGAAGACATGTCTTAGCTTCGACCAGAAGAGAACAATGGGCCCCACTCCAGGCTCTCCCTGTGGGACTGACCACCACTAGCTTGGACATTGTGTAGAAGGCCCTTAGTCTCCCTAGCAGCGTAATGCGGCCAGCCCCACAGATTTACTGAACTACCGCACTGACCCTAACCCCAGGGAAGTGGCAATGAGAACCAAGCTGTGTGTTTCTGGCAGGCCTCTTAAAGTTGCAAAGGATAGAGAATCCAAGCCAAACTAACTAATACAAACAAGGGTACTTATTAACTCATGAATGGAAATGTTGAGGGGCTGTCCTTCAGGCATAGCTGGATCCAGGGACTCAAATGACACCTTAAGGATGGAGTCTCTCTCTACCTCTCAGCTCTACTGGCAGTGCCAAGATATCTCCAGCTTTAGTCCTGCTGAAAGCCCCAAGGTTATATGTCATTGGCCTAGCTTTGGTCACATGTCCATCTGGAATCAGTCCCCGTGGCCACAGAGAGATGGAATGTGCTGATTGGCTAGGAACATAATCACCACTCTTGTAAATGACCCACTGGCCTTATCTTCCTGCAACAAGCTCCCTTCTCTACACTCTGCAGTGCCCAGCCCAGTCCAGCCCATCCCAGCTCTGCCCAGCCCAGCTCAGTCCTCCACTGCCCTGCCCTGCCCAGGAGGGAGTTCTGCAGGGACAGCAAAGGAGTATGGTCCACCAATGTAGAGCCTGGCAGAATCAGCATTTAGTACACCTTATGAAATGCATGTAGAATTGTGTCTGTACGTGTGGGGAAGTTTGCATGGGGAAGGGCTGTTGGTGTCTCTTGGTTTCCCTGAGGCTCTGATCTCAGAGTAGGGATGACTGTGGAGTCAGCGGGTTGCAGTAACACTGTGGGCAGCTAGTGCAGCAATCTGGTCTTATTTTGGTTGGTGGGAAGAAGAGGCAGGGTTGATGTAGGAGGGAGCAAGAAGCTGATGGAAAATGTAGTTTTTTCCCAATTAGAAGAGGAAAGGAGGGGTCTTAACTCAGTAGCAATTAATGATCCCAAGGCACACCTTGGGCCTGCCCCTCCTCATCCTATGATGGCATCCAGCCCTGAGACACAGGCTAAGGCCAAATTCCTCAGTCAGCCTTCATCTGGCTGATAAGCCCCTCAGGATCTGGACCCAGTCCATAAAATTACTGATATTTAGACAGGCATATGGCTGCCTAGAATAAAGAACTACATTTCCTAGGCTCCCTTGCAGGTGGATGTGGCCGTATGTAAGCAGAAGTGGTATGTACAACTTTGAGGAAAGGGGGGTGCTTTTCTGTTTCCTACTGATGGAATGTAGATGTGATGGCTGGAACTCCATCAGCCATTTTGGGCCATGACATTGCCTTGGGACTAGAGGCCTTGAATGGTGGAGCAACAAGATAGCAGGAACCTGGGTCTCACATACCATGGAAGGCTGTGCTACCCATGGACTGACCAGTGTTTTGATCACCTCCTGTTGACCCCGTTGGTGAAAGAGGACTCACATGCCCTAAACAGTACAAGATGGCCAAACACATGACACCTAATATGGATAGATGACGTCATCTGACGATTAGTTAGTCACATTCACAGGCCAGAATTGGAGGAGGGCACTGAGCCACCTGGTTGGGCGTACACTCAGCAGCTGAACCAAGAAGCAGGGGCTGTGGGAGATGGGCTTGGTAGTGACAAAAGGGAGGGGTGACCTCTGGTTCCCATCAGAGGATGTGATTGTCTTGTTTGAATAATTTCTCAGTCTGGCAGAGAGGTGAAACCCATTAGGTCGAGGACCACGTGGGGTGTGGCTAGTCTGGCTGATAGAGAAACAAGTCAGGTGGTTGGGGGTGGGGATGCATATCTGACAAAAGCAGGGAAACACAGTTAGACCTTGGAGGCCCTACGAGACTCAAAGATATCAAAGCAGCCCCTGGAATTTCAGGCTTTTCCGAACAACCAGCGCCAGTCATTTTGACCAGGCGTGAAAAAGAGGTATCTCTCTTGTTTAAGCCACCATTTCCCTCTCTTTTATTTCTTCTCTCCCCCACCACCCTTTTCTTTTCTTTTCTTTTTTCTCTCTTTTTTTTTTTGGCTGTGCCTGACTAGGGATTGAACCCACACTACCTGCCGGTGGAAGCGCAGAGTCCTAACCACTGGCCCACCAGGGAATTCCCTCCCCTCCTCTCACCTCACTGTAGAGACACAGCGTGGATTATATTCACCAAGGAGAAAGTCTAGAAGGAAAACAGAAGGGAGTCCAAGGGAGACCCCCAAGGGATGCTTATGCTTGAGGGGTGGGCAGAAGAGAAGCCAGCGATGGCCATGGAGAAGGAGGGTCAGAAAGGAACCTGAAAGTATCTGGTAAAACTAAAGATGTGCCTGCCACATACTCGTTGGTGATGGTTAAATGTGTCAAATATAAAATCATATGATAACATTTCATTGGGTCATGGGACCCCCCAGATGAAACACTCTTTCTGGGCACATCTGTGAGGGTGTTTCCAGAGGAGCTTAGCATGGGTATCAGTGGACTCAGTAAACTCAGTGACCCTCCCCATTGTGCCTGGGCATCATCCAATCTACAGCAGCTCTGAACAGAATGAAAGACGGAGGAAGGAGGAACTCACCCCTTTTCTCTTGTCCTGCCTGCCTGCTTGAGCTGGGACATCAGTCTTCTCTTGCCCCAGGACTGGGATGTACGCCATCGGCTCCCCTGGTTCTCAGACTGGAATTATGCCACCGGCCTTCCCGGGTCCCCAGCTTCCAGACAGCAGCTTGTGGGGCTTCTCATCCTCCATAATCACTTAAGTCAATTCCTCATGATAAATCTCCTTTTATTTGTATAGATTTTATATAAATACATAAAAGGATACACATGCCTATATATGTAAAAGGATATATATAGCAACTGTATTATATATATCCATATATACTATATATACACATATTTTATATATATACGCACGCACATTTTATATGTGTGTGTGTGTGTATATATATATATATATATATATTTCCTTGAACTGCATGCGTCCACTTATACATGGATTTTTTTTCACTAAATTTGTGCTACAGTACCACACCATGGCGGGCTGAATCTGTAGATCTGGAACCTTGGATTTGAAGGGCCAACTGTAAACTTATACACGGATTCTTGACTATGCAGAGGGTCAGCGTCCAAACCCTCACACTGTTCAACGGTCAAATGTATATACGTGTATATTGGGCAGGCAAGATCATTCCACAGAGCAAACAACCCCAACAGTTAGTGACTAACATCAGAGTCGGTCATCCCCACACCGCGATCTCAATAGATCAGCAGCAGGGGCCTCGGAGCCACAGTCACTCTGCGATCCAGTCCAAGAGAGACCGCACTGGCTTGAACAGCAGCCTCTGCGTGGCTGGCGCAGTTGAAGAGAGAGACTCCCCAACACTTTTTCAGGGCTTCCACTCTGAAGGGCCCCTCTACCCTCCTGCTCGCGTCTCATTGGCAAGGATTAGTCACGTGGTCCTGCGTGACCGCAAGGAAGGGAGAAATCGACGGGGGCTGGGCGGGGCACCGGGCTGGCGAAGAGAAGCAAGTGGAATATTAGGAATATTACCCTCTCTGCGACACCCAAGGACCAGCCATCTCTTCTTACACAGCCCCAACACGTAGGCACAAGGACGTTCCCTGCAGGCGCGTTAACTGGAATAAGAATTCTCTCTTGCTCTCCATCTCACAAGGCTGGCAACTTCATTTCCGCAGAGAACCGCCCCCCCCCCCTCACCAAATCCCCTGATCAGAAGCAACTTTTTGGACTCTGTTTCCTCTTCCCTGCCTTATTTTTCTTCCTGGCATTTCTCACATCCTAATTTATATTTCTGCCCACTGGCCGTCTCCCCCACCTGAATATTAGCTGTATGGAGGTGGGCACCAATGTCTCCCCAAACCTAGAACAGTGCGTCTTGAGTGCCAGGTGATCCATGAACATGTGTTGTGTGAGCGAGTGAAAAAAATCCCGTAAGAGGGGAATAGATAAACAGACAAAAAAAAAAAGTGTCCTATTAAAATAATAGACAGCAAGATCTAGGACGCACAAGGGACTCTACACATATTGTATTCATTTCCTGCGGCCATTGTAACCAATGACCACAAACTGGATGGCTTTAAACAACATCAACAGATTCGTTTCAGAAGTCCAAATTATTTATTTGGACTTGTGGAGGCTAGAAGTCCAAAGTCGAGATGTTGGCAGGGTTGGTTCCGTTCGGAGACTACTTTGTCTCTCTTCCAGTTTCTAGTGGTTGCTGGCAATCCTTGCTGTTCCTGAGTTTGTAGCTGCATCACGCAAATCTCTGCCTCAGTTTCCACGTGGCCTTTTCTTCTCTCTGTGTGTGTGTCTGTGTTTCTCCTCTTCTGTCTCTTTTAAGGACGCCGGTCATTGGATTTAGGGCACACCCGGTTAATCCAGGATAATCTCACAATCCTTCATTTAAATATATCTTTTTTTCCCAATAAGGTCATACTCACATGTTCTGGGGGTTAGGACGTCAGCACATCTTTTTGTGGATCACCATTCAAACCACTATACGGATTAGTGTGAGTCGAGCTAATCTTGTGAAGAGAAAAAAAAGTTGCAGAGCCAGGCTAACAATAGCGATCATTTTCATAAACTAAACATTTTCATAAGTTGGCTGTCTCTGAGGGGAGAACTGGGTGGCTAGTGCTGAGAGGAGAGGGGGCTTGCCACCAAATATCCTTGTATATCTGTTGAATAAAAAATTTGATTGAGATATAGATGACATACAATAAAAATGAAAATATTTAAAGCATAGATGAGTCAAAACTCATTTCTGCCACTGGAGACTGTCATACTAAGTGAAGTAAGTCAGAAAGAGAAAGACAAATACCATATGGTATCACTTGTATGTGGAATCTAAAATACGACACAAATGAACCTATCTATGAAACACAAACAGACTCACAGACATAGAGAACAGACTGGTGGTTGCCAAGGGGGAGGGGGTTGGAGGAGGGATGGAATGGAGGCTGGGGTTAGCAGATGGAAGCTTTTATATAGAATGGATAAGCAACAAGGTCCTCCTGTAGAGCACAGAGAACTATATTCAATATCCTGTGATAAACTATAATAAAAAAGAATATTTTAAAAAAGAATATATATTTATAACGGAATCACTTTGCTGTACAGCAGTTAACACAACATTGTAAATCAAATATACTTCAATTAAAAAAAAACTCATCATTTCAAAACTCAACATGGATGCACCTGTGATGAAACCATCACCATGGTTTAGTGAACATTTCCATCACCCCCAAAAGTATCTTCATGCCCCTTTGTCAGCCTTCTCTCCCTCCCTCCCTTTACTCCCCACCCCAGGCAACCACTGGTCTGCTGTCACCATAGATTAGGTTGCATTTTCTAGAAATTAATATAAATGGAATCACAGAGTGTGTACTTTTTGTTGTCTGACTTCTTCCATTTGGTAGCAAGGTTTATCCATGTTGTCAAATGTAACCATAGTGGTTTTTAAAAAATTATCTTTATTTTTTAAATTAAGATATAATTGACATAAAACATAGTTTTACGTGTACCATAGTTCGTTCTTTTCTATTACTTGATAGTCTCCAGTGAATGGATAGACCAACTTTTTTTAATCACATGTTGATGGACTTTTGGCTTGTTTCCCATTTTTGGATGATACAAATAAGGCTGCTGTGGATAGTCATATATGAGTCTTTGAATAAACATATGTCTTTTAAAAAATATTTATTTATTTGGCTGTGCCAGGTCTTAGGTGCAGCACGCAGGATCTTTGTTGCAGCATGCAGGATCTTTAGTTGCAGCATGTGGGATCTAGTTCCCTGACCAGGGATGGAACCTGGGCCCCCTGCATTGGGAGCGCAGAGTCTTAGCCACTGGACTACCAGGGAAGTCCCAAACATATGTCTTTTAGAAACTTCGGTAAATATGTAGGAGTGAAATGGCTGGATTGTATGGTAAGTGTACATTTAACTTTTTAAGAAACTGCCAAACTGTCTTCCAAAGTGGTTGTGTCATTTTCCACTCCCGCCAGCAGTCTAAGAGAGTCCTAGTTCCTCCACATCCTTGCCAACACTTAGTGTAGTCAGTCTGTTTAATTTTAGCCATTTTAGTGAATGTGTAGTGGTACATCATTGTGACTTTATTTGCTTTCCCTTAATGACTAATAATGTTGAGTAACTTTTTATGTGCTTACCGCCCATTCTATGTCTTCCTCCTGCTGAATTTTCAATCGTGTGAATATAATACTTATTAAGAATCAAATGATTGCACCCATTAAGTTGGTTTGTATCAAACAAACAAACCAGAAGATAGCAAGTGTTGACGAGGTTGTAGAGAAATTGCAACACTTGAGCACTGGGAGGAATGTAAAATGGTACAGCTGCTGTGGAAAACAGTATGGCAGTTCCTCAAAAAATTAAACATAAAATTATGTTCCAGCAATTCCACTTTTGGGTATACACCCAAAAAAACCAAAACAGGGAATCGAACAGATATTTGCGCACCATGTTCATAACACCACTATTCACAATAGTCAAGTGTCGATTGGTGGCTGAATGGATAAACAAAATGTGATATATTCACACAATGAAATATTATTCAGCCCTAAAAAGGAAGGAAATTCTGACACATGCTACAACATGGATGAACTAGAGGACATTATGTTAAGTGAAATAAGCCAGTCACAAAAGAACAAATACTTTATGATTCCACTCATTTGAGGTCCTTAGAGTTTCAAATTCATAGAGACAAAGTAGAACAGTGGTGGCCAGGGGCTGGGGAAGGGGGAATGGGAAGAGATGTTTAGTAAGGACAGAGGTACTGTTTGGAGTGATGAAAAAGTTCTCGAGATGGAGGTAGTGATGGTTGCACAATGATATGAATTTACTTAATGCCACTGAATTGTACACCTAAAAATGGCTAAGATGGTAAATTTTTTTTTTTTTGTGGTACGCGGGCCTCTCACTGTTGTGGCCTCTCCCCTTGCGGAGCAACAGGCTCCAGACGCGCAGGCTCAGCGGCCATGGCTCACGGGCCCAGCCGCTCCGCGGCATGTGGGATCTTCGCGGACCGGGGCACGAACCCGTGTCCCATGCATCGGCAGGTGGACTCTCAACCACTGCGCCACCAGGGAAGCCGTAAGATGGTAAATTTTATGTTATATACATTTTACCACAATTTTTAAATGTGATAAAAAAATTTTTTTACTACAAATAGGCAAGCTTAAGTGGTGGTTTCTTTAATAAATTGTACTTGTTACAAATATGTGTGTAATATATATGTATACACATACACATACAATTTAAGTACAGACCTCCCTGACAGTCCGGTGGTTAAGACTCTGCACTTCCAGTGCAGGGGGTACGGGTTTGATCCCTGGTTGGGGAACTAAGATCCCACATACTGCGTGGTGTGGCCAAAAAGTTAAAAAAAAACAACTTAAATACAATGAAACGAATGTATTTATATATGTATATATAAAAAACTTAAGTACACTGGAATACAAAATGTATATGAAATGTGTATATACTATATACAATATGTATACAAATTGTGTATATTTATTAAAAAGAAATGTTATGTACATATTGTATTAGTTTGCATACAGGTTTGGCCACAGTAATTAATAGTGGCTTCATGAGGGCATCTTGTATCCTTCTTCTGATCCCATGCTTGCCACCATCCCAGCAGGTGGACCCCTCCTCAGAAGCTACCATGTTTTTCTGTGGGTTCTACACATACAGTAGAATCTACATATCTTAAACGTGTGTCAACCACAAGTCCATGGAAACAGTAACAATGCCGTTATGGGAGAAGGAAACACAGAGAGGCCACCAAGCTTGGGGGAGGAGGCTTCCTAAGGGAGGTTACACCTTTTTATAACTAGAATACGGATACCTTTCCTGATTGGGATACTCCCAGCAGGGATGAATGACACATCAGTGCTGTGTTTCTGACCTGGTAAAGGACACGTCTGAAGAAGTCTCACTATGTCAAGTGTTGCTGCAGATGTAGAGCAACTGGAATGCTCATACATTGTTGCTACAGGTGTAGATTGGCACAACCACTTTGGAGAAACAATTTGACACATACCAGCAACTCCACTCCAATGTATGAGCCTCAGATAAACTCTTGCACAGGTTCCCTGGGAACCCTATGTACAAAAAGGCTCATAGAAGCACTGACCATGATAGCCCTCAAACTGGAAATAGCTGCACTTTCCACCAGCAGGACTATGAATAAATAAATCATGGGGCATTCACTATATGGTAGTGAAAATAAATGCATCCCCAACTACTCACAATATGGATGAATCATAAGAGCATATTGTCGAGTGAAAAGAGCAAGTCATAGGAGACCCCCACCATTATGAATCCACTTATATAAAAGTACAAAACAGGCAAAACAAATAATATATTATTTAGGGATATAAACATATGAGAATGATAGAACAAAATTCCAGAATATTGTTACCTTGAGGAGGAATAAAGATAATGGAATCTTCAAGGATATTGGTAAAATTTTTATTCTTATACAAGGCATATACATGTATTTAAAATTATTATTTTGTATATTCAATATTTGATAATTCACATTTATCAACATTTGATAAGATGACTATGGCAGATTGTAATTTCCAAAGGTGGCCGTAACAATAACTCAAATGCCATGTGCTTTTAAAAAAATATATTAAAACTTTAGGGCTTCCCTGGTGGCACAGTGGTTGAGAGTCAGTGGTTGAGAGTCAGTCTGCCGATGCAGGGGACGCGGGTTCGTTGTGGCGCGCAGGCTCTTCGTTGTGGCGCGCAGGCTTCTCTCTAGTTGTGGTGCACAGGCTCTAGAGCATGCAGGTTCAATAGTTGCAGAGCGCGAGGGCTCAGTAGTTGCAGAGTGCCAGGGCTCTCTAGTTGTGGTGCATGGGCTCTAGAGCGGGCAGGCTTAGTTGCCCCATGGCATGTGGGATCTTAGTTCCCCCAAGAGGGGTCGAACCTGCGTCCACTGCATTGGAAGGCAGATTCTTAACCACTGGACCACCAGGGAAGTCCCCTACTTTTATTATTATTCCCTCATCTTCTATAAGGAAGATTGGTCCCTTCCCCCCCCAATTATTTATTCAATCATTTATTTATACCAGTATGGACTCATGGGTATTTAATTCTTTGGATCACAATGATCTTTTAAAGTTCATCTCAGATTCCATCATCTTCTGTTAAACACCTTCCAGAGACTTCCTTTTATGCCTTCCCTCTTCCTTAAGAGTGAAATTCAGGTGTCTTTCTTACCTACAAGCCTCATACACTCCCTACCTGCTTCCTGGTCCTTGTCTGTTTTCCTTTCTTACTTTCTTCCTTGCTCATTCCTGCTCTGGCCCAACTGGTCTTTTTATGGTCTCTCAATCTTGCCACCCTGAAACCTTTGTTTTTGCTGGAATATTCCTCCTCCTCACCTTCACAGGGTCCCTCACTAACTGCCCTGTTTAAGCAGCCTTCTTCCTTCCTCTCTAATCCTAGCTGGAATTAGATAACATAAATTAATTTCCTTGTTTATTACCTGTCTTTTTTACTGCTGTATCCCCAGCGCTTAGAACATAGTAGGTGCTCAATAAGTATTTGTTGAATAAATGAATGTGAGAGGCTTGGAAGAATATGAGAGCCAGATCCATTTAATTCTTCTCTAATTATAGTAACAGTTTGCATCTGGGGTATATATGTACCATTCAGGAGCGCTACACTGTAAGGCTCAGTTTCATCGTGTGTAAAATGAAGATAATAAAAGGACCCATCTCCAAAACGGTTTTGAAAGTTAAATGAGCTAAAAGCACAGGAAGATGATACTCATAACAGACATTAAACAATTGTTATTACTATCATCTATAAAAAGGGCATAACAGCGACCTACTACATAGAACCGTAAGCTCAGAACTGTTTCTGGCAAGTGTAAAGTGATATACAAGTGATTAATGTTGTCATTATTACCATCATCATCATCCAGTCTGGCCGCCCCCCAGGCCATCTGAAAGATGTTTTAATCGAATTTCTTCCTTTTATTTTGCAAATCCCTTCCTTCGGCCCGGCCCGGTGGCCCCAGGATGCTCGCCAGGCCTCCGCGCACCCGGACGGGGCGCGGAGATCCCTGGGCTGGGAATTCTGGCCCTTCTGGACCACAGGCTCCCATCGCCCCGCCCACAGGCCTGGACCACCTGGGTCTCCATGGAAACCCACCAGCCACAAGGGGGCGTGACGCCGTGGGGACTGATGGGCGCCTCTGCCTATTGAGTCAAAGTCATCTCGGCGAGGGGCGCAAATGGGGCCTCTGACGGGGGCGTCCTTGCGGGAAGGCGGGAATACGGCGACAGGACGCGGGGACTGTACCGTCTCTACCAATCAAGGGCCGAGGTGGCTGTGATGGACAGGCGTAGCGGGCAAAGGCCCTGAGTGAGGGCTTTCACCCAACCCGCGGGCGGCAGTGCCGAGAAAGGGCCAATGAAGAGGCGGAGGGGGTGGGGCTAAGAGGCCGGTTGCTCCGGAAGTGGAGGGAGGGGGTGAAAATGGCGCCCAGCTCGAAATCGGAGCGGAACAGCGGGGCCGGGAGCGGCGGCGGCGGCCCCGGGGGCGCCGGGGGGAAGCGGGCAACGGGGCGGCGGCGGGAGCACGTCCTCAAGCAGCTGGAGCGGGTCAAGGTGAGGCCTGGAGTCTGGGAGGAGCGCGTCGAAGGGTGGGGAGGAGGGACGAGGGAGGCGGAGGGAGGGAGGGCGTTCGCGGGGTGAGGGGTTGGGGGCGGAGCCCCGGGGGAGGGGGGCTCGGAGGAAAGGGGTTGGGCGGGGCCCCGGGGAGACGGCTTGGATTGGGGGGGCTGCTGCGGGAGCTTGGATGAAGGGGGTTGGGGGCGGGGTCCCGGGGATGGGGCTTGGATGGAGGGGCTGGGGGCGGGGCCCCGTGAAGGGGGCTTGGATGGAGGGGGCCTTAGAGGCCGCTGGGGGAGTAAGGAGGAAGGGGGCGATCCAGGGTCAGACTCATTTTTCAAAACCCTGCTCCCACGGCCCTTCCGTTATGGAGCTTTACCGCCCCCTTGGCAGAGCCCTTGCTACCGGCTTTGGGATTCCTCCGCCTGGGGTTCCTCTCTCTGTCCAGCTCTGACCACAGGGGAGCTGGGAGTTCCTGTAGCTGCGTCTGCCTCCCGCATTGAATGGGACGGAGCTCCCTGGAGAAGGCCTGATCTTCAGCTACCTGAGCAGGGCTCTGTCTCCCCATGATACTGTAAACTCTCAGTGTGCTGGGATCTTTCCCCCATCAGTTTGGGAGCTCTGGGAGGGCGGACAGTCTGCTGTCAGGTCAGCAGCAACTGGGGCAGGTCTGTGTCTCCATGGATTGGGAGTAGTGTGCCTTGTCCATTAGGCTGGAAACTCTGTGAGCGCAGGGCTGTGGCTTCTCCTTTTGACTGGAGTTCCTGGGGCAGGGACAGTCTCCACCCTCAGCTTGACTGCTCCCTGGGTTGGGCTGTGGCTCCGCCCTTAGCTTGGAAGCTCCCTGGACAGGGATTGTGTCTCCCCAGCAGCCTGGGCCTCGCTGACAGGGCTGTTCCACCCTGGGATCTCCTTGAGGGCTGGGTTGTATCTCCCCCATTAGACTGGATAGCAGGGTCCAAGGTGCTCTGATCCCCCAGTGCCCAACTTGTGCCTGCCTGGCCCCCCAAATCCGTCCTTGGTGAAGTTTTTGGGATGAGGGAGTCTGTTGGAAGGGGGAATTGGGCAGGAGTTCGAAGGTCACTGGTCAGGTTTACCCTTCTGTCTGACTCAGCTGGCCCCCGAGGGGCCTGTGTGCCCCGTGTATGGGCTAGTGGGTCAGGAACAGGTGAGTGTAGTTGGTCAAGCCCCCATTCCAGGCTCCTTAGCGGTTCTCGATGCCCACAGCTCACTGTGCAGTGAGGCAGCCTTCAGGAAGGCAGCTCCGTGGCCCAGTGTGGGCCAGGGGTGACTGGGGGCGGTGATGCCAGTCCTAGTCCTCAAAGGTTGGGGGCTTAGGCAAGAGGAACCTTGAGGCTATGGAGGTGGGAGGATGGCTCGGGTCCCTGGTGGAGAGTCAGGCTCACACCGTTTGCACCTTCCAGAGCTTGGACCTCCCTGGACCGTTATGGTTGGCAGGGAGTAGGCCTGCATGGCTGGGCTGGACCCCAAAGGTGCTGCTCGGCCTTGGGTGAGGGGACTGGGGGGCTGCAGGCTGTTTCCGCCACGTGGTGCCTCAAGAGCCCTGGCTGCCCCTTCCTCAGATCAGTGGGCAGCTCTCTCCTCGCCTCTTCCGGAAGCTGCCACCCAGGGTCTGCGTGTCTCTCAAGAACATTGTGGACGAAGACTTTCTCTATGCAGGGTGAGGCTGGGGCCAGGCAGGGGGGTGGCTGGGTGGGGCGTCAGGCTGGCCCTGACCTGGTTACTCTGCCCCTCCCCCCATCCACACAGACACATCTTCCTGGGCTTTTCCAAGTGCGGCCGTTATGTTCTCTCCTACACCAGCAGCAGCGGGGACGACGACTTCTCTTTCTACATCTACCACCTGTACTGGTGGGAGTTCAACGTCCACAGCAAGCTCAGGCTGGTAGGGCCAGGCCTGGCGCTGGGCGTCCCTTCCAAGAGCGTGGCTCCCACCGGTCACGGCACCCCTCTGCGCCTCGGGTTTCATGTCCACAAATGAGAACAGCGCACTCGTGGGGCCGTGGCTGAGACTCCGAGTGTCAGGTCGGAGTGTAGGAAATGGCCATTTTTAGAGTTGAAAATGGGTCAACGGTAGCAATTTCATATGGTTTGAGGGCTCAAGCCAGGAGGGCCCGTTAGCTTTGTTAGGGCCGAGCAGGCTGCCACACCCACTTTAGCCCTGACCTCGACTCCTCAAATGCCCTACCCCAGGAGGTGAGTGCCGCTAACCCCAGTTTACACACGAGCTCAGAGAGGAGAACAGGTTTCAGGGTGGGTTGGGCTTGGAACCGATGTGTCTGGCTGAGCCCCCTCTGCTGGGGCAGGGCTCTCCTTGGCCGTGTCCTATCCTGGGCCCGGCCTCCCTGTGTCCCCCACTTGTGAGGGGAAATGCTTGTGAGTCTCCTCAGCCTGTCCTCAGGAAGGCAGAGGGGTGCTGGTGGGGGCTGTTTGGGGCTCCCTGGCCCGGTACTGCTGGCTGGTGCAGCCTCGGGTGGGCCTTGGGCCCGCTCGGACCCCCGACCCAAACATGCCTCTCAGGTCCGGCAGGTACGGCTCTTCCAGGATGAGGAGATCTACAGTGACCTGTACCTGACCGTGTGCGAGTGGCCCAGTGACGCCTCCAAGGTCATTGTCTTCGGCTTCAAGTGAGACTTAGGGATAGGGTGGTCAGGGGTGGGTGGGGCGGGCGCCTGGGCCAGGCTCTGAGGCTGTGCTGGCCCCCAGCACTCGCTCAGCCAACGGCATGCTCATGAACACGATGATGATGAGCGATGAGAACCACCGAGACATCTACATCAGCACCGTGGCCGTGCCGCCGCCAGGACGCTGTGCCGCCTGCCGGGACGCCAGCCGCGCCCACCCAGGTGAGGGGCCGGGGCCGGGGCGCAGGCTGCCTGCTTCCCCGCCCTGGGGCCACAGCTGAGCCTGCGTGGCCTGTGTCGCTGCAGGTGACCCGAGCGCGCAGTGCCTGCGGCATGGCTTCATGCTGCACACCAAGTACCAGGTGGTCTACCCCTTCCCCACTTTCCAGCCCGCCTTCCAGCTCAAGAAGGACCAGGTGGTGCTGCTCAACACCAGCTACTCCCTGGTGGCCTGCGCCGTCTCGGTCCACTCGGCAGGTAGGCCCCCAGGTCTGAGGACAGGCCCTTTGCGCGTGCGCTGTCAGCCTCGGGGCCCTGTGACCTAATGACTTGGCCAAGCGGCCCTGCGCGCTCGGTGCTGTCACTACCCTGCATCACAGATGAGGAGACCAGGGCCCTGGGGAGGTGAAGTCCCTCATCCAAGGTCACACAGCCAGGAAGTGGGAATGTGGCATCCAAACCCAGCCACTCCCCACCCCAGCGCTGTCCACTAGAACTTTCCACAGGGCTGGGATGTTCCAGATCTGCTGTATCTAATTTAGCTGCCACCAGTAGCCACTTGACCGTGGCTCATGTGACCAAGGAACTGAGTTGTTCAATTTAATTTTAGTCATGTTAAGTTCAAGTAGTCACATGCGGTCAGTGGCTACCATGCTGGACAGCGCAGTGCGTTCTTCTCCGCGAAAAGAGAAACGTTGATTAAAAATTTCAGGGAGTGGTTAGTGGACAGATGGCCTTCTTACATCTTTGATGATCGCAGAAATGCCAGTGAAAATCAGGTGATGTCCCCCAGCAGAGTGGCAGATGTTAAAAAGCTGGATAATGCCACTGGCTGGTGGCAGCGTGGGGCCCTGGGGGCTCTCCCGCTCTCCCAGGGCCTTATGGCAACAGACGTGCCTGTGGCCCAGCAGCGCTGCACCCAAACATGTCTGAAGGTTTGGTGGCAGGAGCCAGGGGCTGCCTGGTGTCCATCGCTGGGGTTTGGGGAGGTAGGACAGGGTGGGCACTTCCCTTGGGTCAGCAGGGAGAGCCCCAACGTGAACATCTGTGGAGAGTGTACCTTAAAGACATGTTCAAGTGCAGAAGAAACACAAGAAGATCTGTCACCTGATACTGATACCACTTATATTTAAATTTAAGACGTGTTCCAATTTTGCCAGAATGCAGTCAAATAAAGATGCCCACTGCGAATTCCCTGGTAGTCCAGTGGTTAGGACTCCGTGCTTTCACTTAGGGCCTGGGTTCAGTCCCTGGTCGGGGAACTAAGATCCTGCAAGCTGCGCGGTGCAGCCAAAAAAAAAAGATACCCACTAACTACATTTAAAATGGTTGTCCCTAGGGGTGTGGGAGGGTATTGGACATGAAAAGAGGATTCTATGTATATAACTAAGCCCACAGACCAGCAAGGGGCAGGGTGCTTTGTCCTCAGGCCTGTCCAGGGGGCTCCCACCCCTGCCCTGGCCACCTGTGCCGGCACGGGCAAGGCCCTGCTTCTCGCCAAGCCGTGAGCCCCCAACAAGCCAGGCCTGGATGGGGCCGCCACCCCCTGCCCCGTTAGGAAGGACCACATGGGACAGGATTCAGCCCGTGTGCACACAGCCCAGGTGAGGGGCATTGTCATCAGTGTTTAACACTCATCTCACCCTAGGAGGGTATTCACACAGAGGGGCAGTTTTGACTTGAACATTTTCCACTCACTCCCCCTCCCCTCCAGAAGAAGTGCCACCACTCTGGCAGACAGGAGTTCGTTGGCAGACTTGTATTATCTCTCAGTGTGACCTTGGACAAGTTTCTCTGAGCCTCAGTCCTGAGTCTGAACTGGGAGGACAGTTCCCCTCTCCAAGGGTTGCTTGAGGGGGGCCCAAATGAAGCAGGGCAGGCAGAGCCCAGGGCCTGGCCATGCTGCTGCTCGTGAATGCGCTGGGTTCTCCACACTGACATTCCCCAGAAGGGGATCTGCCTCCCAGTCAGATGGAGTCATAGAGGCCTGGGATTCGGGCAGTCTGTGCCTGTGCTGGTCTGGCTCGCGTTGGGAAGGACAGAGGGCTGTGTAGTAAACTGTCAGACTTAAGTGGCTTTTACCTGGTATGATGATGGCATGTCAGCTTACCAAGCGCAGGGATTTTTGTCTGTCTCGTTCACTCCTCAGTCCTCAGTGTGTGGCATACAGCAGATGCTCAAGAGTAAGGTTTGAATGAACATGATTTTGTGTGTGTGTGTGTGTGTGTGTGTGTGTGTGTAAAAGTCCTTTTTCCCTTTTGGGTGTTTCAGACTGATCTCAGAATATGTACATCTTCTAGAGGGGTCTCCTCATGGTGGATTTCTAAGAACCCCCCAGCATAATGAGGGAGATCGGAAGAGCATTCTGGACTTGAACTCATCTGTTGACCCCCTTCCCACATCCATCACTTTATTTTTATGTTCCAGGTGATAGCAGCTTCTGCCAAATCCTGTACGACCACACCACCTACCCCCCGGCCCCTCCCAGCCCCCCTGGGCCCCAGAGCCCAGAGATGCCCCCTGTCCTCCCCACCCTCTGCCCCGAAGCGGCCCCAGCCCGGCCCTCTGGGGCCCCCGAGCACTCGCCTGCCATCGCCAAAGCCAAGGAGTTTGTGGCTGACATCTTCCGCAGGGCCAAAGAGGCCAAGGGTGGGACCTCGGAGGAAGTCCGGCCACCCCCCTGCCCGGGGCCCTCTAGCAGCCGCTGCCGCCTGCCCTCTGAGCCCCTAGCCCCAGGTGGGGAGGCGGCGCCCCGGGACAGCCCCCTTGCAGCAGAGGTGCCCGCCTCCGAGCCTGGATACGTCAACTACACCAAGCTGTATTATGTGTTGGGGTCCGGTGAGGGGACGGAGCCAGAGGATGGTGAGCGGGGAGCCCACCTGGTGGGGTCCCAGGCGTGGGAGGCTGGCCTGGAGGGGCCTCTAGGCCTCCTACCGCCATCCCTACCCCCACATCCTGCCCTCTCAGAGTTGGAGGATGACAAGATCTCCCTGCCCTTCGTGGTGACTGATCTCCGCGGCCGCAACCTACGGCCCATGCGGGAGCAGGCTGCTGTCCAGGTTGGTGCTGGCAGCGGGCAGGCCAAGGGGCAGCTCCCGGGGGACCTGCTGGGATGGCAGTTGGCGCAATCCTCCCCCTCCCCCTCTGCCCACTGTCCACAGGGTCAGTACCTGACAGTGGAGCAGCTCACACTGGACTTCGAGTATGTCATCAACGAGGTCATCCGCCATGATGCCACTTGGGGTCACCAGTTCTGTTCCTTCAGTGACTACGATATTGTCATCCTGGAGGTGGGCCCAGGTGTCGGGCAGGGCAGGCCCAGGGCCTCCCAGCTCTGGGCAGCACTCTCAGTATGTGTCACCATCCACACCCCGCCCCCCAGGTCTGCCCAGAAACCAACCAGGTCCTCATTAACATTGGCCTGCTGCTCCTGGCATTCCCGTCCCCCACCGAGGAGGGCCAGCTCCGGTGAGTGGGCAGGGACCCCACCCTCACCCTTGCCCAGCGGGGTCCTGCACTCAAGACCTCTCAGTGGGGGGAAGGGGGGATGTGAGAAGACTCCCCCTGCCCACCAAAACTTGGACTGGCCGCTCCATTACTGCTTCAAAGATAAAGGCCCCTCTGGGTAGCCTGGGTTCAAGCTCAGGGACCCTGTGGTCCCACTCCCTTTCTCCTCTGCTCACCATCCCTCCCCGCTGTAGACCAAAGACCTATCACACCAGCCTCAAGGTGGCATGGGACCTCAACACGGGCATCTTTGTGACAGTCAGCGTGGGCGACCTCACTGAGGTCAAAGGGCAGACCAGGTGAGGCAGGGCCGGGGGCCAGGGCTGGGGGTGGGTTGGGCCAGGGTGAGGAGAACTGCTCACCCCCTCTCCCTCAGCGGCAGCGTCTGGAGCTCATACCGCAAGAGCTGCGTGGACATGGTCATGAAGTGGCTGGTGCCTGAGAGCAGCGGCCGTTATGTCAACAGGATGACCAACGAGGCGCTGCACAAAGGTGGGCCCCGTGACCTGACGACAGTCCAGGACTGAGGTCCTTATCCTGGGGCCAGGCCAGGCCCAGAGCACGCACTAATCCCTAAGTGTTGCTGAATGGAGGAGCACATTGGCTGAGCTAGTGGACACCGTGGCATTGGGTGAGGGGAGGGCAGCCCAGGCCAAGGCCAGGGGGCCAGCTCAGGTGTGGCACCTGGGGGCCCCCGGCCAGTCATTCAGTCATTCAACAGACATTTTATTGAAAGGCTGCAGGCAGGAGGCAGACATAACTTTGCAGGGTGCCTGCCTTCCAGTACCTTTTGGGCCCATATCAAGTCAGGGAAAGAGGCCTCTCCTACAGCCTGGGCAGGCCAAGGTTCCAAGGCTTTGTCCCCACCCTTCCCTGCAGGGTGCTCACTGAAGGTTCTGGCAGACAGTGAGCGATACACGTGGATTGTGCTGTGAGGGCCCGGCCGCCCTGGACACTGACTCCAACTACCTCCGCGGCCTGGGAGCTGGCCGCCTTCCCGGCAGCCTCTGCCGACCGACCGATGACCGGCACTAGTGTTAGGCTGCGGGAAGGGGGCTGGGCGGGGCAGCCCCTGGTGGCCTGAGAGTCTGGACGCTTCTTATTTATGCCTATTTAAGTTGGAAAGGGGCAGAGGGAGGGAGCCCCCTGCCCCACCAGCCTTGAGCGCCCGCCTTCACCCTAAGCTGGGCGTGGGCCCTCGTTCCTCACGAGTTTGCCCCTTTTCTCGGCTACAGGTGTGGACGTTGCCCCCCTACCCCCACCCCAGGGAGGCCAGATGGATCCCATACCCCTGCCCTGTCCACCCCCAGCCTCTCCCCTGACCTGAGGTGGTGAACCTCGTGGCCATCACACCTCCCCTTCCCGGCCCTGTTGTTCCTCTTCACATAATAAATGTTTTATTTCTGAACCTCACTGAGTTCCCTTTCCTGCCTGCCACTCAGGTGCTCGGGGCCCAGCTGGAGCCCCCAGCCCCAAGGTTCCCACCAAGGCCCGGCAAGTCAGCAGTAGGCAAATATCACAGCGGAATTTATTGTGTTTTAAGAAAGACTACAAAAAGGTAGAAAACAGCTCGGCACACTAGACTACCACACGCGTGGACACTTCCACCACCAGGAGAAGGGAGGCCCCGAGGGGTAAGGAGGGGGAGTCGGCAAGCCACCCCAAAAGCTGGAGCACACGGAGCACACAAAATAGTGATTTTTATACAATAGATCAGGTTTGTTTTTTCTCTTTTTTCGCTTTTTGCCATAAACATCTATCTCACAGGTTGAAAACACTGAGAAAACCGGAACAGATAAGGCCATGATGGTTGGAAAAAAACCCAACAAGTTACCGACTCCGCTCAGGCGGCGCTCACAAATCGCACAATAGTCATGTGGAGGGCGGGGATCGCACGCATGGAGGAGAAGCACGGTCTCCAGGGAGAGTAGGAGCGTAGAGATTCCATTACAAACCAGCGGCGAGGAGGGCCCAGGACTCAGGGTCCAGGATCTGAGCGAGTGGAGCACCCAGCCCTGGCTGGGGCAGGCGTGGGCACTTCCGGGCCCGCTGCCTGCAGCAGGTCCCTCTGGGCTTGGCGCCCGGTCCAGCCTGCTGCTCTTTGGAAGCTGGAGGTGGTGCCCCTTCTGCCCTCCCCCTATCCAGGCCGGGCAGTGCCCCCCTCTAGGGCTGCGGGGCAGGGGAGGGCCCAGCTCTGGAGAAGATGCGACACCCACAGCTTTAATTGCACTTATACCAAGGAGTGGGAAGCGGCGGGGCTGCTGGGGGAGGGATCCCGGGGCTGCTGCTGACAGTGGCGGGTCCCCAGGTGATGCCCACCTGCGCCCACCCGGGGCTCAGGGCTGGGCCTAGGACAGGCTGTGCAAAGCCAGCGAGCTGAATAAGTTAACAGTTCTGCAAGGGAGGGGGCCTGCCTGCCTGCCCCCTGGGGGGGGTGGGGGTGGGGCTGGGGGAGGGAGATGCTGCGGCCTTTGGGGCCAAGGGCCAAGCTGGCTGCCCCAGGGGGCACCTGGGCACGTCGGCGGGTTCCTTAAGGCACGTCTTTTGTGTCAGAGTTTGCAGCTGCGGCTCCGCCCGGCCCTGTGATTGTGCCGGCTCCATCCGGGGCAGGGACCCCCTTACCTTCCCTGTCTCGGAGGCCCCCTCCCGGCCCCGGCCGAGGCTGGAGCGGTGACAGCGAAGCCACAGAAGCTGTGAGGGACCCTGGCGAGGAGGGGCAGCAGGGTAGGGCGGGCGGGGCGGCGGGGTGCGGCGGGGGAGGCCACGGGCTTAGCTGGAGGGCAGCGCCTGCACGAAGAGGCCACGTGCGTCTGTCCGCGCCAGCTTGGCCGGTGGCTCCAGAGTCTCGGGGCCCAGCGCGGGTGACTCGCCACCGGCCGCGAGCGAGATGTCCTGCGGCAGCTCGTCCTCGCTTTCCTCCTCCTCTTCCTCCTCCTCGTCTGGGGTACACGGACCAGGCCTGGCTCAGCGTGGGGTGGCGGCGCCACCAGGCCGCCACATGGCTCCCCAACCGCCGCCTCCTCCACCCCAGCCTCGCTGTACGCCACCCCCTGGACTCTGGCCCTCGGTAGGGGCACGCTTTACCTACCTTTGTCCGGGTCCAGGGGGTTCAGCGTGGTGGCCAGGTTGGCGAACTGGAAGGAGGGGAGAGGAGAAGGAATGAGGGTCTTGCCTAGGGGCACCCCTCCCGTGCCCTCAGCGGACCCGTCGTGCGCACCTCGCCCATGACGGCAATGGGGGTCTCGCCCTTGGCCTGGGCCACGCGATGCTCGATCAGGTAGTACATGTACTCATCGTAGAGCAGCCGTATGAGATGGAAGGAGCCGAAGCTGGCGGCGCTGCGCAGAGTCAGGTCCCGGATCACCATGGAGCTGTGGGAGGCGACAGAGAGGAAATCCTCAGGCCGGGACCCGCCCCGCGCCCCTCTTCCCTGCCGTAAGGACCCCAGGCCCGAGCAAGCCCAGTTACCACCGCCCGGCCCCGCACACAGGATTCCCGGTCAGAGAGGCAGGGCGTCCCTCAGAGAGGGAGGAGGGCCCGAGCCCCGCCCACCACCAGCAGGACCCTCGACTTTCTAAAAGGCACCCGAGTCCCCCCAGGGGGTGGGGCTTTCTCTGGTCCAGCCAGAGAGGGTGGGGCTGGGGCCCTCATCCAGCCCCACCCTCCTCGAAGAGGCAGAGCCTTCACTGGTCCCATTTTGGCCTGATCCCAAAGCAAAGGAGCCTTCTCTGGGTCCGGCCCTGGTGGGAGGAACGTCCTCCCGCCCAGCCCCTTCCCCGCCCGCATCCCGCCCAGCCAGAGCGCACCTGTAGAAGGACCACTTGAGGAGGAAGAGCTTAGCGGCCTTGGGAAAGCCGGCGCTGCCCTGGTAGGGCTTAAGCACTTGGCTCACGACGCCGTCCAGCCAGGCCGCCCACTGCTCCAGTGAGTTCTGCTGCTGCAGAGTCACTTTGAAGTCCTGCTCCAGCCGCTGCACCACGCGGTCCTCGCAGCGGCATACCCACGAGGCCTGCTCCTGGGACACAGCGGGCAGGTGCCCGGGGCTCAACCGCCGCCCCGGGCCCGAAACGCCGGGCCGCCCCGCGCTCGCCTGCCCCGTCCACGCTCACCTGCACGTTGGCGAAGTCCACGCGATTGAGATCGCTCAGCATCTGGTTGATCTGCGCGGTGTTCTGCAGCACAGCACGCGCCGCCTGCGCCAGGTGGTTGAGCGACGTGTAGCGCCGCAGGGTCTGCGCGAAGGCGCCGGCCGCTGCCACCTGTGGGGCCCGGGGCTTGTGGCTTCCGCGGAACCCACCCCGCACAGCCCCCTGCCCCACCCAATGCGACCTCTCTGAGCCTGTTTCTTTCTCCTAAAAGGGAGGAATGTACCTTGTTGCTTTCGTTGGGAGATCAAAGGGTCGGGGTTTTCAAACTTTGGGCGACCACCCACCCAAAGAATGCCTCCCAAAAAAATCAATGTATTGTATCTGAAGAGCATTATTATTTTTCATCAAAGGACACAAGTAAATCTCGGAGGGCATTGCCCAGAAAGGGCACTACTTCCATAACCTTTGGTTTCATTTTGTTTGTATTATTATTCCCTTGAATGTCAGCTCCGGGAGGGCCAGAGTTTTGTGCATCTTGTTCATTGCTGTGCTCCCAGCACTCAGAACCATGCCGAGCACACAGCAGGTGCTCAATAAATGCGTGTGGAATAAATGAATGAATACATAAGTCTTACCCGTTCTGAAGGGCTCCCCCGGGATCCAGCTTCTACTCTCTCCACAGGCCCCCAACCCCAGCCCTGTGTCCAGCGTACCCAGGGGTCATTCTTCAGACATCCCTTTCTGTTTAGCTGTCTTGTTGGCATTTTCGGGACTTTGAAAACAAACTTTTTTTTTTCTCTCTCTTTTCTTTTTTTTTTCTTTTTGCTCAAGAGCAAGCACACTCCATCTAATTCCTCACATCTTGGTAGTTAGTGAATGTGCAGCATTGACAAAGAGGGCTATTCTGTTTCCTTATAGATGTTTTTGGTTTTGGTTTTTTTGGTTTTTTTAAGATTTTATCTCTTTCTGAACACCTAAAGCACTTTCTGTTGAAGCTCTCTGAAGAGAACTACTTCAAGTGTGCATTTGGTTTTAATTTTTTTAAGATGCTGTGTTGCATACAAAACACCACACACAGGTTGTGTTTCAGAAGTGGGCTCCTGAGGAAGCTGGTTTGTAAAGACAACGCCCAAAGCTCACTCTGATGGGACAGACACGGGGACAAATCTTACTGCCTCTGTCAGGCAGAGGAGACCGAGGCCCCCAGCCCCGCCCCCCCCCGCAGCCGGGAGGGAGGCCCCGGGCTGTGGGCCAAGCTGGCCCCTCAGCCCCCGTCACGCCCTCACCTTCACCCGCAGCATCTCCTCAGGTATGTTCACCATGGCGTGGGTGAGCCAGCTCTCCAGGCTCTTGGCAAAGTTCCGGATCGCTTGGGTCAAGGCACCTGTGGGCGGTAGGGGGGCTGGTCAGGACTTAGGGGTGGGGTGGGGTGCGGGGACCGGGGGGCCGTGCACTTACTGGGGATGGGCCGCAGCACATCGGGGATGAGGATCTCCACCAGGCCCTGGTACAGCACGTTGTCACAGTGCTTGGTCCACTGGAGCACGGGCTCGAACTTGGAGAGGAGCACCAGGCTGGCCTTGGGCAGCCGCTTCTCGGCCTCATCGTGCCTGTGGGCACCCACCCCACCCGGGGGTCACAAGGACATTCCATGGTCCTGTACCCAGGGTCAGAAGGGCACAGCGCCCTCACCCCACCCTGGGGTCAGGCAGGTACTCTCTGTCTCTGGAAGACTCCCGGGGTCAGGCTGACACAGACCCCACTGCCCCCAGGGTCAGACAGGGATCTTAACACCCTGCACACTGGGGCACAGGCATCTACCCACCGCAGGGAGGAAATGGCTTGGTGGGGCACGCCATCCCAAACACCGAGCATCAGACCGGTACCGATGCACACTCTGGAGGCGGGCTCAGAAGGCCACGTGCACCCCACAAACTGCAGGGGTAGAGAGGAGCCCCCACTCCTGCATGAAGTCTGAGGTCTGGCCGCCCCAGCCTTGGGGGCTGACTCACATGGTACCCAGCCTCCTCCCTTCCTCCCCCACTCCCCCAAAGGCACTCACACAGCCAGCGGCGGTGCCTCGCTGGGCTGGCTCAGGTTGTACCTCCAGAAGGTTTTCCACAGCGTCTCCACCAGGGTGAACTGCAGGTTCACCATGACATCGACGATGGCCTGTTGGGGAGGCTGGATGCTCAAGGGGGCTGAGCGGCAGCGTGGCCCTCCCTCGCCCCTGCCCACTGCCCAGATGCCCTACCTCACAGTGTTCCCGGTACAGGACCTGGAAGGCCTTGATGTCCCCAGGCCCGATGCCTTCGGGCAGCACTTTGCCCTGGAGGTCGAGCTCTGAGAAGTCAGGAAGGCTCCTCGAGGCATCTGGGGGCAGAGGAGACACCGTGAGCCCCTGTATCCCCCAGCTGCCTGCACCCTTGAGCCTCATCCTGGGATCCTGCTAAGTCGGCACCACTTTGCTACCAAGCAGAAGTTCCCCCGTGCGCACTGGGGGCGAAGAGGTTCCGGGAGGACAAGTGAGCCATCTGCACACTCTCCGGGGGGCCACAGACCCTGCCCTGGGCCCGCCCCAGAGGCCAGGGAGCCCTCACCCAGAAACTGCTGGTACTGCTGGACCTGGGCGCTGATGTCCGACAGCCCAGTGGCCTGCTGTGGCCCCACGGCCACACCGTTGGTCATGCCCTCCATCTTCTGGATGGGTTTGAGCCTGGAGAAGGGATAGACAGGGGACTGGAGTGGAGATGGGCTGCCATGCCTTTCCCTGCCCGCCAGCACCGGGCCAGCCCTGCCCTCCTACCTCTGTTTTTGCGAGAAGGGTTGGCCCCGCATGGCCATGTGCTGCTGGTCCTCCATCAGCCGCAGCAGGGGTGAGCTGGCCTTGATGCGCAGGCCATAGTAGTGGTACTTGGAGTTGCCCCTGGGAGGGAGGCAGAGGATGAGGGCTGGGCTGGGGGTGGTCACCGATCGTCCACCGGGAGCTTCACATCACACCTGCCTCTCCTCTCTGCTAGGGGGCCGAACAGAGCCCGGGGGCGAGACCCATATTTCCACAGAGCTGGGGGTGCTGGGCTGGGGAAGCCACAGGGACTATGGGTGCCAAGGAGAGGCCCCCAACTGCAGACTGAGCTCTGTGAAGACAGGGCCAGAGTCAGGGGCAGGCACTTAGCAGGTGTTTGCTGCCTGCTAGTCATAACAATCTTCCAGGCACTGTTCTGAGCACTTAGCATATTCGAATCCACCTGCTCCTCATCCCTACCCTATGAAGGGTACTCCTAGCATCCTAGATTGACAGCTGAGGAAACTGAGGCACAGAGACATGCAGTACTTTGCCCAAGGTTCCGCATGTACACATGCATGAATGCATGAATGAGGTGATGTCTAAGGCCTAAGCTGGGAGCTGGAACCAAGAGAAGAGCGGGGCTCAGCCTGGAGAGGTGTGGGGGATTGCAAAGGAGAGGCAGGGAAGAGCGGGTTCATGGGAGGGCTCCTTGCTCCTTCCTAAGTGAATTCACTGACTCATAGGCCCTGATTAAGCAATGACTGTGTGTAGCCCCTGCACTCTCAAGGGACGTGCATTTCAGCACTGGAAAACAGATCAGAAAGGAGAAGTAACGTAAGAGGCATGTTGGATGGTGCTCAGTGCTAAGGAGAATAAAGTAAGGGGGTTGGATGCCAAGGAGGTGAGGGAAGCCTGGAGTTTTAGTTAAGGGGGTCAGGGGACGTTTGAGTCAGGAGGTGGGGAAAGGTACGTGAGGCAGAAGGCACAGGCAGTGCAAAGGCCCTGAGGTAGGAGCATGCAAGTGTCAGAGGAGCTGTGAAGAGGTCAGTGGGGCTGGAGTGGAGTGAGCGAGGGGACAAGGGGAGCTGAGGACCTCGATAACTTAGGGTGAGGTTGGGCCCTGTGGCTGCTAGGGACTGTCAGGGGCAGGTGGCCCCACCTGGTGCCGAGACGTCGGGTGCGCAGGCCCATGAAGACGGAGCGGATGAGCTTGCCGAAGGAGGCGGCGTTGACGGGCTCCAGCTTCTGCTCCTGGCAGTGCAGCAGGTAGTGGCAGTAGAGGGTGCTCCGAGGCAGGCTCACGCCCTCGGCTGTCTCATAGTTGTCCAGGAGCCACTGGACCTGGGGCCCGAGGAGGGATGGAAGAATGCTAAGAATTGCTTCCATTTCTCAAGTGCTCGTTGCTAAGTGCTCTCTATATTTATTTCTGATTGTGATCTTGACAACCACACTGCAGAGGGTGTCATATCACAATCACCCATGGGAGCTAAATCCAGTGGAACTCTCTAGAACTGCACTGTCCAAATCAGTCACCACCAGCCACACAGAGCTGTTAAATTAATTTACACCGAATGGAAAAAGCCAATGTCAAAAGGTCACATAAAGTATGAGTCCATTCATAGAACATCCTCGAAATGACAGCATTAGAGAAATGGGGAACAGATTCGTGAGTGCCGGGGGTTAGGGATGCTGGGAGGGGGGAAGGCAAGGGTGACTACAAAGGGTTAGCAGGAGGGGTGTGTGGTGACGGAACAGTTCTGCATTTTGACTGTGATAGTGGTTTCCCAAACCTACCCATGTGATAAAAAGACACAGAAGTAGACACCCTCACATTGTACCAATGTCAGTTTCCTAGCTAGATGCTGTGCTACGGTTACGTAAAATGTAATTAGTGGGGTAACCTGGGTGAAGGGTCCACAGGGATCTCTGTACTTTTGTGCAGCTTCTGTGACTATAATTCTTTTGAAATAGTTTTTTAAAAAAACAACTCAGTTCCCGGGACCTTGAAACTCACATTTCAAGTGCTCAATAGCCTCACGTGGCCAGAGGCCCCTGCACTAGGCAGCACAGAGAGAAAATATTTATCACTGGGGGATGTTCTATCAGACGGCACTGGTCTAGCAAAGCATGTTTTCAGGACCCATTAGGGAGTCATGAAATCAGTTATGTGGGTTATGACCAGCATTAAAATATTACACTTAGAAGCCAGGCTGCATGGGTGCATAAGGGAGGTCCTGTCTTCTGAGAAACCTTCTGTCTTGGTTATGGGTCCACAATGGGTCGCCATGGGAGAGGGCGATAGTTAAAAATGAGGGGAAGGGACTTCCCTGGTGGTGCAGTGGTTAAGAATCTGCCTGCCAGTGGAGGCGACACGGGTTCTATCCCTGGTCCGGGAAGATCCCACATGCCATGGAGCAGCTAAGCCCATGCGCCACAACTACTGAGCCTGCGCTCTAGAGCCCGCGAGCCACAACTACTGAAGCCCGCACGCCTAGAGCCCGTGCTCCGCAATGAGAGAAGCCACCGCAATGAGAAGCCCACGCACCGCAACGAAGAGTAGCCCCTGCTCACTGCACCTAGAGAAAGCCCACGCACAGCAATGAAGACCCAACACAGCCAAAAATAAATGAATGAATAAAAAAATAAAAAAAATAACGAGGGGAAGCCATCGCATCAGACGTCAAGCTCCAAGAGGACAGGGACCACCCCAGGACAACCCACCTACAGTCACAGAGCTGGTGAGGGGCCCAGTCAGGATTAGGATCTAGGGCTGCTCCACAGAGCCACGCTAGGCAGAGGAAGGTTATCTCGCTGCCTTCGGGATGGACACAGAACCTTGCTCGGGGCAGCTGCTTGCATGGTGGTGCCTGCATCTCCCTCCCCTTGCTATCTATCCGCCATCACCAGTTACTATCAGAGTAGATGACACTTCTTGGGTAATGGCTCCAAGAGCGTCATGCATATTAGCTGAGGCCCAGAGAGGCTGAGTAACTTGTATGAGGCCACACAGCGAGGATTCAATCCAAGGCCATCTTCACCTGAGCATCCTGACACCAGGCTAACCAGGCTCCTGCTGACGGTGGCCAGCAACCACCATCCACCACCCACCACTCCCACCCAGGGTCCCCCTCCCACCCCCGCCTCCCCTGGGGCCTGGGTTGGCACTTACAGTGGCTGGTGAGGCACGGGTGGTGTGGGAGTAGGACTGGCTGGCACTGCCCAGCATGTAGCCGCCTTGGATCACGTAGGTGCCTGCTCCGCTGCCACTGCTGCTGCCACTGCCACCGCCACCGCCACCGCCTCCCCCGCCGCCACTGCCGCCGCTGCTGCTGTTGCTGGCCCCACTCCCACTGCTGGTGGAGCTGGCGACGACCTGGCTGCCGGACACGTACATGGGCACAGAGCCACTGCTGGCCACCGCCTGGGAGGTGGCAGGTGTGCTGACCTGGGCAGCCGTGCCCGCAGCCTCGTAGTAGCTGGTGCCTGCCGTCTGCGTGTACAGCGGCGTCTCGGGGTAGGGGTAGGTGCTGGAGCGGCTGCAAAAGTAGAGGGAGGGAGTCAGGGGACAAGAGCTGGGTGGCACAGGGGCATGACTGAGGGGGCAGAAGGAGAGCAGGAAGCAACAGCCCCGTGCATCACCCCAGGTGCATGATGGGCAAATTTTCACTTAATCCTCAAAGTGGCCCCCTGACTTGGGAGTCCCTACTTCAGATGGGAGGAAGTGGAACTGGAAGAGCTAAGTAACTTGCAATAGGCTACACACTTCAGTAAATCATAAAAAGAGCTACTGAGGGAATTCCCTGGTGGTCCAGCGGTTAGGACTCACGCTCTCACTGCCAGGGGCCCGGGCTCAATCCCTGGTCAGGGAACTAAAATCCCACAAACCACGCACTGCAGCCGAAAAAAAAAAAAAGAACTATTGAGTGCCTGCTGTATGCTGGGCACTGTTCTAGGTACGCTGGACCCAACAGTGGATGAGAGAGAAAAGGTCCCCCACAGGGGAGTTAATGCCTTAGCGAGGGAGCCAGAGGAGAAGCCAAGTGCAAAGGTAAATTGAGGGCACTTCAGAAGGTGGTACACACCAAGGCACATGAGGCAGGAAGAGGGTGCTGGAGAAGCGGGGGCTCTACTTCTAAATCCAGCAGCCGTCACCCTGAGGGGCTGGTCAACAATGACTATCGGGGTACAGATGTGTTTCCCTTTGACCCAGAAACCCACCCCACCCCGGAGAGCTCTCCAGCTATCCCAGGATCTGCATCAGGTCACATGAGCTCAAGGCTGCAAATCATAGCAAGAGAGTAAAAATGACTGGCGGCGGGGGGGGGGGGGGGCGGTCCATCTTTAGTGGGATGTCAAGTTAAAAGGTGATGGAATCTTACACAGGGGTGAGGAAGGAGGAAGAAGGTCTTGGGGTCCTGCCAAACAAGCTCCAGAACATTCGGTTAGGTGAACAAAAGAGGCAGGGAAGGGTGCAGAGAGTGGGAAGAAGGGGGAGATTACATGGCATTTCGTATCTATATCTGCCATCTGTGAGGGTGGAGGGCCCGCGGACTGGGGGCAGGCACTTCACTAAACGTGGCTGGACACAGTTTTGAATTTTGAGCCCTCTCAATGTATTAGTGATTTAAAAACATAAGTTAAATTTTTAGAATCCAGAAAGGGAGGGAGGCCCGTCAGGAGCGGCCTGGCTCAGAAGGTGCTGAAGGATGCAGCGGAGGGAGTCTTGGGGGCCTCTGCGGGCAGCAAGGAGAGGGACTGGGCTGGGGGATGTGATCACTTGAGGTGCGCAGCATTGCCCATCAGACACCAGGATGCAGCTCTTGATCACTGTGCCCTGGTTCGCATCAGTTCACATCTACTGCACGGGTGACACCCAGAGTGCGTGACCTGAGCAGGGACTGGTAAGTGCCCATGCCCACCTCGGCAGGAGCCAAAACCAGCCCAGCACCCTACACGCGACACGTGCTCCCAGAAAACATTGCTTTGGTAACTGTTTGCTGAATGACTGAATAAATGAATGTGTGTATCTCTGGACACAAGCTGGACAGGGCCAGGGACGGAGGCCCAAGGGCTGTGGCTTTGGTCAGCGTGGGGATCTGGACCAGCAAAGGGCTGGGAACATGGTAATGACCCACTATGAGGGAGAGGTAATATACAGTGTCCTCAAAAACTTCACATAGCAGAAGAATCTGATGGCAACAATGGACTCCGTGTGATCAAACACATAAACACAGAAGGAAGAACTGAACCCAGAAGCAAAAGACAGACCGGGACTTCCCTGGTGGCGCAGTGGTTAAGAATCCGCCTGCCAATGCAGGGGACATGGGTTCGAGCCCTGGTCCGGGAAGATCCCACATGCCACGGAGCAACTAAGCCCTTGCACCACAGCTACTGAGCCTGCGCTCTAGAGCCCGTGAGCCACAACTACTGAGCCTGTGTGCCACAACTACTGAAGCCCGTGTGCCTAGAGTCCATGCTCCGCAACAAGAGAAGCCACCACAATAAGCCCGTGCACCACAACGAGGAATAGGCCCCGCTCACCGCAACTAGAGAAAGCCCGTGCGCAGCAACGAAGACCCAATGCAGCCAAAAATAAATAAATAAATAATTTTATTAAAAAAGAAAAAGAAGCAAAAGACAGACCAGGAGAGGCAGAAGAGCCCCTGGGGGCCCTCGGGAGCCCGGCTCCTCTTTGGAATGTCCTCTGTGGTCCCTGCCAATTCTGGTCAACTGCACAGATAAGAGAGACTGGCAGCACTGGAAATAAATCAACAGAACTATGAGGTAGCTGCATGCTGTAGACCACGACTCAGGTGCCAGGGTCACACCCTTTGGGGTCAGCCACAGCATCAGGACCCAGAGACCAAGTCGTTCCATGAGCTAATCCACCCCCAGCATCATGCCCACAAGAACAGGTGGCAGGGACATAAGAAAAAAATCAGGCAAATGCAAAGAAAGCCAAATGAAGCTTCCAAAAACTGAAACAACAACTAGAGACTATAAGCCCTGGAAATATTCCCATGGAGAAGGGGAGCTCCTTCTCCATGGTAATATATATGGAGCATCCCCAGCAAGGAGCCAGAGCCGGGGTTAAGGCAGGCCTGGGGCTGACATCTGCCTGATGTGGCACATGCTGACGCTGAGCTGTGTGCAGCACCAGTGAGTGGAAGTCACCTACGTGTTGGCTGGGTGGGGACTGGCTATGTCATTCATGCTGCGGCTGTATGATGGAGTATCACACAGCAGTTAAAGAGGGTGACTGGGACCCACATGGTCGAAGAGCTTCGAGCTACATGGCAGGGGAAGAGATAGGGGACAGAACACGCTGCCTCTATTTCTGAACAAAGAAAGGGGGTAATTTCTATTCTCAGAGTATCTCTGGGAGGAAACAAAGAAATGGGCCACAGCCTCCCCTCTGGGGCATGTTTGGGGGTCAGGAGTGAAGGAAACTTTTTTTTCACAGTTTAACATTCCCTATTCCTTAGAAATTTTTATCTTGTAAAATTAAAAAAAAAATTTTCCCATTTTTGTTTTCTGTTTTCTTGCATAGAACCAGACCAACCTGATTCCAAAGCTCTTATGCCTTGCTGGGATGCCCTTCCCAACTTGCCAGGGTCCCCTCTGCTTTACCGCCACTTGAGGCCTTGAAGGCTGGCTGGTCCGCTGGGGGCTGGGGCCTCAAGTCCCAGGCGGTCCTGAGCAGACCCATGCCCCTCCTCCTGTCCCCTCCCCACTCACATGGCGCTGGCCGTGTAGCTGGCATCACTGCCCTCCACATACTGCACTTGGCTGGAGTACACATGTGGGACTGGCACCTGCTGGAGCTGCTGCACCTGGCACAGGAGGAAGGGTACACAGAGGGTCAGGGGTGGGCCAGCTCCTCGCCTCTGCTTCTAAAAGTCTGGCAGCTCCCCAGCTGGAAGGCTGCACTTCTGGGCTCTCTGAATACCCTGGACGGGGCCAGGGCTGGGAATCAGGCACAGCTGTGTCAGGAGAAGCCAGGACTCTCTGCTTGGGCTGGGGACAGTAAAGGTAGGGCCTGAGGTGCACAGAGGGGACCCCAGACAGGGTCCTACCGTGGGCGTGAAAGTTGAAACCCAGCGGCAGAGCCAAGTCCTGGTACAAGGCTGTCACTAAAGCCGGAGCCTGGAACTACAGACATGGCTTCAGGGCTGGAGCCTGCATCAGGGACGGACCCCAGTCTACAGGGACGCGGCCTAGAAACCTTGAACCGGATGCTAGGGGCGGAGCCGGGGCCAGGGGTGGGGCCCCGTTTGTGGGCCAGAATCTGGAACTACTGACAAAGTCTTTGGGGCGGGGCCTGAGTTCCCCACCCCATCCCCCACCCCAGTCTGTAGTGGCAGAGCCTGGGACCTGGAGCCCGATTTAGGGGGAATCAGAGGCGGGTCCCCAGACTGGCTGGGTGGAGGTGGGGTCTACAGGGCCTGCGGGGCCGGGCGCGGGCCGGGGCCGGCGGATCCCGCCCCCGCCCGCTCTTTGCACCCCGCCCATTCGTCCGCCACCTACTTTGAGGGCCGTGGCGGCCGTGCCGAACACTAGCACTTGGGGGACTCTCTGGATCCTGACCCTCTGGTCGGGGCTGGCTCGGGCCAGGAGCCCGGGCCGTGGCTCGAGGACCACTTTCTGCTGCGGCAGGAGCAGGTGCGGGGGCAGCACGCCCACCAGCTCCACCCACTGCTCGGCGCCCGGCTCGTAATGGGGCGGCGGCGGCTCGGGGCTGCCTAGCTGCGGGGCCTCCCCGCTGCACGCTGGCGGTTCCGGGGCCAGCACGCCCGGCCCGGGCCCAGGCGTGGGCGGCCGGGGCGGCGGCTCCGGTGGCGGCGTGGGCCGGGGCTCTTGCTGCTCTGCCTTCCTAGCGGGAAACTGACTGCCTGAGCTCTGGAGGACAAACAGAGACACTGGGGGGTCACCGGGGGCGGCCGCGGGTGGGGCTCCAGGCCTCCACCGCCCACGAGGCTGCTGAGCTCACTCAGCAACCCGACCAGAAGATCCCCACCCCGTGTGAGGGAGGGAGAACCGAGATCTCTCTCAGCGAAACCTGGGCCTTAAACTGCCAGGTGCCCGGAAGGAGTAAGGCTCCAGGACCGCATCCGCAGCCCAGGGCCAGAGGTGGAGCCCAGGATGGGGCTGGGGTTCTGAAGGCTCCAGCTGCCTCCCCACCTACCCACCCACATCCCCCCAGGGGAGCTCCACTCCCTCCCTGCGGCCTGAGGGGCCTGCACCCCTCCCCAGCTCAACCCAGGCCTAGCCCCAGTTTGCCCAGAGGTAGGTGGGGGAGACACACACCTCTTGAGCCACGTGGACCGGCTGGAGCCCTTGCACTGTGAGCTGCTGCACGGGGCCAGCTTTGGGCACTTGTGGAGTGGCCTGGACCACGGACCTCTGGGGAAGGAAAGGCAAGTCAGACTACGGTAACGATGGCGATGATGGCTGCCCACCTGCCCCTAAGCACCACCCCCTGCCCACGTGAACTCATGTAAGCCTCACAGCAGCCCCATAAGGAAAGACGCCACCTTTCTCCGGCTTTTCACTGCTGGCCCTGCACCTAGTGCCTTCCAGGTTCATTATCAGGTTGCCTCTGGGCGCCATGTTACAGGTGTGTAACCCAGGCTCAACAAGGTGAGGCTGATGGGAAGTAGCACTGAGTTGAACTTGGGACTGACTGAGGGGTTCCCTGCGCTCTACCCCCACTCCCTACATGGGTTATCCCGCTCGCCCATGATACTGGCTGTCCTTACTTCCATGCTATGGAGGGGATGCGGCATTACCCTCAGGGTACAGAGTGAGGGACAGAGGCTGGGAGGCGGGAAGCTGCTCAGTGATGGGGCCAGGACTTGAACCCAGGCCTAGAGGTTCAGAGGGGCTCTGGTGCCAGGCAGGAGAATATCTGTGAATCCTTCAGGGTGGGGTTTCTGCTTTCCTCCAGGGAAAGGGTCTATGGTTTTCATCTGGTTCTCCAGGGGATTGGGAACCTCCCAACCTGAGTGGTAACGACCAGATGGCAGACAGCCCTTGCCTCTTAACCTGCTCTGGCTGCCGGGGGGGGGGGGCAGCTCAGAGTGAGGCCTCCTCCAGAAGACTGGGCATGGTTTTGGAGGCTGAGGCCTCTCGCTGAGCCCCCGAGGGGCGAGCCAGGACTTGGCCTTGGGGTTTCCTCCAGGCAAATGGGCCCAGAGAGGCCAAGGCTGTTTCTCGAAGCTGTTTCCAGTGCCTGCTCGGTGTCAGGTGCTTTCCACGAGGACGCACTTCATCCTCACGGCGGCCCCAACCGCCCTGCTCCCAGGCCCTCAGGGAGGAGCCGTTATTTAGGTGAGAACGTGAAGTCTGGAGAGAAGCAGAGGTGCTTGCCAAAGGCCTAGGTGGCAGGCTGGGGCTGGACCCCCATCTGCTGGTCTCTCACAGGCCTTCCCCACTGCAACTCCCACTGACAAGTGAAGGAGGACGCAGAGGCCGCCTGGCCAGCACCCTCGCCCCTGCCACTGCCCGCCTTTGCCTGGCACCTCTTGGGTGACGGGGACACTCTGCTGGACGCCGTGGACTTGCAGCTGCTGAGGCACTGTGCCCGTGGGGGCCCCAGCCGTCTTGCTGGAGGAGCTATTGGCCTGCACTGGCGACCGCTGCAATGGAAGGAGACACGGTGTGTGTGTGGAGCGGCCGGGGCCTGACAAAACGCTGCTCGAAAGGGCTGTCCAGAGAGCTATTAGGGGAGGGCAGCAGCCAGAGGGGACGTAGCCAACCACCTAAGCTGGTAACCATCCTTTGCATCCAAATGCCTGGTCCCCACCACAGCCCCAGTCATCCCAGATGCAAGGCTCAGAGTTCAGACCCATCTTCCCCAGCGAAGAGGGCTGGGACTCGAGCCTCAGCTCATGGGCCACCTGCTGCCTCCATCATCAGATGGGCTGCAGCCCTGAAGTGAGAAAGGATAGGTGAGGGCACCCCTGCTTTCCAGATGATTTGCTGACGCACAGATGGGGAGGGACGTGTGCAGGGCCACACAGTGGTGAGTGGTGGCACCGGGTGCTGACCCCAGGTGGGCTGGCTGCAGAGCCCGACAGCTCTGGGCCGTGCTGTGTCACAGTGGGCATCATTAACTGTTTCACACATTTCTAACTCGGGGCTCAGTAGGCTCTGAGGGCCTGCCCAGAGTCGCCAGGACTGAATGGCTGAGCCAGGGATCTGACCTGGAGCTCTGATTGCTGACACCCATGCTCCCGGCCACCCACGGCTCGCCTGCCTCCACACCCTCACTGGTGTTCAGGGGTCCCTGGATTCCATCCTGTGGTCAGAGGAGGAACCTCTACCCACCCTGTCAAGGGAAGAGGGGCCCACTTTGCCTCCTGGGATGCAGTGCCCTGAGCTGGAGCTTCAAGGCCCATCTCGACCCAGGGGAGAAGCTGCCTCCTCCTCCTGGAGCCGGGCTCAGCTCAGAGCCAGCAGGGGTAGGATCTGGCGGCCGAGCCACCCCAGCCAGGGTCAACAAAGACTTGGGAGGAGTGAGTCCTGACTCCTCTGGGGAGAGGGGTGGGGAGGGTGGCCAAAGGGGCCGCCACCTACCTCAGGAGGTGAGTGCACCTGCTGCGTGCCATGCACCGTCAGGGAGACCTGGCCACTCTTGCCGCCCGGGACTGTGCTCTGCACCACCAGACGCTGTGTGGGGAGAGCCTGGAGCCAGAAGGACCACAGTTCACTGACAACGGCCTGTGTTTTTTTTGTTTTTTCTGTTGTTTTTTTTTTTTGCTGTACGCAGGCCTCTCACTGCTGTGGCCTCTCCCGTTGCGGAGCACAGGCTCCGGACGTGCAGGCTCAGCGGCCATGGCTCACGGGCCCAGCCGCTCCGCGGCATGTGGGATCTTCCCGGACCCGGGCACAAACCCCTGTCCCCTGCATCGGCAGGCGGACTCTCAACCACTGCGCCACCAGGGAAGCCCCGGCCTGTGTGTTTTTAATGAGCACCTGTGTCGTGCCAGGCGCCGTTCTAGTGCTGCATGCCTGCTAGCTCACAGAATCGCCCTGACAGTCCTGATGCTGCAGTCACTCCCCCACTTCACAGAGGTTTAGGACAGTGAAAGTACTTGCCCGAGATCCTGGAGCCCATGTGCAGCAGAGCTGGAGTTTGTGTCCAGGGAGCCTGGCTCCACAGGGCACAGGAAATGTGCTCTCACCCTTGAAACCTGACAGGACTTTGTCCCGGTCCACTCTGGATGCCAGCACCCGGTGTGTAGCCTTCCAGGCGACAGACCACCGTGCACTCACGCCCCTGTGCTGGCTATGGGTTCTTGGTTCCTAACCGGCTTTGGCTTCTCTGCTTTGGGACACTGGGGCTGGACCCACCAGCCACGTTCCTTACTGTCAATCCTCAGGTCTCTGTTAAGATGACTCCTGCAGCTCTTCCTTCCCCAATGGGCCCTGACTGACACGGCCTCACCGGCTGGAGGCAGCAGGTAGGGCAGCCCCTGGATAGGCCCCATAGCCTATGATGCTGGTGAGGGTAGATAAGAGCAGGCCACAGGGGTGGGTTCTGCACCCTGGGGAGGCTGTGAGGGTGGGGGCTGGATGCGGGGCGCTTACCTGTTGGGGCACCGGGATGTTGGTGAGCTGGAGGGGTGACACGTGGCCCGGCTTGGTCTGCACACTCGTCTGGACCAGCAGCCGCTGTGGGGGAAGGAGGAGGGACCTGAGCCACGCTGGCTTCCCCAGGGAGGCCCGGCCCGGAGCAGGGAGGTGGGGGGATTTGCTGGGGCGGCAGCAGTGAACATCTTGATAAGAACAGGTGAGCAGATGGTTCGGGCAGCAGAACCAGGGGGGAAGCAAGGTACCCACGGCCACAGCCTCGCTGCCCCCCTCAGGTGCCCTCTCTACACACCCCTGGGGGAGGGGTGTGTGTCCTACCTGCTGGGTGCCCTGCACCTGCTGCACCACCTGAGTGGGGACTCCAGTCTGGCTGGCCGTGGAGCCCGGGCTGGCCTCTGACACAGTCTCGCTGGCCCGCATGGCACCTTCTGTAGGGAAAGGTCACCAGGTCAGCTCTGCCTGCCGCCACTGCCCCCACCCTGAGCCTGAGCCCGCTGGGATGCGACAATGCAGCCTGAAGCTAGCTCTGGATGGGGCTAGGCTCTCCAAGAATCCTGCCTGGCCCCTGGTCAGCCCCAACACTGCCCAACATTGGGGTGGGCTGGGGGCCCCAAGGGCCTATAATCCTTAACACCCAGAAGCAGCCTCCCTCCTCACCCCTACCCTCACTGTCCCGAAGTCAGACCAGAAGCGGTGACTGAGAAGCCATGATGCAGCGGAGGCTTGGAGGGATGGATGCCTCTGCCCAACAGGCAGGACTGTGGACCGTGACTGACCCCGCCCCCCGCCCCCCCGCAGGTCCCACAGCCTTGCAAGGCGTCGGGGCCACCTTCCTTGAAATGACCCCTGGCTTCCCAGGGATGGAAGCTGGTCAGAGAAGTCGCCCCAGAAGATCTCACAGGCCTGCGGCCAAACACCCCCTCCCTCTCCACCGTCCCTGCTTCCCAGTCCTCACTGGGGTGTAGGGGGGCAGAGGGCTTGGAGCTGGGCGGGCGGGTACTCACGCTGACAGGCAGCCAAGAAGAGGCAATCATAGAACATGGTGCCCACCTGCCCCACCGCCCCGGGGGAGCCTGCCCAGCACTCTTCGCCCACCTCTTTGGGAACAGCAGGCTGTGCGGGCGGCTTTATACCTGCAACCTTGGGGAGCTAATCCCCCCAGTGGATGCAGAGTTCCTGGCTGTCCTCTTAGGATAAACACACTTCCCTCCCAGTGGGCAGAGCCTTCGTGGGGCCTTCGTGGGGCTGGGGCCACTGTGTGGGGTCAGGAGGGAGGCTGGTACCCAGAGATGCTATCAGGAAGGCACGGGTCGGGTTTCATGCACATCTCGCTAAGTGATTAACAGGGGAGCTGGGGGCGGGGGAGGGGCGTGGAGCACGAGTGTCCCTGAGAGGCACTGGTTGGGAGACCCTCACCCCAGCTGGGACACAATCCACCCCACCCCCTCTGTGTCGCCTGGTTGCTCCCAGCAGTTTCAGTTGTGGGGTAGGGCTGGGGGCACACATGCACCTGCCCTTCCTCCAATGTGCTGCCAGAAGGAGCCAAGGTCCCAGTCCCATGCCCTGGGAGCCCTCTGGTGGGATTGGAGGGCAGTGGGCAAGGAATAATAAAAGTAACTATAGCACTTCCGGTGCCCCAGGCACTGCAGTAGCATCTTCCTGGGCAGCTGGAAATGGAAAGAACTTTTATTACCTCTGTTTTTAGCGAGGGCAACAGAGACCAGAAGAGGGGAAGTAACTTTGTCCGAGGTCGTCCAGCCGGGAACTGGCAGACCAGAACACAGGCTCGTGTCTGTGCCCACATGACTGTCACACCATGTGTGGAACCCAGAGTCAACGGTCAGGCCCAGGCTGAGGGCCCAAAGGCAGTGGTGTGCAGACTCAGGCCTGTGGGTACCGGAGGACAGTGAGCCAGGGGCCTATGGGGACACCACAAGGTCCAGAGCATCCCTTTGGGGCTCAGCCTCCAAAGCGGGGAGCTGGGCCTCAGCTGCTGTGGGGAGACATGGAGAAGGGCCTGGCCGGGACAGAAAGGTCACCCTAGGTAGAAGCAAGGACCTCAGGGGCCAAGTCTGGGGCAGAGCACATGAATGTATGTATGTTGGGTGTGGGGGAGTGGTAGCCAGATGTGGGGCGGACAGTAACCGCAGGCCTGCTTGGCCAGCTGCCTCTGCAACCAGTTCCAGGGGTCACCGATTCCTATGTTTTGCTGGAATTGTCCCTCGCATCTATTGTACTTAGGCTTCCCTGAATGGTAAAAGAGGAGGCCCTCCCTGAGCTGGCCCGCTGGGAGGAACCCGAGAAAGCCCCACGTCATGTGAGGGGCCCGGCACACCTGGGTGTCCATGAGGCACAGGAAGCCAGGCACAGCCCAAGGGACAGTGCCTGACAGAGGAGGCCCGTGGCAGGTTTGGCCTGGCTCAGGGTGGGCAGCGAATGGGGGGCTGGCCCCAGCCGCCTCCTAGGCCCCGGTGCCCTGATGAAAATGCCAAGGCTGATCCTTAAGCGGGACCCTGAGCAGTTGGAGGCCTGGGGACTTGCTGAGATCAAGCATCTGCCTGGGACAGGGAAGCCCTGGGAGCCAGTGTTGTTGCCCATCTCCTGCCTCTGGGGTAGCCCTCAAGGCCAGAATCCCCATCTTTGCCAGGCCAGGAGGGCATGCCGGGCAGGTGAGGTTCCAGAGTCTACTCTCTGGACAAGGGGCTTCCGATGTGTGAGCCCCTGTCTGCCTGTAGCCAGGGCAGGCTTCCTACCATTGTGTCTAGCCCTGGCTCTGAGTGTGTGTGTGTGTGCGCGCGTGCGTGCAAACTCCATTCTGGGCATGTGCACCAGACCAGAGAGGGCCCTGCTGTCTCAAGTCTCCAGTCAGGAAGCGGCAGCTGACTCCTGTCCCTTAACCTGATGAGTGTCTCTTCCTCCCTGGGCCTTGCACTTCCTCACTGAGACCTACTCAGGCCTCGAATGTCACGAGCTACTTAGGGGAAGACGGAGGGAAACCTGAGGCTCGACTCCAAGCTGGGACCCAGTTCACCACGGACAACAGATGGGGCAGTCATGGCCCTCTCCCTCCTGATCCTTTGCTCCCATCCTAACGATGATTTCAGTCAAAGGTTCTTTGCGGGGCCTGTGGACTCCTGCTGCCCCCAGCGTCCTGAGTCCCTTGTCTGCCCTGACCTCGGTTTCCCCATCTATGCTTGGGGACACTGACAAACACCCTCCATGTCCCTCTCCTGGACACAAGTCTTGTTGGACTCCCAAGGACTCCAGGTCAGAAGCAGGGAAGAGAGGCTGGACATGGTCCCTCCTCCAGCCCAGCCCTATCCCCTTCCACAGGCTCACTTTCGCTTTCCTAGGGACAGCTGGCGGGACCCTTCCACCCGGGTTTTGGGTGAGAGTCCGGTTGCCTCTGAGGACAGGGATTTATGGATCTAGAGGATTGCTCCTAAGCCGGGAAATTTGAGCTTCCTTCCCATCACCTCCAAAGTCACCTTAGGGCAGAGCTTGCAAGGATCGGGTTAGTTGAGCTGCTTCTGGTGCTGCTCCTGGCTGGCTTCCAGCCTAGGCTCCAGGTCTGGGTCCAGGGCCCCTCCCTGCCTCCTCCCTGCCACTCCCTGGGTCCCTGCTCAGCTCAGATTGCTTCTGGCTCTGGAGGAACCCCAGGCACCTTGCTGAAGCCTTTGCTGGTGTCAGTTACACCCCCACCTCCACCCCTAGGACTGGCTCACATGGCCCAAGGGCCACCCTTAGATAAAAGGGACACTAAAAGTGGGAGAGGGTTATGGAGGAACCCTAGGAAATCACGGCAAGGGGATGGCGGAGGGGTGAACGGAGCAGCACAAGTTCAGTGACAGGGCGCAACCCAACCTCCTCTTAGAACAAATCAAGGAAGCACTGCCCAGTAAGCCTTCCGGGGACAGGCTTGCTCCTGGCAGAACTGGGAGCAGAAGGGAAATGAAATTCCCCAGGACCACTGTGGAAGACAATTAAGCCACTGCCTGACCAAAGAAGGGAGGTTAAGATTCACGCCAACAGCCATTCACGCCAACACTGCAACCTGTCCACACTGAGTGCCCCACAGCAAGATGGGGGGACCAGGGGAGGAGGGAAACAAAGGCTTTGACCTGTAAGCACCAGGGACTCCCTGGGGGAGCGCTGGGAGGAGCTGGAGAAGACAAGGGGAAGGGAGGAGGTAGGCTGGGACTTGGGGTGTTCTGGGGCCTGGAGATGTGCCTCCATTGCAGACCCTTGTTCTGGGGACCCTGGACACCTGAAGCAGCAAAAGCCAGCACTCAGGAGGTTCAGGGCCAATAAGATGCCCTGTAGGCTACGAAAAGTCCTCCAGCAGTGACAGACAAGCCCTCCTACCTGCTCTTGGCTGCCCAGGGGCTAATGGGGTATGAGGACTGAGCTGGGTCAGGCCAGCATTCGCGAGGGATGAACCACCAGAAGGTCTGGGATGGGAGTGCTCCCGGCAGAGGGCAACGCGAGTGCAAAGGCCCAGAGACGAACTAAGCCTGGAAGGTTTGAGGAGCCACAGGAAGACCAGTGGGGCTGAAGCAGGTATGCTAGGGGGCAGGTTAGTACCAGGTAGGGCTGGGTGGCCAGCAGGCCTTGAAGGCCAGAGTCAGGAGGTTGGACACTTGTCAGCAGGGGCACAGGGAGTGTGGAGCTTTTTAAGCCCCTTCCTGTGAGCCACAGGGGGCCAGATCTCCTAGGGCCAAGAAAGGCCAGGCCAAGGTTTCTCAGAGAGTGCTCCCAGGGCCACCTGCCTTGGAATAATCTGGGTTGAGCTGGGACATGATGGAACCTAATCAAGAGCTGGCAAGAGGCTCCCTCTGGTTGCTGTGGGGGGAGGACTGTGAAGGGTATGAGCAGAGGCTGGACCAGGGTAGGGGGCCGTGGAGGTGGGAGAGGTGGTGGGTTCTGGCTGCATTTAGGAGGTGGAGCCAAGAGATCTTGCTTGCTCAAGGGTGGGTGAGACAGGGGACTTCCTTGGCGGTCCAGTGGTTAAGACCCTGCGCTCCCACTTCAGGGGCAAGGTTTCGATCCCCGGTCAGGGAACTAAGATCCCACGTGCCACACGGTACAGCCAGAAAAAAAAAATAAAAAAGGATGGGTAAGACAGGAATCAAGGCTGACCCAGACCTGGGGGTGATATTTACTAGGACAAGGAAGTCTCAATGGAGGCCAGATTTGAAGAAGGAAACAAATCCAGACTTCTATTTGGCCATGCTGGTTTGAGAGGTCCCTTTGATGGCTCCCAGGTAGCTAGGGCTCAGGGCTGAAGCCCAGGATGCAGACCTCAACATGGCACTGTCAGCATAAGAGGTGGCATCGCAAGCTGAGACACTGGACAAGGCCACCATGAAGGGAGAATCACTGGAGCAGAGAGGAGACGTCAGACCTGATGAGGTCATTGCTGACAAAGTCAGGGAGATGAGGAGGAAGGAGGGACGTGGGCAGAGACCAGGGCAGGAGGGCAGCTCTGGGAGGAGGGGGACCAGTGTGTCAGGCGCTGCCCAGAGGCTAAGGAAGAGAAGAACAGAGAGTGACCAGTGGATCGACAAGACAGGGGCCATGGGTGACCCTGACTAGGACTATGGCGAGGGAAGGTGCAAGTGGCTGAGGTGAGGGAGAAGAGACTATGGAAGGGAGCATGAATCCTTTGAGGAATTCGAACTTAAAGGGAAGAGAATCGGGCAGCAGCTGAAGGGGGTGCAGGGCCTGGGAGGCCCGGTTAAAATGGGAGCTGTTGCATCTTTTCAAGCAGGTGGAGAAGATCGGCAAGAGAGGGACCCAGTGAGGAGGCCAGGATGGCAGAAGCAAGTCTTGGAGGGGGCAGCCTGGAACAGGCAGGGGGCCGATTCACCCTTCCAGAAGCCAGAAAGCAGAGCTGGTGGGTGCAGATGGACCCCGGGTGCTGGGAGGCTGGCTGGGTGGGAGAAGGGGTCCTTCTTGTCATGTGATGATGCCTTGTCCCCAGAGAGGTCAGCAGCAGGGTCAGGGGTCAAAAGCACAGAGTGAGAGGGAGGTGACAGAGGTGAGAGATGCGGGAGTGGGTTTCTCGGACAGTGAGGGGTATGCTGGCTAGGAAATGTAGCAGGATCCCTGTGCAGCACCGAGAGCCCCCTGGAGATCTGTGGCCCGGTGACCCTGGCCACGTCCTTGGCCTGGCCTCACTCTGCACTCAGCTGACTCTTGCGTACCATCCCTCCACACCAGTCTGTGTGTTAAAGAGTCACTGTCCTGAGCCCCTGCGTGCCCCACCCCCTGGCCCTCCCTGGGGACCCCGACACAGCCAGGAGCCTCCAGGATGCTGCCGGGGCCCAGCTGCTTCTGTCCTGGTCCTAAGGGGCCATGTCAACTGCCACAAATTTTGACCCTTTATTGTCCTATGGTCCTAAACGCAGTCTTGACCTGCTCCTTCCGCAGCCTCCCAGGATGCCCTTAGGATCCCCACCACTTCCTTTTCCACTCTGGGAGGACCAGGGCCAGCCTCAACATGAGGTTTTGCTGCATCCTCCCCTCTACACAGAGCACATCAGAAACCACTAATGACGCCGAGCCCTGTTCGGAGCTCCACATTCTCCCTTAGGGGAGAGACTGCCTGTCGTGACCCTGTGCTCCCACTTCCCTCTGCTCAGCCCATCCCCATTCTAGAATAAGCGGGCATGGGGAAGATGCTCTAGGCAGGAACCATGGGTGCCATGACCCAAGCTTCCTGGTCATTTGCTCCACAGCCTCAAGGGGCGGCCACAGTGACAAACAGGAGCCCTTGGCCACATCACATGCTCACGAGCTCGCCCAGCCAAGAGCCCCGCTTGGCCTGAGTCTTGCCAAAAATGAAATGGGAGGGGAGGGGAAGTGGTCCCTCCAGGCCTCCCAGCGGACCTCCCTGAACTGCCACAGGGAGCACCTCACACGCAGCCCCTGAGCGCTTGAAGCTGTTATGATCCCTTTACGGATGATGGCTGTGTGTTCACCCTCCATCTCCAGCAGGCGTTTGCAAATTAACTCCACTGCCCAATCCTTTCTTCAAGTGACACCTTACTTGAGGATAGAGACAGAAACAGCTCTAAGAGCTGCCCCGGTGGGGAGGAGTTTGGGGGCACAGAGGCCTCCCTGCTTGGTCTGACTACTCCTTCCCCAGAGGTGCCCCCCAGATCCCACCTGGGAACCCCAGAGAGTTTAAAAGCTGCCCTCCTGGTAACAGGCATAATAAGTGACAATGGGAGGGCGCCAGGGTGCCCCGACATCCAGGATGCTAGGCTCCCCAAAACTCCCTTTGGGGTTGTTCACTGAGTGCCCTCGCTCTGAGCACGTGTCCACTTACCGGAGACGGTGACCACGATGTACTGCTGGGACGCCGGGGACGGGGCGGGTGTGCCGGCCGGCTGTGAGGGCGTGGGGGTGGCCGGGAGCTCTGTCACGTACTGCTTCTGGCCGCCCGGTGGCTGTGCCTGAGGCTGCGGACTCTGCAGCTCGGTGACATACTGGGGCTGAGGGTTGGCGGTGGTGGCGGGGGGCTGGGGGGGCTGGGGTGCTGCTGAGGCTGGTGGTGGCGGTGGCTGGGGCTGGGCTTGTGGAGGGGCCTGTGGCGGCTGGGATGGTTGCGGGGCTGCCTGTAGCTCAGTAACGTACGCCTGTGTTGCCATGCCAACAGTGGGGAAAATGATAATAAATAAGGCTTTTCTTTTTTTTTTTTTTTGCTTGCTTGGGAAGAAAGGTGGGGCGGGGCGGGGGAGAAGAGGAGGAAAAAACAAGAAGGAAAAACAAGAATTAATCTACAGGCAGAGGAAACCAGGGACAGCTCCTGGCTCCCTAGAGACACATTTGAGTTCATCAGTAACTTAATTAAATCCTGAGGCTGGTGGCAAGATATAACAAATCCATCACTGCAGGGCAACTAAGTATGGACTGGAGCTGGTCTGCACCTCTTCCACTCATCCCTGCCCAGGATTCCTGCCTTCTTCCTTCCTAGGCCCCAGTGCCTGGGGGACCCCTGTGCTGGGAGAGCTCCGGCTCTCACCCAAAAACAAATAATACAGCTCTCCTGAGGGCTCCTGCAGGCTGGGCACTGTGCTGAGCGCTTTCTTTACATTACTCAATTTTAATTTTTGTTTTTTGGCCGCGCCACGTGGCACGTGGGATCTTAGTACCCTGACCAGGGGTTGAACCCGTGCCCCCTGTAGTGGAAGTGTGGAGTCTTAACCACTGGACCGCCACGCCAGGGAAGTCCCTACATGACTTTTTTTTTTTTAAGCTTGTGGTTTTCTTTTTTTTTTAATTAATTAATTTATTTTTGGCTGCATTGGGTCTTCGTTGCTGCGCACGGGCTTTCTCTAGTTGCGGCGAGCGGTGCCCGGGCTTCTCATTGTGGTGGAGCATGGGCTCTAGGCACGCTGGCTTCATTAGTTGCGGCACGCGGGCTCAGTACTTGTGGCGCACGGGCTTAGTTGCTCCGCGGCATATGGGATCTTCCTGGACCAGGGCTCGAACCTGTGTCCCCTGCACTGGCAGTCAGATTCTTAACCACTGCGCCACCAGGGAAGTCCCCCCCCCTACATTACTTAATTTAAGACTTTGCAACCATCACATCTGAATTTGGGTTCCTTCTGCCAGAGGAGGAGCTGAGGCTCAGAGAGGTTGAGATTGCCCCAGGCCACACAGCAGGGAAGTGGCAGGACTGCATCTGAACCCTGGGCATTCTAAGCACTTGACTAGCTGGCTAATTGCCAGAAAGGAAAGTCATGGGGAAAGCTATCTCCCGGCCAACCTGTGCCAGTTCCCTAATTGCCTGCCATCTGGGCTTGGATCCTTGGCTGAGTATCATTCCCAGTGGGGTGCCAGACACAGGGATGCTGTTTGAGTCCAAAAAGCCTCCTGAGCTGCTTGCTGCCACAAAAGTGAGGGCAGCTATGGGTGGTGACACCAGATGTGAGCTCCTCAAGGAAAGTGGCCTTCTAGGACCAGGGGCAGCTGGGCTGGGAACAGGTCCTGGCCACAGGGCAGGCCCAGCAGCCCCCGCTGACCTCAGAATGGGGCCCACCTGACCAGGCAGAGGCAGCTTTTGTGGCTGCTAAAAGGTTGTGGTCCCTCTCCCAGGAGCTGGGTGAGGCACATGGTCTCTCTTGCCAAGGGGGAATGGGCCCTGGTTCAGGTCCAGGGGCGCTGTTCTGGGCTTTCCCACTGGGCAGGACGGAAGGGTGGCCTGCCAGGGACTCAGGCAGCAGGGGGAGCTTGCCCACCGGGAGAGGGAAGAGGCTACTGCCTGCCATGCACACAGAGAAGACATCTTCCCCCAGCCCCTGCACTTCCCAAACTCTTTTCTGCCAGCATTAGAGAGGCCCACCTCCTCCGGTCTCATGCTACTGGGTCCAAACTCTGGCCCAGATCAGGTGCTCAAGTCACTGCAGCTGATCAGCACCTGTCTGCCCAGTGTCAGACCCACCTCCACATGAACCCTGGCCTGTCTCTTAATTCATAAACGTGTAACTGACTTTCCTCCGGGCCTCAGTTTTCCCATCTGTCACCTGGGGATGATAAGAACACCTGTTTCATAAGGCTGTTGTAAAGATCCAATGTGATCAGCCCAGCACCCAATAAGCACTGAGAAATGGAAGTTGCTATTATTATTATTCATTCAACAAACATCCATGCCAGTTGGGGCTGGAAGGGGGAGAGAGACACAGTCCTCAAGCTCTTGGAAAGAGGTGCCAAGGGGGACTCTGACTCTGGTGTTCATCAGCCTCACCTGGGGAGTTAGTTAAATGCAGGTTCCTAGGCCCCACTGCCAGAGTCTGGGATGACCCTGGAGTTTGCTGTTTGAGCTAGTCCCCTGGATGATTCAGAGGCAGGTGGTTCTGGGGGCACTGAGAAACCCTGGCTTGGACCTTCCCAGCCCTAAGAGAGCTGGCCCCTAGGGGCCCCTCCCACCACAAAAGGGCTTTAAAAGCTCCACACTTGCTGGTGCTTTCTCCTCCTCGAGGTGCCAACCCTGCAGGCCTCCTCCCTTCCCCTCAGGGGCAGGGGGAGGTGGCGATGAGACAACTGAAAGGCTGAGCTCAAAAAGGGGAAGAGGGGCTTCCCTGGTGGCACAGTGGTTGAGAGTCTGCCTGCCGATGCAGGGGACACAGGTTCATGCCCCGGTCCAGGAAGATCCCACATGCCGCAGAGCGGCTGCGCCCGTGAGCCATGGCCGCTGAGCCTGTGCGTCCGGAGCTTGTGCTCCGCAACGGGAGAGGCCACAGCAGTAAGAGGCCTGCGTACCACAAAAAAAAAAAAAAAAAAAGGGGGGGAAGAGGAGATGGATAAAACAGTTAAACCAACTTCTCTGTTGGGAGACCTTCTCAGCACTGTCATTGTTAGTCTCCAGGAAGAATGATACAGAATGACATATTTCCCATAACTATTTCACCAGGGAACCCCCATTTTTTTGCCATTTGTGGAAGACTAGGTTAAGCAGAGTTCTGTAGGGTGTTCCCTAGAGAGGAATAAGTCACAAATATTTATACAGGATGAGGCATTCCCGGTCTATCTGAGCATGACTCAGCAGATCTGTTCCTTAGCAACGAAACTGCCAAAAAAAAGCACCAATGGCTGCACCTATCTTCAAAGCCAACACCTGTTTTTGGAGAATGTTTGAATCAATTCTTTAGGTCAGAGGCTGGCAAATTTCTGTGCAGTCAACATTTTTGGCTTTGAAGGCAGACAGCCTACTGCAATGACTCAGCTTTGCCCCTGGAGTATTAAAGTAGCCATGGACAATATGTAAACAAGCAAGTGTGGCTGTGTGCCAATAAAAGTTTATTTCTAGATACTTAGATTTGAATTTTCATAATTTTCACATATCATGATATATTAATCATGTCACAAAATATCAGTCTTAAAAATGTAAAAATCAGTCTTAGCTCACAGGCCATATAAAACAGGTGAAGGCTGTAGTTTGCCAACTGTTTTAGATGCCAGATACTTAACTGAATGGTTTACATCTTGGACAAGGCCCTCCCAAGGAAATGGAAAGAAAACCTCACTTCCCTCACTTGTAGACTGGCTTCAAAAATGAACTTTTGGGGGAATGGGGAAATTAAATATAATAATGTGTGTTTCCTTTATCCTCTATATCCAGTTTTTTTGTTTTTTGTTTTGGCTACACCATGTAGCTTGTAGGATCTTAGTTCCCCAACCAGGGGTTAAACCTAGGCCTCAGCAGTGAAAGCATGGAGTCCTCACCACTAGACTGCCAGGGAATTCCCTAGCCACTTAGTTTTTAAGACTTGTCAATAATTCCTCCAAAATAGATCCTAAGGCTGGGCATTTCCCTCCATCTTTATCAATACCATGCTAGTCTGGGCTACCATCATCTCTTGCCTGGACCCTCTCATCACTGGCTCCTGGCTTTACTCTTGCCTGTATAGTCTATAAGATCCTTTGAAAACACAAACCCTATCATGTCACTTCTCTATTGAGAAGGCTCTAAGGCGCCCCATCACAGAGAATAAAATCCAGAGCCCTCCCCATGACCCATAGGGCCGTGTGGGATCTGGCCCTTTCCCCTTTCTCATTCTGAATGTTCTAGCCACAATGTGGCTTCCCAAATGCTCCAGGCCTCCTGCTGCCTCAGGACCTTTGCACCAGCTCTTCCATCTACTGGCATGCTCTCCTCGCCTCCAGCTGCTGGCTCCTTATCACTCATGTCCTAGTTCATATGCCACCTTCTCAGGTCTCAAGTAACCCCCTTCCAAGCCCTCTGGAGTACATACTCCTGTTTTATTTTTTTCCTGGCCCTGTATCCTGTTTATTTTCCTCTTCCCTCCACGACCAGGAAGGTAAGCTTTCCCCAGGGGTGGAGATGTGACCTGCCTTGCCCATGACTCTATCCCCAGCTACTTAAACACTGACAAGCACACAGCTGGGGCTCAACTTTTACTGTCAAATGAGTGTCCACAATGCTGGGAACACACTGCTAGTGACTGTCAAAAGCCGGTTCAAATCTGCCCACTTGGTAAGACCTTGTGAAAAAGTTACTGCCTCCTGCCAGCAGCAAGCTTGTGCTACAGGGGCAGGTGATGTCTCCTGGTCCAGAACAGGCCCCTTAGGCCAGGAAGACTATGCGCTGTGTGGTTGCTATCTGGAGGCCGTGTCCCTAGTAGGTGGTGATGGGGAGGGGGGTGGATCCTGCCTAGCCTATCCCCTGTCTTCAGCCCCAAAATGCTGGAGCATGTGGCAGGAAGGGGAGGGAGAGACCCTTAGCTCCAGAGACACCCTTCCCAGGTCCCCACCTTTCCCATGACACCCACAGCCCCAGCTCATCCAGCTGCCTCCCGGAAGGTTGAGTCTGAGCCTGGGCCCAGGGAAAAATTTTCTTTCTGGCTACCTCCTAAAGCTGGAGAAGGGCCTTAGGAGAGTGACACTTTCCCACTAGAAACTAGAGTCCTAGCACTCAGCTTCCCGGGAGCCCAGTCATTGGCCCACACAGCAAGTGAGTCAAGCCTTAAAGCCACTAGGCTGTCACCCGATTCAAAATGATAAAAATAAATGCGAATGGTATAATTCCAAAGGCTGAGCAGGAAGCAACAGCCATCATAATAACAGTAGCAGCCAACATAGTTTGAGCAATTACTATGTATTTGATGCTCAACATGTATTCTTTTATGGGATCCACAGCATAGTAATATGAGATTAAAATCATTACCAATGATCACTGTCCCTAGTTTAGACGGGAGGAAACTAAGGTCCAGAGAAGTTAAGTTACTTGCCCAGGAGCATACAGCTAGAAAGCAGTTGATTGTTTCAAGGACAAGGGACCAAAGCCAGTGTTCCCTTCAGGAACCCCTCTGGGCTTGGGCCTTTCAAATGCATAAGATATAAGAACGGGGAGGGGCAGTTAACAAGACTAGATCACTTTCTGCTCAGAGCCCGCCTTTCTAACAGGTACCGATGACCTGGCAACTTGGTTATTTCTAGAGTTTAGAAATATTTCCCAGATCAGGTTATTTCCTGACCTGGGAAAAATCCCTGGAGAAGTGACACTCCCAAGCCTTATCTCAAATTCTTGAGGGAAAGCTTTGGGAGAACCTGAAACGTTCCTTCCCCCTGAAGTTTACTGATTGATTTTAAAAGAAAACGGCTGCAGCATGCACTCGGTTCTGCTGATGCCAAGCTCCAAAGCAAGACAGAGAATAAGCACAGTGGACTTGGCCCAGCTGCTGTTTAAAAAAAAAAAAAAAAAAATTCTTCCCCAAGCTGGCAGATCTTGTCCCGGCAAAGCAGTCACTCAGATTCTCCTCTAACAAATGTGGAACACTTCCCCTTCCCTCTGATCTCGGTGTCCCAGCTCCCTGCCCACGTGGCTCTGTAAACCGGTACCTCCTCAGTGACATGTGACCCAGTTGACACCAACTTGACTGACACAAAAACATGTGTCTAGCCAAGAGAAGCAGCGTCAGAAACTTCCTCAGGCGCCCTTTACTCCATCATTTACTTCCTTCCCCAAAGGAAGACCAGAATGGGCAGAACAGCTAGGAATGGTCCCATCTCCAGGAACAAGCCCCCTGCCCAGGGACAAGACGAGATCTTAGATCTTAGAGCTGCTCACATAGAAGCAATCAAGTTTCTGTTCTTCTAACTCAGTCACCCAAGATCACTCCTCTCTGCCATGGGCTTCGCTTTCTGCGAACCAAATCGTCCAGACTAAAGCCATACCCCTATCCCACAGCTTCATGAAATTGTCTACCTTCATCTCTTCTCAGAGAGAAGGCAGACTTAGGAGCGAACAGCATTGAAATCAAGACTAACAGTTAATCTATAAAAAACATTCAGAAAAAGTAGATAGGAGTAAAAAGTTCAAGAATGAGCCCTAGAGAAATTCCTGAAAGGAATTAGGAGTCCCTGAAATACAAAAAAGAGGCGATGGCAGTGATTCTCCCCACTTTACAGGATAGAAAACTGAGGCCTCACATGTGGTACACACTTGAGTCCTGGCAGGTTCTAAAGTGACAAAGCACAGGCGGCTTCCATCTCTTACGCGAGCAGGAATGCCTAGGGGGCAGCTGCCCCACCCAGTTCCCGGGGCACCGGCCGGTCCCGCCCACACCTTATGGCCCGGCCCCGCCCACTCACTTCGGTCCCGCCTCGCCCCTCCCTCGTTCCCATTGGCCCAGCCCTCCCAGTCCCGCCCCCTTGTGCCTCCCGACATATAAAAGCCCCCCGCCCTGGCTGGCCGGCCTACCTCCACTCGCCGTCTGCCTGCGAGCGCCCGCCCCTCGCGGGGGCCGGGCTGCGGGGCCCGGGGGCGGGTGGTGTAGCCCCAGCCGGGCCCCAGCCCCCTCCCCCACGGCCCCGACAGTCGCCGCCGCCATTTTGACCGCCCGCCCCTTCCCCCAAGATTATGATTACAGAGACACCCGCCGCCCGGGCCTCGCTGTCCTCCCCGGCCCGGACCGCCACCCTGGGGCCGCACGGGTTACCTCGGCTTCTCCCTACTTCTGTCCGCGGAAGGGCTTTCCACAGGTCTCGGAGGCGATGTTGGGAGGGGGACAGAACGTGCCGGGGTCCCCGGGCCGGGCCGGGGGGGTGGGGGTGGGGGTCGGCCGGTCGGTTGTTGTTGTTGACTCGCGTTGCCGGGTTGCTTGGTCGCCACGACTACCGTGGCTATGGCGCCTCCGTTTCCCTCACCGGGGCAACTGTTGCTACCCACCCTACTTACGTCACGCGCTGGGGGCGGGGTCCAGGGTGATTGGCGGCACTGGGAAAAGTGATTGGATGGCGCCAGGCCCTGCCGCTAAGCTATTGGCTCCAAGGCACGTCTTTCAACAGCCTCTCGACTTCCCGACGCTCTGATTCATCGGTGTGAATGTCCATCAAGGGAAACTAAGCCTTCAAAGGCAGAGGAGCCCGTCACTCCCTCAAGGAAGCTGCGGGCTAAGAATAAAGGGGTGGGGCCTGTAAGGTCGGGACTGGTTTGCGGCCGTAAAACTTGCCTTTTGGTTCGACTAAAGGGACGTCAATCTAGCCCAAAGGCTTGCCGCGCGCTCTCGCTGGAAGCTGTGCGCAGGCGCAGCACGCAAGGCCAGATGGGAGTGGTAGTCCGTTTCTGCGTACTTTAAACGCCTTACCAAATATGAAGTGCGAGAAAGTAAAGATCTTCCTTCAGACTTCTCCCTTCCCCTATGGGCCAGTTCTTGGCCTTGCGCGCTGACGTCACGGGAGGAATGCGGTGACGCTGCGCTGCTTGTCTGTGACGTTGGCGGCGGAGGCCGGGCTCGGGGTTCGATGACGTCACCGGGCGCTCTTTCCCTTCCCCTATTACCCTACGGTGGTAGGATGAACTTGGGGAGCCGAGACGGGCGGGGTTCGATCCCAGGGCCGCGATACCCACCGCCACCATTTCCGCCTAAATCCATCCCGCTCTCTCCCGCCTCCCCGCCCCATTGGACTCGGAAAGGTCACCGCTGCCGGGGCTACCGCGGCTGTCTCGGCCCTGTAGGAGGCGCGGGCCGACCTGGGAAAAGTCTCCCGCAGGCGAGGGAGACTTAATTAGCTGCTTATTCCGCGGGCGATAAGCAAAGGTCACCGTCCAGCCCCTCCCGGGGCAGCTCGGGTTGCTCAACCGACTCCACACAGCTCCCCCATCCTTCCCCCACTCCCACCCCGAGTCCTCCGTGCCTCAGTTTCTCTAGGGGAGGAGAAGAGACAGAAGCGGGGCTTGTACTAGGGTGAGCGTCTTGGGTGGAAAAACTCAATCATCAAGATGAATAACATTCTAATGAAGTATTGCAATATTTTTTAAATATCAAAATTAATGGGAAAAAAATAAATCCATGGTGAACAGAATAGCAAAATTTTAAATAAAGACGGGATCTGCCAGGACTGGGATTAGGGCGGGGTGAGTCATGCGAGTGCAAGGTCGAATCTTATCTTTTGCTTTTTGTTGACATTAATTTTTTTTTTTTTTCCTGGCAGTGACACACAGCTTGCTTCTTTCTACTTTTTTTTTTTTTCCTGGCAGCGGCACAGCTGGCCAGGATCTTAGTTCCCAGACCAGGGATTGAACCCCGGCCCTCCGCAGTGAAAGCGCAGAGTACTAACCACTGGACCGCCAGGGAATTCCCAATTTTGACTTTTAAAAATATCTCGATGACTAATTTTTTTGACAACCCTTAAGTTTTGTGTCCTAATCCCCACCAAAGAGGGAGGGAAAAGAAAGCAAAGTCTTGGAGCCTGAAGTTCTAATTCAGATTTTGCTGTGTGACAAATGAGAAAGTGGCTCCACCTCTCTGGGTTTATGTTTCCTAGTTCAACGAACATTACACTTTCCTCAGGCAAGGCCCTGCCTGTAAAAGTGAAAAAAGCAGACAAGTCCCTAGACTCTGCATTCTACTACAGGAGGAGACACAATAAGCAGTGAAATTAATACTCAAGATAGGTTCGTAAGAGCTGTGAGGCGCTACTATGTAGAAAATAATCAGAAAGGACTGATAATATAGCACAGGGAACTATACTCAATATTTTGTAATAACCTATAAGGGAAAAGGATCTGAGAAAGTGTATATATATATATGAATAACTTTGCTCTACACCTGAAACTAACACAACATTGTAAATCAACTATACTTCAATTTAAAAAACAACAACAACAAAGACTCTTAAAAAAAAAAAAAGCAACATTAGAGTGTGCGTGATAAGAGAGACCGCTGTAGCCCACGTAACCTGAGGAGGGGCTCATTCGAACTGCGCCTGAGTTGTAGAAAGCAAGCAAGCCCCACAAAGCGGAGGTGGAGGGAACTGCAGAAGCAAAGGCCTGGGGACTGGAACAAACATCTGGCAGGGGTGGAATTAGCAAAGAGGAAAGTGCCAAGAGGTGAGGTCAGAAATGTAAAGGTAGTCTGATGATTCTGCTGAAATCCTCCCAAGAACCCAGCAAAGCGGAATATTCCCCCCACTTGACAGGTAAGCAAACAAAGGCTCAGAAGGGAAAGTACCTCCTCTAGGATCATGTAACTGAAGGCAGCAGAACCCAGACAGCCTGTCTCCTTCTCTGGGACTTTCCAGTGTGCTTTTCTGCCCCTGGGTGTGACCCTCGATGGAAGACTAGAAGGGGCAGCCCCCGTCTGCTTGGAAATGCTAGCTGAGCCCCAAGAATTAATGAGACTTCCAGGCAGGAGGTGCCCGAGATAAACCCTGACTGGCAAAACAAGTCGCTCGACCCTTGCAGCTACTTCTGTGAGACAGGTTTGGGTGCCAGAGCCAGCCATGTTGGGTGGGGGAGTGCCAAGAAGCCCTATTTTTACTTCTCACCCATTTTCCCACCTTCCTGAAGTCCTTGAACCCCCAAGATGGGTACAATCAAGCCTGGAAATCATTTCTTCAATTAAAATTACTCATTATAAAACTTAATGGCAGGGAAGGCAGTGTGGGATTAGAAATGCTCTATATTTTTATCTGGTGGTGGTTGCACGGGTATATAGCTGTAAAAATTCCCTGAGCTCTCCCTTTAAGATCTGTGCACTTTATGTATGTTATACCTCGATTTGAAAGTTAAAACACACACACACTTATTAACCCATTGGAAGTAGCTCTCAACCAACTCCTTTCCGAAAATGTTGGTAATTAAAAGTAAGGAATTAAGCACGATCTTGCCTTCCCAGTAGTAACTTTTCATGGTCACCAAACAGTCTAAGAATGCCAGCTAAAAAATGTGGAAGGAGAGAATTCCCTGGCGATCCAGCGGTTAGGACTTCGCGCTTCCACTGCAGGGGGCCTGGGTTTGATCCCTGGCCCCATCCCTGCTTGGGAAACTAAGATCCCGCAAGCTGTGTGGCATGGCCAAAAAAACTGGAAGGAATGAGAGAATTAGAACAATCACCATTTTGCAGAAGCCAATAAATAATTGATTTGGGCAGTATTCATCGATGGGTGTTCTCAAACAGCGGGTGAGAAGATGTTGGGGAGCAAGATACGCCCAGGGTTCACTAGGTGTAGGGATGCAGACTTCATCACAGAGGCCAGACTGTCACCAGTGTTAGCTGCAGTGAAGCTGAGCATCACAGTAGAGGGACCCTTGGGCCTCCGGGGCCTCCTGATGTGATACCAGTGGAAGTTCACAGCTTCCCCTGGGACACATCTTGCCAAAATGTTAAACTTGACTCTGATCAGGTCTCTTGACCTAACATCCAGTTTGCAGGAAATGGGAAGCGTAGAGGAACAAGTTAAATGACATCAGGAAGCAACTGACAAACCCCAAGGGTGGAGTGTGCTACAGGACAACTGTCCCGGTGTCTTCAACGCGTCAGTCATGACAAAAAGGAGTGGGGGACTTCCCTGGTGATCCAGTGGTTAAGACTCCACGCTCCCACTGCAGAGGGCACAGGTTCCATCCCTGGTCGGGGAACTAAGGTCCTGCATGCCTCGCAGTGCGGCCAAAAAAGAAAAAAATAAAAGATTGGGGACTATTGTAGGGCAGGCGACATCATCGACATTTGAGGCCAAATTGTTCTTTGTCGCAGGGGGATATTTTGTGCACTGTAGAGTATTGAGCAGCATACCTGGCCACCACTCACTACATGCCAGGAGCACACAACCTCCCCAACCCCTCCCTTTGCCAGGTGTGACAACCGAGGATGTCTCCAGACACAGCCAAATGTCCTTGGAGATACTGCCCTGGAGGATGGTGGAGCAACTGACAGAAGGACCCAGGGTCCTCAGGCTGTCTGCCAGCAGAGACAAACATTCTCTCTTGTTTAAGCCAGTTATTGGATCCCTGTTAAATTGAGAGAACTACAACTTTGGTAATTCTCTTCCAAGTTTTTATATTCACTGAGTTTTGCACCAGATAAGAATGCTCATTGAAGCAGGAAGTTGGAAGCAATGTAGGTGTCCCTCCCTCAGGGACTAGAAAGATGAAATAAGAATGCTGAATGATAGAGTACTAATCTAACAGCGAAAGCAACAAAGTAGCTCTTAAAAAATGTGATGCTGATGCGGTGAAACTCAGACACTATAGCATTTTAAAATAAGGCAACCTTGCTCCTGACCCAAGAGTGAGAGGTCTTCATGGAGTTTTGCTAAAAGAGAGAAAAAAAGAAATTAAGAGCCATCCATTAATGTGCCAGTGAGTAATGAAATAAGAATCTGACACTTGGTGCATTGAAATGCAAACAAGATGTCCTTCTGTTATGCTGGAAATTCATCTTAAAAGCCTGTGCATTTCTGCTGATTAAACATGAGGTGTAGTGAATGATTAGCAGGCTTGTTCTTTTTTTTTTTTAAATTTTTAAAATTTATTTATTTTTGGCTGTGTTGGGTCTTTGTTGCTATGTGCGGGCTTTCTCTAGTTGTGGTGAGCGGGGGCTACTCTTCATTGCGGTGAGCGGGCTTCTCATTGCGGTGGCTTCTCTTGTTGCAGAGCGTGGGCTCTAGGCGCGCGGGCTTCAGTAGTTGTGGCACGTGGGCTCAGTAGTTGTGGCTCGCGGGCTCTAGAGCGCAGGCTTAGTAGTTGTGGCGCACGGGCTTAGTTGCTCCGAGGCATGTGGGATCTTCCCGGACCAGGACTTGAACCCACGTGCCCTGCATTGGCAGGCAGATTCTTAACCACTGTGCCACCAGGGAATCCCAGGGTGGTTCTTCTAACTTTTCAAACTATGTACACAGTAGGGTAAAAGAAATATATATATATATATATATATATATTTATTTATTTATTTATGTTTGATATATAAACACTGTGCAGATATATCCATGAATCTGATGCATGAAGACAATCTTCACGCGTGGAAGATGAGGAAGTCATATTCTATATCTGCACTGTCTTATATGGTAATTGCTAGTCCTGTGTGGCTATTTTTACGGGAGGGGATGCCTTTTATTTCTTTTTCTTGCCTAACTGCTCTGGCTAGGACTTTCAGTGCTATGTTGAATAGAAGTAGTGAGTGGGCACCCTTGTCTTGTTCCTAATTTTAGAGGAAAAACTTTCAGTGTTGAGTATGATGTTAGTTGTGGGCTTGTCGTATATGGCCTTTGTTACATTAAGTACATTTCCTCTGAATAGCAGTTTGCTGAGAGTTTTTATCAGGAAAGGATATTGAATTTTGTCAGATATTTTTTCTGCCTCTATTGAGATGATCACATGATTTTTATCCTTCATTTTGTTAATGTGGTTTATCACGCTGATTAATTTACAGGTGTTGAACCTCTTTGCATCCCTAGAATAAATCCCACTTGATCATGGTGTATGATCCCTTCAATGTATTGTTGAATTTGATTTGCTAATTTTTTTTTTTTTTTGGCCGAGCCACAGGGCATGCAGGATCTTGGTTCCCTGACCAGGGGTCGGACCCTAGTCCCTGCAGTGGAAGCTCAGAGTCTTAACCACTGGACTGCCAGGAAGTCCCTGATTTGCTAATATTTTGTTGAGAGTTTTTGCATCTAGCTTCATCGGGGATATTGGCCTGTAATTTTCCACGTGGCTATTAAAACTTAAAGAAAGTAAAATAAAATACAATGAAGAATTCAGTTCCTCAGTCTCACAGGAAACATTTTAAGCGCTCAACAGCCACATGTAGCTAGTGACTACTATATGGGAAAACACATTCTCATCATCAGAGAAAGTGCTATTGGCCAGCACTGCTCTAAACCAACTCTGAACAGATATTTCAGAGACTCGGGGAAATGTTAACATTCGCTTTGGTGTAAGATGATACTGAAGAATGACTGTATATTTTGTTAGGTGTGAAAATGGCATTATATTATGTAGGAAAATGTGTGTTGTAGTATTTAGAGATGAAAAATGGTGTCAATAAGGTTGAACAGAGATGGTGTGTTTAAAGAACCTAGGACAAAGCCAGACATGTAGCAAATCCTCAATAAATGTTAGTGGTCAGTAATCTTAAGAGTTTAGGGAAATGACAGATCGGGAAAAAATATTTACTACACGTTTCATAACCATATGGTAAGCTTCCTTAACATATAAGAACTGCTAGGGGAGTTCTGGTGGCCTAGTGGTTAGGATTCTGGGCTTTCACTGCCGTGGACCGGGTTCAATCCCTGGTCAGGGAACTGAGATCCTGCAAGCTGCATGGAGTGGCCAACAAAACAAAACAAAACAAAACAAAAGAAGGGACTTCCCTGGTGGCCCAGTGGTTAAGAATCCGCCTGCCAATGCAGGGGACACGGGTTTCAGCCCTGGTCCAGGAAGATCCCACATGCCATGGAGCAACTAAGCCCGTGCACCACAACTACTGAGCCCACATGCCACAACTACTGAAGCCTGTGCGCCTAGAGACCGTGCTCTGCAACAAAGAGAAGACACCTCAGTGAGAAGCCCACGTACTGCAACAAAGAGTATACCCTGCTCGTGGCAACTAGAGAAAGCCGGCTCGTAGCAACCAAGACCCAACGCAGCCAAAAATAATTAACTAATTTTTTTAAAAAAGAAAAAAATTAAAAAAAAAAAACTCCTAGAAATCAGGAAGGAAAAGATCAACAACCTGAAAGAATAATGGACAAGGAAGGTGACCAGAGAGGAAAAAGAAAACTATAAATAGCTCTTAAACACATGGAAATATGGAAACATGTTCTGCCTTGCTTGTGGTTAGGCAAATGCAAATTTTCTCTACTCTGAGATACCACTTTTCACTTGTTCTTTTGGCAAAAATCCAAAGTTTGATAATATTCTATTGGTGAAGCTGAAGGGAAACAGGACTCTTATCCATTGCTGGAGGGAGTGTGAATTAATCTAACCCTCAAGGAAGGAAATCTGGTAATATCTGTAAAAATTACAAATGCACATAATCTTCGAGCCAGAAATCTCACATTGCAGAATTTATATACAGATACACTTGCATACGTGTGAAATGACATTTGTGCAAGGTTCTTCACTGCAGTGTTAACCTAAGAACAAACGAATGAAAAACTGTCTGTCTCTGGCAGTGAAATTAACCATGGGGTATCTACATGGCAAAATACCATCCGGCTGTAGAAAATGACAAGGATGCATAAAGAGAGCTTCGGAAAGGGGAGCACTCCAGCATTTGTTGTTAAGTTGGGGGGGGGTGTGGAGGAGGAAGGTGCAGAAGAATATGTAAAACATGTTACCTTGAACTGAAATTCTGACACATTCTACCACATGGATGAACCTTGAATGATTACGCTAAATGCAAGAATCTAGACGCAAAAGGGAAAGTCCTGTGTCGTTCCAATTTGCAATGTACCTTGAAAAAGCAAATTCATAGAGACAAAATGTGGAATGGTGGTTACCAGGAGCTGGGAGAGGGAGGAATGGGGAGTACCTGTTGAACTGGGTACAGAGATCAGTTTGGGAAGATGAAAAATTTCTGGAGATGGATGATGGTGATAATTGCATGACAATGTGAATGTACTTAATGCCACTGAACTTTATACTTAAAAATGGTATATTTTATGTTATATATATTTTACCACAATAAAAAACCCAACATTTTAATGCTACCTTTAATGTAAAAGCAGGTGTGTGTGTGTGTGTTGGAGGGGGTGGAGGGATAAGGACTTGTATTCATATTTCTTTTCATATGTGCACAGAAATTCCAGAAAGATACTCAGGAAATCAAGAGCAGTGGGTTACCTGTGGGTGAAGAGAGGGGAACTAAGACTTGGGAGGGAGATACTGCAGCATAAACCTTATACTTTTCAGTTTTTGAAGCCCATGAATGTATTAACTGTTCAAAAATAAAATTAACTGGACTTTCCTGGTAGTCCAGTGGGTAAGACTCCACACTCCCAAAGCAGCGGGCCCAGGTTTGATCCCTGGTCGGGGAACTAGATCCCACATGCATGCCGCAGCTAAGAGTTCACATACCACAACTAAGAAGTCCGCATGTTGCAACTATGAGCCCGCATGCCGCAACTAAAAGATCCCGCGTGCTGCAACTAAGACCTGGTACAGCCAAGAATTAAATAAATAAAAAAATAAAAATAAATAAAATTAGTTAACAAATTAGGAGAATGGCTTTATTTAGGATTGATTGGTAAGATTTGAGTGCTTTTTTTTTTTAAAGATCTGGGTTGTGGGTGTTTTTTTTAATATAAATTTATTTATTTATTTATTTATTTTTGGCTGTGTTGGGTCTTAGTTGCTGCACACGGGCTTTCTCTAGTTGCGGCGAGCGGGGGCTACTCTTCATTGCGGTGCGCGGGCTTCTCATTGCGGTGGCTTCTCTTGTTGCGGAGCACAGGCTCTAGGCGCACGGGCTTCAGTAGTTGCGGCACGTGGGCTCACTAGTTGTGGATCACGCTCTGGACTGCAGGCTCAGTAGTTGTGGCACATGAGCTTCGTTGCTCTGTGGCATGTGGGATCTTCCCGGACCAGGGCTGAAACCCGTGTCCCCTGCATTGGCAAGAAGATTCCTTTTTTTTTTTTTTTTTTTTGTGGTACACGGGCCTCTCACTGTTGTGGCCTCTCCCGTTGCGGATGGAGCACAGGCTCCGGACGCGCAGGCTCAGCGGCCACGGCTCACGGGCCCAGCCGCTCCGCGGCATGTGGGATCTTCCCGGACCGGGGCACGAATCCGTGTCCCCTGCATCGGCAGGCGGACTCTCAACCACTGAGCCACCAGGAAAGCCCTGGCAGGCAGATTCTTAACCACTGTGCCACGAGGGAAGTCCCTTAAGTGCATTTTTATGCTGCCCATGATAATGGTGGTGGTGGTGATGACAGTAACAATAATGATATTGGCAGCAGATAACATTTCCCAATTCTTATATATGAGTTTCCTATGGCTGCTGTAACAGTTCACCACAATTGGGTGGCTTACAGCAGTGGAAATTTATTCGCTCACAGTTTTGCAGGCCAGAAGTCTGAAATCAAAGTGTCAGCAGAGCTGTGGCTCGTGCCCAAGGCTCTAGGGGAAGATCTTTCATTCTCTTGCAGCTTTTGGTGGCTCCTGGCATGACTTGGCCTCTTTGGCTACATCACTCCAATCTCTGCTTCTATCTTCACTTGGCCTTTTCTCTTCTGTCTCTGTCTATTAACACTTGTCATCGGATTTAGGGCCCACCCAGATAATCCAGGATGATCTCATTTCAGAGTCCTTAATTATATCCACAAAGATCCTTTTTTCCAAATAAGATCACATTCACAGGTCCTGCGATATATCACCAGGAGGTGATCACCATTCAACCCTCTGCACTTGGGTGTTATGCCCAGTGCTAAGCGCTTTGCATAATTTCACCCAAGTCCTCAAACAACCCCATAAAGTAGATATGCTTATTATCTACATCTTCCCAATGAACTCATAGAGGTGCAGCGCCTTGCTCGCAGGAAGTGGGATTTGCACTCAGCTGTGATGGGCTCAAAATTCTGATTCTGTGTGAGGCACAAAAGAAGCTTCTGGTTCTGGGACAGTCAGTTAAAGTCAAACAGGCAACAAATATTTCCTGACGTGTTTGTTCATCAGCAGCCCCTGGGCCAGGATTGGGGATATGGAGAAAAGGGCAGAAGGGTACATCCGTAGAGAGCGGCCAGGAGAAGAGGCAGAGGAGGGGAACATATTATTCATCAACCCTTTTGAAGCAGTACAGTCAGATACGACTCCTGTCTTCTGGAGCGTTGTCCTTGGCCTTGGGGGCAACCAAGGCCAGGAGTCTGTCATGAAGAAAAGGACAAAGGAATAAAGTTCAAATCCAAAAGGGATGTGTCAAGTAGACATAACATTTAAGGGGCTTCCCTGGTGGCACGGTGGATAAGAATCCACCTGCCAATGCAGGGGACACGGATTCGAGCCCTGGTCTGGGAAGATTCCACATGCTGAGGAGCAGCTAAGCCCATGCACCACAACTACTGAGCCTGAGCTCTAGAGCCCGCGTGCCACAACTACTGAGCCCATGTGCCGCAACTACTGAAGCCCGCACGCCTAGAGACCACACTTCACAACAAGAGAAGCCACCACAATGAGAAGGCCACACACCACAATGAAGAGTAGCCCCCGATCGCCACAACTAGAGAAAGCCCTCGTGCATCAACAAAGACCCAACACAGCCAAAATAAAAATAAAAATTTTAAAATTAAAAAAAAAACATTTAATTAAACAGCACTTACTGCATGCCACAGGCTGTTTTAAGAATTTGACGCACTCATTGAATCCTCCTTGTTTTACAGGTGAGGAAACCAAGGCACAGAGAGCTTAAGTGACTTGCCGAAGGTCACACAGCAGGAACTAGGCAGACATGGGATTCGAACCCCGCTCTGCCCATCACCAGAGCCCTTATTGTTGTTTTTTTGTAAATTGAGGTGAAATTTTAAAATATATAATATAAATAATTAAATAGGACTGCACTTCCACTGCAGGGGGTACAGTTCCGATCCCTCACTGGGGAAGCTACACAAGCTGCACGGTGTGGCAAAAAACAAAAAACAAAAATAAATAAATAAATAAATTGAGGTGAAATTGACATATAAAATTAACCGTGGTAAAGTGAACAATTCAGTGGTATTTATTATATTCATAATGTGCAACCACCACCTCTGTCTAGATCCAAAATGTTTTCGTCACCCCAGAGACATACCGGTAGGAATTACTCCTGATTCCTCCCTCCTCCCAACCCTTGGCAACCACTAGTCTGCTTTCTGTCTCTATGCGTGTGCCTATTCCAGACATCTCCTATAAATGGAATTATCCACTATGTGACCTTTGGTGTCTGGCTTCTTTCACTCAGCATAATGCTTTCAAGGTTCATCCACATTGTAGCATGTGTCATTGCTTCGTTCCTTTCTAGGCTGAGTGATATTCCATTGTATGGATGGACCATATTTTGTTTATCCAGTCATCTGTTGATGGGCATCAGGGTTGTTTCCACTTTTTGGCTATTGTGACTAGTGCTACTATGAACATGCATGTACATGTAACATTAAAATGGTCAATTTTGGGCTTCCCTGGTGATGCAGTGGTTGAGAGTCCGCCTGCCGATGCAGGGGACACAGGTTCGTACCCCGGTCCGGGAAGATCCCACATGCCACGGAGCGGCTGGGCCCGTGAGCCATGGCCGCTGAGCCTGGGCATCCGGAGCCTGTGCTCCGCAACGGGAGAGGCCACAACAGTGAGAGGCCCGCGTACCACACACACACAAAAAAGGTCAATTTTATTTCATATGAATTTTACCTCAATATATTTTTTTTAAAGTGATGCTGTCAGCTGAGAAGGCCCAGAAGCAACAACATCAACTCCCACCCTCAGTAGCAATGAGCAGACTCAGCATCCAGGTCTTGGCTTCTCAATGCCACTCTCCAGTAAAGGGAACACAGGCTCCTTGGGAAAATGGCTGATACTAGGACTGGGGCAGGGGAAATGCAACATGAGCCTGGAACATCTTGTGGTGCCAGACAGTAAGAAAGTACTTAAAAAAAAATATATATATATATATATATATATAGAGAGAGAGAGAGAGAGACAGAGAGACAGACAGACAGAGAGACAGAGAGACAGAGACAGAGAGAGATAGTCATGTCAAAAGAGCAGTGCCTGAAAGAAAATGCTTAGAGCAGAGACCAATTGAAAGAGCTCCCAATGGCCAAAGCTGGAACAATTTGGGTGGTGAAATAAATAATAATAGTATTGAATTTTAACCCAAAGAATAAAAATAACTATTCATGAGTCCATATTGGTATAAACAAATAATTGCACAAGTAAATAAATGGAGATGAAACAACTCTTCCTTACAGAAGAATTCCAAATAATAAATAATAGCATATGCACACGATCCACCAATGAATGCTAATATCAGTGGGTGGAACGGGAAACAGGATCTTTGCATAGCCTCAAAGCATTTATTAGTTAGTATAGTTTTAACATATGTCCACAAATTCTTCCATACTCCTCCTCCCAGATGGTGGAGTTTAATTTCCCTGCTCTGGATGGAGGCTGGGAATGTTCTGTTTCTGGACCCGAGGGGTGGATGCAGAAGTGTGTTCAGTTTGTGAAAATTCTTCCAGGTGTCCACTGATGATCTGGGCACTTTTCTGTATGTGCCCAGATCTGTATGAACTTTGATAAAAAGTTCAACTTGTTAGAATGAAAAAAAAAAAAGGAAAAAAAAAAGATATAGACTCAGTTATGTTTCAGAGATTCAGTTATCTGTTTCAGAGATGCCCAGGTTGGTGTTAAAACTAATTAAAAGCAGGGAATTCTCTGGCGGTCCAGTGGTTAGGACTCCGAGCCCTCAATGCAGAGGGTCTGGGTTCAATCCCTGCTTGGGGAACTAAGATCGCATAAACCATGCGGCATGGTGACAAAAAAAAAAAAAAAAAAAAAAACGAATAAAAAGCAAAGAAGTGGTGATGGCTGAAGTCAGGATGGTGGCTACCTCTGTAGGGGAGAAATTGTGACTGGGGATGCGGGGCGGGGGGGCTTGACACCTGTGGTGCTGGCACTGTCCTTCTTCTTGATCTGGGTAATGATGACATGAGTGTTTAAAAAAATCATTATTTTTTAAATTGAGCGAATTGCAATGTTTTTCACATTTTGGTGGTGTCCTGGAGCCGGCTTATACTGACTTGTGAAAACTGATTGTTACCTTTTCAGGAATTTGGCAACATCACACTGATATCACGCTGGTAGCTTGAAATTGGCCAGAAACCTATAACTGGTATAAATCAGGGCCTTTTTTTTTTTTTTTTTTTCCCGGAGAGCCCATTGGGGTTTACTTGTTTTGTTTTGTTATTTTTTTTAATATTTTTAAAAAGTGAAGTATAGGGGACTTCCCTGGTGGCGCAGTGGTTAAGAATCTGCCTGCCAATGCAGGGGACATCCCTGGTCTGGGAAGATCCCACATGCCGCGGAGCAACTAATCCCGTGTGCCACAGCTACTGAGCCCGTGCTCTAGAGCCCACGAGCCGCAACTACTGAAGCCTGCACACCTAGAGCCCCCGTGCTCTGCAGCAAGAGAAGTCACCGCAATGAAAGGCCCGCGCACCGCAACGAAGAGTAGCCCCCGCTCGCAGCAACTAGAGAAAACCTGCATGCAGTAATGAAGACCCAACGCAACCAAAAATAAATAAAATAAAATAATTTATTTTTAAAAAAATTGAAGTATAGGGACTTCCCTGGTGGTCCAGTGGCTAAGGCTCCGTGCTCCCAATGCAAGGGACCCGGGTTCAATCCTGGTCAGAGAACTAGATCCCGCATGCCACAACTAAAGATCCCGCGTGCTGCAACTAAGGCCTGGTGCAGTCAAATAAATAAATAAATAAATATTTTTAAAAAATTATTTAAAAAATTGAAGCGTAGTTAATTTACAATGTGTTAGTTTCAGATGTATAGAACAGTGATTCAGTTTACACACATATATATATATGTGTGTATATATATATATATATATATACATATATATATTCTTTTTCAGATTTTTTCCCTTATAGGTTATTACAAAATATTGAGTATAGTTCCCTGTGCTATACAGTAGGTCCTTGTTGGTTATCTATTTTATATATAGTAGTGTGTATATGTTAATCCCAACCTCCTAATTTATCCCTCCCCCACCCCTTTCCCCTTTGGTAATGATAAGTTTGTCTTCTGTCTGTGGGTCTATTTCTGTTTTGTAAATAAGTTCATTTGTATCTGGAAAGCCCACTGTTAAACATTGCCCAGCACACGACAGTTCCTCTCTGTATATGATATTAGTTAAACGTTTAAAAATTATATTTAAAATTATGGTAACATACACATAACATGAAATGTACCATCTTAACCATTTTAAGTGTCCAGTTCAATGACATAAAGTACATTCACATGGTCGTGCAACCATCACTACCATCCATCTCTACAACCCTTTTCATCTGCGAAACTGAAACTCTGTTCCCATAACAATTTTTTAAAAAATAAATTTACTTATTTATTTTTGGCTGCATTGGGTCTGTTGCTGCACGCAGGCTTTCTCTAGTTGCGGCGAGCGGGGGCTACTCTTCGTTGCGGTTCGCGGGCTTATTGCAGTGGCTTCTCTTGTTCGGGAGCATGGGCTCTAGGCGCGCGGGCTCAGTAGTTGTGGTGCATGAGCTTAGTTGCTCTGTGGCATGTGGAATCTTCCCGGACCAGGCCTCGAACCCGTGTCCCCTGCATTGGCAGGCAGATTCCTAACCGCTGCACCACCAGGGTAGTCCCAACATTTTTTTTAATCCTTAAAAATTTTCCCTAGGGGGAGGGATACATTTGGAGATTGGGACTGACATACACACACCACTACAAATAAAATAGATAACTAATAAGAACCTCCTGTATAGAACAGGGAACTCTACTCAATACTCTGTAATGGCCTATATGGGAAAAGAATCTTAAAAAACAGTGGATACATGTGTATGTATAACTGATTCACTTTGCTGTGCACCTGAAACTAACACAACATTGTAAATCAACTATACTCCAATAAAAATCAAAAAAAATATTTTTTCCCTTGGAGAGCATGAGCTCTGGAACCAGAGGCTCTGTTTGAACCCCAACTCCCACCTCCACTTACTAGCTGATCTTGGGCACCTTAGGTCACTCTTCTGTATCCTCACCTGTAACCTGGAGACAGTCTTAGTCCTAGTCTCATAGTCCAGTGGCTCTTAAAGTTGTGGTTTCTGAACAAGGACCTACTGTAGAGCACAGGGAACTCTGCTCAATGTTATGTGGCAGCCTGGATGGGAGGGGAGTTTGGGGGAGAATGGATACATGTGTATGTATAGCTGAGGCCCTTTGCTGTGCACCTGAAAATATCACAACATTATGAATTGGCTATACTCCAATATAACGTAAAAAGTTAAAAAAAAAAAAAAAGTGTGGTTTCTGGACCAGCAGCATTAGCATGGCCTGGAAATTTGTTGCCAATGCAGATTTTAAGACACTCTGCACATAGGGCCCAGTGATGTGTGTTTTAACAAGCCCTCCAGGAGATTCTGAGGCTTGCTCAAATGAGAACTATTATCATAGGCTGTTGGGAGGATTAAATCAATTAAACAAATATACATATTTAGAGCAGTGCCTGGCCCCACAGTGCATACTGTGTAAGCACTCATTATTCTTGTTGTTATGGAGAAGGCCTGGGACCCTAGCAGTATGGTGGTGATGGGGGGCTGGCTGTGCCCTCTCTCCCGGTCTGGTGGGGGTCTGGGTTCCTGGTCTCTGCTAAGTGGAGGCCTTCTCACCTCTCCCTGTTGAAGATGACAGTGAGCTGGACCACGTCACCCCATCCCTGGTGAAAGGTTATCGCTTGGTCTAGGAAACGGGAAAGGTCAGTGCTGGAGGGGTGGAGGGGGCCACGTGCCTGCCTCCTCTCTGCTAGTGGAGATAAAGGAGGTCACTTCGCTCCCCCATGACAGGCATGACAAGAGGGGGGAGCTAAGATGTATAAATGGGGGGCCAGGAGGCGGTGGAGGCACCAACCACAGGAAGCTGCCTTGCTGTGCCACCTCTCACATCTCAGGCAGTCCTGTCCAGCATGGCCAAACGTCCTCTGCTGCTGCTGCTGGCCATGGGGGTGCTGGCTGGGGAGCTGTGGACCGAGGCCCAGGCAGCACCCTACGGAGTGAAGCTTTGCGGCCGTGAATTCATCCGAGCAGTCATCTTCACCTGTGGGGGCTCCTGGTGGAGAGGTCAGACATCCAGGCCTGTGAAGCTATGGGTGAGGCTGGGGAGGTGCTGTGTGTGTGTTAGGGACATTGACAGGACACAAGATGGGTCCAAGGAGCCAGGGACAGAGGTGAGATGAGGGGCTGGGGCAGGAGAGTCCCTCCTCCACCACATGCAGCTGGGGAGATGGGCCAGGCCCTCAAAGCTGTGTCAAGGCTGGGGGAGCCGGATGGGGGAGGGGCAGCAAGCCATCCACACCAGCTAAAAGTCTGCTGCTACTTGGGAGCCCTGTGCCCTGCATTAGGCAAGGCTGCTCTTTGCACAACACTGGGAAGTGCCTTTCAGAAGCCGAAACTAAAGTGTTTTCCAAGCCTTCAGAGAAGGGAGTGTGAGGGGTGTGGTGAGTACAAGGCTAGATTTGCCACCTAGTAGGTGACCCTCCTACCAAGTTGCTTTCCTCCCCTGATCCTCTTTATCTGCAAAAGGGAGGCACAGCCCCTGTATCTTGCAGGTTTGTTAAGCAGCAAAATTCAGTGAAAACAGATTAGGACAAAGTTGAGTGCCTACCATGTGCCAGACACTATTCTAAGTTTTTTTTTTTTTTAATGGGTATTAATTAAATCATCTACTCTGTATAAAACCCTGGAAGGTAGGAGTTATTATCCCCGTTTTGCCGACAAGGAAACGGAAGCTGAGAGATGATAATGGGATTGGTGCTCAGTCAGTTCAGCTCAGCTCCCAAACACATGTTCTTAACCATCAGGTCCTCAGTAAATAAATAGTAGGGGAAAAGATACGACAGAAGAGGAAAGTCAAGCTCAATGAGGTTGAGTAAGCTGCCCATCAAAGCGGGAACCCAGGTCTGAATGGAATCAAAATCTTTACTCAGGAGGCTGAGTCACAAGAACAGAGAAGTAGCTGGACCAGCCAGGAGCCTGGACTCTGGGTTTGACAGAGTCCCAAGCACTAACTCTTTTCATCTTTTGCAAGGGATGCCTTCCCAGACGCAGATTCCAATGCAGACAGCGAGCTGGATGAGGCAGTGGCCTCCAGCGAGTGGCTGGCCCTGACCAAGTCCCTCCAGGCCTTCTATAGAGGCTGACCGGGCTGGCAGGGCACCCCAGGGGCTCTGCGGGGCAGCCGCAATGTCCTGGCTGGCCTCTCCAGCAACTGCTGCAAATGCGGGTGTGGCAAGAGTCAAATCAGCAGCCCCTGCTGGAAGGGCAACTGGGCAGCCCGGCAGCACCAGGGTGAACGCCCCAGCCCTGCCATCCACCTAACCGGTATCCAGCTGGGCACCTGTTTCTGGCCCCTCATGCATTCATTCATCAGCGAGTCTCAGAGGTCAGGCACTGCGGACTTGGACAGAGTCCCCCCCGCCCCGACCCAATCCTGACCTTTGAGCAGCCTGCCTATCCTGACCCTGAGCAAGCTGTGCCCCTACCTGGCCAAATGGGGACCCTGACCTCTCCGCAGCCCATATCACGCCTTTCCTGTCCTATACTGTCTCCCGCCGCAAAGGACGCCCCTACTCTACCCAAACTGGCCACACCGAGACCCTTACCCAAACTGTGACTCTCTCCTGTCCCAACTGTGGCCGCTGTCCCCTTGCCAGCCCCAATTATACCACCACCCCATTCCAGCCTTTGCCCGCTCCCGTCCCCGTCTGCCAGCCCCTCTTCCTCCGACCTCGCCTGCTGGGGGTTCTAAAGCTGCGGACCCCAGGGTTGGTGGAGGGGCCCCTGGGTTCCCTTCATATCCTGGGGTGGGAAGCTCAGTGGGGAGAGCGGATCAGAACCTTCTCCAACCCCAAAGATAAAAAGTTCCAAAGGACTCGGCAGCCTGTTGGGGGAGAGGAGGGGCAGGTGTCTGCGGAGCTCGGCCACGCCTCAGCGCCGCCCACCCCCTACTACCCCTCCTCAGCCCCGCGAGGGACTTTCCGGTGCAGCGAAGGGGCGGGAAGCCGAAGCGCAAGGTGCGGAGGCGGCTGGGAGGGGCGGCTCCGCTTCCCTTTGCTGTTCGGGCGCTGGACCCAGAGAGATAATCGGGCGGCGCTGCAGCGCTGGGCCGGGCAGGGCCGGGCCGGACTGGGGGCGCGGGGACGCCATGCGGGGAACCCGGGCCGCTCCCTTCCCGCCGCGGCGGCGGCCGAAGCTGGTTTTGCTGCCTCTGTTGATGCTGCTATTCTGCAGGACTCGGCCCCAGGGTGAGTTACGGAGCGAACTCGTGTCGGCGCTCTGCCGCCGCGCTCCGCGGAAACGCACATCCTCCAGGGTGAACCGCAAGTTTGTGGAATGAATGACAAAGGTCCGGATGCCACTCTGCTCCCCCCCGGGACAGGGACCGGGCGATGAGAGGAGTTGGGGAATGGGCGGCAGCGAGGTGGGAGCCGGGGTCCGGGGTTGGGGGGCGGTAGGGGAAAGGGCTCTTCGGGTGGTAACAGGATGTAGCTGGTAGAGGGAGGGGAGGAGTTATGCCCGAAGCCTGGGGAGCGGTACCCAACGCCCCCTTCCTGCCGATCACTTCCGTCAGGGGTGGGGGGAGTTCAAGTTCTGGGGTGTGAGGGCGGCTTGGGGAATTGACCCCCTTCCCTCGGACCCTCCCTCCTCCCTCTCCAGGCAGCCCTGGGCCATTGCAGTGCTATGGATTTGGACCCTTGGGCGACTTGAACTGCTCATGGGAGCCTCTTGGGGACCTGGGAGCCCCTTCCACGCTGTACCTCCAGAGCCAGAAGTAGTGAGTGCGATGGAGTGATGTGGGGAAACAGAGGCTTTGGAAGCGTCACCACTCAGGTTCTAGACTTCTCAGGTTGAGAGGACCCATGAGTCCTGCCCACCCGCACCCCCCAGCCCTGCCCCACTCTCAAGCCCTTCACTTCCAGGTTCCCTCATGTCCTTGCTGTGTTACCCCGGACCAGTCACTTTCCCTCTCTGAGCCTCTGTTTCTTCCTCTATCAAGTAGTGATAATAATGGAACCTGCCTCTCAAGGCTGGTTCTGAGAATTCAATGAGTTAGGCGCTTGGGAAAGAAAATGCTTAATGATTAGAAGCTGTTTTTATTGCTGTGTGACCTTAGGCAAATAGCTAAACCTCTCTGAGCATATGAAAAGATCATTTGGTCTGGTGCCAGGGATGCAGCAGTGAAAGAGACACAGAAAGCCTTGTGGAGCCCACATTCTGAGGGGGTGACTGATGTTGCTTCACAATGAATCACACCTGGAAACACAAATTCATTTCAAATTTGGCTAAGTGAGAGGAGAGGGAAAGGAACATTTGAAGATGGGAACTGGGATGGGAGGCTGGTCTTTTTTTTTTTTAAACGATGGTAAAATACACATAAAATTTACCAGCTTTTTTTCTCAGCCTTTTTTAAGTGTACAGTTCAGTGGAATTAAGTACAGTCACGTTGTTATGCAACCATCACTACCACCCATGTCCAGAAGGGGGGCGGGGGCTGGGGTTTTAAATTGGTAGAGGATGAGGGAGTAAGAGAAGGTCTTCCGCTTTTTTTTTTAACGAGGTGAAATTCACATAACATGAAATTAACCATTTGCAAGTGAACGGTTCAGTGGCATTGAGTACGTTCGCAATGTCGTGCCACCAGTGCCTCTATCTAGTTCTGAAACATGTCCATCACCCCAAAACGAAGTTCCATCCCCAACAGCAGTCACTTCCTATTCCCTGGCAACTACTAATCTACTTTCTGTCTCTGAATTTGCCTGTTCTGGACATTTCACATAAATGGGATCATATGGCATGTGGTCTTTTGTATCTGGCTTCTTTCACTTAGCATGTTTTTCAGGTTCATGTATGTCGTAGCGAATCAGAACTTCGTTCCTTTTTGTGGCTGAACAATATTCCACTGGACGGATATACTATGTTCATCCACTCATCTGTTGATGGACATTTGGGTTGTTTCCACCATTGGGCAATTGCAATTGGGTGATCGTGACTAGCACTGCTTTGAACATAATGTGTACAAGTTTTTGAGTCCTGTTTTCAGTTCTTTGGGGTATATGCCTAGGAGTAAAATGGCTGGGTCATATGGCAGTTCTGTGTTTAACTTTTTGAGGAACCACCTAACTGTTTTCCGCAACAGCTACGCCGTTTTATGTTCCTACCAGCAGCGTAACATAACACATGTGTTTTTGTTGTTTTTTTCTGAAGGCCTTGATTTGAACCTTTGAAATCCAACCTTTTGGGATGTCCTCAACTCCTCTCTCTCTCTCTCTCTGTCACCCACAGCAGGCCTTGCCAGCTCTACCTTCTACATTATCCAGAATCTGGCACCCCTCACTTCCTCAGCACCCACCATAGTCCAGTTCCCATCATCGCTGGCCTGGACCGTGCAGTCACCTCCTCCCTGGACTCGGTTTCCACCCTTAGCCCCACAGTCTGTTCTCCACCAAAGCATCCAGAGGACACCTGTGAACTTCTGTTTTATTATTTTTTTTAATATTTCTTTCTTTCTTTATTTGGCTGTTCTGGGTTTTAGTTGCAGCATGTGGGATCTTCGTTGCGGCATGCGGGATCTAGTTCCCTGACCAGGGATCGAACCCGGGCCCCCTGAATTGGGAGCACGGAGTCTTTTTTTTTTTAATTAATTTATTTTTTAATTTATTTTATTTTTGGCTGCGTTGGGTCTTCATTGCTGTGTGCGGGCCTTCTCTAGTTGTGGCGATTGGGGGCTACTCTTCTTTGCGGTGCGTGGGCTTCTCATCGCAGTGGCTTCTCTTGTTGCGGAGCACAGGCTCTAGGCGCGCAGTATTCAGTAGTTGTGGCACACAGGCTCAGTATTTGTGGCTCGCGGGCTTAGTTGCTCTGCGGGGCATGTGGGATCTTAACGGACCAGGTCTGGAACCCCTGTCCCCTGCATCGGCAGGTGGATTCTTAACCACTGGACCACCAGGGAAGTCCCGCACCTGTGAACTTCTGAATCAGGGCATGCCCCTCCCCAGCTCACAGCCCTCCAGGGCTCCCACCTCACTCAGGGTAAAAGCCGAAATCCTTCCTGCAACCCATCAGGCCCTGTATAATTTGCCTGTCACCTCCCTGCCCTCACCTCCTCCCACTTTCTCGCTCACTCACTCTACTCCAGAGTACAAGCCTCCTCCTCACTGTTCTTCGTAGAACGCCAGGCACAGTTTGGCCACAGGAGCTTTGCACCAGCTGCTCCCTCTTCCTAAAATGCTCTTCCCGAGGTATTGCGTTGTTCCACACCACATCCTTCAGGCCTTTATTCATATGTCTCATCAGAGAGCTTTCCTGACCACCTTTCCTAAAATAGCACTGTCACTCTTCATCCTATCATCACACTGAATCCATCTCACCCTGCTTTATTGTTCTCTGTATCGCTTATACCACCATCAGTTATATATTTATGAGTTTCTCATTTGCCTCCCCCACTGGAACACCAGCTCCGGATAGTGGATCCTTGCCTGCTTTGGTCATAGTCCTGTTCCCAGCTTCTACAACAGAAGTATATATTTCCTGACTGAACAGTTGCATAGAAGTAAATGTGCGTATATGTAATAGGTGCTCAGTAAACAAAATAACCAGTGCTCATATAACATGTATTGTGCCCCTGACACTTGCTGTTCTAAATGCAGTCCATTTCTCATCTCATTGTTCCCCTCCCCTATCCAGCCCTTTCAGCAAGCACTTTTTTTAAAAGACATTTATTTATTTATTTATTTGTTTGGCTGTGCCGGGTCTTAGTTGAGGCACACTGATCTTCGTTGGGGCGTGTGGGATCTAGTTCCCTAACCAGGGATCGAACCGTGGTCATTGGGAGCACCGAGTCTGAGCCACTGGACCACCAGGGAAGTCCCTCAGGAGGCAGTTTTATCACCCTCGTTTTGTAGATGAGGAAGCTGAGGCACAGAGAAGTTAAGTTGCTTGCTCAAGGTCACACAGCTCTGAAGCAGGAGAACTGGGATTTGAACCCAGGCAGAAGATATGTTATCATTGCGGCTCTGGGCCCAGTCCACCGTATGCTGCCCCGATTCTCGCATCTCTCCTCACAGCCATTCCAACAAAACCTGGACTGTGGCAGTGCCCACTGGGCAGAGCTGGGTGACCATTCCACGGGAACAGCTCACCACGTCTGACGAACTCCTTGTCTGGGTGGCCAAGGCAGGACAACCTCTCTGGCCCCCAGTCTTCGTGAACCTCGAAACCCGAAGTAACAGGCGGGAGTGGGGGTTTGCTATGTGTGGGGTGGGTGGTCTTGGAGGCCCTGGCTCAATGCACCTCCTCTTCCTCAGTGAAGCCGGATGCCCCCCAACTGTACCCTGATGTGGACTTCTCAGAGGATGACCCCCTAGAGGCCACTGTCCAATGGGCCCCTCCTATGTGGCCACCCCATAAGGTCTTGGTCTGCCAGTTCTACTACCGAAGATGCCAGGAGATGGCCTGGATGCTGGTGAGTGTCAGGGACCCTTTTCCCCCACCCTGCTCTGGGCGGGGCCCGGGACATCATTCCCAAATCAGACACCTAGCTCAGAGCTCATTCCTCAGCTGGCCCTGGAGTCTGTCCACATTCCTCACAGAAGGCCTGTACATGCATCTTGTTCAGCTAAAAAATGTTCCCCCAAGATAACCTATAAACCATGCAGTCCCAATCCAAATTCCACTTGGAATTTTTTTTTTTTTTTTTTTTTTTTTTTGGCCACGCCGCAAGGTTGTGCTTGCGGGATCTTAGTTCCTCGACCAGGGATTGGACCCGGGCCCTCGGTAGTGAAAGTAAGGAGTCCTAACCACTGGGCCTCCAGGGAATTCCTTCCACTTGGAATTTTTGAGAAACTCAGTAAACTTCCTCTAACATTTTTGCGAATGAATAAAAATCCTCAAATAGCTTACATTAACCTTAAAATAAGAGGTTAACAGCAGACACTTAGCATCTACTGTGTGCCGTCCAGTGTTCTAAACTGTCTATTGAATCCTTACAAGACTCTTTGAGGTAGATGTGTTTTATGCCTGCCCATTTTACAGATGACGAACAGAGCCTGGTTTTCAGTAAACGCTCAAAAGTAATAAAAGCAGCTCACATTTCTGAGCACCTGCCCCGCATCAGGGCCCAAGCTAAGCAATCTGCATGGATTATCTTGATGAGTACCAACCTCCCTATATAGTAGATGCTTTTAAGATCTCTATTTTATAGTTGGGGAAGCTGAACCTCATAGAGGTTAAACAACTTTCCCAAGTTCACACAGCAAAAAAAAAATGAAAGACAACTCCAGTGCAATGGGACCCCAGGAGTTGGGGAGCCTGCCCATGCACTTTAAGAGCACAGCACCAAAGTTGCAAGTATTTTTCATCTCATCTCTCATTGGCCAGAACTTAGTCACATGGTCTCACCTGATTGCAAGGGAGACTGGGAAATGTAGTCTTTATTCTTGACACACATGTTCCTGACAGATACTCAAGGGTTCTATTTCCAAAGGAAGAAGGGGAGAATGGATATTGGGGATAACCCACTGTCTCAGTTACAGCTTTTCATGCAAAACGCTACAATATAGAGCAGAGTTGTCGTCACTGTGAATATTCATGCAATTCAGAGCAATGCTAAGATGCAGACTTTGCAATCTAACTGCCTGGGTATGAATCTCAGCTCCAGAACTCACCAGCTATGTGACCTTGGGTATGTCACTTCCCCGCTCTTGGCCTCAGTTTTCCTCATCTGTAAAATGAGAATAATATTAATAAATAGAATTTACCACCTACTGCTATACCTGGCACAGAGGATAATCAACTTGTCTCTTTTTTCCAGGGATTGTCCCAATTTTAAAACCAAAAGCCCTGTGTCCTAGGAACCCACTTGATCCCAGGCAAAGCAGGACAGTATTGGTCATCCTATTGACATATAGGGCCAGGTACTTTCAATTCAATCTTCAGTCTCATCGCTCTCCCCTGTCTCTCCCCCAGCTGGAACCTGAAGTGAAATCCATACCCCTGACCCCTGTTGATATCCAGGACCTGGAGCTAGCCACTGGCTATGAGGTGTCTGGCCGCTGTCAAGTGGAGGAAGAAGAGGATCTGTGGAGCGAGTGGAGCCCCATTCTGTCCTTCCAGACACCACCCTCTGGTGAGGATCTCTGGGTTTACCCCTACACCCCTCAGCCCCTCTCCTGGAAGTCTGGCCAATCATGCCATTCTCATTTGTCATATTTTATAGTTGGGAAAGCTGAACCTCAGAGAGGTTAAGCAACTTTCCTAAGCTCACACAGCAAAAAAAAATTGAAGACAACTCCAGCGCAGTGGGACCCCAGGAGTCGGGGAGCCTGCCCTTGCACTTTAAGAGCGCAACCCCAAAGTTGCACGAATCTTTCATCTCATATCTCATTGGCTAGAACTTAGTCACATGGTCTCTCCTTTTTTCATCCTGGCCAGCTCCAAAAGATGTGTGGATATCAGGGAACATCTGTGGGGCACCAGGCGGACAGGAACCCCTGCTTCTGTGGAAGGTGAGTTGTGAGGACCATGTCTCTGCACATGTCAGGAAACCCCAAATAACAGTGATGTAGAGGACTTCCCTGGTGGTCCAGTGGCTAAGGTTCCGCACTCCCAGTGCAGGGGGCCCGGGTTTGATCCCTGGTCAGGGAACTAGATCCCACATGCTGCAGCTAAAGATCCCACATGCTGCAACTAAAAGATTGCTCATGCCACAGTGAAGATCCTGCATGCCGCAACTAAGACCCAACACGGCCAAATAAATAAAATAAATAAATATTAAAAAACCAAAAAACAATGTTGTAGGGAGTTCCCTGGTGGTCCTGTGGTTAGGACTCTGGGCTTTGTCTGCTGAGGGCCTGGGTTCAGTGCCTGGTTGGGAACGAAGATCCTGCTGAACAGTGGGGCAAAAAACAAACAAACAAACCAAGAAAACAAAAAAAAAACAAGCCAAACCAAAAAACCCCCCAAAAACAATGATGTAAACAAGACAAAGGTTACTATGCTGCCCTCTTGAGGTTGCTTCAGGGCTTCAAGGAGGGGACGCTCAGAGAGGTCCTGGCATAGTGCTGGGTGCAGAGAAAGACTCCACCAACGTTGGCTGAATCTAGGAGATCTGAGCTGAGACATGAAGATGGGTACAAGTGTTCCAGTCAGGGGGGACACCAGGTGCAAAGATTTAGAAGCAAGACTAGGCTCAGCTCCACAAAATATAGCGGAATATGCTAAGGACTTTGATGCTAGTGTTAAAGGGCATTGTGAGATGACAGACAAGAGTGAAACAGTCCTCACTGAGGCAAATCTGCTGAGCACCTACCGTGTTCCAGACATTGCAAGGCCCTGGCTCAGAGTAAATATGGCAAGAAACAAAACAACAGGGCTCATACTTTCTTGGGCCACACAATCTAATATCACTAACTTTAACCATGCATAATACTTACAGAGCTCTTACTATGTGCCAGGTCCTCGCCTACAACACTTATTTACATTAACTAACTTTACAGATGAGAAAATGAGACATAGAGAGGCTACCCCAAACCAAACAACAGCTACGTGGCAGAGCTGAGGTTCTTTGGCTTTCAAACCTTAATTCACAGTTTCAGTGCCTCTGTTTTATTTTTTTTTTAATTCATTTTTTTCTTACTTTTTTTGCCATGCTGCACGGCATGTAGGATCTTAGTTCCCCAACCGGGGATCAGACCTGTGCCCCCTGCATTGGAAGTGCAGAGTCTTAACCACTGGACTGCCAGGGACGTCCCTCGTGCCTCTGTTTTATAACACATACTTTGTAATGCCCCCTTACTATACTGAAATGAAATACATAGCTAATATAACCCATATATACATATATTTTAAAATGTGTATAATACAGTGTATTGTATTATAGCATACAGTGTACAGTGTATTGTAATATTCAGTAGAAAATAAAGGGGAAATAAGGCTACAACATAACGGCAAAATATTCAGTTCACCAGTATGATATGAATACTAAATCTCTACGTACCTCATAACGTGGCTTTGAAATACATAAAGTAAAAATTGACAGAACTACAAGGAGAACTTATGAATCCACAACCGTCGTGGGAGATTTTAACATAGCCCTCTAAGTAATTTCACAACGAGCAGATGGAAAAACAAGTCAAGATCCAGAGAATCTGAACATATGCATAACAAACAACCTAATGGACTCACAGAGGAAACATCAGAACATGCATTCTTTCCGTATGCAAACAGGACATTTACCAAAATCATCCACATGCTAGGCTATTGAGCTGGTTTCCAAGGACTTCAAAGGGATGAGGTGATGCTGGGCACATTGAAAAATTCTCTGATCAGAACACAGATTGTGCTGGAAATAGATAATAAAAAGTGCTTAGAAAGTCCCCATATGTTCAGAATATTTCAAAATTCAGTGAATGTTAAAACCAGGTCCCAAAAGGTTTTGTATTTATACATCAAAATATGTTTGGTTCTAGGATCAGTTAAAATTATTAGACAGGGTTTTTCATCTACAGAAGTTTCCAGTTGGGATGACCTTCAAAAGTCACAAGGGACGTGGGACAATTTTTTTATTTCTAGGAGAGGGTAGTGTCCCTGGCTCTTGCCCATCAAATACCAATCATTGAGGCAACCAAATATTCTCACAAGTTTCCCCAAAGCACTCTGGAGGGTACTATCCTCTTTGCTATGCATAATTACCCCTCTATACGACAGCGGGAATTTTGCAGTCCCTAAGAACTGCACAAGACAGACTAAGGTAAGGTGAGGGAAGACGGGGTCATATAAGTGCATGGTCAGATCCTGCCTGTCTTTAGTTAAAACCTTTATTTATTTATTTATTATTTATTTATTTTATTTATATTTTTGGCTGCATTGGGTCTTCGTTGCTGCGCGCGGGCTTTCTCTAGTTGCGGCGAGCAGGGACTACTCTTTGTTGCGGTGCGCGGGCTTCTCATTGCAGTGGCTCCTCTTGTTGCAGAGCATGGGCTCTAGGCACGCGGGCTTCAGTAGTTGTGGCACACAGGCCCGGTAGTTCTGGGTCGCAGTCTCTAGAGCGCAGGCTCGGTAGTTGTGGCGCACGGGCTTAGTTGCTCCGTGGCATGTGGGATCTTCCCGGACCAGGGCTTGAACCCGTGTCCCCTGCATTGGCAGGCGGATTCTTAACCACTGTGCCACCAGGGAAGTCCTAGTTAAAATCTTGATAATTTGTTTGTCATGGTTTTTCTTTTTTGCATTAATATTTTTTAATTAAAAAAAATTTTTTTTGACCGCGCCGAGCCTCATGTGGGATCTTAGTTCCCCGACCAGGGATCAAACCCACGCCCCCTGCATTGGAAGCGCAGAGACTTAACCACTGGACCGCCAGGGAAATCCCTGCATTAATTTTGATTGATTAAAATATTGCGTACAACAGGGTCCTACTGTATAGCACAGGGAACTATATTCAATACCCTGGATAAACCATAATGGAAAAGAATATGAAAAAGAATGTATACATATGTATAACTGAGTCACTTTGCTGTACAGCAGTAATTAACACAACATTGTAATTCAACTGCACTTCAACTACAACTATACTGAAAAATAAAAAAAAATTTTTTAAATATTGCATTAAAATATAATTCATCTTGATTGGATTTTTGGTATCCTCTTGTTTTGCCACCGAGGTGAGTGCCTCACTCACCTCACCCTAGTTCTGGCCCAGGAGCTGTATTCTAATTCCACCTCTGCCACTGAGCCACTCTTGAGACTCGGTTTCTTCATCTTAGAGTGAAACAAAAATATTTCACAGACTGGTTTGTCAGGTGACCTCACTGAGAAGCACAGTATGTGCCTGATAACGGGGAGATATTAACCACTTCTTCCCCTCATCCCTCAGGCCTCGGGGCACTGCGTGCAGGTGAGCTACAGAGTCTGGTTCCAGATTAAAGATCAGGAGGTGATCCAGGAGGAGACCTCATGTTGCAACATCTCCATCCCCACTCAAGCGGAGTGGGCTGGGGTGTCCGCCATCAACGCCACAAGCTGGGAGCCTCCTACCAACCTCTCTTTGGCCTGCTTGGGTAAGAGGCTGTGAGCTTCCTCTGAGCAATGCCCTGGAGGTGCAAGAGGGGACTTCCCGAGTGGACAGCTGAGATTTCTCCTCCTTATCCTCTAGGTCCAGGCTTTGCCCCTCGTGGTGTGGTGGTCAGCATCATCCCTGTAAGCTCGGACCTGCTGGTGACTTGGCAACAGGGGTCCGGGGGGCTGCAGGAGCATGTGGTGGACTGGGCTCGAGATGGTGACCCCCTGGAGGATCTCAACTGGGTCTGGCTTCCTCCTGGAAACCTCAGTGCTGTGTTGCCAGGTGAGGTCCCAGGACACCTGGGTTCCCATTTCAGCTGTTGGAGAGCGGACTGATGGCTGGATTTGCAGAAGAGAGTGTTAAAGTATCATTAATTCATGCAAGAAATATTCATCGACTACCTACTGTGTGCCAGGCCATGTTCTAGACACTGGTACACAGTGATGGCCGCTGATGTGTATTGGCATTTACCATAAGCATTAAATCATTCAAACTTCCTTATAAAGTAGGTTTCTGCTATTATCATACAGATAAAGAAAAAGGCCCAGAGAGGTTAAGCAACTCACCTGAGGCCATACAGCAAGTATGTGGTAGAACCAGGATTTGAACCACATAGTCAGGCTCCTGAAGCTAAACCCTGAACCATCACCCTACTCTCCTCTCAGCAGCATCCCCACCCTCATCCCCACCAACATCTCCATCCTCATCTTGTAGGGCAGGCACCCAATGACACAAAAAACAAGTACATCTGTAATGTAATTGGGGCAAAGTAAATCAGGGTCAGGGAGAGGAGGGAGGATAGCTATGTCAGAAAAAAAAGGTAGGAAAGGTCTCTCTGGGAAAGTGCCATTTGAACTAAGACCTGAAAGAGGCGAGACAGAGAGCCATGAGGATGTCTAAGGGAAAAGCAAGAGGGAACAAACAGTGCAAAGGCCCTGGGGCAGGATTGTGCCTGATGTGTTAGAGCAGCAGTGAGGAGGCCAGCGTGGCTGGAGTGGAATGAGCAAGGGGGAAAGTGGGAGGAGGTGAGGGCAGGGAGGTGATGGGGCCGAGTGTGCAAAGCCTTGTGGGTCATGGGGAGAACTTTGGCTTTTTCTCTGAGTCAGGTGGGAGCCACAGAGGGTTCTGTGCAGAGGAAGGATGTGTCCTGACTCAGGTGCTTACAGGCGCCCCCTGGCCGCTGTGGGAGGAACAGACTGGGAGGGCAAGGGTTGGAGGTAAGAGACCCAGGAGAAGGGACTGTGTATGTCCAGGTGGGACATGGTGGGAACTGGACCAGGTGGGGACCAAGGAAGGGAGAGAAGCAGGCAGATTCTTGTTGGGGAGTCTTAGAGCAGAATTTTGGGGACCCGTTTGGATATGTTGCACCTCATATGCTCATCCAAGTGGACTTGTCCATGGGACTATCAGATACTCAAGTCTCAGGTCTAGCAATAAGTTCTAGGCGGAGATTTAACACTGGGGAGTCTGTCCTTGGTGTAAAGACCTTGGGAGAGCATGAGAAGGTGTTGAGCGAGAGATTTAGCACAGAGTCCCAAGACCCATAAGTATATATGGACAAAAGAAGAGGAGCCCCAATTCTGGAAAATTCCCAGTTGGGGAAGCCCATATGGCAGCATTAGGTTTTGAGAAGGGATTTCAGGAGCCTTACTTACTGTGATGGGCGGTGTCAGGGCCCCACTCATAGTCCAGCATTTGACTATCTCCCAGCCTCTGGCACCTGCATTCCTGGCCTGAGGGCTTTTTCTGATCTGAAGCATTTTGCCTGCCTGGACAGCTGGAAGTGCCGGGGAATCAAAGCCCCTCAGATGCGGCCCTCTACCGATGACTGATAACGGTTGATGGATAAATACCCCAGCTCCCACCCTCCTCGGGTGGGACGGTGCTCAGGACTGCGCTCTCTGCTGCCACACAGAGTTCGCCAGCAGGACTGAGCCTTGGTTGGCCATGTTGGGAACTTGTTCTCTAACACATATTTACTGGGTGACTCTCCTTCCCTGCTTCACTTCCCCACTGCCCTATTGGTGTTTTCTGGGGTTGCCTCCCAGATCAGTTACATTTATTCAAATTCTTATATCAAGGTGTCCTTCTGGGGACACAAATGAAGATTCCTACAAAATAAGAAATGAGTCGGGGAGGGGAGCCAACTCTAACTGGTCTTTGCTCCTCCCCCACTCAGGGGATTTCGAAGGAGGGGTGCCCTACCAAATCACGGTGACAGCAGTCTCTCCTTGGGGCTTGGCCCCTGCCCCCTCAGTCTGGAAGTTCAGAGAGGAACTAGGTAAGTGGTGGGGCTGGAGGATGGAGGGTCCTGGAACCCTGGCAGAACTTGACCCGCTGACTTTCTCTCACCAGTACCCCTGGCAGGGCCAGTGCTTTGGCGACTCCAGGATAGCCCCCCAGGGACCCCTGCTGTAGCGTGGGGAGAGGTCCCAAGGCACCAACTTCGGGGCCATCTCACCCACTACACCCTGTGTGCACAGAGTAGGACCAGGCCTTCTGTCTGCATGAATGGTGAGCTCCACTGCCGCCTGCCCCTGCTCCCAGCCCTGGCAAGACCCACCCATCAGCCTACCCCTCCCCTTACCCCCAGATGGGCCCCTTTGGCTCCCTCTCAGCCCCTGGGAGAACACACACTATCATGGGTTCCCTAGTGGATAATAACCCCGGTGGCTATCAGTGTAATAGACTGTCATTTGGCTGTTAAAAATGGAGACTCCGATCTATATTTATTGACATTGAAAGATGCCTGTCATATTTTATTAAGTGAAAAAGATAAAAGGATTGTAAAACTCTGTGGGGTTCCATTTTTGTAAAATAAACCCAGCACTGAGTGAAGCAGAGGCACAAATATGAAAAGAAATTCCCCCACAATGTCAATAGGGACTGTAGGATTACATATGATTTTTTTCTTTTTTTTCTTTTTTTTTTTTTTTTTTTTTGCGGTACGCGGGCCTCTCACTGTTGTGGCCTCTCCCGTTGCGGAGCACAGGCTCCGGACACGCAGGCTTAGCAGCCATGGCTCACGGGCCCAGCCGCTCCGCGGCATGTGGGATCTTCCCGGACCGGGGCACGAACCCGTGTCCCCTGCATCGGCAGGCGGACTCTCAACCACTGCGCCACCAGGGAAGCCCTACATATGATTTTTTAAATTTATTTATTTGGCTCCGTCGGGTCTTAGTTGTGGCATGTGGGATCTAGTTCCCTGACCAGGAATTGAACCCAGGTCCCCTGCATTGGGTCTTAGCCACTGGACTACCAGGGAAGTCCCTAAAGATGACTTTTATTTCTTTTTCATACGTTTGGGTGTAGGCCAAATTTTTACACTGAGCACAAATTCCTTTTTAAAATACCTTTTTTACCCTTTCCACTCCAGTTTTATTGAGATGTAATTGACAGCATCACCGTGTAAGTTTAAGGTATACAGTGTAACGGTTTGGCTTACGAATATTGTGAAATGATTCCCATAAGTTTAGTTAACATCCATCATTTCATATAGATACAATAAAAAGAAAGAGCAGAACAATAATAAAAACTCAAAATACCCTTTTTTTCTAATTACCAAAGTTATCTGTTCTTTTTTGAAAAACTGACACATTGAAGTATACTCAAGTATATCGTCATTCTCATCATTTCACTGATACTGACAATGCAGCTTCCATATTTTGCCATGTGTACGTTAACATAGAGATAGGAGTTGTGCTTTTTGAAAATTTTAAACTTTTTTATTATAGAAAATTTCAAGCACAAACAAAAGTTGGAAAAAGGGCTTCCCTGGTGGCGCAGTGGTTGAGAGTCCGCCTGTCGATGCAGGGGACACGGGTTCGTGCCCCGGTCCGGGAGGATCCCACATGCCGCGGAGCGGCTGGGCCCGTGAACCATGGCCGCTGAGCCTGCGCGTCCGGAGCCTGTGCTCCGCAACGGGAGAGGCCACAACAGTGAGAGGCCCGCATATCACACACACACACACACAAAAAAAGTTGGAAAAACAGTATAACAAATCCTTGTGTACCCACCATCCAGTTTCAATGGTTTTATGCATTTTATCAATCTTGTTTCAATTTATCCCCCCACTTTTTTTTTCTAGAGCCTTTGGCATCATTTCACCCCTAAATAATTTGGTACTTCAGCATTTGTCTCTAACCGATAAAGCCTTTTTTTTTTAACATAGATACTTTGCCATGATTGCAACTTGCACAAGTATATAGATATCATTAGGTTAAAAATCATATATATTTATGTGTACATGTACCTGTAATTAAAAGAGGACTATGTTATAGGCCCCTGAAGCTTATGAACGTGATGGTTTGCAACTTTCTTTTTCTCACCTGATTTAACTTGGACATCTTTCTGTGGCAGTATATCTTGATCCGTATTCATGTCTCCTGTAATCCTATAACAAACCAAAAAGCTGCTTCCTCTCTTGGCTTAAAAACCAAAAAGGGCAATTCAGTTAAAAAGTAAACAAAAACAATTCCGGGAGATGCAAATGTATTCCCCTCGTCTGGGGTGAATTTCCCTTCACTGGATTCTGTGCAGGTGAGGGATATGATACTCATGCATCCTTTTATTTATTCAAATATACAGTTGACCCTTGAACAACAGGTTTGAACTGCGCAGGTCCAGTTATACATGACTTTTTTCGATAGTAAATAGTACAGTACTATCTGTGTTTGGTTGAATCTGCAAATGTGGAACTGGGCATACAGAGGAACCGCAGATAAGGAGGGTGGACTATAAATTATACTGTACTTAGATTTTTTAAAGAGTGGAGGGTCGGCACCCCTAACCTCTGCATTGTTCAAAGGTCAACTGTATATCTTTTGGTGTCGTTGGGTCTTTGCTGCTGCACGCGGGCTTTCTCTAGTTGCGGCGAGCGGGAGCTACTCTTTGTTGCGGTGCACAGGCTTCTCATTGTGGTGGCTTCTCTTGTTGCGGAGCGTGGGCTCTAGGCGTGCAGGCTCAGTAGTTGTGGCGCACGGGCTTAGTTGCTCCACGGCATGTGGGATCTTCCCGGACCAGGGCTTGAACCCGGGCTTGAACCCGGGCTTGAACCCGTGTCCCCTGCGTTGGCAGGCGGATTCTAAACCACTGTGCCACCAGGTTAAGTCCCCTGTATATCATTTTTGAGTGCTTTTTATGTGCAGGCGCTGATCCAGGTGCTGGGAATATGGCCCTCGTGGAGCTAACTTTCTAATGGGGGACATGAAGGTATAGACAAAGTAAATAAGGTCTAAGCAGTGTGTCAGATGGTGATAAGTGGTGGATAGAGAATAAAGCAAGGAAGATGAGTGGTGAAGCAGGCGCTATTTTACTCGCGGGGCGGGGGCGGTCAGGGAAGGCCTCACTGAGAAGGTGACCTTGCAGCAAAGAGCTGAAGGAGATGAGGAAGGAGCCATGTGGATATCTGGGGGAGAGTGTTGCAGACAGCATGGCACGTGCAAAGGTCCTGAGATGGGACTTGACTGCCTCCCCAACCGCTCTGGGTGTGTCCTTCAGTGAGCGGCAGCACCCGGACCATCACCCTGCCCGACCTTCACTGGGGTACCTGTGAGCTGTGGGTGACCGCGTCCACCATCGCAGGACAGGGCCCACCGGGTCCAAGCCTCCGCTTTCACCTACCAGGTATGGGCCTGGGGCAGGACTGCCATGGGAGGGGTCCCGGAGGGAGGGGCATTGGAGGGGGTTATATAATCATTACTGAACTTCAGGGGGTGGACATTTAGACTTCGGGATGTTGATGATGCATTTTGATGCTGCTAAATACTGCTGTGGATTATCAAGCAATGTGTGTCTCCGACCCTTTCACCCCATCCCTGACCTTGACCTTTTCACAAGCCCCACTCCCACCCCAAGATTTCCCCCACCCTTAGCCCCTACCCATTCATAGGCCCTGCCCTTTTATCCACCTCCCTTACCTATTCCCAGCTCCACCCATGAGCCTTACCTGACCCCTCCCCACCTCCCTGGTGTCCAGATGTTCTTCTGCCCCTCCCCCCTCCCTCCAGATAACACCCTGAAATGGAAAGTTCTGCCAGTTGTCCTTCTCGTATGGGGTTTGCTCCTGACGGGCTGTGGCGTGAGCCTAGCTACCTCCGGAAGGTGAGGCTGTCAGACACATGGGTCTCTGCCCAGGTTGGGAGGGCAGCTGGACGTTAGCTGAGCTTGGGGAGAGATGTGGTAAGGGGATGATGCTTCAGGGCTCTGTGACGTTCCTGGACCCTACGATCTGGACATGGGTGTCTAGCCGCCTGGATTCCCTGCCCTGACTCTTACCTGCTTGCCAGGTGTGTCCACCTGCGGCACAAGGTACTACCCCACTGGGTCTGGGAGAAGGTTCCTGATCCTGCCAACAGTAATTTCAGCCTGCCCCACATGAAGGTGAGCAGAAAGCTGGGCTTATCAGGGCCCTCTGGGGGATTGGGGAAACCTCGGACAGTGGGGCGTAGGTGAGAATTGGCGGGTATGAGGGGAGGAATCTCAGCCTCTTCTCTTCCCAGGAGGTGCCCCAGGCCCAGCCCCCTGGGGACTTGCCCATCCTGGAAGTGGAGGAGATAGAGCAGGTACCGATTATGGAGGCCCCCCAGGCCTCAGCCCCACTGGACTCTGGATATGAGAAACACTTCCTGCCCACACCCGAGGAGCTGGGCTTTCTGGGCCACACCCCAGGTTCCAGGTTATGGACTGAACCAACCCCAGGAGGGGAGAGGGGTGCTCATTTGACAGATGAAGACACTGAGGCTCAAAGAAGCTGAGTCACTTACTTGAGGACACCCAGCCAAGGAAGAGCTGAGATTGAAGGACCCCTACAGAAAAGGGCCTGGCCCTACAGGGAATATACGGATGGATGAGGGAGCAAAGAAAAATATATAAAATCCAGAGTGTCAGCTGCCTTCCCAAATCTGTCCTGCTGCTATAACAGAACTGTAGTTGGGTACACTCCCAGCCTCCCTTGCAGCTAGGTGCAGCCATGGACTGAGTTCTTATGAGTGGAACATAAGCAGAAGTGACATGTGCCTACAGTGGGTCTGCGTGGGGGCTCTTCCACATTCCCTTCCCTTTCCCATGAGCTGGAGCATTGGTGTGCCCTGTGATCCAGCTTTGGCCATACCCAAGGTGAAGGTGGAGCAAGAAATGGAAAGGAACCAGAGCTCCTGAGTGATGGCATGGATCAGAACTGCCCAGAGAAATAAATTCTTTCTGTTTTGATAGCTACTGTAGCTTGAGGTCTTTTTGTTACAGCAGCCATATCTACACTCTCACTGATTCAAAATCTTTGATTCTAGCAGAGTGAAGCCCTCCACTTCCCACCAGGAGACGGTGAGGTGGCTCTGTGGCAACAACACACACACTCACACTGTCCAGATGCTCAACATTTTATTTTCAAGTATAAAGGCTTTGTCACAGAAAGGGGCCAGGGTCACGGGCAGTGTGCAAGGGGTCCAGGAGCCCAGGTGGAGATGGACATGTGGACCAGCTGGCTCCCAGGTGCCACCACCAGTCCCGTGGTGCCCTGTCTGCGCCTGGGACCATCTGCTGATGCCAAGAGGCCGAGGTAGCTGTGAGAGGAGCTGGGAGTGGGGTAGAGGGCGTGGGCTCACATAACCGCACAACACTGGCACGTCTTCTGCTTAGGGCCACTCGCCTCTTCGCCCTCAGGAGGGGCAGATGGCTCCGGCTGCTGGGCAGGCGCGTAGGTGGGCACAGCGTGGGCACTGGGGTTGGCCCTGGGCTCCTCCACCTGAAGCAGTGGCTGGCACTCAGCAGGCTGCTCCTGAGCTGGGGTCTCTGCCAGGAGGGGTGTGGCATCCCCAGAGGGGTCCTGGCCCTCATCAGAGGTTTGGGGCTTCACTGCTTCTGCTTCTGGGGAGCCTTCCTGCTTCTCCTGGGGCTGCTGTCCTTCTTCCTCCGGCCTTGGCTCCTCCTTGGCCCCCAGGGGAGCCACTTCCTCACTCACTTCCTCTGCCTGACACTCCTTTCCTCCTCCTGACTCTCTCTGCTCTTCCGGACTCAGATCTCCCTCGACCCCTTGAGTCTTCTCTGTCTGCAATGGCTCTTCACCTGCCATTCTCTCTGCCTTCTGTGATTCCTCATCTCCTTTTGTCTCTGCCTCCGACGGCTGCTCACCGCCCGTTCTCTGTACCTTCAGTGGTTCCTCATCTCCTTTTGTCTCTGCCTCCGACGGCTGCTCACCGCCCGTTCTCTGTACCTTCAGTGGTTCCTCATCTCCTTTTGTCTCTGCCTCCGACGGCTGCTCACCGCCCGTTCTCTGTACCTTCAGTGATTCATCTCCTTTTGTCTCTGCCTCCGACGGCTGCTCACCGCCCGTTCTCTGTACCTTCAGTGATTCATCTCCTTTTTTCTCTGCCTCCGACGGCTGCTCACCGCCCGTTCTCTGTACCTTCAGTGACTCCTCGTCTCTTTTTTCCTTTCCGTCCAGTGCTTCCTCACCTCCTATTCTCTCTACCATCAGTGATTCCTCACCTTCTTTCCTTTCTGTCACCAATGGTTCTTCAATTGCCTCTAACTTTTCCTCACCTCCTTTCTGCTGTACTCCCAACGGCTCCTCCCCTCTTTCCCTCTCTGCCCTCAGAGGTCCTTCAACTTCTTTTCTTTCTGCCGACAGTGGTTCGTCACCTCCTCCCATCTCTGTCTCCACCTTTTCCTCAACTCCTCTCCTCTCCGGCTCCAAGGATTTCTCGCTTCCTTTCCTCTCCACTGCCAGTGACATCTCTGCTCCTTCTGGCTCTGCGCCTGCCATTCCCTCACTTCCTCTCTTCCCCGCTAATTCCTCTGCCCACCTCCTCTCCGCCCCCCACGTTTCCTCCCCGCCTCTGCCGCCTGCCCCCAGTGGACTGTCATCCTTTCCCTCCCTTCCCAGTGCCTTTGGCCCTTCCAACCCCTCCACCGCCAGCTCTTCCCACTGCTCACTGAGGGTCACTCTCTCCACCCAAATGAAGGACCCCTCCTCTCCTCCAAAGCCCCCCTGCCCATCACCATCAGCGCTGCCCCTGGGGGCACCTTCCCCTTCTCCAGAAGCTGCTGCCCCCGGTCCCTCCTGGAGCCTCAGTGAGCTGGTGTGTGCAGCCTCCAGGCCTCTGCCCGCCTCCCCCATGGCCTCTGAGTCGCTGCCCTCTGTGCCTCCCACCCCTTCCCAGACTACCTCCACGATATCCCTGTCCTCCCTGACCCATGAAGGGAGCTCTCGGCGTCCGGCTTCCTGTCTGTCCCCGATGGCCTCCATGACCATCTCCTCCACCTTAGCCTCCAGCTCTGGGCCTGTGGCCCCCGTGGTACAGTCCTCCGTGGCCCTCAGCCCCTCCCAGACCACCTTCACCGTGCCTCCCCCTTTGGCCTCATTCACTCCCCCGTCAGACGCTGCCACTCCCTGACTCGGCGCCTGCTCCGGAGGGGGGCTGGATCCAGGGCAGGGGCCATTGGCTTCTGAGGAGGCCACTGCTGCCCCAGGGATCCTCCTCGGGGCTGGTGGAACCCCGACAGACTCGTCTCTGGACTTAGAGGGGGACTCTGGGTATGTGCCCACTGGTCCGGCTGGTATGGAGGCTCTCTTGTTTAGATCAGTCTGGCCTGGGGGCGTGAGGGGAGAAGGGGAAAGGAGAGATGGGGCAACAGAGTGAGATTCAGGTCCTTCCTCTTGCGACCCCCAGACCTCAATACACCCACCTGCAGGACCTGCCTCCACGGTGGGCTGGGATAGAGGACGGTGACCCTGCAGGGATGGAAGAAACAAGGTCAGGCCGGCCCACATCTCCACTTCCAGCTTCCTGCATGCCAGTACCCCTCCCCTGCTCAAACACCATCGATGGCTCCCCATTACCTTCAGGACCAAACCCTCTGTTGTACCTCAGCCTTCCTCACCTGTCTCATCTCCCTCTGCTCCACTGCGTTGCACACAGTAGGTGCCCAATCAATATTGTGGCCATGCAGCCAATCCCTCTGTATTGGGGACCTACTCTGCCAGCTACTGAGGTTACTTAAGGGACACTTAAGCCTTTTGCTATTGGAACTTACATTCCAGTGGGAGGAAGCAGGTAATAAACATAAAACAAATCTGTAATTCAGGGAGTGAGAAGGGCTATGATAGGAAAAAAAGAAAAGAAAAGAAAAGCAGGATAAGGGGCTGGGGAATGCCTGGGAGGTGATGGGGTGCCTCCTTTAGGTATAAGATGCAGAAGGGCCTCTTGGAGGAGGTGACATTGAACAAAGGCCTGAAAGGTGAGAAGAGCCAGCCTTGAGTCAAAAGGTAGGAAAGGGCATTCCAGGCGGAGGGGACAGCAAATGCAAAGGCCCTGGGGCTATAGTGATTTAGACAAGTTCAAGGAATAGAACAGAGGGTCAGGGTGGCTAGAGTGGAGTGAAGGAAGGGATCAAGGGAAAGATGAGCCCAAGGGAGGGGAGCTGAGGACAGCCCTGCAGGCCACCTATGCCAAACCCCACAGATCTCCTATCCTACCCTCCTCTTTCCAGCCTCTAGGCCTTTGTCCAGGCTGTTTCCTCTGCCTGTATTCCTGATTCCCTTCCAGATTCAGCATAGATGTCACTGCCTCCAGGAAGCCGTCCCTGAGCCCCCAACCTCACTCAGGTGCTTCTTATGAGCTTCCCCTATATCCTGGGCTCCCCCCTCACAGACTCTTTGCACCCCATCTCCTCATCTCGACCGTGAGCTCTCTTGGGCCAGGAATCATGTCTTGCGCATCTCTAGCAGGGAATTCCCGGCTTAGACTAAAAACCCAACAAGTGCTTCCTATCCCAATTAAAGGTCTCCTCTCCTCTTTTGTCCTGAAACAGGCACCTGGGAGCCAAGGTAAAGCATCAGGGAGAGGTGGGGACTGTGGAAAACCCACACATCACCATGGCCAGGTGCAAATATTACTGGATCTTTGGACTTCAAGGACAACACGGAGAGCCAGATTTTAATGTGAAGTTGTCTTGGTTTTCAAAAACCTGTATGTTGTATGGCCTGCGTTGTATCTTAATAGAGGCATTACCAAAACAAACCCCAAAACTCCAAAAGCCACGTAGATGCCCCAAATCATGAGAGCATCTCACGATGACCCTTTCCCACCTTTGAGACTGAATTCCATGAACACTTCCCCACATTTGCTGACTGCTTTCCTCATTCAGGTCATATTGGCAACCATATATCAAAACGGTCCCTTGTGCCTGTTCCAGGTACTAAGCTATGATCTCACCAACCCTCTCTCACACCTCTTCCAGGTGTGTGCTGTTGTTATGCTCATTTTAGAGATGGGGAAACTGAGGCTTGGGCAAGGAAAGTGACTTGCCCAAGACCACAGAGCAGAGGACCCAGAATCTAAACTGTACTTGGAGAGGTCCTGCTTTGGGTTCTGCTTGCCACACCCCCTCCTCCCACCGCCTGCTCCCCTAGCTCCTCACCTGTCGGCGCCAGGTGGGCCTGCCTGTGGGCTTGTGCTGGGCACCTGTGGATGCACTTTGTAACAGCTGCAGCTGGGACTGGAGTCTGGGGAAGAGAAGGGGCTGCTGGGAGCCTGGACCTCGGGCTTATGGACCAACCCCACCCGAAGTGTCAATTGGAGTGGGCTGAGGGGCCTGGCCTAGTCAGGCTGGGGCAAAGCTGTCAGGCAGGGGCCCTACTCACGTGAACAAGCTGCCTTCCAGGTTCCGGATGCGGGCCTGAGCCTGGTCCTCAGGTGACTGGGGGTCCTGTGAGGCGGGGTCCTGGGGCCGCTCCGGCTCTTCAGCTGCCCCGTCCATTAGCCAGCGTTCCCGGAGAGACTTCCTCTGGGCATGGGAAGGGGCACATGGACTACCCCATCTCATGTAGCGCCCCCCTCTGGATGTCCCACCCTGGGCAGATTTCTTATTGCCCTACGACCACCCAGATGGGACAGACATTTCTCCCTCAGGCTGGGATACGTGCCCCAACGATGCCAGGTGGGGCAGACACCCCGTTACCAACCCATAGCTTTCCCACGCTGGAAAAAAAACACCCATCGATCTCCCCAACCTTTCCAGAATGGGACAAACACCCCCAAAGGTGAACTCAATGTCCCTATTAGCCCCTCCCTACCCCAAAGAGGAACAAACACCTCCATTGTCCCCATACTCTTCCCAAAGGTGGAACAAATGTCCCCATCACAACCACCCACTCTCCCAAGCTGGGGAGGATGCCCACCCCCAAAGCTGGAACCAATGCCCCCCCCATGTTTAGACAGAGCCTCCTTTGGTTCCCAGAATTGACTCTCACAGACACCCCCACTTCATTGCCCGGGCTAAGCAGGCGCCCTTGCCCGCCCCCAACCTTGAGCCGCTCCACACGGAGTTTCTCCTCCTCCAGCTCCCGGCGCGCGGCGCTGATCTCCTCCTGCAGCCGCCGCTTCTCCTGCGCACAGAGGACCCGGAGCTGCCCGCGGGCCGGGTGAGGCCGGGCGGGGCCGCCTTCCCCCCTTCCTCCCTCCCTCCTCCGCCGGGCTCCCGGGGGCTCCCGGGGGCTCCCGGGGCTCCCGGGACTCCCGGGACTGAAAGCCGCGCCGGGGGCGGAACACAAGTCTGGGCCCCGGGCCGGGAGGCGGCTGCGGAGGCCCTGACTCAGCAGCGGGTGGGGGCGGGGCCGGCGGGGGCGGGGCCGGCCGCGCCCGGGATGCTGCAGAGGCCTCGCCCGCGCGGAACTGGGGTCTGTGGGTGGGAGGGCCTTGGAATGGGAATCCGGGGGTAGGGGGTGTCTGAGATATGGGGTTAAGAGGGACGGGATTCAGAGAGATGGGGGTCCAGATATGAAGATCAAAGGGAGGGGGCTAGTGAGATGGGGGTGTCGGAAATGGAGGTGCAGTCATGGGGATCCAGCGAGACTAGGATGTAGAGAAGGGGTCCAGAGAGATGGGGGTTAGTGAGATGAGGGGTTCAGAGAGATGTGGTCCACAGAGATGGAGATTTAAATATGGGAGTTTAGAGAGATGAGGTTCAGATATGGGGGTCTGAGAGATGGGGTTCAGACATGGGGTATCTTGGAGACTGGGGTTCAAGAATGGAGCATCGGATGCTATAGATTTCAAGAGTGCGGAGTTCGCAGCTCTCCATTCTAGGGGTGTCAGTGATCAGAGGAACTGGGGAGCGGAGGGGCCTGAGGATTTAGGTGGGGCGCCCCGAGAAAGGCGCACCTTCAGAGCCCTAGGCCTGCTCCCTGTGATAGGAGGGAGGAGAGGAAAGGGCTTGGGGCAAGGTTAGGGTTGCCCAGGGCTCCAGGCTGACCGCACTGGTAGGGCTTCACTTACCGCGATGACCTCTAGCCGCTGCCGGTAGAGGGAGCTCTCTGCCATGGGCCTGCAGGGAGAGGGAGGCGGCTGCCAAAGGGGTCTCCCAGGGGCCCACACCTCAGCAGGCTCACCTCTCGAATACCCCTCTCTGAGCCAAGATCCCTGAGCTGCTTGGAAGCCAACCAAAACCCAGCACTTTCCTCTATTTCCCCTTTGCACCTGGGAGGGGTCGGGGCAGAGGGCAGGGGTTCTGTGAGGGAGAGAGAGCAGAGACCATGACAGACTGAGCTAAATCCCTTCCTAGGCTTGACAACACCTCTCTGAGCCTCAGTTTCCCCATCTGTAAAATGGACCAGGATAGGTTGACCTTCACCTTGCAGAGAGAGATGGCCTTGCAAGGAAGTATCCATGCAGGAAAAAACTTAGGACATAGTGCTCCAAAAACAGTAGCACAGTTTATTATTAACAATAATTTTAGGGAATTCGCTGGTGGTCCGGTGGTTAGGATTCCGTGCTCTCACTGCCGAGGGCCCAGGTTCAATCCCTGGACGGGGAACTAAGATCCCACAAGCTGTGTAGCTCAGCCAAAAAGAAAAAAATAAAAAAATTTAAATAATTCCCACGACTAATAATGTTTTTGATTAATTATAATAACCATTCCCAGAAACTCTCGAATCCCACCAAACCCGAACAAGGTCCTTTCTGGACCTTGGCTCCTACACAGCATCCCTTAAGTGCTGGGGGGTGAGGGAGTCTGGGGAGAAAAGTGTCCATCCCACCATGGACACATGCCATTGCCATGGTAACTCCGGAGTTGCCTCCTCCACCTGCAAGCCACCATCCCTGGGGGCAAGGGTCACCAGGTCACACTGCCTAGTGCTGGACTCTGAACTGGGAGGAGGGGGAGGGGGACTCGCCGTTTAAGGTTTAACCTGAGATTACCCCCATTGTTGTCCTCCTCAAAGCACCCCAGGATCCCCAATTCCCAGCCTCCAGGGCCACCCCTAGTCCGTTTGGGCTCCCCCTGGAAGCTGGAGGCTGACTGGTACTGCAGGGCACTTCAGGGACAGTCATCATTACATCAGCCTCTCATCAGAGACATGCACTGAGCACTGACTATGTGCAGGTGCTTCACAGGCCAATAACTAGAAGGATATATCTGTCTGCCTGTTGGCCCTGACGCTTAGCCCAGGGTGGGCACAGAGCAAGCCCTCAAACATTTATTAAGTTGAGCACTAACTAACCTCATTGCCCAAACTCTGGTGGGGCCTCCCAGATCTTCTCTGGCCTCACCATGAAGTTATAATAGTGAGTTCACATTTAGCACTTACTATCTATAGCGCTCTAAGTGCTCTATGGGGCTTTTGCTAGGCTCCCACAGCCACCTCCCCCTCCCCCTCCCTGCCCTGATCTTGAGACACTGTAGTCAACTTTTTGCTGAGTTGACATTCCAACTGAGAAGAAAATCAGCCAACCATTAGCCAGTGCACACCAGGTGCCAGGCACTGTTAAATGCTTTACTCACAGTAACTTATTTAACCCTCTCTACCATCTTAGAAGGTAAGTATCAATAGTAGTACTGTCCCCATTTGACGGATGAGAATACTGAGGCTCCAAGAAGTGGCAAAAAGACTTGTCTAATGTCCCTGAGTCAGGACTGGAACTCAAGGCTCTCAGATCCCAAATATTGGGAACACTGTGGGGAAGAGGGAAGTCTAGGCATCCTCCTCTTGACGGCCAGGAGACAAGAGATCTGTCTGGGGTGTCCCCAATTCCAGTTGGGGCAGGATGCTGAAGTCATGCTTTCCAAGGTATCCCAAAGGAAGCTCAGACCCCCTGTTAATAAGTTTGCCCCTGGGGGGAAGGCTAAAGTCCCCCCTCTGCTCTCCCACCCCCAAGATGTAATCTCCCTGCCTCTTCCTTGCTGGGGGGAGGATCAGATTCCCATTGCTAGGCAACCAGGTTTGTAGTTGGTGAATAATGCAACGGGGAACCCAAAAGAGTGAAGAACCAAATTGGGGTCCCTGGGGGGATCCCCTTTTCCAGAACTCTTTACAAACCTCTGGAGGCCCTCCACCCTCTTACTTTAAAAAGCCCTCACACCTCGAATATTAAAATAATCTGCACATTTCGTTAGATGTTGCTTATCTCTAACTCTACAAGAAGAACATTCACAGTGGTGGCTTTTTGCCCCACCAAGAACAGTTGGTGGTCATTTCATTAAGCAGGTGATCATTTCCATTTTCCCATTCTCTTTCCCAGTTTGGGAGCTGTTAACTTTTTCCTGTTGGATCTCAAGCATTTCCTCCCACCCTGGACACTGAGGGATGATTCTAGAGGCAAAACATAGGAGTCAGAGACCTTGACATTCCCTGCCCCTCACCCAAGTAATAGCCCCACCCCCCAGGCTGGACTTTGGGCTTGGGCCTGCCAGCGGAAAGTCCCCAAAAAAGAAGGGGGTGAGGGTTCACACCTCCCACCCGACTTTCTGGGGAGGGGGGGCATTGAAGAGCCTGGGGGGCTGGCTGCCGGCCGCCCTTCACTCTCCCTGGCCCCCTTAGGAGAGGCTAGCTGGAGCTCTCACCTCCCCTGCTCCGTGGAAAGGCCAGTGTCTTCCATGAGCCCCTCCCAGGCCCTGCCCACTGGCCCCCCTGACCCCAGACACTTACATGGGTGTGGCCGGAGACCACACCTGGCTTTGCAGGGCCATCTCTGCCCAGAAGCCCACGTTCTGGTCCCTGAGTCCAGGACCCACCACCCGCTTGCCGAAAGGTGCCCTGGAGGCTGTGACTTGGCTGTCGGGAGTGGGGGGGGGCTGCAGGCGGGCACTGGGAGAGCTGGTCCAGCTGGTTTGGGCCAGGAGGCGGGAGACGCATGGGCCGGGGCGAGGGGGGCCGGGGGCTGGCGGGGCAGTTCTGGGGAGGTACTATCAGCTGTCCTGATCAATTATTTACCAGCCAGTGGCCTCGTTGCTGCACTCAGCTGCCTCCTGGCAAACACACTCTCACATGTGTGGTCTAGCGGGTGGACGGACGTTTGGAGTCCCTGACCCCCTCAGACAATGGCACCTCCACTTGCCACCCTAGACATTTCTAGTCCAGTTGCCCACCAAGGGTCACCCGCCTTTGAGTACTGTTGAACACCACACAAGGGATACTTTTACAGGCTAACTGCCCTCCCTTCTTGGACCCTGGTTCTGGGGCGAGGAGGAAGGGCTGATCCAGCTAGAGGATTCTGGAGACCAGAGCCTGTGCCCCATGGGAACCAGAACGTCTGGGCTCTGGACAACTCTGGGCAACTTCCCCTAGGTTTCTAGGCTTCGGTTTCCCCTTTGGGAGAATAAGAGAATTAGATCAAACAGCCTCCAGGACCCTGGACACCCCTTAGATGTGATAACTATTGGGGGAGTGTGGTGATGGGAAAGGTCTAGAGAGCTTCCTACCTAAATCTTGAGGGTCCCTGTTCTACCCCACATCCCATTCTTAAAGGGCCAGCACCCCTTTTCTCAGCTGATTATATGTTTCATCCAACCACTCTCTTGGGGAAATCATTTTTACTCTCCAGGCTGGTATCCTGCAGCCCCCAGTGCTTCCCTTATCACAGCCCTGGTCACACTGTGCAATTCTGACATAAACCTCAATGAGAAGAGCCCTTGTCCTGGGCTCTTTGCTTTACTTATTTATTTTTTAAAATTTTAAATTCATTTATTTTTGTTTTTTATTTTTTGTGGCCACACCGCACTGCATGCAGGATCTTAGTTCCCCGACCAGGGATCAAACCCCCTGCATGGAAGCGCGGAGTCTTAACCACTTGGCCGCCAGGGAAGTCCCCTGGGCCCCTTGCTTTAGAGGGCCTGCTCCCCATGGGGCAAAGGGAATGTACCCAGCTAAATCGTCCCTCCCTGCTCTAGATCCTACGCAGGGTGTCCAAGAAGTGGCCAAGGGCAGCTGTGGGCAGAGGGGTGAGGAAAGAGCATGGGCATGTGGGATGGGCTCCTTAGGTGCGTGCACAAGGCTCCTCGCTGTGTAGGACAGTTGGGGGTGGGAAGTAAAAGGGGCCAGACTGAGGGCTGGGGTTTTCCTGTGTCCCACATTCAAGTACAAAACTCCTAGGGATTCAAAATATTTTCAATTGAACGTGGTCATCTAGGTCATTCTACAAGTATATTTGTCATGATAGGAAGAAGGAAATATATATATATATATATATATATATATATATATATATATGCAGCGCCACACGGCTTGCAGGATCTATTTCTCGACCAGGGATTGAACCCGAGCCTCGGCAGTGAAAGGGCCGAGTCCTAACTACTGGACCATCAGGAAATTCCCCTGAGAGAACATTTTTTTTTTTTTTTTTTTGCGGTACGCGGGCCTCTCACTGTCGCGGCCTCTCTTGCTGCGGAGCACAGGCTCCGGACGCGCAGGCTCAGTAGTTGTGGCTCACGGGCCCAGCCGCTCTGCGGCATGTGGGATCTTCCCGGACCGGGGCACGAACCCGCGTTCCCTGCATCGGCAGGCGGACTCTCAACCACTGCGCCACCAGGGAAGCCCCGAGAGAACATATTTTTAAAAATTAGTTTTTAATTGTGGTAAAATACACACGACAAAATTTACAATTGGTGGCATTCAGTACATTCACAGTGTTGTGCAACTTTTGCCACTGTCTCATTCCAGAAATTTTCCTCACCCCAGAAGGAAAGCCGGTACCCATTAAGCAGTCACTCCCCATTCCCTCCTACCCCCAGCTCCTGGCAACCACCGATCTGCATCTGTCTCTATAGATTTACCTATTTTGGACATTTTCTATCAATGGGATCATACAGTATGTGGCCTTTGGTGTCTGGCTTCTTTCACTGAGCATAATGTTTTCAAGGTTCGTCCACATTGTAGCATGAATCAGTGCTTCATTCCTTTCTATGGCTAAGTAATATTCCATTGTATGGATGGATCACATTTTGTTTATCCATTCACCTGTTGATGGACATTTAGGTTGTTTCCACCTTTTGGAGGAGAGAATATTTTTTACTTCATTGCTTGTAGTTTGATTTTATAACTGTTAACTATTTGGATGTATAATATATAGGCTTCCCTTTGTACCCTTGTCCTGTGTTCCACCTTGAGGCAAGATTGTTCTGTTTATAATTGTGTCTGTCTCCCAAGCTCAACTGCAACTTCCAAGTCTGGTTTATCTCTTTGTTCCCAGCATTGGGAACATTCTTAAACAAGTGTTATGTGTCAGGCACTGTTTTAGGCGTGGGGGAGTTTGGTGAGCATGACAAACAGAAAATGCTGTAATGCAGCTCACTTTGCAGCCTGGGGTTGGGGGAGACAGATAATATACAAATAAAGGAAGAAATAAAGGTAATTGATGATAACTGCAGTATTGGGTGAGTTACAGAAAATAACAGGGATAGGGTTAAAGAAGAGCTGTGTTTGATGTAGGCTGGGTGATCAGAGACCACTTCTCTGAAGAACCAAGACCTGAATAGCAGAAGCCAACCATGTGATGAGTCATTCCAAGCAGAGGGAAAGGCAAGTGCAAAGGCCCTGGGGGTGGGAATGCAGCTGGGGGGTTTGAGGAAAGCATGAAGGCTGGGATGGAGGAGTGATCAAGGGAGATGTCAGGAGATGAGATCTGAGAAGTGGGAAGGGACTTCTAAGCCAGGGTAGGGAATTTGGATTTTTCTTCTAAGTTTGGTGGGGAGTCACTGGAGGACAGTGAATGTCTGGGACAAGGGTGGTGAGAAGTGGACGAATTCAGAATACATTTTGCAGGCAGAGCAAACAGCAATCCAGTATATGAATGGATTGGGGCAGGGGCTGAGGGAAAAAGAGAAATTGAGGCTGACTTCTACATTTTGGGCATGAAAAACAGAATGAGTGAGTTGCTATACATAGTAGAGAGGAATAGAGTTGGGGGAAACCAAGAGTTCAGTTTCTAAAGTGTTCATTTTGGCATATCTATTAGACTAGGGACTGCTGGATATGAGTCCAAAACCCAGGGGAGAAGTCAGAGCTAGAGACATAAATTTGGGAGACATCAGCATAGAGATGGTATTTAAAGCATGACATTGGAGTTTGTCAAGGTCTGAGTGTTGGCAGGAAAGAGACTGTATACTTGAACCAAGTAATTGATGAGAACTCAGTAGAAGGAAATAATCAAGGCATAGTGCATACCCTGGATTCGCCACAGCCAGGAGCTGTTACCACCCCATGGACCTGGAGGGAGAGAGCTATGTGGAGCTGCTGCCTGCTGTGGAGGGACACAGCCAACAAAGCTTGGAGGAAGGGGGCATGGGATAAACATCCTGACCTCACTCACCTCTCTCCCATCAGCCAAACCCAATGGAAGCCAGAGGGGAAGGAAGCCCATTGATGCAGGTGAACCAGAAGTCTGAGAAGGGGTGCCTGGGAGGTAGGAGGGAAATCAGGAGAGGATGGTGTCCTCCAAGACCAAGGAGCTAATGGAGAGGGAATCAGGGAGGAGCCAGTGATCAGGTCTGGCAAATGGAGGTCACGGAGGTCCTTGGACAGAGAAGGTTCAGTGGCATGGTGGAACCAAGAGCCCAGTAAGCATGGCTAGAAGAGGGACAGGAGGTGATAAAGAGTCCACTGTAGAGACAACTCATTCCAGAAGTATAGTTTTCATCCTCATCACCTCCTGAGGGAGTAAGCACTATTATCCCCATTTTACAGACAAGGAAACTGAGCCTTGGAGAAGGCTGACACTTAGGTTCTGAGTGGGCGGGAATCAGGTGGGCCTGATTCCAATTGGGTCAATAGAGTCAGAGGAAGGAAGGAGGTCAGATGGTCAGAGGGAGGAGGGTAGCAGCTTGAGATTGGGATCAAGGAGAGAGTAGAGTGGGAGGGTGGACAGAAAGGGGAGTCACCAGGGTAGGCAGAGAGTTGGGGGATTATTGGGGCTCCTGAGGCTGTGTAGCCCCCCACTTTCTTTAGGTAACTATATCTTTCTTACTGGTCACCCCAAAATGGTGGGGGGTGGAGGCAGGTTTTGGAGAGAGCCCAGGGGAAGAGAGTGGAAAATGTCCCTGGGGGTAGGTCGCCTGCTCCCGGCATCGATCCTGGCCTTGAACGTCACAATCTGGCCCCAGCTGCAGGGAGCTACTTCCTCCCGCAAGTCTGGATACCTCTCTGAGCCTTCCCAGTCGCCTGGGTCCAAGGTGACCGCCTTTCAAACCTCAGCCGCTCTGCTGAGCCCTGGGCGTTCTGTGTGTGCGTCCCTCCCTCGTCCCTCAATCTGGGAGTGCACTTGGCGGTGGACGCCTCGCGTGCTTTTCCTGGAGAGGGTGAGGGGAAGGGCCCTCTGGGCTTGGCGCGGGCGCTGGCTCACCGCTCGGAACCTTGCTGAACCCAGGCACTGGGAGGGAGACTGGGGCGGGCGGTGAGGCGGTTCCTGGCGCCCCCTCCAGCCCGAGCTGTGCGCTGCAGGGGTGGAAGGTGGAAGGACAGCCCAGAGGCCGTGGGCGTTGCTGCTGCGCGGGACAGGCAAGGCCCTGGAAAGATGGCTTCGGGGGACACCCCACCAGAGGACAGCGTTCAGAGGCCCAGCCAGGCGTGCAGCTAGGGCCAAGCCTCCTGGCAATGCCGGGGACGTGAGGCCGAAAAGGTTCTAGGGTGGCGCCCCCTGAGTGAACACTGCACCCAGACTGGCGTCCCAGGTAGCGGGCTAGGTCTAGGGAAGTCCTCTTTTAAACGGGCCAATGCCCTGAGCTGACTTGAGGCGTGCTAGTGGAAGAAATCCAGCGCCCAGCTGAGGCGCCCCCGTCTCGAGGGCGGGGCCAGGGCGGAGCCCGGAGTCCTGCCTGCAGGTGCAGGGGGCGTTGCCCGGCCCTGCCCCCGGGGACAGTTCTTGGAGGCCAGGGGCGGGTCAGAGAAGCGGCCGGTGCAGGCTACGCCTTGGAACCCGCGGACGGCGACTGCAGCCACAGGTGCCGCGCAGGGCAGTGTGTCCCAGCTCTGGGCATCAAAACTCCAGCGCTGGGAGCTAAGGCTTCCCAGCTGCTCCCAACCCTGGACACCGAGGCCCTCGGGCCGGAGAGCGAAGCCCTGGGGTCGTCCGAAGAGCGGGGCCCTGAGCCCCCCGGGTTAGACAGAGAAATTCCCGGGCCTGCCGCAGAGCAGGATACCGAGGTCCCCAGGCCAGGAGGCGAGGTCCCCGTGCCCTCCCCAGACCAGGGCGCGGAGACCCCCGAGCAAGAGAGCGAAGTCCTCGGGCCATCAGCGGGGCAGGAGGCAGAGCGCCCTGGACCGACTGCAGCTGAGGGCTTTGAGAGTCCTGGGCGAGGCAGCGACGACGCTGAACCGTGTGAAGCGCGAGGCGCGGGGCTCCTGGAGCAGTGTCCCTCTCAAGGTCCGGAAACCTCCTCTGAGTCAAACTCGGAATCCCCCCAGCTGCGTTTTCTACTGCGCTCCGAGACCCCACAACAGCCCCCAGAGCAGCCGCTCATGGAGACGCCCATCGAGCGCGAAATCCGCCGCAGCTGCGAACGCGAGGAGAGCCTGCGCCGGAGCCGGGGCCTGAGCCCAGGTCGCGCGGGCCGCGAACTCGTCGAACTGCGTGTGCGGCCGGTGCTCAGCCTGCCGGGCCCCGGCTCCGCGCTCCCGCGCGCCTTGGAGCGCGCTCGGGCGGGCGCGCAGATGCAGCGAGACATCGAGCGGGAGGCCCATCGGCAGGCGGCGCTAGCGCGTCCCGAGGTCCCAAAGCAGCGCGCCCGGCAGCCGCCTCAGCCGCTGGGCGAGCTCAAGCGCTTCTTCGAGGCTGCCGGCGGGTGCGGCTCCTCGCTGGCGGCGGAGGGCAGCGCGGACCCGCAGCGGCTGCCTGAGCCCGGAGGCCGGCCACGTTCAGTCGTGCAGAGCCGGTGCCCGGTGCTGGCCCGCGCCCCGCCGCCCATCGCACCATCGCTGCTGGAGCAGGAGGTGCGCGAGGTGAATGAGCGCGAGCGGGAACTGCAGCGCCAGCGCCTCAGCGTCTACGGCACCGCCGAGTTCAAGGAGCCCGCGCCCAGCCTAACTGGTAAGCCACTGGCGCCCCTACGCTGGGAATTCCCAGGGCTCCAGCCGCTCTCACCGACTGCCCAACTCCAGTGGCCCTCTGATCCTCAGGGTCCCCCTTCCTGGCTCCCAGACTCCTCGGGCCCCTCTCAACTCACCTCTTCTGGGCTGCCCATCCCTATGCTCCACACCCCCGGCCCCCGTCGGACTCCCAGATCCAGCCCCCCTAGGCTCGTGGTGGGGGAAGGGAGGAGGATCCCACATGTCTTTGTCGGGTTCCAGGGAACCCTCCCTGGGTTCTGGCACACCTGGATCCTCCCTCTGAATTTTCGGGTTCCTACCTCCCCACCCTGGGTTTGTTTGCCTCTCTCCTCCCTCGGGTTCCTCCCTCCTCCCTCATGATGGAGGCCTCCATGGGGAGGAGGGGGGTGAACGCCTGTGTGTGTTTAAGGGGCGCGGCCGCTCTCCTTCGTCCTGGCCGCCTCCAGCTGGTGAGAGGAGGGGCAATCTCGGCTGAGCGCCCCTTCCCCCGCAGCGAGCAGGGGCGACGGAAAGCTGGCGGTGATCTGGCCTCCCCGCAGAAAGGCTTCGGAGAACTGTCTGGAGCAGGTGGGAACCCCTTTCCCCTCCTGCCTCAGGCGTTTGTCGCTGCCCCCCACCCCAACCCTCTGCGTGCGAGAACGCTGGGCTGGGGAAAGGACCCCCTGGGAAGTCACTCTGCGCTAGGATCCAAAGTCCCGGACGTGGCCCAGGGGTGTCGAGAAGGCGGTGGTCCTGGGGCCCAAACTGCCCCACCCGGGGCCTGGGTGTCCCCACTCGCGGTGCGCGGGCCCCCGAGGCATGCCTTCGGTCTGGCCCCTCTCTCCAGGAGGAGCCGAAGCCTTGAGGTTCGAGCCGGCTGGGGTCCCCGGACGAAGGTAACATGCCCGTCACAGGACCCAGGCAGGGGCGCCCAGGAGTGCCCTCCGGATCGGCGGAAGACCTAGAGAGGGGCTACAGGTGTGAGCCAGGAAAGACGCAATCGATCAGCCCCTCCTCGAACCTGACTTTGTGAAATTGACCAGAATCTTCTATAAAACTGTTAGTCCCAATTGGGAAACACCACTATCACAACCCCGCCAGTAAAACTGCCCCGCCCTTCTCCACCTAACTGCAAACGGAGCTAGCCTCTCCTTCCGGCCTTGACTGTTAGATAGGGGTCACCTCCTCGGCTGTCCCCACTCCCCAATAAAGCCCCTTCTTTCTGGGCAGTGCAGGCTGCTTTTTTCTGGGTCCTCTTCGTCTGCGGTGGGGTGGGGCGGGAGCGCGGCGAGAGGAGCAAGGCTTGAGAAAATCGCCGGAGGCGCCGGCCGGAATGCAGAATGTCCCCTATCTCCTTGTTCCAGGGCCGCATATCTCCCCCTGCCCGGCCGGGGCCCTAGTGCCCCCTGGCGACGCGGGCGCGAACTGCGGCGTTGGGACAAACGAACTCATGCCCACCCTTTCCAGATTTCGTCAACATTTATTGGTGCCAAACCACATGCCCCGCGCAGGGTGCTGGCTAGACAGAGGTGATAAGAGGTTGTTCCCGCCCTGGGGACATAAACAATGGCTACAAAAAAAAGGGAGTGGTATTGGTTCAAGCTCCTTAGTAGGGCATGCAAGGCCATTTATAATCTGCCTAGCAATTGCAAACCTCACATGCCTACAGACCTTAGGCAGATATTAAGAGAGAGACAGGGTGTGCTGTAAAACAAATGCCTCATTTCAACAGGCAGGTCGGTGTTCTTGCATATCGCCAGTGCTATGAGTGAGTGAGCTTAGTGGTGTCAAGCTTCTGCTTTCCAAAAGCAACTGGAGGGAATTCCCTGGTGGTCTAGTGGTTAAGATTCTGTGCTTTCACTGCCCAAGGCCTGCGTTCAATCCCTGGTCTGGGAACCAAGATCCCACAAGCCCCATGGTGCGGCCAAAAAAATAAAAAACAAACAAACAAACAAAACCCCCAAAGCAACTGGAAGCCCAGGCTTTAAAAGAGAAATCTACCAAACTTTAATTGTGACTATTTAGAAAACTTTAATTGGTGGGGGGCAGGAGGGGACAGCAAGCAACACCTGTTTGCAGTAGGGCTTATGGCTGTCAGTTGGCAAGCCCTCCTTAATTTCCCTCTGTCCCAAGACAAGGGGTCCAAGGCTCCCCTGGATGGGATTCAAGATAAGCTGTAAGACTGCATCTGTGCAGTATATTCTGCGGTGTTAGTGTATCAGCTTCTTAGAGGTGCGCTGAGACCCAGAAAAGACTTTTAGAATCATTGTTTAAACTCCTGGATTTGTCCAATTCTGTATGCCCTGGGTCTAGCTCACACAGCACTGCACCCCAACAGTAGCTCAGCCCAAGGACCCACCCCTGACCCCATCATCAGCACACTGACCACATGGTTGACCGTGACTCTGGGAGGTGCGGAGAGAATAGCAGGAAAGAGCCAGCACTGCCAAAGTGGAAAATGGAAACGCCAAGAACCTGTTCTTAATCCCTGGCAGGGGAGCTAAGAATTAGGTATGTAGAGTTGACAGAACTGCTTAAGTGTAGGCCTGGGTTCTCTAACTTTCTTGCATATTAAAACTACCTGAGGCACCCTTATGCCAACTAAATCAGAATCTGATAGAGGCCTTGGCATCAGTAAAGCTCCCCGGGTGCTTCTAACATGGAGCCAAGTTTGAGAGCCATGAGGTCGATGTAGGCTAGCATTTCTCAAAGTGTGGTATCTGGACGAGCAACGTCAGCATCACTTGGGAACTTGTAAGAAACACACATTCTTGGGCTCCATCCCAGACTTAGTGACCAAACCCTCGACATGATTCTGAAGTTAGAGAATCATGGGTGTAGACAGGACCCAAGAAATTAAGCCTGTTTCCTTCCTCTCTCAGTGTTGTCACCACCCACCAGAAATCTAGTTTTAAGTGGCTTGTGGATTTGCCTTAAGGGAGATAGATTAAATCTGCATGTCGCTAGTCCAAATTGAGATGTGCTGTAAGTGTAAAATACACAAAAGATTTTTAAAACCTAGTACAAAAAAAGAGGGATATCTCATTAATAATTTCTTACATTGATTATATGTTGGAATAATATCTTGGATATATGAAGTTAAATAAAAATATCACTAAACTTATGACCTCTTTTTCTAATGTGGCTACTAGAAAATTTGAAATTACATATATGACTCGCATTTGTGGCTCATTTTAAATTTCTATTGGACTGGGCTAGTCTAAACAGTGGAGGGGGGCCTCAAATCCGTGTCAGGGAACTTCAGAACCCCTTTGGACCCGTTCAGACCTGAGTTGTGGACTAAAAAATCCTTGATGCAGTCAGAAACTGTCACCAGAAGCCTCCAATCCCACCCCGAATGAACAAGGGTTTTGGTCCAGTCCTGATTTACTTCACCTCTCACGTTCTTTTTTGTCATTTGTAAACTGGGATAATCATAATATTTATGATAATACTATGTACCAGGGACTATTAGGTAAGCGAGTGTTTTGCTCCATGAAGCAGGGCTCCAAGTCTCTCCTCCCACTCTGAAAATGCTAGGGGGAACCAAAAGGTGTCCCTTAGTTTAAAGCGGGGCGTTGCTCGCAGCTGAGTGACAGCCGGGTCAGCAAGGACACCCCTCCCCTCGCAAGTGACCAGTTGCTATCAGAAGAACCCAGCTCAGGTCCAGGCTCCGCCACTTGGTCGCCGTAGCTCTCGGCAGGCGAGTTCACCTCTCAACCCGTGTCTTCTCTCCGGTCCAAGGTTGGGGTGAGGCTTAGCGACCCTAAGTTGGATTGCCTCCAGGCTCTCCCACCCAGCCCGCGCCCCGGACACCCCAAGGGGTACAGCGACCTGCACAAGACAAGACCGAAAAGCTGGAAGAAAAGATCTAACCTCGGCTCTTAGGAAACTGATGGCTGGCCCTTTCCCGGGGCACGTTGGGAAATATAGTCTTTTTCGGTACAGGGAAATAATTTCCGGGTCAAAACATAAGAGTGGGCGTGGCTCTGCGTCCCTTCCCACAGTGGGCGTTGAATTTCCCGGCTACCCAAAACTTGAGGTTTTCTGGGTTCCGGTTGTTGACAGGAGCAGCTACTTCCCTTTTTGCTTCATGCGCGCCTCTGCGCATGCTCTGAGCTTCCGTCCTCCCGTCGGTGGACTATGGTTTTGTTTCCAGAGACTACATTTCCCAGAAGGCCGCGCGAGTGGGCGGGGCCCCCTCTCCCCAAGGGGAGGGGAGCGGCGATCCGAGCGGACGCTGAGCCTGTGACCTCTTTCTTTCTTTTATTTAACATAAAACCGGTGTGTCCACCCGCAGGGCCCCGCGGCCGGGCCGGACCCAGTGCGGACGGGCTAGCTCGGCCTGGCCCCTTGGAAGGCAAGGCGGAGCTGCACTAGGAGAACGAGTGAGCCCCTCCACTACTCCCTCTCCTGGAGTTTGGAACTGTCAAGCTCCAGCTCCCATCCTCTCTCCAGGTTCAAGGCTCCTGCGCGGCCCACGCCGCGGGCCCGGCGGCGCTCGGGGGCCGGGCCGTGCCTGCCTGGCCCGTGAGGATCTGCACCAGCAGGTCGGTGGCCAGCATGTGCGACGGCTCCTCGAAGCCGATGGTCAGCAGCTGCTCGTAGTCCCCAGAAGGCTGCGGGGACAAAATCCTGGGGGCCGGGGAGAGACAGGCCTGGATGTGAGCGCCCCCTGCTACTCGGGAGCCCCTCCCCTTGAGTGAAAGGCTGCGGCTGAGAGAGGCTTTGTTTCAGCTAGGGGTGGGAAAAACCCTGGGGGAAAGTGATTTTCTTGTTGATGAGAAACATAGAGGGTAATGGCTCTGGGAGGCTGAACAACTCTGGCCCTGACCTGGCCAATAACTCAGCTAGCTGTGTGTCCTTGGGCAGGTAATTTATCCTCTCTGAGCACCTGTTTCCTTCTTTGTAAAGTGGGGCCAGTAGTATAGACCTCAGTGGGTTGTTAAACGAGTCTGCATAAAGCGCTTTTCGGGGCACAATAAAATGCTATCATTATTACCAATGGAAACAGTGTTGGGGGAGGTAGATGGTGTTTGTTTGGGTTCTGCCCCTCCCTCCAGACCCCACGCCCACCTTGCCATAGCCCTAGCTCCTACCACGAAGAAAGGTCATCCTCAGCTGGTCCTAGGGGCACCCATCGGCCGATGGACCACAGCTTCTGAATCTGGGGGCATGAGTTGGTTGGACTCTTGCCTGTGTCTTCCCATGTATCTCTATAGCACAGGAAGTAGCTGGGAGGGGAAGGGGCAGCAATTAAATGTGAGCAGTTTCCTAACTTCTGTTGGAGGGTTTTAATTTTGGAGGTAAGGTAGAAACTCCTCAGAAGTTGCCTTCAAGTTCTCAGGTAGGGATATGATTCAAGACTGAGGCTTTTTCTCACTGTCAGCCTACTTTTAAGATGAGGGCTTTTATTTTGATGGGGGCATATATATATTTTTAAAGGTGGGGATGACCTTTCAAAGGTCCTTGATTTCCTGCTTGGCTTTCCATTCTTTGATGGTGGTGGTTCAGTGGCCCAAACTGGCATTCTCCATAGAGAGGGGAGGACTTTGATTCTGATAAGGGGACTCACTAATCCACACGGGAATCTTGCCCCTGGCTGCTGGACTCTGGGGTGGTTTCCAGGTTCCAGCGCATCTTCTTATAGAGGTATCGGGGGAAGCGGCTGGCGGTGTAGGCGGCAGGGGCACAGTATCTAAAGATGGACACCTCGTGGGAAGGACTGATGGAGAACCTCCCGCAGAAGAAACAGGAGATGCTGGCAGGAGATGGGAGAGTGGGGAATGAGGGTATGCCCTGGACTCCTCCACCCCTGACCCCAATCCCAGTCTCCTAACCTTTTACCTTAGGGGGTCAGTCTCCTCCAGGTTCACAAACCCAAATGATGCATACATAAGGACCAGCTGTTCCAGGCGCAGAGTCAGCTGTTGGGAGATCTCCAACAGCTGCATGGAAGAGGGGGCATTAGCTGGCCTGATTAGCTGGCCTGCCATGAGCGTCCTCCCCATCCCCCAGGCCTGAGGCATGAAGAAAGGGACATAGGGTCTAGGAAACCTGCTCCACACACCCCCTTTCGGATCAGCTCCTGCAGGGCTCCAAAGATGGGGGGCACACTCCGTGCAGCTGCCTCCAGGTACAGGAAGTAGGGCTCACACATCTGCAAGAAGGTGGGCATGGCCCTCGCCAGCTGTTCCTTCTGCACTCGGTCCCTGCTGAAGGGAGAAGGGGGCCTTTGCCTGAGGTCCCTGGCTCCCCCACCAATTTCTCCCATTCCACTCACTGCCCACCTGTATCCCTGACCTGGACCCCAACTACAAACCAAATCCCCCAGTGTCAGGCCCTTCTCAGAGCATATTCCAGGACCACCAGCATCAAAAACATTTGAAACACTTGTTAAATGCAGACACCTGAGTCCCAAGACTGACTTTGACTTACTGTTCCCTGGGTGAAGCCCAGAAATCTAGGGTTTAAACAACCTCCCAGGGGATTCCCATGGACATTGATATATGAGAATCACAGTCCCCTTTCCCTTGGTCTGGGAATCATATTATCCTTTGAGGCCTCAAACTGGTAGCCAGTAGGCCAAATCTTGCTCAGATAGGTTTTGTTTAGCCTGCCCAGGGTTCAAAGCCTAAGCCAACGGCTACAAAGTGGGAGAAGAGTTCTAGCGATTTGGCAACCCCAAGGGCCCACATAATAGCCCGCACTCCCTAACCCCAAATTTCTACACAGTCCTCATAACTCTTCGAAATTGGATTGCTGATCAGCTAGCTTCATTTACCTCCTCTGGCTCCTAATGCTTTTGAGTTTGCAAATCTAGTGTCGTCTGTCACCTATTTTGTTATCCCCTTCTCCATCTCCTTATCCATGGGTAGAACCTAGGACCCCGTCCAACATCACCTGTAGAACAAGTAGCTCTGGAAATCATCTGCCTTCTTGAGCAGGTAACGGAGCTGTTCGCTGATGGGGCCGAACATGGTGTCCAAGGGTAGGCGAGGAGGGGCGGGCCCGGGGCCTGGGGCCAGAGGCTCAGGGAAAGGCGTAGAGGTGGAGGCCTCGGGCAGCTGCCCCTGAATATCCTCGGGCTCCGCCTGGGGTGAGTCCCCAGGTCGGCCAGTGGGGTCTTCGCAGGGCTGTACCCGAGGTTCCAAGTCGTCCGGGAGCGGCGTTTCCCCAGGGCCCGCGGGGAGCGGCCCCAAGAACCACTGCCTGGTTGCCATCGTGCGGCGGGAGGCGGGGACCAGAGCTCTTTAAGCCTCCGCTGCTCACATTGGCCGCAGGTTCGACCCCGCCCAGGGTACCTCGGACTTGGCTGGGAGCGCGTCCCCCTCCATCTCACCCGGGCCTCGACCTCTCTGCCGGCGCTGCGTGGAGGGAGTTCAGTTCATTTGAATTTCAACACGCAGGAGGGGCGAAACGTTCCGGCTCGCGCTGCGCGGCCCGGCCGCGGCGCCTCGCGCACACGCGCGCTCCCGGAACCTGGCCGTGGGGTACGCGCCGGGGGAGGCGACCTGGGCCGCTGCTGGCGCGGCAGTGTCCTGGGGGTGCGACCTGGGGCCAGCGCATTTGACTCTCTGAGGCGGTTTCCTAGGGAGGAGGGGTCTCTACCGAGCGTCCAAACCCCGGGGTTGCAGGTATAGAAAACGAGGACGGCCCCGCCCCACTCGCTGAGTCTCTGACTCCCAGCACACGGAATCTGTATATTTTTTTAAAAAACTAATGGAGTTGAGAAACTGCACTAGAACTTAGCAGCACTTGTGATGTAGTGGTTGTTACTAACAATAATAAAAATTTTCACTTGGAAAAATTTTCCCATCCCATGACCTCATCTGATGGCCCAGTCCTTTCCGCCCCTTTTATGGAGAGGGCCAGGAGGCCTGGAGACCCTACCATGGGCCCAAAACAGACCCCTGCCCACAACAGTTGTAGGCTGGATTCTTTGTAACGTGCAAAGGTTGTCAGATAATAGAGCTATGAAGCCAAACATATTAATTATACTTAAAGACTCTGGGTAAAGAACTCAGACAGGTGTCAGGCTGCACCCTGCGTGACCCTGAGCAAACATCTTTGCTGTGATGAGCCAGTTGCCACATCTGTAAAGTGGATTTTTCACGAGCCCTGCCTCATGGGGCTGTGGTGAGACCCAGAGAATGCCCGTAAAGCCTAGAGTTAACTGCTAGTCACTTAACAAATATTTGAGCACCTACTGTGTGCCCAGGCGCTGTTCTGGGAATGGGGAGATGGCAGAAGCAGCAAATATTCCTGTCCTCCTGGAGCAGTTAGCTGGCTGTGGGGCAGCCCCATTCACTACCTGTCTCCCTCCTCAAACAATTCTGTCCTAACCCAAGACTCCCAGGAGGCTGGTGTGGATCTTCACGTCCCCGACTACATTCATAAAATGGACGCTGTGCCATGTTTTTCTTCTCTCTTTTTTTAAAATTTTATTTAAAAAACCTTCGGTGCAATATTAAAAAGCAATACAGCCAGCTGGAGCGACAATGAACAGAAAGAAATGGGAGGGGTAAGGAAGATCCAGGGACCCCCCTCCCAGCTGCTCCCAGGGGCTGGAGGCCAGGGACAGACTGGGGAGGGGCCTGGGTGGTGGGGGAGGGAGGAACGGCCACCCACCAAAATGAACAGACAGAATAAAACATTTATATAGGAAACATCTGGCTGAACTGAAGAGGATCTAGGGAAGATGGGAAGCCCCCATTTTACTTTTCCAAAAATGTCCTAGACTGGGTGAGGGGGAGGGTTGGCCTCCTGGGGTGAAATGAGTAGGCCCTGTCCCACCCGACACTCCTCTATCATGGAGTACAGGCTGTGCTGGGCGCCAGAGGTGTGTGTGTTGGGGAGACACAGGGAAAAGATGAGTAGGAATGCCCCCTCACTGGAATCTGTTGTGAGGGCTGAGGGTGTCCCCGACCAGCTCCCGGACTCTGGGGGTCTTGTGTAAGATGGGGACTGGAATGGGTTGGGGCAGGGGCGAGGCTTGGCGCTCAGCCTAGAAAGCCATCGGGGTCGTCATCCTCAAAGTGGCCTTGTTGCAGCACCTTGATGTGGTGCTCGTAGATTTTCAGGGCTGGGCCGAGGCGGATGGACAGGCCGGTCAGCACATCTGTGCGCTGCATGAGCAGCAAAGACTTGCCATCGATTTCCTGGGTGGGACAGAGAGAGAGAGAGAGAGAGAGAGAGAGAGAGAGAGAGAGAGAGAGCGAGCGAGCGAGCGAGCGAGCAGGGTCAGAGCACACCCCCCCACTAAGGAACGCTGGGGCTAAGTTGAGGGTCAGGAACTCACTTGCTCTTGGAAAGCTGTTGCCTGCTCGGGGAAGCCGGCCTCGGTGAAGTACTCTACCACATCTGTCACTGTCCACTCCACAGGATCAGCCGGCTTCTCCTTGCGCCCAGAACTGTGTTGGAACAAAGGGAACCAGTGAGCAGTGATGCTCCTCTGGTTCTGTGATACACACCTGGGCGGCACCCCTGTGTCTCAAACACCCCAACTTACGGACAGCCAAAGGGGGTCCCATCAGCCCCAGGTAGGGCTGGTTTTCCTGGGGGCAAAGGCACGGGGGATGGGGAGTCTGGCCCAGTGGCAGCAGAGGCTGGGAAATAAAAAGCATATGCCTGTGGTTTTGTCTTGGGGCTCGGTTCCTTCCCACCAGGCACCCTCCCCCACCCGGCGGGGTCCTTACCTGATCCCCCTTCCTTATTCATGGCGGCCATGGAGAATACCTGTCGGGTACCACTGCCTGGTGCTGGCCCCCGCCCTTCATCCTGGCCCTGGTGGGGTCCACAGGGTGTCCACTCCTTGATCCTCTCCTTGGCACTCTGAGGGCCCCGCTCGCCATTAAGCTGCTGGTGCTGGGCACCTGCAGGACGGTCACCCTCGGGCACCTCGGAGCCCTCAGACACTTCGTCTTCATCATCTTCACCTACATGATCTTCATCCTCCTCTTCCTTCTCAAGCACTCGCTCTTCTCCACCTCTCTGGTGCAAGGGAGACAGGCACGCAAGGTTAGTAGCTGTTCTGGCCCTGGGCCCAATCCCTGGGATCCAGGACCAAGTGGTGTGCCTCACTACCACCTTTAATATCAACACGGACTAACTTTTACACATTCACTCCATGCCAGGCTCTGTGTTAATAAAGCCCTCAGTAGCCCAATCTCATTAAACGCGCTCAACAACCCCAAGGAGTCGCTACTGTTATTAAGTCGCGTTTTACAGCAGAGGAAACTGAGGCTGGGGAAGATCAAGTCACTTGCCAAGGTCACCACCCGCCGAGCCCGCCGGGAAGAAGCGCAAAGCCCCGGCCGCCTGCGGCCCGGTTACTCCCGGGATTCGCGCCCCGCTACCAACTTCGCCCGCACCTGCCCACCGCGCGGCGCCCCCCTCCGCGGCGCGCTCACCTTGCTCCGCGACGCGCGGGCGCTGGCAGCCGATGGTGCCCGCCCGGGCCTGTCCCCGCGGGGCAGCGCGAGCGCTCCGAGGCGGGTGCGCTCCAGGCGGCCCCGCGCCGCCGCCTCCTCCTCTAGCAGCCCCTGCACGCGGCCGCGGGTTAGGCGGCCGCCGGCGCCGCCGCTGCCCCCGAGGTAGCGCACGACTTCCCGCAGGCTCACGGGCCGCGCCGGGCCGCCGGCCCGCGCCGCGCCCCCCTCCGGCGGCTGCTGTGGCTGCGGCGGCGGCTGCTGCTGCTGCTGTGGCGGCGCCGGCGGCTGTGGCGGCGGCGGCAGCGGCGGCTCCCGGGCGGCGACGGCGGGCGGGGGGGCGCGGCGCGGGCCGGCCGGGGGCGCCACTGCCGGAGGAGCAGCGGGAGCGGGCGGCGGCGCGGCCAGGGGCGCGGCCCGCTGCGCGCGGGGGCCCGGCTGCGCGGGGCCGGGCGAGGGGGGCGCTGTGGCGGCGGCAGCGGCGGCCGCGCGGGGCGCCCGGGCCGGGGCGGCGGCGGCGACGGGCGCGGGCGGTGGCGGCGGGGCGGGCGTGGGCGGCGGCGCGGCGGCGGCGGCGGCGGCGGCGGCGGCGGCGGCGGGGCCCCCGCGGGGGGCGCGCGGCGGGGCCGGCGGGGTGGCTCCGCGCCGGGGCGGCTGGACGCGCGCCGCGTTGCGGTACGAGATGCTCCCCTTGTAGCTGACCCGGAGCACGGCGCGCTGCTGGATCAGTTTCTCGAGCTCGGCGCGCGTGCGCTCCGGCTCCGGGCCGTGCCGCCGCCGCACCATCCGGCAGATGCGCTCCAGGTCCGGCCGCGCCTTGCGCGAGCGCAGCGAGTCGATGGTGTCCAGGATCCACTCTTGGTAGTGCGGGGAAGCGGCGGACGACGAGGCAGCGGCCGCCGTGGTGGCGGCCGCCGCCGTCTCCGGCGGGGGTAGGGCCGGGGGCCCCGCCATGCCTCCCGCCCGGCCCGGCTGCACCGTGCGCGCTGCCTCCCTCCCCGGCTCCCCTCCCTCCGCCGCTGCCCGCCTCCTCCGCCTCCCCCCCCCGGGGGGCGCAGCGCCTCGGCGGAGCGGCGGCGGCGCTGCTGTTTCTTTGGAAAAAAAAAAAAAAGAACGAGAGAGAGGGAGCGAGAGAGAGAGAAAAAACAGTGAGAGAGAAAGAAAAGAGAGAAAAATATATGCACACACTCACTCACTCGCACGCACGCACACACAGACCCGCTTCTGCTGGGCGCGCGCGGGGCCGGGGATGCGAGGAGGGAGGAGGGGAGCGCGGCGCGGCCGGCCCCTCCCCGCCGCCGCCGCCGCCGCACGCGCGCCCTGCGCCCGGGACACTCCGGCCCCCCTTCCTTCCCTCCCTCCCTCCTCCCCGCCGCCCGCCTTCCTCCCTCCCACCCCCACGCGCCCGCTTTTAAGGTGGAGCCCGGGCCCCCCGCCCGCCCCCTTTACCCTGCGCTTTCGCTCACTCAGGCTCGCTCCGGCCCCCCCTTACAACTCCCGCGCGCTTTTTAAGGAGGCGCCGCGGAGTTGGCGCCGGGGCGGGGGCGGGGGAAAGCGGCGGGCGGGGGAGGGGGAGGGGAGCGCCTGGGGGAGGGGAGAGGGGGCGGGCGGGGCGGGCGGGCGGTGCTCGGCCGCCCTCCAGCCATTGGGCGCGGGACCCAGACGTCCCCGGCGCCCAGCCCCCCTCTCCACGCCTCCCCGGCGCGCTCCGCTCCCGGGACCGCACTTACCGGGAACTCGCCGCCCGTGGGTCGGGCCACCGCGCTCTGCCGGGGCTGCGGGGATCCTCGGACCACCGACGCCTCCGCGCCCCTTGGGCGCGCTTGGCTCCGCGGGGAGGATGCGGGAAGGGGGGCGCGCACCGTCACCCCCACCCCATACCCCCCTACCAGGGCCGCCCCCGCCGCCGCTCGGCCTCCCGGCGCGCCGGCCCCAGCTTCTCCCTAGAGCGCCCGCCCTTTCGGCCTCTGGTTGGACGCAGAGGGGGCGCGCCTCAGAATGTGGGGACCCCTAATCTGGGGTCAGAGGGCAGTTTGGCGCCCCCTTCTCCTGCGGGGCGGGGAGAGTGGCAGAATTCCAGCTAAACCCGGTTTTACAAGGACTGCAGACCAGGTGCTGGTCAGCCTGGACGCTGTGGTCCGAAATTCCCTTTCCAACCCCCTGGGGGTGTGTGGGTGGGTGCCCGAAGTCAGGAACACCAGCGACACTTTTTTTTTAAACAAAACTTTATTGATAATAGTTTTCAAATATGTTTACAACAGCACACTGTTCAAGAGGAAGTTGCGTCCTTCGCAGCACACAGGTTGAATCGCCCCCGCGCCCACCCGGGGCCCCACCCCAGGCCTGAGAGCTCCTCCTGGGATGGGGAGAAATTATGAGAGGGACAAATATGGGGATGAATGGGGTGACTCCCGACTTTTCTATTGAGAGAAAAAAACCACAATGGGGGGGGCGGGGAGAACGGGTGATTGACAGCGGACAGCTAAGCAGAGGAGGAGCGCCCAGGATGGGGGTGGGTGGGGGCGGAGGCTCCTGGGTGAATAAAACAAGCAGCCCCTCCCCAGCAACCTTGGCCTTGAACTCTGGGCCGTCTGCGGGGTGGGGGGGGGCTTGGCCTCCTTTTGCGGGGGTGGCCTTCCCAACTGAAAGGAGGCTGGACATTAAAATCTAGTTGAGAATAAAATTAAGAAGTTTGGGGAGAGTGTTACTGGGAGGAAAGACCCTGGGCTCGGGGCTCCCCCTCTATCTTTTCAGGGGACAGCTCCTCTTTGGCAGGGAGAGGGGCAGCTGCTTTGTCTAGGTCCCGAAGCCCAAGGGTGAAGACAGGTCTATTGGGGCAGAAGGGAGTGGGGACTTCCTAAAGGGGCTGAGACCCTTCCAGGCTTGGCAGGGGACCCCGAGGGGGCAGGGGGTCGGGGGAGATTAGCAGCTTGGGGGAGAGGTTTGAACCCCAGCTCCTTCCTTTACAGTCTGCTTCCCAGCCTTGTTAAAATGGATTTGGGGAGGAGGGGCATGGGAAGGGGTGGGAGAGGAAGGAGCGTGGGAGGCATTGGTGGAACTTAAATAAGATTGTAAATTGTTTTTTTAAAATATTGTATTAAGTAGCCCGCTGAACATGTCACTAAAATCTTTCCTTCCCTGGCAAGATTGCTCTGAAGGGAAGGTTAGCCTTTCATTCATTTGCCCTTAGAGAGTGGTGCCTGTGGTTTTTTTTTTTTTTTTTTGGGTGGGGGGCAGGTGGCAGGAGTTAAGTTTGGGCCCCTCTTTCCACACCCTGTCCCTGACACACCAGCAAGACCTGGTCTGACCTGAAGAAGGGAAGAACTGAGAAACTCGTTTAAAACAGGCAGAAATGGGCTAGGGTGGGGGGCTGTGGGGGAGGAGGGAGGCAAAAGCAGTAGGGGGGGCGGGGGGGGCAGGAGGGAGAAGGGGGTGGGGGGAGCAGCTGGTGTTTCCCTCCAAATATCTGGGCTTCCTGCTCCCCCTACCCTGGAGGGTGGGGCGGGGGCGGGTGAAATTAGATGCAAGGGACTCTGGGGCCCTCTGGCTGTTCAATCCAACCCTCCCACCCACCACAAAAAAAAAAAAAAAAAAAAAAAGAAACAAAGAAAGAAAACCCATGGGGGCACAGGCACACCCCTAAAACTCAGAAAACTCCTTGCCACACTTCTCATTGATGGAGACTCGGATCTCTTCCTCCTCATAGTCGTCAAAGTTACTCGTGTCCCCAGGGCCTTTAAACTTTGGTATGAAGGGAGCTTCCACCTGGAGAGGGGTCAAGAGCCATTCAGACCTCAGCAGTCAACATAATCATCGTTACAACAATAAATGCGAATGGGCTAACATTCATGAGATCACTTACTCTGACCCAGGCCTGATCTTAGCATTAGGGTATGGACTCATCTTAACAACCCAAGAATCTTATTATAGCCAATTCACCCACAGGGAAACTAATTTCCAGAGAGGGAAGTCTGTTCAAGGTCACAGAGTGGCCAAATGACCCCACAATTCTGTTTCTATACCCCCAATGCTCTAAGTTGCCTTATCTAAACTGACCCAGAGCCCGCAGCCTACTTTCAAATTCCCCTTCCCTTTTCATCTCTCCATTGGCAATACTCCCTGGCTCTTGCCCACCCCCCTCCAAAACCCTCAGAGCACAAGGGGAAGGGGGGGGCCTACCTTCCTTTGGTAGATGGCGATCCAGTCGGTCGTGGCAAACCACTTGTGGTTCTTGATGTCATTGACCCCGTTCTTGAGGTTCCCAAAGCGTTTGGTGAGGTCCACCTGCAGAAGGTTCCGCAGCAGATCCTTCAGGTCGGAGCTGAAGTGGGACGGGAACCGCACCTGGAGAGGGGGTAACACAGACAGATTGGGAAACTGATCTGGAGCTTGGGGAGCCCAGAACACTGCCTTCACCATCCAATTGTCTTATTGGGCGGAGGACCCCAAACCAGAGTGTGCATCGGAATCCCGTTAGAACAGCTTGCTGGGCCCACTGGAGTTTCTGATTCAGGATATCTGATTCAGGTGGGGCCTGAAAGTCTGTATTTCTAGCCACTTCCTGAGCCATGCTGATGCTGCTGGAGAGGTAAGAGCTATGAGGTTCCCATTTTATTCTTCTGTCGGCACCATGCAGCTTGTGGGATCTTAGTTCCCCAACCAGGGATTGAACCCAGGACCTCGGCAGTGGAAGTCCAGAGTCCTAACCACTGGATTGCCGGGGAATTCCAGAGGTTCCCATTTCTATTTCCTGAGAGAAGGAAACTGAGGCTCGGAAGGATTAAACAGCTTGCCCAAGATCACTCAGAGGAGCAGGGCAAGTTGGTTCCATCTGGGGTCTGCTGGACTCCAGAAGTTGCATTCTTAGCCACTGCTTCCTAAGGCAGCTCTGCTAGGGTCTGGGGACTTCAAAAATATTCATGCTTCTGAGAGAAATAATTGTTTGTCTATTTCTCTCTCTGCATAGCTAAGGCTCTTCCATTCTCTAAGGCTCAGTTCAACTCTTCCAGAAACTTTCCCCAAATGCTTTGAGTCCACAGCTTTGTATGCAAGCAGTCACTGGATTTAGAGCTGCAAGAACCGACTTCCAGCACTGCTCTGCCTCTTCCATGCTGTGTGACCTTGGCCACGGCCCTTAACCTCTCTGGGCCTGTGCCTGCCTCTCTGGCATGGGGCAGATATCCCAGGGTTGCATGAGGGAGATAATCCCGCTGAGGGTGCGTGGGAACTGTGAAATGCTACAAAGAAGGGAGTCACGCTCATTTCTCTCCCGCCTCGAAAACTTCTATGGCTTTTTCTTTTTTTTTTCCCCCACTCTGGGCCATTTTCTTGGCAATTTCTGTTCTGCCTGGTGGCAGACACCTCATCTTTCCCTTTTTTAGTGACCCCACTTTGCAGGTGGTGATTCTCTCAACCTCTCTGAGAGGCAAGTGGCTAGTTCCCCAGTTCTGAGATGGATAAGACTCAGAGAAGCGAAGACATTGGCCTGAGGTTTCAAAGCTGATGGGTGGCAGAGCTGGGACTTAGAGCCAGGTCAGCCCACCTAGGCTGAGCTGGGAGCCACTCACACCATTTCCTGGGCCAGATGGAGGGATGGTTGGTCCTCCTGGTGAGGTGGGTGAGCTGCAGTCAGAGGTGGGGTCCCCAACCTCTCTTGAGACGATGCTGCCGTGTGATCTTGAACCAGACATGTCCAATCTCTGCACCTCGGCTTCCTCACTCCCTCAGAGTGGTGGGGTACGACCGAGGGGGTGCATGGGGCAGCGGGTACTTAATGCACTCCGGGGCTCTAACGGTTCCGCCACCCCTTACCCACACCCTGCAAGTTAGAAAGTCTGCATTTGGGAAAGGAGGCAGGGCCTTATGTCCAAAGTGACTCCCCGGAGGGGTCTGGGGCAGCGTCTGGGAACTGAACATGCTTGCTTTTTTGCTGTGAAACGTGTGAAAATTCATGCTAACGGGGCCGACTAGAGACGAGACCAGCCTCCCGGCAGGCAGGGCAGGAGTTTGGGTGAGACCTGGGGTTTTGAAAACCCTTAGGATTTCGGCACTGTGGTCCAGAATCAGACAGCGAGGTTGTGTGAAGTGGTGGCCTCAGTTAGCGCAGTGGGTGTGTCTGGCTTCACCACCCGGCCTGACTTGATCAACTTCTCGATTGTTCTTTTTCTGTTTTTCTTTGGCCGCCCCACACAGCACTCGGGATCTTAGTTCCCCAGCTAGGGATCGAACCTGTGCCCCCTGCAGTGGAAGCAAGCTCAGAGTCCGAACCACTGGACCGCCAGGGAATTCCCTAGGCTGTTCTGACAATGAAGATCAGGGCTCCACAGTGAGCAGGACAGGCAGGGAAGGGTCAGGCTTAGGCCTGAGCCCCCATATCCGGGCCTCACCTTCCCAGAGACAATCTTCTCATAGATCTGGATGGGCTGGTCAGCGAAGAAGGGCGGGTAGCCAGCGGCCATCTCATAGATGAGAACGCCCAGGGCCCACCAGTCCACAGCTTTGTTGTAGCCCTGGAGCGAGAGGAGGGGAGCAGGTGAGGGGAGAAGGGTGAGGAGGGGGCCGCCGGCAGTGGAGCAGGCCTCACAGCGGTGGGAGGGGTAGGGAAGCGCCTACTTTACTCAGGATGATCTCGGGGGCCAGGTACTCGGGGGTGCCGCACAAGGTCCAGGTGCGGCCTTTCACACGCTTGGCGAAACCGAAGTCTGTCACCTGTGGGCACAAGAATGGGCGGTTGGCCGGGAGGGTGGGAGGGTTCAGGCTGTGGCCACCTGGGGCTGCCCCTCGCCCAGCCCAGTGGGCACCTGAATGTAGCCCTGCTGGTCGATAAGGAGGTTCTCCGGCTTCAGGTCCCGGTAGATGAGATCGAGCGAGTGCAGGTACTCAAAGGTCAGGACAATCTGGGCTGCGTAGAAGCGGGCATGGGGCTCACTGATGGGGACAAGCAGGGAAAGGATGGGTGAGAGTGGGTGGCCACACCAGCAGGACCTGCCCACCCCCTAACGGTCCAGCAGGTGGGCCTATCGAGCTGCCTCCAGCCCAGCGATCAAAATGCATCAGCAGAGAAGCCTTATTCATATACAGCCCCAAACTGGAAAGAGCCCAAATGTCCATCAACAGAGGAATGGAATCACAGATTGTGACAGATTCCTATAATGGGATCCTACCCAACACCACCACCAGGACAAACGATGAATATACCCAACAATGTGGCTGGATCACAAAACGATTATGTGAAGCAAGAGAAGAAAGGGACAGAAGAATATGAACTGTGTGATTCCATTTATATCAAGTCCAGACCCAGACCAAACACATTTGTGGTGTTTGAAACCATAAAGGACGTTTGCCTTTGTTGGGGTGGTGATTTGCCAAGAAAGGCATTTGAAGGAATTTTCTGGGGTGGTGGTTACACATGTGAATGCAGCTGTCAAAACTCATGGAACAGGGTATTGAAAACCTGTGCACTTTATTGTATGTAAAGTGCATATCTATATAGATAAGATAGCCCAAATTTTAAAACGACATGAAATTGCCCACTTACATGGTGACGCCTAAGTCACCGTGTCTGTTTTGTTTCGTGGTGGCTGAGACATCGTAGATTCCTCAGCTCGGGGGAACAAGGACCCACAGGGACCTGAAGAGGCCACTTCCACGGACGACACCCATGCACACCCCAGGCCCAGGGTGGCAGGGGGCGTCGGGCTCACCTGAACCTCCCGATCCGCCGCAGGTGTGAGAACATCTCCCCACCAGGCACGTACTCCATGATCATGTATAAATTTGAGTTGTCCTGTGGGAAGCAGCAGCTCATCAGGGCCCCACTCCCCAAGCCCCAGGCCCCACCTGAAGGCAGGTGTCAGACATAAAGCGACAACAACAATTTTGGTTCCCACGTGAAGCACGTTCCAAGCGCCAGGCACTGTGCTCACTGATTACCTGTCTCATTTCATTCTGCCCGTGAGAAAGAAGGGGCAGCCATGATCCTGCTTACGGGGGCCAAAAGCGAGGGCTGGCTAGAGATACATCAGGGACCTGGCTGGCATGCCTGAGCTGCAGAGAGAACTCTGTGGTGGCTCCTGTCTGTGACTGTCTTGAGCAAGGCTCTTGGGGCCACAGTTTTGTCATCTGTCACATGGGACCAGGATGGGCTACAGATTTTGTGTCCCCCCTCAAAATAAAAGTGAGGCCCCTTGTTAAAAAAATGATTATGAATTTCAAGATGGTGGCAACAGAGCCTTAAACAAAGCATGGGGTCCTTGTGGCTGCTAGGGTCACAGGCCCCGAGGGGCCTTTCCCAACTCTCACAGTCATGGCTTAGGACGGCACCCAAAACAGCTCACGCAGGGTGCTCATGATGTGGTTGGAACTGTCATGGCAGCCCCACCGTGATGATCCCCATTTTGCAGATGAAGAAACTAAGGCTCATGGGGGTGAAGTTTCTTGCCAGGGTCACACCGCCAGGAAGTGCAAGGCTGGGATTTGAACCCAGGCTGAGCGGCAGTTTGTGGCTGTGTGTCAGGTTCTTGCTGTAAATGGATCGATGATTTTGAGGGATGTTATCCAGGTTGGGGGACTTGCCCAAGGTTATCAAGCTATAAGTTGGCAGGCCCAGCTGAACTTGGGGTCTATGAGAGCCCCAGGCTGACTTGCCCTCCACCCCCGGGGGCCTTCTTCACCGCTCCCCCATCAGTGGGTCTGCCTTTTCGGGCAACCACTGGTTGTGGTTGGCTGAGCCCCAGCTCTGGGAACCCAGAGGCTGCACCACCTGGCAGTGGCCCTGGTCTGCGGCCGCTGGGACCCCACCTTGAACGAGAACTCGAGTTTGACAAGGAACGGAAAGTTGACCGCTTGCAGGATGCGCTTTTCGTTCAGGGTGTGCTCGATCTGCTTCAGCTTTACCACCTGCAGGGGTGGGAGGGGAGAGGAGCGAGGAGTGGGTGTGAGAGAGCTCTTTTCTTCCCTGCCACCCAAAAGTAGATGTGCCAGGGCCGGGCTGGGTCCTCCATCCAGAATCGTTTGAGTGCCTGGGGCCTGTCAAGCCCTGGGCTGGGTGCCTGTCCCCACATGGCATGCAGTTCAGGGCAGGAACACATGAGTCACCAGGCCACAGGGGTCAGAGCTGTGGTGGGGGAAGCTTGGGGCCTGTGGATGCCCAGATAAGGCATCCGGTGAAGCCTGGGGAGTCAGAGAAGGCTTCCTGGAGGAAGGGGCAGCTGAGTTGAAACCAAACAGACAGGTGGGAGTAGCACCCAGGGGGTGGGGGATTTCGAAATACCTTCCCTGCATCTAGAGGACACCCCGCCCCCCACATCCACTTGAACCCAGGGCTAATTCCTCCTCAGCCCTCAGCTGTCCCCAGCAGCCGTCTCACACTCTCTGACAGGAGCCCTGAGGGGTATGCAATGGGAGCATGCAAGTTTGGAAGCCCAGACGCAGAGAGGGGAAGTGCCGTGCCCAAGTTCACATGCAGCTAGTCAACATCAGTCCAGCTTGTCACACGCAGGCAGCCTGGCCCCTTGGTCAGCTCTAAGCCCCACTGCACTGGGGCTTTTTCTGCTTTGCTCACAGCTACATCCTTTGGGTCTATACCTGCACTGTCCAGTAGATTCCACACTAGCCACGTACGGTTGCTGAGTACTTGAAATATGGTTCGTTGACTGGGGAACCAAGCTTAAAATTTGAAGTATCTAAAATGAAAATTTAGGGCTTCCCTGGTGGCGTAGTGGTTAAGAATCCACCTGCCAACGCAGGGGACACGGGTTTGAGCCCTGGTCTGGGAAGATCCCACATGCCGCGGAGCAACTAAGCCCGTGCGCCACAACTACTGAGCCCGCACGCCACAACTACTGAAGCCCTTGCGCCTAGAGCCCGTGCTCCGCAACAAAGAGAAGCCACTGCACTGAGAAGCTTGTGCACTGCAACAAAGAGTAGCCCCTGCTCTCTGCAACTAGAGAAAGCCCGCGCTCAGCAACGAAGACCCAAGGCAGACAAAAAGAAAGAAAAAAAAAAAAAATATATATATATATATACATGTAAAATGAAAATTTAGGGACTTCCCTGGCAGCACAGTGGTTAAGAATCCACTTGCCAATGCAGGGGACACGGGTTTGAGCCCTGGTCTGGGAAGATCCCACATGCTGTGGAGCAACTAAGCCCGTGTGCCACAACTACTGAGCCTGCACTCTAGAGCCTGTGAGCCACAACTACTGAGCCCATGTGCCACAACTACTGAAGCCCTCGCGCCTAGAGCCTGTGCACCGCAAAGAAGAGTACCCCCTGCTCGCTGCAACTAGAGAAGTCCATGCACAGCAACGAAGACCCAACTCAGCCAAAAATAAAGAAAGAAATAAAGAAATTTAAAAAAAAAGAAAATTTAAAAACTGATACTTGGCACAGTTACCAGACAACTTTCAAGCCTGTTTGGAACAACCTGGGCTATGTGAATCTGCTTTCTCAATTTCTCTACTTTTTCTTGTCTTTCCAGTGAAAATTAACATCTGAATGGAGATGTGTTATATGTGTAAAATGCACGCTGGATTTCTAAGACTTAGTACGGAAAAGAAGAATGTAAAATGTCTCATTAAGGATATTTCTACACTGGATACATACGTTTAAATGATAATATTGTAGATATACTGGCTTAATTACAACATATTGTTAAAATGAATTCTGCCTTTTTTAAACTTTTAAAACTAGGATTCTAGGGAATTCCCTGGTGGTTCAGTGGTTAGGACTCCGTGCTCTCACTGCCGAGGGCCGAGGGTTCGATGCCTGGTTCGGGAACTAAGATCCTGCAAGCCACGCAGTGCTACCAAATAAATAAAAATAAATAAAATGAGGATTCTAGAAAATTTAAAACCATATGTGGCTTGTGTGATATGTCTCCTGGATGGTGCTGCTCTAGAGCATCGCCTGGCAAAAAGTAGGGTTTCAAAAATATTTACAGGGGCTTCCCTGGTGGCGCAGTGGTTGGGAGTCCGCCTGCCGATGCGGGGGATACGGGTTCGTGCCCCGGTCTGGGAGGATCCCACATGCCGCGGAGCGGCTGGGCCCGTGGGCCATGGCCGCTGGGCCTGTGCGTCCGGGGCCTGTGCTCCGCAATGGGAGAGGCCCCAGCGGTGAGAGGCCCGCGTACCGCAAAAAAAAAAAAAAAAAAAAAAAAATTTACAAAGGGCAGGGGGTGGTGTGATGAATTGGGAGATTGGGATTGACATATATACACTAATATGTATAAAATGGATAACTAATAAGAACCTGCTGTATAAAAAAATAAAATAAAATTCAGAAACAAAGTATTTACAGAAGGAAGGTCTGTGTAAACATCACTTCCCCCAGGAAGACTTCTGGCTTCCTCGATACAGGCTAGGTGTCTGAGCCCGTGTGGGCTTTACGTCTTAGGGTACTTTTCCTCCTGGGGAAAGCTTCCTGAAGGCAGCATGGTACCCTTCCCGCCCCTGGGTCTGGCACATTATGGAGGCTCAGGAAATAGCTGGTGAGTGGATAGGTGGGAAGACCACTCCAGGTGGTGGGAACAGCCCAGGCAAAGCCCTGGGGGCTGGGACCAGGGCCTTGTGGCAGGGCTGGGCTCACCTTCTGTTTGTCGAGGATCTTCATGGCAAAGTGGTTCCCGGTCTCCTTGTGCTTCACCAGCATCACCCGCCCGAAGGAGCCCGTGCCGAGGGTCTTGATTCGTTCAAACTGATCCAGATGGGCTGTATTCTGTGGGCACAAGGGTCTGGAGGGTCAGGGACCACCCCCCACCCCCACCCCGTCTAGCCTGCTAGGCCAAAGTTTGGGGTGTTCCCTCTGCAACCAGCAGAGGGGGCCCTGGGGACCAGGTGGAGCTAGGGGGGTGAGGACAGGGGGTGGAAAAACAAGATGGCGGAGGGTACATTCCTCAAGGCTGGTGGCAGGGGCCGGATCCGGCCCTGGCCTGGGGCCCAGGAGCTGCTGGCAGCTGCCTGGGGGGCAGGGGCTGCCAGTTGGACGGGATTGGTGGGGTGGGGGAACCTGGCAGTGAGTGACCAGGTGCCCCCATGGGCATCTAGGGAGAGAATGAGGGCAGGTCTGGAGCCCTCCACAGGGCCGTAAAATCCTAGCCATGGCATAGGGATGCAGTTGAGGGGCAGGGGGCTGTCAGCTATCCCTCCCAGGGCTCTGTACCCAGGGGGCTTACCTGAGCGGGATTTTCCCATTTTTTAAGAAAATCTTCTTTGGCTTTGGCTAAGAATTCTTTCACTGAAAGGAAAAGAGGAGAGAGTGAGATGGAGACCCCATCTTGTTGGCGCGGGCCTGGGCTATTCCTGGGGAGAGGCCGGTTTGTGGAAAGTGGGGTGCAGTCGTCTCAATCCAGAGCCTGACCTTCTCCCAGTGCCTTCGGGTGTCCTGGCTGAGTCTGAGGGTAGCCTGGTGGGGGGGCCCTGATCTGGGCTGGGGTCTGGGGTCTCCTTTACTACAGAGAGGTGGGGTCCAGCCTCAATTCTGTCCCAAATGGGGGACAGGGCAATTCGGGGGTCACTCTCAGGGGGACAGAGAGCGGTGCCCAGGCCAGCCCACCCCCACTCGCCCCAGTTCTGACTGACATTCCAGGGCCAGGGGACGACGCCAGCCGAGGTATTTATAGCCTCGGGATTTGGCTGTTCCTCTGGCCCCTTCTCTGGGGAGGCCGGCCCAGGGTGGAGGCCTCTGGGGCTCGGGTAGCAGGCGCCCTTGGGGGGTTCAGCTGTTGCCTTGGCCCCCGGCTGGCTCCATTCCCACCTTTGCCAATGGAGGGGCCCTCGTTCCAGAGCTCGCTCAAGGGAAGCCTCGCCTGATGCCTGCCCCCTACAGGCCCTTCAGCACCCCAAGGTGAACATCACCATCTGGCTAACATTGAAGACTTCCTGGCGGACCCTGGGCTTGCTGCTTTGCGTCCACTATCTCATTTGGTTCACTTGTCAACTTTCATTTTAACCATTCTGTTTACCACCCTAGGAAACTGAGGCCTGAAAACAGGCATTCCTGCCCATGTGGAGAGGCAGCCCGGCAAAACAGTTAAGGGCCAGGACTCTGGGATAAGAGCAAGTTCAGATCCCAGCCTGGTCCCTGATGAGCTATGTGACCTTAGGCAACTGATCGCACCTCTGGGCCTTGGTTTTCCTCATCTGTAAAATGGGGATAATAATAGTAATGACCTGGTGGGGTGGTTGTGAAGACCGAATGAGTTAATCTTGGCAAAGGGGGTTTGGACGGTGGCCGGTTACAGGGGTTAGTGCCATATAAATGTCAGCTATTAATTTTGCTTTTAAGTAGTTTTTAAAATGGAGGTATGAAATACAGGAGGAGCACTGAGTGCTCAAATCTTAAATGCTCAACCTGATGGATTCTTACGGTATGGATGTGTCCTTGTAACCGCCCCCTGGGGTTAGGCGCGCTGTTGTTCAGGGACCCTCCCTGTGTGCCAGCTCTGTGCTGGGTGCTTTCCATGCTTAATTCCTACACTGATGGCTCAGAGCTGCTATTACTCTCATTGTACCCATGAGAAGACTGGTCTCAGATCACTTCCCGGACCCCACTGCCCACGGGGTTAACTGCTTTGCTTCTGACTGGTTGCAGGGCACCAGGATGGCCCATGGACAGAGCTGTCCTCAACCCTGATGTTCCTGGGACGGATGCCACCCTGAGGGGTCCTGCACACTGGTACTTTGGCCTTGCCTGTCAGATATCTGCCTATCTCACCCATATGCAGTGCCAGGAATCCCCACAGCCTTGTGGGTAGCCACCCCCCCTGCCCCCCATCACCTGCAAGGCTCTCCCTCAGCACCTGCAGAGAAGAGCCTTCCGTGGAGCTGCAAGCGTGGCAGATGGAGGAGAGACTGTGGGCTAGGAAAGCCCTACAAAGAATGACCAGGCGGAGAGGGGGTGGTCAGGGAATGGCCAAGAGTCCTAGGCTGGTGCCTGGCTGAGCCACCAACTGTCTGAGGCCTCCCTGAGCCTGGGGGCTGCACCACATCCAATGCTTTCTCTGGCAGAATCTTTCTTGACACACAACACATTCCTTGGAAACCTCCAAACGTACACACTGAATTCTGGATGAAGGTGGGGGTGAAGGCACCCTCTTGGGTTTCTACCGTCACTCACCCAGAAAGGCAGAGAGGAGCGAGTTTAAGAGGAATCCAGGAGAAAGCCTGGTCCTGCCTCCTCTTTTGCTCTCAGCAAAATCCCTGAGAACTGCCATGTCCTGTTTTTCCCAACTTGGTGGGTCTGTCTGTCTGCTGGTACCCCACTAAGAGGCTCCACACGGTGCCTTGATTCTGACACAGCCCTGTTCTGGCCTTTCGAAATGCTGAAGGGCCCAGGCTGTGTGCTCTCTGGTGCCATCAGCTTGCCAGATTTGGGGATGGGGCACAGGGTGTGGCAGTACCAGAAAGAGTGGGCAGATAAAGAGGGATAATGATGGGGGGAACCCCAGCCAGGAGCCCCCATACTCACCTCTGCTTTCTGCCTCTTCCAGCAGAGGGCAAAATGGGGGGTAGAGTGGGATGGGGTGATCTGGGGCCCATCTACCCCTGGCCAGCGAGGCTCTGCTTAGGTGCCCAGAGGGTGCAGCGCAGGTAGCCCAGGAAACGGACAATCACATGGCCCCAGAGAAGCAGCTGCAGCCACAGCTGGAAGGTGGTCTCTGAGTCCCCATCCCAGCCTCCACCTGACCCCAGATCCATCCCAGGCCTCCCTAAGCTCTCCCTGGAACCTTCCCTTTGCAGGGAAACCAGGAATACGCAGAGCCTCTGAGCTGGCTTCCTCGGGAAGGCCTCGGGGGACAGGGGAGGAGGAGCTGGTTGCCAGGGAAGCATTTAAAGGTACCTGCTCCCGCTGGCCAAGGTTTGTAAAGGCCCCTCCTTGGCAGGAGGTGGTGGGAAGATTGTCCTGAGGGTGTCCCTCCTCAGGCTGGCCTGCCTGCCCTGGGGGTGGGGTGCTAAAGCTAACTTCCCATTCCAGGGGCTACACTGCTCCCGGGCTGCCAGGCCCTGCCTTTCTCAGTGGGTGCTGGACTACCCTGAGGATGACACCCAATGTGCCCAGGGCAGTGCCCACTGGGCAGAGGGGAAGGAGTTAAGGCTCAGGCCCAGGCAGCAGCTGGGGCCTCCCTGGGGGCCAAAGAGGCCCCAGAGCTCCGTTAATTAGCCGAAAGAGCAGCTGGAGAGAAAGGCGGGAGTGGGCGGGGGGGGGGGGGGGGGCGGGCAGTGAGAGCTACCCTATCTCCTGCCCCAAGTGCTCTCTGAACCTGGAGCCCCCAAATTCTGCTACTTTGAGAAAGAAATGGGTACATCTGACTTTGTCTTGCTTCTATGCAGGGGCGGAGAGGGGAATGGCATCCTGGGATGTCCTTGGCCTCTATCAAACCTTGCCCTGTGCTTGGCTCTGCTCTCAGCCATGCAAGTCCAAACCGGAAACGAAACGCTAAACCCCGGGGTGGGGGAGGGGGAGGCAGCCTTGACCATCTTCCTCCTTCTTTCCAGATCCCAGAAGAAGTGGAGGGTCAGTGGCAGCTTCTCCTGAGAGTGCCTGGCACCCATGGCCCCTGCTGACAACAGGAAGTGGCAGAGAAGGGAAACCCAGCTGGCTGCTGTCTTTAGAGCTTGTCAGCCGGCCCATGTCTCCCACAGGAGGGATGCCAGCCTCCACCGTGGTCTGGATTCAATTGGAGCTCACAGAGAGAGCATCCCTCAAAAAGCCAGGGCCCCATCACGAGGCAGGAGCCCAGCCTCAGACCCCCCCCAGACAACAATCTCAGGACCTGCTGCTCCCCGAAACCTGGTTGTCCCGGAAATTCTGGGGCCGGAAAACCAAGCCCTGGACTGGACCATCCCCCAGCCTGAGCTGGACCCCAACACTGGACTGGACCGACCCGCAGTCTGATGGACCCTCATTCTATACTGGGCCACTGTCCATTATGACGTGGACTCCATCACTGAGCTGGACCAACCCCCAATCTGAGCTGAACCTCAACACTGAGCTGGACTACCCCATTGCCTGGCTCTGAGCTGGACCCCCGCTCTGGGTGACCATCCCCTCCGTGTCTGAACTGAACCACCCATCTCGCCTGCTCTTCCCCAGGCCCCCCGGCTCAGGGTTGTTAGTAAGGGAGGGTTTCTAGGGCCAGCCAGGGGTCCACAGACTTTTCCTCTTCACCTGTTCCCTAAACTCTACTGCAGTCCTTCCCTGACTTGAGTGTCAGAGAGTGCCTGGTAAGTTGCTATAGCAACAGGGCTCAGCCTCACCATCGCTGGGGTTGGAAGCCATCACTCAAGTCTTCCTCTCAGGGCACCAGGACTATGGTGGCTGGGAAGGCTCATGAGACCTGCTGCACCAGCTTGGCTGCCCATCCCCAGAGCCCTGCCTATAAGGGGAGCCAGGGAGTTGCGGGGTGGTGTCAGGAAAAGAAACCCAACCTGGGGCCAGTGGGTGCAGGGAAGGGGCAGAGAGGACCCTCAAGCTTCTGTAAGCCTGGCTGGGCTAAAGGAAGAGCTGCCTTGACAGGACCCTCTTGGGCACCCATACAACTGCCAACGCACAGACAGTGTTTGGCCCTCTCGGACTTCTGTAGTAGTTAGAGGGCCACAATTCTTCCCATTTAGGGACCTCTTGGGGGGCAGTTCTCACTCCCGGAGCCTGGATCTGCTTGTCCCTGGGAACTGGGAGGGGGGGGTGATGGTATCTGGAGGGCTCCTTCTCACCAGACCTGTCCCTTCTCCCATGGACCAGCTCTCAGGGGTGCCTTTGGTCAGGGCAGCCAAGGCCTGAGCCCCACTTGGCCGCCTGTCCCAGGGCCTCTTGAGGCCACTGCCCTCTCTCAATTCCTCCAGGTTGCTCAGGGCCCAGGGCTTGGTCTTGTTTTTCTCTGCCCTCTTAGCGTCTTACCCAGGCCCCTGCCAATGGCTCTGGCAACTTTGGGTACAGATTTCCCTCACCCCACCCCAGGGCTCATTCTGGATCCCTACCCTCTTGGGAGGAAGCCAATGCTGTCCTGCCCCGGCATGGAGCCGGTAGTATAGGGGGCTGCGGGATGCTGAACTGGTGCCTACTAAGGTTCGGTCATCTTCCTTACTTCAGTAGGGCTGACATCTGGCAGATGAAATTCAGGTGCCCCCTGCAGGCTGGCCTGGCTACTACTACCCCACCCCCAGCCGACCCTAGTTACGAGAAGGCAAATTTTGTCTTAACTCCATCCTCTCAGAATTGGAGATTTGAAGTGAAGAGGGGCTCCCTTCCTCATCCTATTTCCTTCTCTGAGAGCCCCTGCAAGCCTCTGGAAGGGAGTACAGCTTAGGGCCTTTCCCAAAGTGTGACATAGGTCCCACTGGCGGGGCATGAAACGATTTTAGGGATGTTTCACTTTTCTAGTTACATTGTATTTTAATGCATATCAGGGAGAATATCACTGGCACAGCAATCCCGTGATTTCATTTATAATATTGCTTAGGACAGATCAAAATTTACATCTGAACAAAAGTGAGTCAAAATTTTTATTTAAGTTAACAAAATAGAAGTGAATATAGTAAAAATCAGGGAGGCGGCTTGAGAATGTTTGAGTTGGGAAACTCTGGGGTCCAGGAAGTTGTCTGGTAGGTGGATCTGGATGTGAATCCTGCCTCTGTGGCATCATCTATGTCAAACTCAGAGAGCTTGTTTGGAAAATTCAGATAACAGCCCGCTATGAAAAATCACTCGAGCAGATAGATCTGTGGAGACCATTTAGCCTGGCACATCCTAGATGCCCAATAAACAGTGGCTCTATTTCACCTTGATAGTCCATTCCTGGGTGTCCGGACTGTGCTCTGAATCAGTGGTTCCTTCCGAGGCCTCTGATCTTTTTCTTAGGGCTCCTTTTCCTTGTGTGGCTTTCCACCCCCACTCCCCACTGCATGTGTTTGATACGCCTTGAAAGTTTTCCAGGACTATGTCATCTCCCCAACTTTCAACTGAGCCACTGCAATGTACAGCTGCCTGCCTCCACCTTCCACCTCTCAGCCGGTCTCACCTGCTGGGGGCCCGGCCCCTCCCCCTCTGCCTAGTCCCCTCCAAGCTCATGCCCAGACCTTTTTTGGTCACTACCCACCTGCTCCTCTGTCATCAAGCTCTCAGCTACAGGCACTTGCCTTCCCGTCCCCCACCCATCGGTGACATGTCAGGCCTCTCCATGGTTGCTCAGTGACTCTGAGTTCTGCCATTTGAGTCTGGGTGGGAATAAAGTTCCCTGGCTTTCATGCCTGGGTCTTTCGGGAGGGAGCATTCAGGGAACTCAGACACTGGGGTTTGAGACCAGTAACTGGGAAGAGCATATCTGGATGTGGCCATTCCTTTTCAACTCTATTTCTGGGTAACTGGAAGGGGATCCTAGCTGAGGTCCAGCTTTAGGCCTGGAGTGATGACAATTTAAGAGCTGAAGGACTTGAGGATGGGGCTGGAGACCATTTCTGAAGGCGTTTCCAGATAAAGAATCTCTTTCCCCGGCTGGCTGGAAAAGGCCAATATATTTGGGAGCTGAGGGGGAAATAGTCCCTTCTCTGGCTGAACGCTGGGAATGATCAGAATCTGTTTGTCTCTTGGCAAAGCAAGTCATTAGATGTCAACCACTTCTCTTCCCAACTGCCATCCCTTGATACCTCCTTCTCACCATCCCAGCTCAAGCTGAATGAGCCTTGCTAAACCCAGACCCTCTTCATCCTCTACTTTTCATCCCAAGCCAGGAGCGGGTGAAGAAGCCTGGGGGACTGGGTGAATGACAGAGCCTCAGTTGTGAAACAACCATTTATTGAAGGGCCCTCCAAGGAGCCTAGAGCTCACGGAACAGCAGGAGATGGGAAGGGGCTCTCTGCTGACACCACCCTCCCCCCGCCCCAACCCCGGAAAGAGGATGCAATGAATTCCAGCAAGATCGGCTCAAACTTGGCTTTTGAAGCACAGAAGTAGTTCTCTAGGTTCATAAACAGTCTGCTACCCCAGCCAGGGACAGACGCTTGCTTAGAGGAGGAGGCACAGCAGAGAAGCAGAGCGACAGAGTGAGAGAGAGGGGCAGAGGGACCCAGAAAGATCCTGTCCCCCATGCCAAGTGACACAGAAGAGAAAAACAATGCTGGAGGTGGCTCTGGGAAGTGCTCAAAGGGGACGGAGTGGGTTTGGAGGGGGGCTGTGATAAGGTGAAGAGGGGAAGGGCAGGAGAAAGATGGCGGGGGCTGGAGGGGGGTAGGGGTGTGGTCACCAAGTGGCCAAGGTCCCTGCGGGGTGGAGGCATACCCCATAGCACTCCCAGACTGGCAGAGGCCTGGGTCGGGGTTTGGCAGTGGGTCGCATCTGTGTAAGAGGTGAGTGAGGAAGTGGAGGGATTAGAATCTGGGGAGAGGGACCAGGAGAGGAGACAGTGGGGTGGTGACAGGGCCCCATGTGGGGCCCCAGCGGTCATACGTACCATGGTTGGCAGTGACAGCTGGGGGGGAGCACAGTCTTTGCAGTGGGGGGCGGTCTTTGGCAAGGGGGCTCCTACGGGCCATCTGCGGGCCTTGGGCCCCAACCTTGGACAGGCAGGGGAAGGGGCGCTGAGGGGTAAGCAGAGAGAAATGGGGGGGCGCGTAGGGGGAGGGGCCAGGCAGTGATGGATAGGGAGGGGGCTGGCAGCGCGGGGCCGGGATCGGGGTCACGGCCCGGGCACTCACCGCTCTCTTGCTCGCTGCCCTTCTTGGCCGCGGCGGCGTTGCCCATCGCGGCGGCGGCGGCCGGGGCCGGTCCCGGAGCTGCGGCGCGGCGGGTGCTGGAGGCGGCCCGCGGCCCCGGAGCGCGCTGGGCGGCGGCGGCGGCGGCCCCTCGGGTTGGCTGCGCTGGCTGCGGCGCCGCGACCCCCGCCCAGCCCCTGCTTCCCGCGTCTCTCCGCGCCCGCCCGCCCGGGAACCTCAGCCCAAGTCCGCTGCTGCTGTCCGTGACGCCCCCGCAGCCCGCAGCTCATTGGCCTAGGCCGCCCTGACTGACGGTGCTGCGCCGCCGCCCATTGGTTCTCCGTGACCCTCCCGTGCTGCCATAGGCTCTCGGCCCCATGACTCTCCCCTAGGACGCCTGGCCACTCGCGCGCTTGCGAGGCCCCAGCTGGGCGGGCCTACGCGTCTGATTGGCCGAGGCTCGCGACAGGGCCTGGGGTCCGCCCAGGGAGGCCGCCAATTGGCGGAGGCGCGCTGTCCGGCAAGCCCCCGGCAGAACGTTCGGTGTCAATCCGGGGGTGAGAGGGCGGGGCGGAGGTGCAGTCCGCGGCCCGGGCCCGCCCGGCGGGGCGGCGGAGGCTGGCGGGCGGCGGCGCCGAGCTCCGAGGCCCAGAAGGCGGTCCAGGCGGGCGCTCGCCCGGGTCCGTGCGCGCCGCAGTCCCCCGCCCCCGCTCAGTGCTGCAGCGGCTGCCGGCCAGCCAAGGTTGGCGCCGCGGCCCCCCCACCCCAACCCCGGCGCAGCCGCTGTCCACCTGCCAGCGGGGGAGGGGCGCGGCGAGCGCCGCGGGTCATAGGTCTCCGGGCCGCCAGCCGTCGTCATTCATGAGGCCTGGCGCAGGACAGCAGCAGCAGGCCCAGGGTCCATGCCGGGGTCGTCCTGGGTCTCCCTCAGCTACAGCCCGAGCTTCAGGAGGATGCTGAGCTCCGGGAGGGGGGCGCTCAGTAGCCATCCCTTTGCTGGGTGCCCACGCTGGGCTCATGCCAGCAGTAAGAGCTGGCACTTGCTAAATACATTACTTCGTACCACACTCCTGTCATGTAGGTACTAGTCTCATCGCTCCCGTTTTACAGATGAGGAAGCTGGGGCACAGCCAGACTGAGGACTCCCTCTGTCTGGGCAATGCAAAAGGAACCTCTTCTCCTGGAGCAGAAGTGCAAGATAAGCCCTGTTTTCAGGGTGCCCTTTAAATACAGCCTGAGGACGGTCAGTTTCCCATTGCCACATGTCTGACATTCAGGGCCAGATCATCCTACGCTGGGGTGGAGGTGGGGGGGGGCTGTCTCGTGCACTATAGGGTGTTTAGCAGCAGCTCCAGTCCCTCTACCAACGGCACGCCAGTAGAACTTCCCTCTCTTCTGGCAGTTGTGACAACTAAAACTATCTCTAGACATTGTTGAATGTGCCCTGCGGGGCAAAACTGCCCCCAGCTGAGAACCACTGAAGTAGAGGAAGGCCCAAACAGGAAGTGACACGATGGGCAGGAGACTGGATGAGCCAGCTCTCCTTGGCTTGGGCAGGCTAGCTCGTCTGAGGTCTACAAGCCAATTCACTGCTCTGCCTCTGGACTTGTATACAACCTGCACCCCACCCAGCAGCTGTCTGGACCTATGTTCCTAAGTCCACCACAGTCTCAGGGAGGGAAGAGTCTATGCTTTTCTGTGAATTGTGGGGAAATGGCTCATCAGCCAAACCACTCCACCTGGGGCTGTGGAGTTACAAAGTAAGGCTAAGTAAAATTTACTAAAAGTGTTGCTGTGTGTATCCTTGGAGCACAATGTTAACTAATTTCTGTGGGTCAAGGTCAAAGTCTGAAAAATCACTGGTTATGTATGCTCTATCTACAGAACAGCTGGGTTGCTTAAGTTTTGACAAAGAAAAACCCCTCCCTGGACCTCAGTCTGGAATACAACTGTAACAAGCAAGACTAGAGTAAGAAGCTGAGCAAGCGGACAAGGAGCAGTCAACCTACTGGCTGGGGAAGGAGGCTGCCCGGTCATGAGGCGAGATGGACAAAACTGCCTCAGTCTACCCAAGACAAAAGCAGAAACAGTCTAGATGAAGTGCTTTTTATTTTTAGACCAACCAAACATATTTAATATAAAAACCTTTCAATAGACAAACTACCATCACAACAGCATCCATGTAGCAGCGAGGGGATGCGGGCAAGGGTGGGGAGCGTGGTGGAGGGGGGAAGGTTTTCAGGCTCCCTCCTGCTTCTCTTGTCTGCACTGCGGCCTCTGAGAGCATGAGGTCTTAGGAGAGGGCAGATCAAGGCAGCCAGAAGCAGAGGGGCCCTGATACCGATACTGAGACAGAGCACAAAAGGCCCCTCCAACATACCATCTTCCCACAAGGGCAGCCTCCAGGGAAAGCCAGATCCAGCTGGGAGGCAGCAGGAAGGTGGCTGCGACTGAGGGGAGCATCAACCATCTCTTCTCAGCATCCTGCTGATCACCCTTCTGGGAACAGAGTTTTCCAGAGGGCTACTGGATTGAAAAGACCTAAAAATCATCCTAGGAGAAGGACAGAAATTGTGTCCGAGTCCACCTTCTACCAAGGCTCCTGGCCTGTGACTCCAGAAAGCTGGGTGGGTCTGCTCAGATGTTTGGGAAGGAAAATGAATGACAGAGCCTTTGGCCCAACAAGGCTGAAGCCTTGCCAGGCATAGACCAAGAAATCCTCAAGGCAAGCCAGGGAGGTCTGTGGGAAGAGCTTTGGGTCAACGGTACTATTGGAGTGCAGTGGCACAGTGGCCCGCAGGTGGAGTTTCTAATGTGTGTGGAAGCGAGAAAGGACACGAGAGAGAAAAAATTAAGAACTGAAGTACCTGCTTCTTTCAGGCCTGGGCAGTAGAGGTGAGATGATCCTCTGGGCCGGGGCTGGGAGAGAGAGACCTGAAGCCCCTTCCTTCCTTGGTGCCAAGTTTGACTGGCCTGGATATAGTTGATGGCCCCAAAGTCCTCCACGTGGCCTCCCTGAGACTCTCTGGTAGGCCCGGCTGCCCCCTCCAGATGTGCCAGGAGACTGGCCCGCAGTCCCAACTGGGCCCAGGTAGGGCCTAGAGTCCCACAGTTAGATGCAGTCCATGGAGTTCTCAGGGAGGAGCCCAGGGATGCAGCCAGGGAGACCTAAGCCCTTGATGGGAGTGCAGCTGAGGGGGAAGCCACAGCCCAGGGCTGGGTCGTGGTTCTCTATGGCCTCCAGCCTGTCTGTGGTGTTGTCCCAGTTGATGTGGAAGCGGGTCACCCGGGGGTTTGAGGTCAAGATGTTCCGCTGGAGCTGGGGCAGGAAAAGGAACGTGAACCCTCGTTAGCATGCCCTCGCGTTACTCCCATACAGCAGGGCGCTCTGAGATCCCGCCCCAAGCCCAGGAAGAGCAGACCTTGTTTATTCCATCCCCACCAACAATATGTGTAGAACTCCAGGGAATGCCTGTGCACCATGATTTAGGGCCGGGGCCTATCTAATCTTGATTCTGCGAGGCAAAATTCTGAGAAACAAAGACCTTTCTCTTTCCTGTTCTAGCCCGGCGCTCCGAGAGCTGAGCACTATGTGAAAACCTTAAGAAGTGACCTTGGCTCCCAATTCCAACGACTCAACTACCCCCAGGTGCCGAGGAGCCAGCCTGTCTGAAGCAGGAAGCGTGGAGAAAGGACCCACCTGAGAGAAGTCTGGCTTTAGGGGCGGGTTCTCCCGCAGCTCAGGGTTAGGGTACTCATTGTTGACGTAGTAGCCCACTCGGATGAACTCCTGTCCGTGGTAGGTGCAGGTGATGAGGACCACAGTCACACCCACGGCGTCAGTCTCAGGGATGAGGGATGGGTTGGGGGCATCGGCCTAGGGGAAACACAGGCTGGGCCTTAGCACTGATTGCCCGTCACACCTTGACCGGTAATACGATTCTCAAGCAACGTATATTTACTGAGCCAAAAGTATGGGTCTCTGCCCTCAGGGGTTTTCAATCCAGTGGTGGAGACAGAGTCAATCACACAAATGCCTGTAAAGTGCCGAACGTGACAGGTGCCATCGAGGAGAAGTATATGGTGATGAGGAGGAGTGTAGCAAGCAAGGGGGAGAGCGGCATAAAATGAGGCTGAAGAGGTGAGCAGCTAGGTACCAGTCAGTTAAGGGCTTGGGAAAGATCGAGAATGTTTAGCAGGAGATAAGTGTGGCATCACTCCTGCCAGCTGAAAAGACGACCCTGGAGGCCAGTGGAGCTGCGATAGGAAGAGGGCTAAGTGGGAGCAGGGAGACTAGGCAGGAGGCTACAGAGGTCATCCTGGAGAGAGCACAGTGGCTTAGATCAGGCAGTAGAGAAGGAGAGAGAGTGGACAGATGTGGGGTGTGTTGTTAAGGACAGGATCGGCTATATGACTGGTGCAAAATGAGACGAACACAAATGAAAACACAAGGGACTTCCCTGGTGGTTAAGAATCCGCCTGCCAATGCCGGGGACACGGGTTTGAGCCCTGGTCCGGGAAGACCCCACGTGCTGCGGAGCAACTAAGCCCATGCGCCACAACTACTGAGCCCGTGCTCCGCAACAAGAGAAGCCACCGCAATGAGAAGCCCGTGCGCTGCAACGAAGAGTAGCCCCCGCTCGCCACAACTAGAGAAAGCCTGCACGCAGTAACGAAGACCCAACACAGGCAAAAAAAAAAAAAAGCAACAAACAAACAAATGCAAACTTCAAAAATTAGTAAGTTTCAGCCAGTGACAGCAGAACATCATACCAAGAGTGGGGCCCAGTGTGACTGCATGGGTCGCATGCCTAGGAAGCCGGTCCTGGCTGTGGGGTAGGTTAGGTGGATTGGATATGGGTGGGTGAGGGCTTAGGTGATGGGGCGGGAATAGCCAAGATCAGGTAAGTGAATGGATTTGAGCAGAGGCTCTCAAACTTTAGTGTGCCTAAGAATCACATGATACCTGCATTTCTGAAAACAACCCCTGTGATGCTGGATTAGAGAGCTACTTAGCAGCTACAGTGGATCCTCATTATTCATGCATTCCGTATTTGCCAATTCGACTACTTGCTACAATGTATTTGTAACCCCCAAATCAATATTCAGGGGCTTTCACGGTCATTTAAGGACATGCACAGAGCAGGGGTGGGTAGAACCAGGCAGTCTCAGACTGTAAACACGTGCCTTTTGTGCGGTCTCAGGGCCACGGTTTCTGCATTTTTGTTGGTAATTTTGCTGTTTAAAAGGGCCCCAAAGCGTAGTGCTGAGTGCTGCCCTGTTTCTAAAAGCAAGAAGGGATGTACTTCATAGAGAAAACGTGTTAGATAAGCTTTGTTCAGCCATGAGTTATAGTGATGTGGGCCATGCGGCCAATGTGAATAAATCAACAATACAAAGTAAGTTGTCTTTAAACAGAAAAACATAAAACAAGATTGTGTATTGACTGGTTGATAAAAATGTGACTCGCAGGAAAATAACGCTGTATTTCCTCTAGGGGCAATGATCTAGTATTCACTAATTCACTAATTCGGTGTCTGCAGCAACTTTACAGGACATAACTCCTGTGAGTCATGAGAATCCACCGTAAGTCAGTGGCTCATGGTAACAGTTATGACACAGCGGTGGAGGAGCGGGAGGGGTCTGAAGTACCTTTGAGAGAGGTCAGACAGTGCTTGAGAGCAGAGCTAGGATTTGAACCTGAACTCTGACCAATGAGCCATTCTGTGTGCTTTTGGGTAGAAGAGGATATCTCTAGGTGTCAAGGCCTAAGGCCTAGTCTTTCTTACCTGAAAGATGAACGTGTGTCTCCCTGCTGGGACAGGGCCCACCAGCACCGAGTCTAAGATTTGATCAAGCTCCTCACTCTCGGCTGAGCCAACGTAAATGACCTTCCATTCCAGGTCTGCAAGGACACAGGGTGTTAAGAACTGAGACAGCCTGCCAGCAAGAAGGCTGGGAAAGGGCCTTCTCGTGTTAGTTTTGGATAGGTCCTTAATATATCGATAGGCTTTTATTCTCAAGGGCACCTGACACCCGCTGGGCACTAAGTGCCAGGCACTGCGGTCCCGATCACTGGGGCAGGCGCGAAGCTCTGTTTCCGGTGGGGAACTTTCTCCTGTGGGCCTAGCTTTGCCAGGCGACCTTGACTCGGCACCTCCGGGGAAACTTGGGCCTCTCAGAGCCTGAGGGTGAACCGTATGGCAGAGGTTGAATTAAGAGCCACGTGACAGAGGCGTGGAGGCGTGCTGAGGAGGGAACAGCAGGGAGTTGGGCCATTTGAGGGCCCTGCCCACTGGGTGCCAGGATAGGAAGCAGCATCCTCTTTCACACACAGGGACCAGTGCCACTGAACTGAGTAGATCCCTCGACAACTGGGGCAGGGCAGCAGACTGCAATCCAGTAGGACAGCCAGCCGGCAGGAGGGGAAGATAAGGTCGCTGGGGGAGCCAGCCAGTCCCCAGGTCCTCCAGATCCAGCACCAAGTCATGCCTGCTCTCAGACATTAGGGCAACAGCGACTCAGTCAACAAATATGGCATCATACGGCCATCCTCTGAACCCCAATTTTCTTGCATCCCATCCAGTCGGGGACTCACATTCCTGGGTATGTTCCGGCAAGATAAAAGGGCAAGTGCTCAATGAGACCCTGCCCGTCCATCGCAGGAAATTCCCAGTGACTGCGGCCTCTTGCAGGAGGTCCAAGTGTATCAGGGGCAAGGTCAGGCTACTACATGGAAATTTGGCAGGAGACCTGAAACTTATTTTAGGTTCTTTGCAATTACACAACCTATGGCTCCAGCAGCCGGGGGAAGTTTCACAAGCTGTGATTTTCGCAGGAAGCAAACTGTCTTAGAAGCTGCCCTGTTCCTTGGTCTAGTGTCCCACAAGAGCACCCAACTTTGGAAGCACAGCAATGCCCGGCCATGACTATGGAGGTTTGTCACCAGGGCTCCGTGCCCTTTCTCGATACACTGGCCTCCTGTCCTTCTGCAACTGACACCCAGGCCTTCTACTCACAGATCTGTAGGAGGTGGTGGCCATTGGGCTCACTGGGGTTCAGTCAAACTCCAGTCTCTTATTATTTGCAGGGAGGAGTTAAGTTTACTAATTTATTTTTATTACAAGTAGTGGCACAACCAGAAATAACGTTTTTGGATGAAAAGAAAACAAGCTAGCTCTGTTCTCACCTTCCTAACATAGCTTTATCATTTGATATCTTTCCTTCTGGCCTTTTTTCCCATCACCAGGGGAGTCACACATGTGTGCATTAACTAATGTGCTGCAGGGGGAGACAAAAAGGAGATTTTAATAGACCAGGCCGGGGTGTATGCCGTGGGCTCTCGGCGTTCAATACTGTCGGCAAGGGAGTTCCCTGGTGTCCTAGTGGTTAGGATTCTGGGCTTTCACTGCTGTGGCCCGGGTTCAAACCCTGGTTGGGGAACTGAGATGCCACAAGCTGCGTGGTGCAGCCAAAAACAACAACAAAAAATACTGTCAGCAAAACCTAAACTAAGATTTTGTTTACCGAGAAAGCACGTTGGCTGACCAGAAGAGAGAAATGCAGGTGGACGAGCAAATGGATCACGATGGCTCCCTCCACACAGGCCAGAAAGAAACCAGAGAATTAACCAAGGACTGCAGAGAAATACTCAAGGGTTAGAGGAGCTGATAAGATCACCTATGGAAGACAGAAGATGACTGAAGTGAGGATCTACAAATCGGAATTGCCTGAAACCTGCTCAAATGTCTTAAGCAGAAGCATACTGAAGTGACTTCATTTTTGAATGAGATACGGGGCATCAATCACCAGCACAACACAAACTGACTTCTCCTGAATATGGGACACGGTCACACACATGTAGTATTGTGTGCCTAACCTTCTGAGTAATTTCAAGGGTAAAATGACTACATTACTTTTGTTTTTCCTTCTTGGCCATGCCATGTGGCTTGTGGGATTAGTTCCCCGACCAGAGATTGAACCTGGGGCTCCTGGAGTGGAAGTGCGGAGTCCTAACCACTGGACTGCCAGGGAACTCCTAACGTTACATTTTGTCTTTATGCCTTAACTTTATAATCTGACCACTGCACAGCATGATGCTCTACTCTGTATGAAAACAAAACCCAAACCAATGATGTGATGAAAGACATGTTAAAAAATATATATCATAGTTGAACTAGCTGGAGAATCTGTTTCCTGCCTTAAAAACAACAACAGGACTTCCCTGGTGGCGCAGTGGTTAAGAATCCGTCTGCCAATGCAGGGGACGCAGGTTCGAGACCTGGTCCGGGAAGACCCCACATGCCGTGGAGCAACTAAGCCCGTGAGCCACAACTACTGAGCCTGCGCTCTAGAGCCTGCGAGCCACAACTACTGAAGCCCGCGTGCCTAGAGCCCGTGCTCCGCAACAAGAGAAGCCACCTCAGTGAGAAGCCCATGCACCACAACAAAGAGTAGCCCCTGTTCGCAGCAACTAGAGAAAGCCCGGGCACAGCAATGAAGACCCAAGGCAGCCGAAAATAAATAAATAAATAAATAAATTTATAAAAACAACAACTTATCTAGCAGGCCTTTTTCTGTTTATCACTTTCCCTTTGTTCGTAATCATACAGATGAACCTTGGCCTGACCTCAGGGTGTTAGGTGTGGGTCAGAACATCTGGCTCCAAGACTTATTCAAGTAGTACCTGTTGAATTTCTCAACTAAACAAGGGAAAAACACACCCAATGTACTGAATGTAGACCCATGCCTTGGAAGCATCTGGAAAGATGCTGAGGAGAAAAGAGAGCAAAAGGGGTTCAGAACCCTTGAGAAATGGGTCAGACTGGGGATTGGGCGTTCAGCTCTTCAGTTGCCAGTGTCTGAAGTCACCAGGTAACAAGACTGAGATTCCTCCAGAATCTGAGAGACTTCTAGAGCCAGACCCATTCCATCTGTCTGGGAGGCAGGAAACAAATTCTGTCTGCTCTGTGGGAAGAGGCAGAAAGGGAGTTGGCAGGTTAGAGTGAAGGACAGCTCAACAGGTACAACCAAAGAGTCTAGATTTCTAGGCCAGAGTTGGCTTTCCAACTGGAATTTCTCTGAGCAAAAGCTTTATTGTCCAGGCATAAATAATAATAGCACCCCCCTTTCCCTCCTCTGAGTCCTGTTTATGCTCCACTTCTAAAATAGGATGCCTTCTTTCCCAGGTTATAGCAAAGATACAGAACCCTGGACACAGAGCTCAGAGACAAAACCTAGGGTTAATAATTCTACAAACCGGCTGTGTGACCTTGGAGAAGTCATTCCATTTCTTTCTATTAAAAAATAATAACCAGCAGATTGATTTTAGCCTTTCCTGCTCTGATTCTATAAACAGATTAGTAAAGTAACAGAGCAGGAGCTTTGTAGGAATGAAAGTACTAGATAATGACCATGCAACCATTTTTAAATGCAAGAAGCGCAAACAGGCTGATTGAAACCCGATCTCCTGCCATCTGGGAACTGTGGATCCCTTAACCTATTAGCTCCTTACATCTCCTCCTGGCTTTAAAATTAAATCTTATTCCACAGGGTCATTCTACACCTTATTTATTTATTTACACCCTGCCTTGTTCCAGAAAGGATTTAACTGGGCTTATTCTACAGTTAGTCCCAAGCAGACCCCTTCATTTAAAAAGGAGAGAAACTGGGGAGAGACTGGTCCAATGGCCCAGCCCAAGCACACACACATTGTATCAACCCCAGGCTACTCCACGGGCTGACATGCAGGCAAACCACCCACCTACCACTGAGAGGTGCTGCTTAGCACGCCCTGGCCTCACAGATCTCCACCTCCTCAGCTGCTGCCTCTTCTCTTAACCACCAAGGGGAGAAGAGATCTAATGGAGTACTTCCCCCCTGAAAGTCGTGCCAAGACTCGCTGAATGACCTCAGATTTTTCGATTTTTATAGACCTTGACTTGAAAGGTCTTTTACTCTTTGTGGCTCCCATCTTCTCATCTGTGAGATGAGAGCCATGTCCACCTTTGTTACACAGATGAGTAAGTACATCTGTGAAAGCACCTTGGAAAAGATGCACAAAATGTTGTGACCTCCCAGATGATTGTTTGAAGCCAGATACCTTCACGGCTCAGCCTGGAACACCCACCCCGCAAGACTAGGTCAGACCATCAAAAATCTTGGGGGCATTGTTGCAGTAGGTCAGCAGGAGTCTGGCAGGCAAACAGTAGGAACCAGCTAATGCTTGCCTGGCCATGCCACCCCTCAGATTTGAGTATGCTCATTGAAGCCCACAGTCAGAGAGGCAGAAAGAACAGGAGCTGGGGAGATCAGGTTATCCTCAAAGACTGGAGCCAAAAGCCAGGCCATGCCTCCCCAGGTGGAGTAGAGGGTTGGGGCCAGACTAAGGAGGGAAGCCAGGTTCTAGGGTATGTGGTTTGGGGTAGAAAACAAGCAGAAGTAGCTGGGGTTGGGGTTAAGTATCAGCAGGTAGGGGAGGAGATTATGGGGAGACAAATGGGGAGATGGGGACGAGTGAGGTCTTGCCACAGGGCGAAAAGATCTTCACAGGGAAAATGGGGGAGGGGGCTGAGGTTTCCATATGGGAAATTGGGAGGGGGCTGGGGTTTCCGTTGGGGAAATTCGAGGGGCCTGGAGGTTAGGATCGCCATAGGAAATGAGGTGGGAGTGTCTCACCACAGGGGAGAGGGGATTGGTGGGGAGGACTGGGTGGCTGCAGTGGCAGTCTACCCGTACAGAAACAGAAGGTGGGGCGTTTATTGCTACAGGGAAGACGGGGTGGCTGAGTGTCTCTGCAGGTTAAAGAACGGAGGCTGAGAAAGTCTCTACATAGAACACAGGTGCCCAGGAGAAGCGCCACAGGAGAAAGAGGGGAATGATGAGGTCTCCACGGGGGAGAACGGGAGTAACCGTGGGGGTGGGGGTAGGGTAGTCTCCAAGGGCAGGTTGGCACTGGGAGGGGGTTTGGTTCACCGGAGATCTCGGTTGGGGGAGGGGGGGTGTGTTTCACAGGGTTGGCCTCGGGGTTGTCTCCAAGGGGAGGTCGGGGTTGGCCCAGGGGAGAGGGGGTCTCCACACGGGCCCAGCCTCACCGTCTGCTAGGGCCTCATTGCACTCGAAGCTGATCTCGAACCGGAAGGGGCTGTGGAAAGGGCTCGGATTCTCCAGCACCGCCACGTTCAACACCGACACCTTAGCCATCGCCTCGTCGGGTCGCAGCCGGGGCCAGAGCTGGGGCCGAGCCCGCGCCTGGGTCCTATCGGTTCAGCGGAGCAGTGTTGCCAGAAGCCGCTCCCGCTCCCTCCGACCGCGATCTAAAGTGCGTATCTCCTCCGCGCGCCTCCTTCAAATAGCAGGTCCCACCCTCCGGCTAATCACAGTCAACGCTCCACGACTGCGCGAGCTCCCCCTCAGCCAATCCTGGAGCGTCGGGCTGCGCGCCGAGACTCCCGGGACCAATCCGTGGAGCTCCCTCTCCGGGATGAGGGAGGGAGGCGGGACCGTCTCTTAGCTTCTTTGGGTGTCCGCGGAGAACCAATCCCCAGAGTCTCCGACTCGGAAGTCTAGGGAGGGGTGGGCGGGGTCACGGCGCAGGGCCCCTCTTGGCCAATCCTGAGGGTCCCCGCACCAGCGAGGTCAGCGCTTAGCCCCGCCCTTCCGGGAGACGCATCCAGCTGGGGACAGCGCAGCCAACCTCCGAGCGGTGGCGCGCGGCGCTCGCTTAAGAGGGAAAGAAGGGCGGTGCTCGACCTGCGGTGATTGGCAGGCAGGAGTGGGGAGGGAATAAAGCAGATTCTGTGAGAGGTTATTGGCTGAGATGGCTGCGGGAGGTGGGAGGGGAGAAGAATCGGCCGGGGATTCGTGGGAGTGGAGCGGAAGTCGGCTGCTGGCGCGGTTGAGCCGCGTGTGAAGAGGAAGGAGGAGCGTTTGTACCTTTGGCGTCTGTCAGCTGGTGAGCGTTGCCGGAAGTTTCTCGAAGGGGGCTCCTGGCCCCTCGGGCCCAGCGGCCTGGGAGAACGTTGTGAACGTTTAACTCACCCTTGAGGGGAGACGGTGGGGCCGGTACGCGGCGCGCTGAGTCCTGGGACCGGGAGTCGGGCCTGGTTCGAATCCAGTTCTTACACCCTCGAGAGCCCCTGGGGAGGTTTCATGTGGACAACGCTGTAAGTGGGAGTTCGAGTCCGGCCTTTGCCAGTCGCTACCCGAGGCCACGTTTCCCTGCCCATTGAATGGGGTCGTGAAAATTGACTTTCCTGACCTATGATTGCATAATACATCTAGAAACTTCTCTCCACACTCCCAGGCGTAGGCCGGACCACCGTGGCCCCCAGCCTGGAAGACTCTAGGGACCTCCGCACTCACTGTGCTTCCACCAGCGGCAACATACCTAATTTTACACTTTTCTATAGTAACCACGTTAAAAAAGTTTTAAAAAGTTAAAATAATTTTAATATACTAAAAATATAGCCACAATATCATTTCAACATGTGATCGGTATAAAAAAATACAACAGAGGTATCTTACTTGTTACTTAGTACTAAGGCTTTGAAATCCTGTGTGTTCTACACTTTATACCACATCTGTGATCCGGACGCTGCATTTTCACCGGAAATAGTTTAGGTTTCATAAAATTTACAGTTGAAATGTAGATTCACATACCCAAGCTGTATCCAGCATACTTAAAAGTTTCCCATGAGCTCAGTCTTCTGTCGGTGTTAAATTGAAATGTTAATTGATGAAAGTTAAGCGACGGGAACGTTCTGTTTCACAGCTGGCACTAAGCCACATGCAGGAGCTCGTGATCCCCTGTGGCTTCTGTATTGGACAGTGCAGATCTGAAACAAATTGGATCAGTCACCCCCCCCCACTTAAAATGTGAGTGGTTTTCTGTTGTTCTCAGTATGAGAATATTGTCTTCAAGACTCTACATGCTTTGTTTACTACCCACCCAGCCCCCAACTTCAGTCCAGCCAAACTGACCCTCTTTTAGTTTCGTAAAAATCTGACATGGCAGCCCCACCTCTTCTTCCAGCTCTTGCCATGACTGGTGCCTTCTTGTTATTCAGGTCTCTGCTCAGATGTCCTCTCCTGGGAGAAACCTTTCCAAGGGTCCCCTGGACAGTGTTCAGACTCAGAGTGTAAGCCTGAACAGTACTGTTTCAAGCCACTAGCATTTTTTTTTTTTTTACTTACTAGATTACAGGTTTATTACAGAAGGATCTAACTCAGGAAGAACCAGATGAAAGAGATGTAGAGGGCAAGGTATGGGGAAGGGGGGGTTGTGTGTGGAACTTCCACGCTCTCTGAACTTCCATGCTCTTTGAGCGTGCTCTCTCTCCCCATTGTCCACGTGTTCACAAACCCAGAAACTCTCTGAACCCTGTCCTTTTGGGTTGTTACGGAGGCTGCATTAGGCATGATTGATTAAATCACTGACCACTGGTGACTGAGCTCAATCTCCAGCCCTTCACCCGTCTCAGAGGTGGGGGTGGGTTGAGCAAGCCACTAGCATTTCTTATCCAGCCTCCTCTGTGGCCTCATGATGCTAGGCATTATTATTATTATTTTTTTTTTTTGTATCTCTGTCTCACATCCAGCCTCCTCTGTGGTCTCATGATGCTAGGTATTATTATTATTTTTTGTATCTCTATCTCACATTAAGTAAAAAAAAAAAATTTTTTTTAAATTATAAATTAGTTTATTTATTTTTGGCTGCATTGGGTCTTTGTTGCTTCATGTGGGCTTTCTCTAGTTGCGGTGAGTGGGAGCTACTCTTCGTTGAGGTGCACGGGCTTCTCATTGCGGTGGTTTCTCTTGTTGCGGAGCACGGGCTCTAGCTACGCAGGCTTCAGTAGTTGTGGCACACAGGCTCAGTAGTTGCGGCTCGCGGGCTCTAGAGTGCAGGCTCAGTAGTTGTGGCACACGGGCTTAGTTGCTTTGCAGCACGTGGGATCTTCTGGGACCAGGGCTCGAACCCGCGTCCCCTGCATTGGCAGGTGGATTCTCAACCACTGCACCACCAGGGAAGCCCAAATTTTTTTCCCCCATTGAAACGATTTGGCTGCAAGAAAATTCACATTACAATCAGTTATGATTTCTTGGCAGTCACTGGGCATCCTTGGGAATTTTTGTGACTTGAGAAAATCTAATTTTCAAATTATTTCCAAATGTAATTCGATTGTTTATGAATACAAAATTTGATGAATGAAGTTGTTATGGTATGTTTTCTAGACATTTAATTAAACATTTATTCATTACAACTTCGTAGTTTTCTTTTTGCATCGTGGAACTTTTTTTCCTTTATTCCCAGCCCCAACCTTTTCATAGCCTCTGAAAAGCTCATCAGCCGTAAGCATTATGTCTGTGGTGCTAATGAAGAAAATGGCCCTGTCTATAATGCCTTCTCCCTACAGCTGGCTGAGTAATCTTCAGTTGTAAACCAGATCATGTCATTACCCTGCTTAAAACCTTCAAAGGCTTATCATACTTAGAATGAAACTTACGATCTTTACTTTGGCTTAGGAGGCCCTGCACACTGGCTTAAGCTGACCTCTCAAGCCTCAGCTACCAGTCTCCCTCTTGTGACCACTCTCAAGCCCTGCTGGCTTCATTTCCCGTCTTTCAACACACCAAACTTATTCCTGCTGCAGGGTTTTGCACTTGCTGTTCCCTCTGCCTGGAATGTGCTTCCTTCAGATAATTGGGTGGCTGTCTCATTCTCATCATTTATGGTTCACCTCAGATGTCTCTCCCAAAGAAGCCTTCTTGGACCACCCTAGTTAAAGTAGACCTTCGTTAATTACAAAAACCTGCTTTATTTTTTATCTTAGGAGCACTTACCAGAATCTGTAGATATGTTGATTTTAATTGTGCTTCTTTTTTTTGGCCGCACGGCTTACGGGATCTCAGTTCCGCTACCAGGGATTGGACCTGGGCCAGTGGAAGCGCCGAATGCTAACCACTAGACCACCAGGGAACTCCCTAATTGTGCTTTTTATCTCTCATCATCCCTCAGTAGACTGAAAGCTGGTTGAGGACAGAGATCTCACCTGTCTCACACTGAAGTCTCAGTGTATTGCCAGAGCTTAGCATAGGAAGTCTTCAATAAATTTTTTTTTAAAGTGTAAATCCATATAAAGACTTAGCATAGTACCTGGAATGTGACGAGTACTCCATAAACACCATAAACATGGACTGTTAGTAGCGCATAGTAATTAGGAGATAAGTCATCATTTTTCTTATGTAGTATTTCAGGTGCACTCACACTCAAAAACAAGCATAAGAAATGCCATGACAAATATGTTTTTACCCATTACCCAGCTTAAGAAGTAAAACATTAGCGATGCAATTGAAAGGTCTTATATACCCCTGCCTCAAACCCGTTCCTCTCCCCTTTTTTTCAGATGTAACTACAATCCTGGTTTTGGTGTTTATTTTTCAGTGCATGTTTGTATATCTTTAATATGTGCCTTTAAACTATGTATAGTATTGTATGTCATGTTCTACAACTTTATACAAAAGAGTCAACTATAGCAGGCCTGAGACTGCTCTCCTTAGAAAGGCCTGTTTGCAAGGTTGGCCCTTGGTTGGTGTCTAGGAACTTGGATTTCAGGAGGGTTCACACCATTCCCTAAATAATACAAGGGGCTCATGGTGCCTAAACTGTACAGACAATGTGATTTGTGTCGAGCACCTGCTTTCCTTCTGGAGTCTGGAAGTTTGGTACTTGACCAGCTGCCCCACCCCCCCACCCTAATACCCTGGGCACTGTATCTCTAAGGAGCTTTCCTGGTGGACAACATTTCACACGTGTTGTCACAGCTCTGCTATAGGAACTAAGCATGTTCTTTGTAACTCCACTGGGAGAGGACTCTTGGAAGCTTGTGCCTGGTTTCCTCCAGACTTCGCCCCATGCACCTTTTCCCTTGGCTGATTTTGCTTTGTATCCTTTCACTGTAAGAAATCATACCCTGGGGAATTCCCTGGTGGTCCAGTGGTTAGGTCTCTGAGCTTCCACTTCAGGGGGCACAGGTTCAATCCCTGGTTGGGGAACTAAGATCCCACATGCTGCATGGTGTGGCAAAAAAAAAAAAAAACCAAAACAACAACAACAAAAAAGAAATCATACCCTGAGTAGGCTATATGCTAAATCCTGTGAATCCTCCTAGTGAGTCAGGGATGATCTTGGGGACCCCCAACACAGTATCATACCACATATATCCTGACAGGGCTAGAACTAGGATGAGGAAAGCAAGGGCACAACATTTAAGGAGACACACCCTCCAAGTCACACAAGTGCCATCCTGTACCTGCATGACTCTGAGGGTGAGTGCCTCCTAAAATTTTCATTCTAGACACCTAACTTGCTTCACTCTGGTCCCAGCCCTTGCTTCACTCTGGTCCCAGCCCTACCTTCATTTTTTTTTAAAATTAATTAATTAATTAATTGTGGCTGCCTTGGGTCTTCGTTGCTGCGTGCAGGCTTTTTCTCTAGTTGCGGCAAGTGGGGGCTACTCTTCGTTGCAGTGTACGGGCTTCTCATTGCGGTGGCTTACTCTTGTTGCGGAGCATGGGCTCTAGGCATGCAGGCCTTAGTAGTTGCCGCTCATGGGCTCTAGAGCACAGGCTCAGTAGTTGTGGTGCACAGGCTTAGTTGCTCTGCGGCATGTGGGATCTTCCCGGACCAGGGATCGAACTCGTGTCCCCTGCATTGGCAGGCGGATTCTTAACCACTGCGCCACCAGGGAAGTCCCCCAGCCCTACCTTCTGAAGCTGCTTTTTTTTGGTCAAACATAATGCTTTTTTTAAAAAATAAATTTATTTATTTTTGTCTGTGTTGGGTCTTCGTTGCTGTGCGCAGGCTTTCTCTAGTTGCGGCGAGCAGGGGCTACTATTCGTTGCGGTGCGTGGGCTTCTCACTGCGGTGGCTGCTCTTGTGGAGCATGGGCTCTAGGGTGTGCGGGCTTCAGTAGTTGTGACTTGCGGGCTCTACAGCGCAGGCTCGGTAGTTGTGGCGCACGGGCTTAGTTGCTCTGCGGCATGTGGGATCTTCCCGGACTAGGGCTCGAACCTGTGGCCCCTGCATTGGCAGGCGGATTCTTAACCACTGTGCCATCAGGGAAGCCCCGAACATAATGCTTTTCAGAGGTATATATATGACACGTGTATAGCTCTAGTCGTTTATTTTCACTGGTGTATGGCTGTGCTGTCTGATGTAGTAACCATTAGCCACATGTGGCTGTTTATATTTCAGTTAATCAAAATTAAATGAAAAATTCAATTCCCCAGTCACTTAGCCATATTTCATGTGTTTAATAGACACCTGTGGCTAGTGGCTACCACATTAGACAGCTTAGATAAAGAATACTTCTGTGATCACAGAAAGTTTTGTTGGACAGTGTTTACTTATCCATCTACCTCTTGCTTGGTATTTAGCTTGTTTCTGGTTTTCTACTCTTACAAACAGTGCTGTAATGTTTATTGTTGTGCATGGCTCTTTGTGTACACATGCAGGAGTTTCTCTAGGCTACATACCTAGGAGTTGAATTGCTGGGTTTTGGGAATATTCACCTTTACTAGATATTGCCAGTTTGTTCTTCAAAATGATTGTTCCAGTTCTCACTCCCACCGGCATTGTTGCTATTGCTCAGTGTCCTTATCCATACTTGCTATTGTCAGACTCTTACATGTCTGTCTTTATGATGGGTGTGAATTATTGGTTTCAGTTTGCATTACCATGATTAATAGTGAGATTGAGCTTTTTTCATGTTTATTTACCATTTGCCTTTCGTGAATTGCCTGTTCATATCTTTGCCCATTTTCCTGCTGGATTGTCTTCATCTTACTGAGTGCAGGAGTTCTTACATCTGAGGCATGCCTTTTCATTTGTATGGTGTCTTCTGATGTTCAGAATTTACTATTTTTATTATCATCATCATCATTATTTTAATGTCATCAGAATTATGAATCTACTTATAGTTTGTGTTTTTTTGTGTCTTGCTTAAGAAATCTTATGCTGCGATCAGTAAGATATCCTACTGTATTTTCTTCTGGAAGGTCTACTTTTCATATTTAGCTTAAAAAACAAACAATCTGGAATTTATTTTTGTTTATGATGTGAGGTAGGTTTAGTTTTTTTCATTTGGATAACCACGTGTCCCAGCTCCATTTATTGAGTAGTCCAGTGGTTCTCAAAATGTGATCCCCTGGGGATCCCCAAGAACCTTTTAGGGAATCCATGAGATAAACTATTTTCATAATAATTCTAAGGCATTATTTGCCTTTCTCATTTGTGCTATGTTGTCTGTGCACTGTTGGTACAAAAACAATGGGTAAAACTTCTGGCCCCTTAGCAGGAAACAGTGCAGTGTCACCATATTGTGGTGGTGGTTGTCATTGTATTCCTCACCACCACACACACGCTCAGTGTTAAAACAGTTTCACTTAAGAATGTCCTTGAAGAAGCAGTGAAAGTAGTAATTGTGTTAAAGCTTAGCCCTACAGCAGGTCTTTCTAATATTCTGGGTGGTGAAATGCGACGCTTGCATAGAGCACTTCTATTGCATGCTGAAGAATGATGGTAGTTGAGGTAATGTACAGTTGTTTGAGTGGAGGTGGAACTGCTGACTTTTTTCATGAACACAGTTTTTACTTGAATAATTGCTAATTATTAATTATTCAGACTAGGATATATGCTATGTATTTTCTCAGAAACAAATGCAGTGAGTGGTCACTTGGAGGAAAATTAACAGTGTGTTGCCAATGATAATATTTGAGCTTTTAAGCAAAACTTAGACATTTAGGAAACTTTTATTTACCACCATCAGCCTGACAACTTTTCAATATTTAAAGGTTTTCCTGATGAGATCAGTGGTGATATTATTAACAGATATATTTAAAAAATACTGTAGAGTGAAATGTAATAACTCAGCATATCAATATTTTCCTAAAGACCAATGCATGATGTTACAAAATCAGTCATAAAAGATCAATTAAAATTTGTAAGATAGACCAATGGGTTTCAGTGTAACAGAGCATGAAAAGTTTATTGATACAGTTTCATATTCAACATTGTAACTAACTTTAATACGCCACCACTTGTTGAGTTTTGGTATAGTAACAAAGTAAAATATCCCCAATTAGCTGAAAAGGCTATGACACTCCTCCCTTTTCCGACTATGTATCTTTGTGAGGCTGGCTTTTCTTCACATACTTCAACCAAAACAGCATATTGCAACAGATTGATTGCAGAAGCCTGATGTGAGAATACAGCTGCCTTTCATTACACCAGACAGTAGGAGTTTTACAAAAATGTAAAACAATACCATTCTTTGCACTGCTTTGTTTTTAAAATATGCATATAGTTACTTTTTAATAAAATAGGTCATTTATTTTAACATTTAATAGATTTATTAACCAATTTAATTTAGTTAAATATTTAAAAATTTTGCTCAGTTTTAATTTCCAATTCAGTAAATATAAATAATCTCTATCCCCATAAACAACAGCTCATTAGGGTCCCCATTAATTTTTATTTTGCGGTACATGGGCCTCTCACTGTTGTGGCCTCTCCCGTTGCGGAACACAGGCTCCGGACGCACAGGCTCAGCGGCCATGGCTCACGGGCCCAGCCGCTCTGCGGCATGTGGCATCTTCCCGGACCGGGGCACGAACCCGTGTCCCCTGCATCGGCAGGTGGACTCTCAACCACTGCGCCACCAGGGAAGCCCCACATTCATTTTTTAAAAAAAGATTTAATTTTTTTTTAGAGCAGTTTTAGGTTCATGACATAGATTTCTCATATACCTCTCCCCCTCCCACATGCATAGTATCCCCCATCATTAACATCCACCACCAAAGTGGTGAATTTGTGTACAATTGATGAACCTATATTGACACATCATTATCACCTAAAATCCACAGTTTATGTTAAGGTTCACTCTTGGTGCACATTCTATGGGTTTGGATAAATGTATGACATGTATTCCTCATTACAGTATGATACAGAGTATTTTCACTGCCCTAAAAATCCTCTGTGCTCCTCCCAGTCATCCCCCTCCTTATCCTCATGAATTTTTAAAAGGGTAAAGGGATCTCAAGACCAAAAAAATATAAGATCCTCTGGATTAATCTATCCTTTTCCTAGTGATTTGTAATCTCTGCCTAAAGCAAGTTTCCATCTAGTCACAGGTCTCTTCCATTGGACTTTTTGTCTCTTCCTGTGCCAGATACCACATTGACTTAAATATTACCACACTATAACCAGTGTTGGTAAGGCTAGTTCCCCACCTTGTTCTTTCTTCTTCCATTTGTGCTGGTTATTCTTGGTCTTTGTTCTTCCATAGAAAGTGGGGCACACAAATATTTTTTCCTATTACAAAAGTAATACATATTAATGCAAACAATTTTTAAAATACAGAGCTGCGAGAAAGTTAAAATTACCCTGTTAGTATTCTGGTGTATAGCTTTATATTCTGCATATATTTTATTATTATTTTTTAAAGTCAATTAAAATTATTTTTTCTTTTTTTAAAACGTTTAGTTTTTGGCTGCATTGGGTCTTCGTTGCTGCACGCTGGCTTTCTCTAGTTGCAGAGAGATGGTGCGCGAGCTTCTCACTGCAGCAGGTTCTCTTGTTGCCGAGCAGGGGCTCTAGGCACGTGGGCTTCAGTAGTTGTGGCGCGTGGGCTCAGTAGTTGTGGCACTCGGGCTCTAGAGCGCAGGCTCAGTAGTTGTGGCGCACAGGCTTAGTCGCTCCGCGGCATGTGGGATCTTCCTGCACCAGGGCTCCAACCTGTGTCCCTGCATTGGCAGGCGGATTTTTAACCACTGTGCCACCAGGGAAGTCCCTGCATATATTTTATATTTATACACACATATACACATACACACATACACTTGTATATATACACAGTTTCATATTTGTATACACACACTTTTTGTATATACATGCCATCAAAACAAAAGTAAGGTCATACTTTACCCTGTTTTTTATATCTAGGTTTTTACCCTTAGTATTATTATGAATATATTTCCATGTCCTTTAGTGTTCTTCTGCATTATCATTTTGAATGGCTGCATGGTATTCTGTTTATGGATGTGCATTATTTATGTAACAGTTTTCTATGCTAAAATTTTAGATTCTCTCTTGTGTTTCACTCTTAGAAGCCTTACTACAGTGAACTTTTCTTGTCGTTGTCTTCATGCACATGCATGGTTCCTTAGGATCAATTCCCAGGAGAGGACTGGTTGGCTTAAAGTGAGGGCTTCAGCTGTGAGAAGCTGGGATCACTTGGACAGAGGCAAAGGTTGATGGAAGACAGTGGGGCAGGACAGACAGAAAAGAGCAGTGGTTGCGAGGGTTTTGGTCAAGGTGAGTCCCAGTGAAGTAAGAAGGGATATAAATGGGGGAGGGTCCTGTCATCACAGCTCATTGCCATGACTGAGATGTTTGAAAGGGTAAGAGAGAAGCAGAATAAGCCTGAGGATATTGTAGGGATAAAGGAGTAGCCTCAGCCTGGCACCCCTAGGCCTTCCCAAGAGTTCACGGGAGAGAGGAGGTTTTCTCAATGGCAGAGGCTCCAATGCTTTCAAGCCTTTGGGGATCTGAAGCGAATCCTCTGTTGCTCTGCATTAAGACCTTCCCTCTGGCTTAACTCACGTGAGTCCGCTCTGGACAATCCTAACATACTAGCTACATAGGGACCATCAGGGTGTGGCATGATTAGTGGGCATCTCTGATGTGGGGAGCCAGATAGTCAGCTTCCCTTAGTGAATGCCGAGTGGGGTTGGTGGGCAGCGATGGGGCCTGGGCAACTGCAGCTGGGTGCAGACAGTCCTCAATGCAGCCCCTGGGACAGGAGGACCAAGGTGGAGGCCTGGTCCATCTTTCTCTTACTAGCTGAGTGAACACGGGTACGTTCTTGAACCTACCTTTCTGGGCTTCAGCTTCTGCAGTTGTATATTGGAGCTAACTAAAACCTGCCTCACTGGGTGGTTGAAAGGATTAAATTGGACAGCATATGTAAAGCATCTACAGGGTGTGGGCACTTTGAACTGCATAGTAATCTTATTTTTTTGAGTAAGTCATTTACTCACCCTAATTTCAGTTTCCTCATCTGATATATGGGGATAATATATATCTTGTGATAATTAAATAAGATGAAATGTAGGAAAGAGCTTTGAAATGAATATCAACAAATGTTACTGTTCCTGGGCACATGCTAATGGTTGCCCCAAGCGTGTACAGGTGCCACTGACAACCACTGAGGGTCACAGGTTGTCAGGCACAGCAGGTTTCACGGTATGGGTAGAGGAGTCGGATGTGTACAGTGCCGGGAAAGTAAAGGACAAAAAGGTGGAAGAACTGGCTGCGTTCTCATCTTATGCTAGGATAAAATTTCAGAGTCAGAGCATGAGGTCAAAATCATAAAAAATTAAGTGAATTTGCTCACAGAGCATCTCTCGGTAAGTCTAGTAGAACCAGTTCCTCTTCAGCATAGGATAGGGTTGGGCACCGGCTAAATTGCTGGACTTAGATTTCAGGGCCATGCTGAAGTAACAACAGCATCGCACAGTGAGGGGTGCATGGGAACTGAGAGCAGCTGAGGGAATGGTCTTAACTCTCATCTCAGGCCTACTCTGGGTCCTGTGCTCCATTCAGCTGTGTGTCCTTTCACAGACATTTATTGAGCACCTAGTGTGTGCCAGACACTGTGCTAAACAGTAGGGAACAGCAGTGAAAAAACAGACGATTGTACATTATTTTCTGGTGGGGGAGGCAGACAAGCAAAAGGCAAAAAAGGCAGTTTGTGAGTTGGGAGCACTATGGGAGACAAAGCAAGACAGGGGTTAGGAAGTTCTGGAGTGGCCAATTGCAATTTAAATGGAGTAGCCTGGGAAGGCCTGCTGGGAAGCTCTTATTTTCATAAGTCCTAAAGGGAGAATAGGTGAACCCTAGGAACAACCAGTGTAAAGGCCCTGAGGCAGGCAGGAGTTGCCTGCATGTTTGTGGACAGTGAGCACCCCAGTGTGGCTGGAGTGGAGGGAAGGAGGAGAGCTGTAGGGATGAGATGTGATGCTGTAGGGCCTTGTGGGCCATTGTGCTGACCTTAGCGTTTCGTCTGGGTGAGAGAGGAGGCCTTTGGAGAGTTTTGAGCAGAGGAGGGACAAAAAATATGCTTACTGAGATCATTCTGTTTTGTGTGTCCCCTGAAGAGGGACAAGGGAGCTAGTTAGGGGACTGTTACAGTGGTCCTGGTGAAAGACAGTGGTGGCTTGAACCAAAGTAGTGAGAACTAGTTAATTCTGGGTATTTCAAAGTTAGAGGCACTACTGCATCTACTGTCAGATTAGATATGGGGTATGAAACAATGAGTGAGTTCAAGGGAGGCTCCAGGGGTCTTATCTTGAGTCTCAGGATGGACTTGCCGTTAATCAAGGTGGGGAAGCCTGTGGGAGGAACTGGAACAGTGGTGTGTGTATACATGTGCGTGGAACTGGGTTTAACTTTGAGATCCTGCCAGACACACAGGGGGAGATGTGGAGTGGGTAGTTGGATGTAAATGAATCTGGATCTCAAGATGGAAGTTCAGGCTGGAGCTCTACGTTTGGAAGTCATCAGCATAATAGATAGTACAGCTGACACTTGAAAAATGCAGGGGTTAGGGGTGCTGACCCCTGTGCAATCAAAAATCTATGTATAACTTTTTTTTTTTTTTTGGCTACACTGTGGCATGTGGGGATCTTAGTTCCCAGACCCTGTGCCCCTGCAGTGAAAGCATGGATTCTTAACCACTTGGACCACCAGCGAAGTACCTCCACGTATAGTTCTTTTTTGGTGGTACGCGGGCCTCTCACTGTTGTGGCCTCTCCCGTTGCAGAAGACAGGCTCCGGACGCGCAGGCTCAGTGACCATGGCTCACGGGCCCAGCCGCTCCACGGCATGTGGGATCCTCCCGGACTGGAGCACGAACCCATGTCCCCTGCATGGGCAGGCGGACTCTCAACCACTGCGCCACCAGGGAAGCCCCATGTATAACTTTTGACTCCCCCAAAACTTAACTACTAATAGCCTACTGTTGACTGGAAGCCTTAACCATAACATAAACAGTCAATTAACACATATTTTGTATGTGTATTATATGCTGTCTTCTTACATGAAAGTAAGCAATAGAAAAGAAACTTACTAAGAAAATCGTAAGGAAGAGAAAATACATTTACAATACGGTACTGTATTTATCAATACCGAAAGCGTACATCATTTATTTACAAGATGAATCATCTGTCAGTACCTACATCAATATTGTCTTATAAAAAACACTGTAGATATTACACATATTACTAACACTAGACATCAAAAATGAAAAGAAAATGTGAAAAAGAAATTCATTTTTATTTACAGGTATAGTGATTCATGCACTGAAAATGAAGCAGCAGCAATATGATTGCTTTATGGTAGCCTAGTGCAGTCGATGGGGCTGTGTACGGTTTGTCAGTGTGTGCATAAGTTTTGATACATTTTAACTTTTTATAATAGATATGTGTGTATTTTATGGTAGTAAATGATAAAATAGACTAGTATCTACATATATTCTGTTCATTCATGACATGCCTCTTAATTTTTTTTGAAGGTTTCGAGGTTACATGGTTCATTTGCGAGTTTTTTCCAATTGTCGCAAATCTCCAAGGATTTTTCCAATATACTTATTGAAAAGAATCCTCATCTAAGTGGACCTGTGTGGTTCAAACCTGTGTTGCTCAAGGGTCAGCTGTATTTAAAAACCATTTAATGGGATGAGATCTCCCAGGGAGTGAGTGTAGGTAAAGGTCCAAGGCTGAGCCCTTGGGCTCGCCAACATTAAGAGGTCAGGAGATGAGAAGGAACCAGTGTGGAGACTGGGAAGGAGTAGCTGGGGAGTGGGGAGGAGGAATGGCTGAGTGCGGCATCCTGGACGCCAGTGTTGAGGGCAGAGGGGCATGGAGAGAAGTGCTTGCACTGCTTGGTCATTCCTCTCTCTCTGAGCACTGTGAGAATGTGAAATACACATGATGCAATTCCACTGTGCTGTCATGACCGAAAATACACCATTCCAGTAATGTGTGGGAGTCTAGAAATAGCAGCTGGAATCAGACAGGCACAGCACACAGTTCCTATGCTGTGCTCTAATATAGCCTGTGGACCGAAGTCCAGGCTGAGAAGGGATTGAGGTGCAACATGGCACAGTGGCCTGGCCCACAGAGACTTGGATGTGCATCCAGGTGCTATAAGCCTCAGTTTCTCCATCTGTAAAATGGAGCTCGAATAACCTCCGCCCAGAGCATTTATGAGGATTCATAAAGAAACTGCACCTGCATTGCCTAGCAGGCCCTTGAACCTACCAAGCTCTATAAACATTAATGATTCTGTGACTCACCAGTCCTCTGCTGTGGGTTCTAAATGCGGCAGTGCAGGTTCCTCACTCGGTCACGGCCTCACGGGGATGCTCCGTGCAGATCCACTCACCTGTTTCTTGCCTCCCCCCGCAAATGAGTCACGCTACTCTTGTCATTCCAAGAAATCTTAATTTCTTTATTGTTTGATTTTTTTTGACTCAACAATTTTTTTAAACTTTTTTTTCTGAAACGTTCTTGTTGTTATGAGCCTTTTGTTTTGTTCTCGTTAAATGCACTCGACCCAAAATTGGTTTGGCATATCGAAAAGGAGACCAAGGAGGGACTGGGGGCATGGGAGAAGAGGGAGGAGGCCCAAATGGACAGAGAGAAATTGAGGGTAAGAGAAGGGGAACACAGAGACAGTGAGAAAGACACAGGGAAAGAGGTGGAGACACAGAGAAAAAGGCAAGGAAAACCAAAACCAAAGCCAAAAAACCCCCACCAAACCCAGAGAAAAATAACAAGATTTGAAAGCAAATGAATTCAGGAGCCCAAGAAAGGGAGTAGGAGAGGAAACCAAGACCCTTCCTTCTTTATACCGTCCCAGCTGGAGTGGGGGCATCAAGGCACCAGGTCTGGTTGGGGTGGGGGGACACCTGGGCTCTCGGGGTAGCTTTGTGCTGGACTGCAGAGGTTTCCAGCCCTACCAGGGGGCCCTGCCACACAACTCTGAGGCCTGGGAATCCACCTTGGTGATTCTGGCTGGAATGGGAACCAAGGGACCCGCTGTACCCTCTCTCTCCCTTTGACTGTCAGAGTCTGGAGAGATAAAAGGAGGACTGGGCAGGGGAGAGGACGCAGGAGTTCCCCTGGGAACTCCCCCACCCCACCCTCTCTTCCAGACCTCTTTGCTGGTCAGAGGCATTCTTTGACTCTAGCTGGGCTGATGCCTGGGCCGGGCCCACTCTTCCATCTACCCTTGTCTCCCACCATCTCTAGCCACCCCTCCCCAAAGAGGAGTCCTGGCCTAGTGAAGCCAAGGAAAGCCACGGAGCTGTCTCCTGCCCTCCTCACAGAGCCATCTGCGCAAGACCGTTCCTATCCTTACTTCACCTGCCCGTCCAGACTCACCCATGGTCTGGTGAAACGGGTTAAAACTCCCTACCAGAAAACAGATGGAACCCACCTTTACCTTCTCCCCACACCTGTCCCCCCATGTGGGACAAACCACCATCTTCGGGTCTGGCCTCTTCTCCCCCATAACTGATGGGGACAAGCCAGCCCTAGCTCCTCAGGAGAAGGGAGGGGCTTTTTAGCAGCAAAAAGAGTCCCTCCAGCCACCTATCTGTCTCTTTCCCCCAGTTCCTCCCTGGAGTTCCTCCCCATTAACCCAAAGTTCATGGCAGCGGCAGGCTGAGACCCGAAGATGTTTGAAAACTCATGGCACTTGTGAGAAAAGAGGGAGGGACAAAAGAGATGAGGGGTCAGAGCAGAGGTGGAGGGCCACCCCTGGGGAAATGGCAAATGACAGGGCTGGGCTAGTATGGCAGTGGGACTATGCTACCCCCAAAGAGTTGGGGGGGGGGTGTTGCTGGGAAGGCCAGGGTGACAGGCTGGAGAGGGGACTGGGAGAGGTACTCAGGAGACATCCCAAGCCTGGAGCTTCCAGCATCTGCAGGTTTGGGGTTGAGCCCTCTGAACATGGGTGTCCTGACCCCAGCCAGGCCCTGGTACCTGGCTTTGTCTCCCCTGCGGGGGCGTGTTGGGTAGGGAAGGCAGTCTCTCACCTCCCACCTCCCCACCCCGTGAAGGAGAACCACCTCACCGCCCCCAGCCCTCCCTCCTCAGTCATCTGTCAAACCCTGCTGCCCTCATTTTCCTTCCCCTCTCAACCTCTCTAGGCGGGAAATCGGCCCCTTCCTCCCAGGCCGAGTCCCAGAAGCAATGTACAAGAAGCAGGAACTCCAAGGGACAGCGCAGCCACCTTGGCAAAAGCATCTTTGGGTGTGAGGGTGCCTCCCCTGGGCCAGTGGGGAGGGGAAGGGGAGACAGGCCCCAAGTCCTGGGGCAGGCAGTGAGGTACACGCCCCAGGAGGGCTGACTGATGCCAGGGAGAGGCGGATCAGGGAAGGGTGCCGGAAAGGAAACGGGTTCTTTGTTTCGATGTTGCTTCTAGATTTTGTTTTCTGTCTCTGGATTGTAAAAAGCTGCTCTGGCGGCCCGCCCACCCGGCTGGGGATGCACACGTACACAGAGAAGTCCTGGCTGCCAGGGCCCGGCGGCGCAGCTCTGCTCCGGAGAAATCCCGGGCTGGCCGGGCCGCAGGCTCCTGGTGGCTTCAAGTGATGAGATTTTCTTTCTTTCTTTTTTTGTCTTTTTTTTTTTTTTTTTTTTCCTTTTCCATTTCATTGAAATATTTACAGCAATGGGGACGGAGGAAGAGGAGAGAGGGAAGGGGTAAGAGGGCCCCCTAGGGAAAGATCCAAGCCCAGGACCCACTCCCCAGGGAGATCCAGACCCAAAATCTGCTCCCCATAGCCAAGCCCACAGGACTGGGAACTGCTCACATACGGCCACCCCTGTGGGCTGGGGGCCCTGCGGGGAGTTGTGCTTCATCAGGAGTCGCCCCAAGGGAGGGGGTCATTGGGTGCACTCAAGGAGGGCTGAGGGGGCAGGCTTGCTGGGAAGGCTGGGACGAAGAGCAGAGAGAAGGAGCTTCGGAGAAAGGTCCACCTTTAAACCACCAGCCACAACCGCCCATTCCTCTTGCCCTGGGGCTTTCTCCCCGCTAGGGCTCTCTCCCCGGTCAGAGGCCCCAGTCTCCGTGGAGCAGGGAACTGTAGTGCAGAGGAACCTGTCCATCTGTCCTGTCCCCACTGCTCCATCCCGGTGCAACTGGCAGCACTCGGGCTGCAAAGAGAGGAGCAGCTGACGGGTTCCATCCAGCAGGGCCTTTGACCCAGGGAAACCAGAGCCCTCACTTCCCTCCAGGGAGTAGGATGAGTAGGGGGTGGGAGGGGGAAGTCAAGAGTGGGCTGCACCCTTCCAATTTCTCCTTCCTCACTCCCCTGGGGACCTCCTGGTTCCTCACTGCACTTGCCCCAAATTGAGCTGGTGCACACGGCTGGTGGGAAACCCTGTCTGTGAACCCTGCACCTCGGGCCCCCAGAGCAGAGCCCCCAAGGGGCCTGGAGGGCCCATGGCAAAGGGGCACCTGGAGAGAGTGGCCCAGCAGCCAGTCTCCATCAGCCTCCCCCTGCCACCAGAGCCCTACCCAGGGTTCAGTCCCCGGCCTGGGACACCAGCCCCTGGTCCGTGAGGTCCCTCAGAGACTGGTAACCAGTTGCATCTGCCCATCCCCATCGGGCCCTGGCCCCTCGAGGCCTGGGGCCGCCAGGTAGCCCTCGTGGCTGGGCCGCCGCACCTGGTAGTAGCCCTGCAGGGGGTTCCGGGCCACCAGGGCCGGCGGGCGCGAGGTGTAGTAGATTTCGGGGGGGCCAGGGGGTGCAGGTGGGGGTGGGGGCAGAGCCTCACTGGGCCCCTCGGGGCTGCTGTCCGGGTAGGAGGGCGAGTCCCGCAGGTTGGCCCCGCTGGCGTAGAGGGAGTCCCGGCCCGGAGGGGAGGAGAGGGGCCGGCTGGTGGCCCCGTCCTCCGCTGTGCAGCTCTCCGACTCGTCCAGATCGCTCTGGTACAGCACCGACTGGGCCCGGGGCAGCAGCAGTGGCTCCTCCAGGGCCTTGTAGAGAAGTTCGATCTCTGCCCGGTCAGCACCCCCGGGCCCGCCTGCCTCTTCCTCGCCGCTGCCCCCTGGCACTGGCGGCACGGGGGGCTCAGGCGGTGGAGGGCCCCTGGCTCCGCTGCTGCCACCCCGAAGGTTGTTGTGCACCAGCTCCGAGATGATCATCTTCTCGAAGGCGGCAGCGTCGGCCAGGTTCCGGCCTCGAGGTGGCTCGGGGGCCCCATCCCCTGGAGGGAAGTCCCCGCTTCGCAAGGAGTAACTGTTGTTGAAGTTGCCATTGAGGGGCAGCGTGTCCATGCCGCAGGCTTCTCGGCCTCCCAGGGGGTGCTCTGCAGGCAGAAGGGAGCTGCTCAGAAGGAGAGCCGGGCAGTGAGAGGGGCGCAGGCCACGTGGACGGGGGTGCCCGCTTTCACCTGGCCTTCCCTGGGCTCACCCCTGCCCCTGGGGACTGGGGTCTTGTATTCCCTCTCTTCCTCACTGGCAGTGAGGATACCAGCTCAGCAGAAGACTAGTAGAGGTACGTGCGGGGACCAGTTCCCCCAGGGTCCCCTTGCAGCTGGGGGCTTAGAGTCTCAGCAGTATGAGGAGATCTGGGTGACCAGATCCCTTTCCAACGCTCTGTCCCCCCCATCACCTTCATTCCCCACCTAACGCGACACCCTCCAGCCAGCTGCCAAGCCGGAGACTGTCTGTATGTGTGTGTGTGTGTGTGTGGGGGGGCACTCGAGTTCTCTCTAAGTTAGGCCATTTGAGGAGGCCACTGTCACCTTCCCCTCCCAGCCTTGGAAATGTTACCAGGAAACAGTCACACTTACTGGGTTCCCGGTAGCTCCCTGCAGGTGCCGGCCAGGAGGGAAAAGAGAGAAGGAGAGAGCGGGCTCAGGATGCCAAGTCTCGGCTCCAGTTCAGGAGGCACAAGGATGCCACCTGACCTGGGCCGTCACCCTCTCCTGGCACCACAGTGCTCTCACCTGGGGAGTTGAAGACGGCGGGTGAGGAAGGATTGAAGCCCACCGACTCGGCAATGAGAGTGTTGTAGGGGCTGGTGCCCCCACGGGGCTGCAGCACGGGGTTGGTCAGCAGATGGTTCCCCATGGTACCTGCCCAGGAGGTCAGAGGTCACAAGGCGGCCAGGAGACCCGGGCTCGGGAATCTTGAGGGACTGAAGCCGGGGGTGAGGGATCCAGTCTCACCTCGGTTCAGGGTGGGTGTGCTGTTGATGTCGCCCGCCATGAAAGAGGATTCCGTCTGTTTCCTCACGGTGTCGTTCCACATCCTCCGGATTCGGCTCTGGGGACACAGCTCAGACGTGAGGGAGCCCTTGGGCCGCCCACCCTCCACGATCTTTCTGAGACCACTTGCCTGATGAGCACCACCAGGGACCTGGGCAGAGAACTGCCCTGCCTCTTGGGCTCTCGGTTCCAACACTCAGCCCCAGGGAGCCCTGCCTGGCGCCCCAGCCCCCGGCCTGGATACCTGGGTCCCCGTGTAGTAGCGGGTGTTGCTCCGTATAGCTGAGGTCTTGAGTGAGCCGTGAGCGCCCCCGGGCGGGGAGCGAATGCAGCAGTAGGAGTGACGCAGGCACTTGCTGTACTCCTTATGCACCTGGGGGGGCGAGGAGGACAGGCAGTAGGTGCCCCCGCCTTGGGGGTCCAGTGACCAAGCTGCTGGTGGGGATCAGAAGCCCCACTGTCTCCTGTCTCCCAACAGCCAGCCAAGAAGGCTCTCTTCTCACTCAGGCCCATCCTCCTTTCTCCACCTCCACCAATAATTTCTCATCCATTCACTCACTCAACAGATCTTTAATGAGCATCCTCTATACGCCAGGCATGGTTTAGGCCCCGAGGACAGACACAAATCAGACCCAAAGCCCTACTTCTCAGGGCTGGTATTTTCTAGCAGACAGAGACTGAACACGGGTGAAACATCAGTACGTTATGTAGGGCGTCTGATGGTGTGAGGTGCTGCCGAGAACTATGGCCGCGAGTTAGGCAGTGCTGTCGGTGGGGGTCGGGGGCACGATTTCAAAAAGATCAGGGGAGGCCTCACTAAGGAGACATTTCGGCAAAGACCTAAAAGAAATAAGGCAGTGGGCCCTGTGGATATGTGGGGAGGGGCAGGGGACAAGACCTGGGGAGGGTCCATGTCTAGGTGTCTGAGGGAGCAGAAGGCTGGAGGGAAGGGAAGAGAAGGGGAAGCCCAGGTTGGACCGTATGGGCCTGGGGGCCTCTGTAAGGATGTCACTGTGTGTCCAATGAGGACCATGGGACAGTTTTGAGCAGAACAGTCAACCTTGCACCCAAGACTTGTGATCACTGCCTCCTTCATCCCCTCCTTAGCCTTACCCACCTCAATGTCCCCTAAGACCAACAACAGTCTGACCGGGCCTCCCCACTGCCTTCAGGATATGAATCTACAAACGCCTTGGCTCAGTTTCCCTGGCTTTAGTCTTGAGTCTACTGCCCGTACACCCTTCTCCACATTCTTCTGCTTCTGTTATCTCCTTAATTTATTTTTTTTTAAGATTCAGACTGTAACACACTTTATTTTAAAAAGAAACTTCCCACCACCACAAAATTCACATTTTATCCCACAACTATTGAAGTCGGAAATGTTCTGTCTGGGTGGCACCCAGAGTCATCTCCCCCCACATGCTTGACTTGTGCCCTACACCCTGGGGAGGGTCCATCAACCATGTCCCTGCCCTGTGCTCTCCCAACTCCCCAAATCTGCCTTGCTTTCTCGTTCCTCTAGGCCCCTGTATCTTGCTCTTTTCCAGAACCCTCTGCACCCCTGCCTAAATCCTCCCTGTGAGCCTGTGCTTCCCTCCAGGCAGACACAGGTCCCGCTACAGAAGGCAGGCACCTGGTCCCTTCCCTGGACCTCACCTTCTTCTGTAAGGCGCAGTGAAAGACGAAGATGAAGACCCCCTGGAAGGCGTTGAAGGTGGTGAAGAGATAGGCCATGACCACCGACTCCTTATTGATGAAGAGGAGGCCGAAAGCCCAGGTGAGGCCCAGTAGGAAGAGCAGCGCAATGGCCCCCAGGGCCCAGGATCTGGGGAGAGGTGGAGAGGGAACAGGGACATCAAAGTCCCTGCCAGCAGAGATGCCTCCCCCAGAGCCCTGCTGCGTGTCCCTCTTTGAGCAGGCCTGGACGCTGCCCTGGGATGAGCAGGCCTGCCCAGTGACACTTTCACCCAAGCTGACCCTGAGGGGCAGGCAGAGGTCAGGGGTCAGGGCTCTGTGAATGGCCATTCTCCTGCATCCTTCATCCTTTTGGCCATATTTCCAGACCTTTAAACTATCTTTCGCTGCCTATCTGTCTTTAAGTTGCCCTGAAATGGACTTTTTTTTTTTTTTTTTTTGCCGAGTCGCATGGCTGGTGGGATCTTTAGTTCCCCGACCAGGGACTGAACCTGTGCCCTTGGCAGTGAAAGTGCAGAGTCCTAACCACTGGACCGCCAGGGAATTCCCTGGACTCACTTTTTGAACTCAGTCTCACCCTTAGCAATTATGTGCCTAAAACCACGGCTGGATGTGCTAATACCATGTTTTCTAAGACTCGTTAAATAGATACATAACACACACAGTAAAACACCATCTTTGTCCTTAAAATCACAGTATGTGACACCAGAGGCGAGAACACCACCTTTTAGGAAACGCTGGGAGAGGCCTGGAAAGTCCCAGGGCATGGGTGGGGCGAGGGGGCGCTCACTTAATGTTGTCGAGGCGACTGGAATCAGGCTTGAGCACGGATGAGCTCCGGATCATCTTGTGCAGAGTCACCATGAGGAACACCAGGTTCACCTGGGGGCGGGACAAGGGGAGGGGCTGGGCCAGGGTCCCTCTGCCTCCTAGCGTCAGCTCCTGGCCAAGTCTCAGCCACGACCCCCCTTCCTCAGGGTCCCCTCTGCTGCTGTACCTGCCCCCAGGCGCCTGCCTACTGGTGTAACTGTTAATGTGGCTTCGGGGCCGGGGGGCAGGGCCCATGGCCTGACACAGAGCAGGGGCTCAAATCACAGCTCCTGGAAGGATGGACCTCAGTGCTGGAGCTCTACAGGCCCACTCTGCTCTCGTTTTCTTAGTTGGCTGCTCAGTTCTGATGCTTTTCAAGGGCTTGGGGAGAATGGGGGCCTTGGGGTCAGAGCTAGGCTGGATGAAGGACAGAGACTCAGTACTGGGGGTACTGCCTTCCAACTTACCACGATAACAAAAGAGACAGGCCCAATGAAGCTCCAGATGAAATAATTGTCCACTCGGAGCCAGCAGCTGTGAAGGAAGCAGGGCCGGGGTATTGAGAGGTGGCGGGGGTGGGGGGGCAGGCTCTTCCCTCCCTCTGACTCCAGGAGCCCAGGGACTCTGCTGGCTGCGGCCTCGGGGCTCAGGAGAAGGGAGGCCAGTGCCCTGAGGGTCCTGGCCCAAGGGATGCTGCTGAGCAGGGAGCCAGCAAGGGGGAGAGACTCGGGGGGAGAAGGGGGCACTCACGCCTTCTCGGTGCCGTAGCTGCGGTAGTCGATGGCGGCTGCGATGCCCACCACCAGGGCTGGGAAGCAGTACCCGCCCAGGTAGTAGTATTTGGTGCGGGAGTACTCGCTCTCAAACACCTCCACCAGCAGCAGGTAGAGGTGCACGCCCTCCAGGCAGAGCCAGGAGAAGGCAGCCAGGAAGAAGTAGTGCAGCAAGCCAGCGAAGATGGGGCAGGCAATCTAGAGAGTGGGGAGCACCACAGGTGAGGGGCTGCCCCGGCCGGCCGGTGTCGTCTCTCCCCCCATCCTCTCCTGCCCTGGAGTCCTGCTCACCTCATACTGAGTCTTGTCTATCCCAACCAGGAAGAGCAGCTCGGCCAGGAAGAGGTTGATGCACAGGTTCTTGTGGATGGTGTTTCGGTCAGTCTGCAGTCCCCGTAGGAAGCAGAAAGTGGAGATACAGATTGCCAGGCAGACCAGGGAGATGACGATGCCCACCCAGGTGATGACTGACAGCAGTAGCTCGTTGATGCGGCCCTGGTACTGGGGGAAGGAGCAGGGGGTGTACTTAGCGCCTCTGGTCTTGCACGTGGCCAGGGCTCAGCTTAGGTGCCAGCTACGGGCAAGGCCGTGGGCCACGAGCACCACTGGTGCAGCCCACCTGGCCTTCTGCCCCCCTGGCCAACTTGCCGGCCCCCACCCCTCTGCAGGCGGCACGCTCACTTCCTCATGCTCTGGAAGGCTCGTGGAGAGATGACAAAGGTGACACCAACGTGCTTCTCCAGAGTGCCTTGGGAGAAGGTGGGACCGTGACCAAAGAGAACCAGACGTGTGGCCTCATGCCCCGGGCAAGACTCAGGCCCCCCATGCCCACGAAGCTGGCCTTCCCCGGCACCGCCCATGCAGCACTTTCTATGATGCCATGCAAAGCCGGGCCAGAAAGTGGGCCCGCCCGGAGGAGCGGAGTGCTGGCCAGCTTACGATCTCGCGGTGAGCCATGAGCACGGCAAAGTTGGTGAGGTGGCTGCAGGCACACGTGGTGTGGGTCTTGTTGGACTCCACCAGGCGGCAGCCCTGGGTTGACCAGTAGCCCAGCATGGAACGCTCCGAGTAGTTCCAGAAGGAGCAGTTGGCATTGAAGTGGTTCTTGGCCTATTGTGTGGTGGTGACCGGGGGGTCAGATCCGGGGAGTCCCACTCCAGCCCGCACACCCGGCTATGGGGATAGTGACAAGCAGGAGACGAGTGCCTGGGGCTTTGGGCTCCAGGTGACAGTCTGAGACCTCTGGGGACAAAATGGCCCAAGCTGCTGAGGTGGGGGCTGAGGCCCCAGGGAGGGGTTGTAACTTGCTCTTGGGGTGGGTGAACACACAGTAGGGGGGCATATACAACCAGGGACAATGGAGGATGCTGGGACCTTCACGGAGGGAGGGGGCACCTCAGCTCACCTCCAGGTGGGCCACAGTGAAGATGACAGGGTCCATGAGGAAAACTCGGCTGGACTCCTTGTTGATGGATGCTGCGATGACCTGGGAGTTCACCACCAGGGAGGCGCCCCCCAGGCCCCCCGCGCCCGCTTCACCTGCCAGCTTCACCGTGGCATTCTCGGTGGACAGGAAGAGGCCCAGGTTGTTGTAGAGGATGAAGACAACCTTGACCACTCCTGGGGAGAACAGGTACAGCAGGGTGTGTTGTCAGCCCCTGGCTGGTGTGCAGCTCCACCACGCTGGCCGCCAGGACCTCTGAAGCCAGACAGGCTGCAGCCCAGGCAAGTGGGGCTCTGGGAGCCCTTCTGTGGGACCACTGCTCAGTTATAGGCAGTTTTCAACGGCAGGGCAGTGGGCCGGGATACACAGGCTGGGTCCCCGGCCCACCTCTCACTTACTGTGTAACGTTGAGCAAATCCCTAACCTCTCTGGACCTTAATCTCAAATGGCACAATCCTCCCCGAACTGCCACTGCACCGGAGTGAGCCCTACAAACTACAAAGTGTGCTTGGTTCTGTGGGGCTTCGAGGGGGGGTCTCCACGAATCCCCTGAAATGTTAACACTAGCTTGAATGAAGGACACCTCTGTGTGTTGCCATGGGTCCCAACCTCCTTTCAGGTTCTTCAATCCGATAAAAGCTAAGAACCGCCGTCCTCCACGAGAGGAGCAGAGGTGCCAGCACGGGGCTCGGGCACTGACCGTTGCGGCTGTTCTGCTTGATGGTGTTGGCGGACAGCTGGATGGAGTTCTCGCTCGGGTACTCCTGGGGGAACACCAGCTCTTGCACTTGACCCTCTGTGTTCAGGACTGTGACCTCGAGGACTGTGGGGACAGGGGACGGCAGGGCACACAAGGTTGGGGGTCTGTCCACAGTCCGGAGGCCCGGGCTGTGGCAAGAGGCCCAGGGTCGAGGGCCAGGGTATCCCCCATGGTCTCCAGGCCGAGTGGGCCCCCACCGTTCAAGATTTGCGCCCAAACTTGCCCTAGTGCGATTGTAGCACTCACCCACATTCTGCTTGGCGGCCAGGAAGCGGGCAGGCTCCCTGACATTGTCGGCCAGCAGGAAGGCGCCCTCCTCTAGGACGTCCAGGAGCATGGTGGCCGTGTGCACCTGCTCGGTGGCATTCATGTCCTTCCAGGACTCAAGAGCCTCTGGCCGCAGCAGGTTGTCCACCGTCTCCACCACGGCCTGCAACGGTGCGGGGGCAGCTCCGTGATTCCCCCTACATCCTCCAGTTCCCTGGGCTGGGCTCTGCGCCCCCTTCTCCGAAACTCCATCCCCAGCGCCACCTGGGGCCTGCCCAGGAGGGACAAGGGCTGCCCCACCCCCTCGGCCAGCAGGAACCCTTGAGCCTCACCTTGATATAGTCCTTACAGGTTCTCTCTCGCTTGTGCATCTGGGGAAAGAGATGGAGGTGCTCTCAGGGCTGGTCTCCCAGCCCCACTCCTCTAACCCCGACACTCATGTCTGGGCCCCAGGGAGCTTGCTCTTCTGCCTCTGCTACTGACCTGGGGCTAGGCCATGAGCGAGAACCATTCCTAAGGGAGCCCACACCCCCAGGACCGTCCAGGGCAGTTCAGAAGGGAGCCCCAGTAGACCTGGGGTCTGTCCTTCCTTCTTCTCCCGTCACCATGGGTGGCAGCCCAGCTCCGCGGTAACAGGCCAGCTATCTCCTAAGTTCCCAGGGCAGTGCCCCCTGCCCTGCTGGCCCTGCTGCCAGGCTCTACCTTGTTGTAGTTCTTGCCAGCTGACTCGCGCTCGATGGGCCGCAGGGCCTGCAGCTGGGCATCCAGGATGTCCAGCAGTTGCTCCATCAGCTTCACAGAGGAGGACACATCACCCGCATAGATGGAGCCCCGGGTGTGGCGGGCCAGCTCGCTGGCAATGTTGGCTGCGTTCTCCCCGCTCTTGATCTGTGTGAGGCGGGAGTGGGATGCCCCGGCTCTGTCAGGGACCGTTTTGCTTCCCTCTTCACGCGCCCAGCCTGCTCAGCCCCTCTCATCCCTCTCTCTGCTGCCCCTTCTCCGTCTGCCTTCTCCCTCCCCATCTATCTCTGCTCCCTCTGCAGGCCAGGGAATGGACCCCTGCTTGTCTCCCCAGTTGTTCCATTGCCCCCACTGTGCCCTGTGCCCGGGCACCCAGGGCCTGCTGTGTGAGCACGTGCGCCTGACTGGGAGGGGCAGCTTCTGCTGGTACCTTCTGGGCCACCTGGTTGACCCAGGGGGAGGTGCAGTTGCTGAGGTCAGGGCCCCGGGGGTTCCAGAGCCCCAGGGCTGGTAGACACTGGAAGGAGGCAATTCCTGTAGGGACAGACACACAGGAACAGAGAAGGGAGCCACAGGGAAGGAGAGAAGGATGGGCCAAAGCAGGGAGAAAGGAGATGACAGAGAGAGGGGGACGAGTGGGTGAGGAGAGAGGTGAGGGGAACACGGAAGACCAGACATGAAGCAGGTCGGACAGTCAAGAGAGGTGTCACTCTGAGGTGACATAAGCCACTCCTTCTTCCCCTAAACCCTCCCTCTGGGCTCCTCTTCCGTCTTTGCCTACCACAGTTGGAGCCTTCTAGCAAAGCTCGCCTTGGAAGCCCCCCCGCCCCCCGAAGCCTCTTCTGACCCTCCCCTTGGGATCCCTAGAGCATGCGGTCTGGCTCCACCCTCTCTGGCACTTCAGCTGCTATGTCCTGTCACCAGCTGCTCCCGGGCCTGTTCCATTTCAGTCTGAAGCCAGGACTCAAGTTACCTCCCGTGGGCTCCCTGCAGGGTCCACCCAGCGCTTTGCACGTGGCGGGTGCTTAGTATTGCAGGAGGGGACGGGGGCCGAGGCGTGGGGCACTAACTGAGCTGCTGCTGTGTCCTGGGAGCTCTGCTGGGCTCTGGGGACACAGCTGCAGACATCAGGCGTGACCCCTGCATGAAACCCACACTCTGCCAGGGGAGATGGACAGGTAAGTGCATCTATGTTGAGCTGAGTTAAGGGCATGTCCCCTGTCCCTTCCCTGGCCAGACCCAGCAGTGGCCATTCCCCGAGCCAGCTGCAGCGGAGGTAACCTCGGCTCTGCACTCACCTCGAGTCCCCTTGGGGCAGGGCCTCTCCACCAGCATGCCCTGCTGGGTGGCCGGCCACTGGACCCGCCGCACCTCTCGAGGTTCACAGAAGAGTTCCGGGGACACGTGCAGATTGGGGGCGGGGGGCCGCCGGGTGCTGGGGGCGGGGGCAGTGGCTGGAGGTAGGTCAGGTCCCAGCTGGTTGATGGCACCCACGGGGTGCGTGGTGAGGGGCGCCCGGCGGAGTGGGGTGGTGGCCGCAGGCGAGGCTGTGCTGGTCAGGGGTGTGGGCCGGGCCGTGGTGGTCGTGCTGAGGGGTGGCGAAGTGGCTGGGCCTGGAAGGGAGAGGGGATATGAGATGGGGTTACCCCCACGCTTCAGGCCTATTGAAAGATATCCTGGTCCCCACTAGGTCTGGGAGAGCTCCCCTGGCCCCTGTCTGCCCACAGAGGTCCCTCGTACCCCTGGGACCATCTGAAGCATTGGAAGGTGGCAAAAATTCACTCATTTGTACTTTGAAGTCTGAGAGAGCAACCACAGAAGACGGGCCAGGAAGGAGGTGTCTGGAGGCTGTTGTACGCAGCCACCTCCCATCCTCATTCCACTCTTACTCTGGTCTCTCTGACCTGGCCACGTCCCTTCCCTCTGGGGGCCTCCGCTCCTCCTTTTGGATTAGATGGGACTCCCTGGAGCCGTGGGGCTGCTCAGAGCTGCTTTGGGGCAGCTGAGGGGGCAGAATGAGACTGTGGAGGGGCCCCCAATCCTGGCCAACATCGGCGGCTCGGCTTTGCTGTTTTACCAATACTGGGCTTCCACCCAAGATTTTGGTTGAAGAGGTTCCAGGGCTCAAAATGCACAGGCCTCTAGGAGACATAGCGCAGCTTGGTTAGGAGCCCAGAGTCCTTGGTCCAGATCCTCAAATGAGCAAGCTAATCCCATACTCACCCAGTGCTTGGGTTTCCTCATCTGTAAAACGGGGCAATAATAAGCCCCGTCTCCTAGGCTGCGAGGGTCAGAGGAGTTAATTGCGTGCTTAGAACAGCCTCTGTCACATTGCCATGTCACACTGCCATTGCCTCCAGGGCTCCCCCGAACCCACCTCCAGGCCCCCTAAGATGTCACAGAGTGCACCCCCCGACCCTGGGACCTAGGGGGCGTTTGGGAGCGAACTTGAGCTGTCCTCACCAGCACTGGGGTCGGGTGGCCCGAACTCCAGGCTATAGCGCACCACGAAATAGTTGTTCCAGACATACAGCTGGTTGTCACGAGGGTTATAGTCAACGGAAGAGACGAACTGGTAGGGGTTGGGGAAGGCCAGGCTGACGGGCTCCTCGCGGTTGGCGTTGGTGTTGAAGGCGTAGTCCACGCGGTTGCCGGCCGCCTCGCTGTCGTCATCCACGTACACGGAACGCAGCACGTAGAGGACACCGCACACCATGAAGGCGTTGGACGCCGAGCGCTTGTCGTAGCCGGTCTCCCACGTGCCCTCGAAGCGCAGCGTGTAGGGGTTGAGCTGGCTCACCACCAGCCGCCCGTTGTTGCCCTCGGTGGCGTAGATGACCCACAGCCCGTTCTCGTCCACGGCCAGGTCGATGTCGGTCTTGCCCCCCCAGCGGTAGGGCGAGGTATCGTGGTAATTGGCCGTGTTGATGACCGTCTCCCCGCTCTTGATGCGCGTGCGCAGGTCGTACTTGACGATGTTGCGCGTGCGCTCCTTGTTGTAGAAGACGGCGCCATCATAGACCACGAAGCCAGTGCCATCCACACGGTTGGGCAGGCGGTAGGTGGTGGTGTGGCGCGCCGCCACGTAGTCCTCCCACGAGGCGTACTCGGTCAGCGTGTCCGTGCGGTAGGGGATCCAGGGCATGACGTAGATGCGGTCACCCGCCTGCAGTGGGTCCTTGCACCATGCGCCAGACTGGTGCTCCGACTCGTGTGTCGAGGTGGGGTCCAGCACCTTCTGCAGAGTCCCTGGGCACACGAAGACTGGGCCAGGTGGGTGGGCGGGGAGGACAAGGGGAGAGGAGCAGGGGCAAAGGAGGGGGAGAGAGAGAGGCAAGTTGGTCACGCGGCCGGGGGGGTGCCAGGCTGTCCCCTCCTGCTGCTGCAGTCACGGTTGCTTGGTAGGGCTGGTGATGGGAAGGGGGTTTCCGGGCTGGGACCCCTGCCCCGCCCAGCTGCCCCTCTCCCTGGAGATGTCAACCCTGGAGGCCATTAAGAGCAGGGTTAGTGGTGGGAGGTAGTGCCCCTCTTTCCTTCCCTGGCTGCTAGAGACCCCACAGGCTGGGGATAAGGGGTTTGGCAAGAGGCATCCCAGAGACGATCTCGTGTGCCTTAAGCAGGAGTGGAAAGATTTCCTCACTGCAGCCACTGGTGGCTTTGAGGTTCCAGGGACTCAGGGCCCTGCCCCTTCGCCATCATCTGTGCCCCTATGGAAGAGCTAGGGGTCCAGGGTCCCATCCTTCACCAACCACACCAGGACACAGATTTTTTTTTTTTTAACTCCATTTTCTTCCTCCTGCAAAAACTGCAAGGCAGAGTGATGTTTCCGTACCCACTGTGGGTGGGTGTCAGGAGCGCACTTCTATTCCAGGGTGGGAGAGGCACCCGAGGTTCCTGATGCAGCCTGTGGCAGCCCCCACCCCCAGTACCCGTGAAATCAGTAGCTGAGGAAGGGTATTCGGAAAAGTCCAGCCCCTCCTGAGGGTGCCCAGCCCTGCCCCCAGCCGGCAGGGTCTCTCATGGGGTTTATTCAGCAGCAGACGCTGACACTGGTGCACAGGGGTGAGGGGGAGAACTCGGGGAGGGAGAGGACTGCCGGGAGAGTTGGGTGGGGGGGGAGGAGAGCTGTGTGGAGGGAAGAGAGACAAGGTGGTGGTGGTGGGGCTCGGCGAGGTCCTGGCTCCAAGGGAGGCACACTGGAGAGCACCTGGGAAGAAAGGGTTAGTGCTGGCGAGGAGAGAGGGGGGTGAGCAGAGAATTCACTCCAAGGCCCGGGCCCGACTGAGGGTCCCTTGGGGGGGCAGTCCCAGGTCCAGCTCAGAAGGGGCAAGGGAGGGAACCAGGTGCTAGGATAAAGACCCAGCCCGCCCCCAGCAGGCCCCGCCCCCCCACCTCCCCTGCCCTGACCCCGATTTACCTGCAACCATCCCCGGCTCGGGAGGAGGGACCAAGGCAGCGCTGATGTCAGAAAGGTGGGGGGCCCCGCCCCACCCCCCCATTCCCTGAAAAGGAGGAAAACCTCAACTGCATCTCGTTGGCCACCAATAGCCTGCCCACCCTTGCCCCGTCACGTCCCAGCGCCGCCTACTCCTAGCCTCCCCTTACTGACCGGGTGGGGGGTCTGGACTTTCAGTGTGGCCAGGCTCCCCTCCTCCTCCTGTAGAGGTGATGTCCCTCCATCCAGGACGGCTGGGGCCCTCCCTCTCACCTCCCTGCTAGCAGAACCCACGGACAGGTCAGGGTGAGAGTTTGTAGTGAATTCTCTGCTCCTGCTTGGTCTGTCACCAAAGCAGCTGGCCCCGAGGGGACAGGGAGGGCTGGGACTTGGTGCCGGCTTGGGGGGCGGGGGCTTGGCCCCAGTGGTTAGAGGGGCTTGGACACTTCTCATTCCCCCACTTCCAGCCTCATTCTTCAGGAGGCTCAGGTGGGTGGGTGCGGAGATCCAGCCCTCCCTTCACAGCAGCAGGGGGACATTTTGACCCAAGGGTCTCCAGGCACAAAGCAGCCAGGAGCATGCCCTGTTTTAGGAGGGGGAGGGGAGCTTGGGGCTCCACCATCTCCCTGTCCCCAATGCCCTGAGGGGTTGGCCTGCACCTTCTGTTCAGCACACTGGCCTCTGCCCTTTTCCCCTGTCCCTGGGTCTCCCCTCTCCCCCAAGCTAGGTCCCCCGCCAGCTTTGTGACGACTGAGCAGATGTGCTTGTGTGTGTGTGGGGGGGGGAGGGGGGGGGCAGTGGGAGGTCTCAGAGCCTAGCCTGGTCGGCAGGGCATGGCGGAGGAAAACGTGGTTAGAGGTTACCCTGGGGAAGGGGGAGAAGATGAGGAAGGGTCTGCCTGGGGCCTCTGCCAGCAAGGACACCTCCCCAGCACCAAGCTCCCAATACCTCCTCTGCCCTCCAGCCTCCTCCCACCCGCCCTTTGAAGAGAAAAGATCCCAGGCTGCCGTATCCAAACCACCACCGGGCCTGCAAGAAGAGTGTCTGGTGCTGGGTGGGAGAGAGACTCCAGGAGAAAGAGAGGGAGAGAGTGGAGGGGTGCAGTGAGGGGCAGGGCGGTGGGCTGGTTGCCCAGGCCTCTGTGAGATGGGGGAAGGGACAAGGGGGAGGGGAGCAGCTCGGAGGGACCCCGCCCCACCTCCCTCAAAGGGGATGCTCCACTGACCACCGTAATTTCAAGGCAGAAGTGATCCTGAAAGGTCATCCCCTCCATCCGTGGCCCCTGCTGCCTGCCTCAGAGCTGCAAATTTCCCAAAACTTTCAGGGGAGGAAGTGACCATCCCCAAGAGCCCAGGCCTGCAGCTGCAGCCCTGCCCGACTCCACTAACGGACAGCTCTGCCCCCTATGGAGTTCTACCCAGCCCCCGCTGGAGGTTTCACCCGCAAGAAATTATGGTGCTCGTGGAAGTCCCCAGACCCAGCCTATACCTCCCCCGCCCCTCTCCCTGTTCCTCTAACCACAACAGCCCAGAAGAAACCCTGACTGCAGCTTCGCAAGTATTTCAGAACCAGAGAAAATGCTCCCCCGCCCCTCACTCCCCCAACCTTGAGGCCCGCCCCCACCCCCTCGTCCCGATTTGGCAGGCTGCCCTCCCCGGGCTGGGGACAGCTTATACCCCTCCCCAGGGCTGGGCCCCCCGCTGGTGGAGGACAGGGGTTGGGACTGGGGGAAACTGGTACTCCATGCTCCAAAACAGCTCTGGGCCTTGGAAACGCCAAACCAGAAGGAACTGAAGCTGCCAGGAGCCAGAGAGAGAGAGAGAGAGAGAGAGAGGAAGAGAGAGGAGGAATCTGCTCCCCAAAAGGAAAACAAAGGTGTCCCCTCCACCCTGCCTCCCCCGAACCCCGACACATGTTACAAAAGCGGGGGGCAGGAGGAAGAGAGGAGAGAGACGGCTCACCCGGTGCCCTTCACCCCTGGTCGGGAGCCAGGGAAGGGGGTCCCTCCCTCCCCACCCGCCCTGGATGCTTACACACTTCTCCTGAAGGAGGCAAAATAAGTATGAGAGAAGGCCAGGTCCCCCCCGGCCCCGCAAGGGCCAGGGACTAGGAAGGTGGGCCGGGGGGGTGGGGAGGCTTGGGGGGAGAGAGAGAGAGAGAGAGAGGGAGGGAGAGAGAGAGAGAGAGAGAGGGAGAGAAGGGCAGAGAGAGAGACGGAAGATCCTGCCCAGGCTCAGAGAGGAGCTTCCTCAGGTGTCTGGAGGGTGGAGTCACCCGGCTGCACCAGGGCTTGCCCCACCAGGGGGACACTGGGGTGGGGAATAGCGACTGGACCAAGTTTGGGGTGGGGGGAGAAGAAGGGGCCGGAGGGGAGGGTGGGTCACATAAGTATGGTGCAGGTAAAACAAAGTCTGAGTTAGGGGTTAGCATTGGTAACAGTGCGTTTACCTTTCTGCTCCACTTCTACTTTAAGCATCGGAAGAGAGAGAGAAAACAAATTGAAAAAAAAAATGTGCAAGAAAAAAAGAGAAAAAAAAAAGATTAAATTGCTTTCGTTTCTTTTCTGGCAACACGCCCCCTTTTCCTTTCTTTCCTCACTCCTGGTTCCCCAACCCCGAAGGTAGCATCAGCCCCCGCCCCCAAGTCCTTTCCTTCAGGGAGGGTGTCAGGGAGACAGTCACAGGGAGGGGAGACACATGGGAGGACAGAGACCAAGAGAGATGAGGGGTGGGGGGGGGAGGGGGGTGTACAGGCAGGCATGGGGGCAGAGCCCTCAGATGGGAAGGGGAACCCTCAGTGCAGTGGGGACTGGGGAGGGGAGCCCCAGCTGGGAGGCGGCTCCGCTTAGGGGGGCACCAGGCAGGGATGGTGGGGAGGGTGAAGGAATTACTTAGATCCCCTTCAGCCCGGCCTGCTGCCCTCCTGCTAGAACCAGGGGCCCAGGGGAGGGGGTTCAGTGCCTCCTGGGGCCTAGTAGCCTCACGAGAGAGAACACATTGGACTCCTTCCCCTTCTGTGCTGGCCTTGCAAGACTCCAGCTGCGTTTCCCCAAACCCTCAGAACCCCAAACAAGCCAACACACAGAGAGGGTGGCAGCATCAGACACAGAATGACGGAGAAGCAGACAGGCAGAGCCCCCTGGGCCTCAAAGAGCCCGGTGGGGGAGACAGAGGCAGAGAGGGAAGAGGTTGGGGTGGGGGGACATCACAGATGGGGCAGGACAGCAGGTGGGGCACAGACACGCTCCCACACTCCCCGGGGCAAGCCCGAGGCTCAGTTTCTCTGCCCAGCTCCCCCCTGGGGGCCCAGGAGCCGGGAGCTCCCCAGCCCGCTGTTGGGATGGGCGGGCGGCACCTGGGGGAGGAAGGGGGCATGGTTAGACTGTGCTCAGCTGCAAGGCAAATCCAGTGTTAGTCGGGCCTGTGCGGTGTGTGTGTGTGGCAGGGAGCCCTGCACACCCACTGCTCCCTTCCCACGGTAGCCCCTGCACCCACCCCTGACCAGCACTGGGGTCACCCCAGCTTCTGAAGCCCAGGGCAAGATGGCTGCCCAGGGCACTCCCCCTCCAGGCTCTGTGTCCCTGACCCCTTAGGAACCTCTGACCAGGGCCTCGCTCTCCTGCCACCTCTCTGGAGGAGCAGTGTTTGGCTCCCTTCCCAGCGCCTCATCCAGGGCCTGGTACGCAGGAGGTGCTCAGAGAAACTCTGGGGGATAAGTGAGTGCCCGGCTTCCCTGTTCTGCGGCGTGGCTTCCATCACCCTTGTAACACCAGCCCTCTTCTTCTGGGACCGGGAGTTAGCTCAGCCCCCCCAAGACACATCCTTCATGTCTGTGACTACGAGTGCGTGTATGCGTGTGTGCCCCTGCCTCTCCCAGGGCTCAGGCTAGCTCTCTCCCATGAGGCTGGGGGCTGCCCATCCCCTGAGCCCTCCTGCTCTCTGAGGGTCATGCCCTCCCACCCACACTTGGAGGTTTGGCTCCAGGAGGTCTCTAAGCCCCTCTCCTCCCCACACCCTCTAACTTTTTTCCTGCTCCTTTCCCTGCACGGTATCCACTTTGGATGCCACTTGGATCAGGGGATTTTTTTTTTTCCCTGCCCTTTATCTTACCTGCCTCAGGAGAAATTGGGTTTGTCATCTGTTGTTAGTTTTATTTTTGATTACCGATAGCAATTATAATAATTGGTAAAAATCATGAGGAGTCACAAGAAAAGCAACAACTACCGAGTGCCCAGCGCTTACTCCGTGCCGGGAACCGTGCTAAGCACCTCTCGGGCAGCCTTTCGAGAACCCTGTCTATAGAGGGGGAAAGAGGACCAGTGAAGTGAAGCAACACGGCTGAGGCTACCTGGCTATCAAAAGCAGGCACCGTTTCCCTCACACCTATGGCTGACGGTGCACAAGGAGCTTTTACCCACGTTCTCTGTACTCCGGGCAACACCTCAGGGAAGGTGTTTGATTCCCCTCCCACCATTAAAGAGGAAGGTGTAGGTTCAGCTGGATCGAAAGGGCACCCAAACCATTACTGAGCACATCCTGAACCAGGCTTGGGCCTGGGCGCTGGGGGGGTGAAGATGAGGCCTCTACCCTGGAGGAGTTTACATCCAGCACTCTGTCACCGGGAGCAGCCCCTGCGGCCAGCCCTGGGTTAGGCGCTTCGCACACATGATCTCCTGGACTTTCGCCTCCTTCTGCAGCGGCCCAGAGAAATTAAGTCATTTGCTCAAGTTTCAGAGCCAGAAAACCCAAGGGCCGGGGCCGAGCCTCGAACCCAGCCTGATTTCCCCACTGTGCTACACTCCCCAACTCCTGCCCGTCTTCCCTGCTGCCCCAGCCATGGGGCTGGGCGGTGTCCCCAGTGCTGTGGGGAGGCTTCAAGGATCAGATGGGCGTCCCTCTCAGGCAGTGGCTGGAGGCCTTGGTCGCTGAAAGGAAAGGGTGAGGAGTAAAAGAAGAAGGTTATGGAAGCACATAAGCTGTCCCGTCTCCCCCAGCACGTCTGCAGTCACCTGCGAGGAGAAATCAAAGGTTGGGGGGAGGGGGGAAGGCTGGGGTGGGAGGGGAGAGGAGGGAGAGTCACAGGGCCTGCTGCGCCCCCGCCCCTACCCCCTCACACTCAGACACCCTGGTGGCCCTGCCTCCTCCCGCCTCTGCCCGGAGGCCCTACCTCCAGGTTGCCTACATGAAGCTGGGGGTGCAGGGGAGGGGATGGATGATGGGGGAAAGGGAGGGAAGAGTAAGGGCTGGAAAGAAGGGCCACGTTAAGGGTGGGGTGCTGAGGAGGAGAGACCCTGTCATTGTTTGCTCCCCTTGGCCAGGTGCAAGAATGGCAGGCCCCTGGCTCCCCAGATCACCTTCCTCAGGCTTCCTGGTGCCACCCTCAGTCCAACATGGTGGCACTTCCTTTGCAGACAGGAAGTACTACTGTGGTAACGGGCAAACAAACCAAGAGTTAGGAATCTGTGGAAGATGCCCCTAGCCCTTCACACCTGATCTGCCACCAGGCCTCAGAGGGTGGTCTGCCTCTGTATGAGTACAGAGTCCAGCTTCCAGGACTGGGAAGGGGCAGGACTGGGGGCACGTGAGGGGTGAGGGGGACAAGAGAAAGGAAAGGGAACTCAGAGAAAGGGGGGTGAATGAGAGGGGAGAGCAGGTGTGTAAGAGGGGGTCACGAAGGGAAGGGGTGAGAGAAGAGGAGGGAGGCAGAGGAATTAGAGGGCAGCGAGGTCGAGGTCCAGGGAGAGGAGAGGAGAGATATAAGTGTGCCAAGTGGAGTACATGGGTGTGGCCTTGGAGTGTTTAAATAAGCCCAAGGGCATGTGAAGAAGCAGGGTGAGCAGGCCAGAGTAACAAGAGTTGGAGAAGGTGCCCAGTGGATGGGGACAGAGTCTATGAGGGTGGGGGTGTGGGTGGGGCAGACACCAGTGTGGACAAGGGTGTCTGGGTGAAGAGAATGTGTGAGGGAGGGAGCAGGCCCAGCTGTCCCCCGTGTGCCTGGCCCCGACTTGGCCCTGTGTGTGTGTGTGTGTGTGTGTGTGTGTGTGTGTGTGCGCGCGCGCGTGCTCAAGGTGTCTCCTCCTCACTCACTTCTGGAAGGGGGAAGGGCCCGCGTCCGCATGAGGAACAAGATGACTCACTGTAGGGGACA